>NC_135787.1:137140833-137796250 GCF_051106095.1 Pogona vitticeps | reverse complement strand
GCTCCTCTTCAGAAGCTGAATCCAGGTGACTAGTATCTAACTTCACATATTTCACCTTCACTGTCAGCATTGTTGTTCCTAGTTTTTCCTCACAGAATAACATATCTGACACAACAAAATCTTTAGAGACTATGTGTATATGTTTATAAATGCTGCTGTGAACAGCTATGTCTAAATTTAGGTTTTTGTTTGTTTGCTTGTTTAAAATATTTCTATTTAATCTTTCTCCCCAAAAGGATCATTTCCCCTTACTGAAATTCTCACTGTAAAAACAAATGTTACCTCTTGAAATGCAGTTTCTAATAGCAAGAATACTTTTTTTGATAAGTCATTCATTTTCACAAATATTTCGTCCTTACAGCTGAATCCACTGACATCTGAAGTGGGCATTAGACCCATTTCCCCGTTCTCTTTGCCCTCCCAAATTTGCATAAGAGGGTTTCTCTCTTGCTAGTCTTCTCAGGAACAGCAACAAGAAGAAAACCTTACCCTGCATTAGATGGTGTCAGAATGTGGAAATCCAATAGTTATGCCCAGCTACAATAGATTCAGTGAATTAATGAAACTTACAGAAGTGTTGACTTATAAAGGCACATTAACTCTTCTACTTATGGCTGACAATTGGATTTGGCCCAGAGTGCCCAAAGCTAGCAGAGAAAGTGGGTAGGGTAAACTCAGAAAGTTTGGAGCTAATTAACACATTAGATTTTACAACTATGATTTTAGGGGAAGCCCCAACTGTGTAGATAGGATGTGCAGTGTGTTCCACCTGGCATATGTACTTAACTGATAACAGTATTCAAATATTGAGAGTTGTAACTAAAGTGAGACAACTAGGTTTTTTGTCCAAGCATCAAATTTAGAAACACCAGTCCTTGTTTTAATTTCCCTTGGCAGCCTAGTTTAAGTGCCACAGAAAAGATGGCCACAGGAGGAGAGCAGAAGGTGGTTAAATATACCAAGGCATGCTAAGGCAGCAGAGAGTAGATCTATCCAGGAGGTGCTAGAACAGCAGGTGATAACCAAATGGAGGGCTGAAATAACCAAATAGCGAGTAGACCTGACCTCTCATGTAAGAGGACAGGTCAGCTTGCATTTTGGTAGACTCCTTGTGGGACAATATTGATTAATTAATATATGTGGCATGCTAAACAATATATATGTATATATTCTATCCATATATGTGTACACATACACATACGCACAGTGAGAGATAATAAGAACTGAACAACACTTCAATCAAGATTTTTCTGGATCCCTGAAGGATGGGATTAATCACTAGAACAAGAGTAACTAACAAACATATTATAATACTTTTGTCAGAGTAACTGAGGAAGGCAGAAGCCAAAACATTTTGCCAAAATACTTCTGCTAGTCGCTTGTATAAATATAAAAGCATACATACAACACACACTTTCGATTTAATTTTTTTTGGTAGGTCTGACAATGCTGTTGATCCCCTGTGGAGGAGGGGACATACCAGCAAGGTGTTTAGTGCTGCAATAATCTCAATGTTATGTTCATGTTGTCAATTACAAAGTTGATTTGGCGGCTTACTGCAGGTGCCAAAGCTGGTAGTTACAGCTCTGGGATGAGCTTTGTTTACCGAGGGGGGAAATCCAGCCATTAAAAAACAGGCGCATGTACATTTCAAAACTTACAGGGTTTTTTGTGTGTGTGTTTTCTATTTTGACTCAAATATTTTTACGCCTAAACTGTGAAAGCTATATACCAATTCGCAGCTGTCACCACTCCTGGGTTATACCATGCATATGCAAAGACTGTTCCTCTTCCCACATACTGATAGAACAACAGCAGTGAGGACAGCTGAGTTCTTTCTTCCACTTTCTTAGCTTATCACCATCCTCCATCATCATTCAGTTAGGAATGGGCTGCTTAGAAAGGCAAATCATTTCCTTTAAAAAAGAAGAAGGGCCCCAACTAGAGCAGGGCAGAGGAAAAGCTGAAATTTTGACTTAAATCCATGCCAAGTTTTTAAGTACTATGTACTGTATAAACAAATAAAATACATGTAGAGTACAGGTGTCTTGGTTCTACGCATATTGATAAAGTACTGTACATGCAAAATGGGAACAGCTGCTACCACCATTTTTTAAAAAATCTAATGCTGCTTCCTTCAACTTGATACTTGACACCTGGATATTAGTTGATGAAGGTGTAAACTGATATAATGTATACTGGGATGACTCTTTTGCTGTCATAAAAACCCAAATTGACTAGATCTGCAGCTTTTCTGTGCCTAGTGCTCTCCAGATATATGTTGCAGTACAATTACAATCACCGCCAGCCATTGGCCAAGTTGGTTGATTATGGAATTACAGCAACAAAAATGGTTTCAATTACAGAAATGAAGGATGTTGTTGTTGTTTAATCATTACGTCATGTCCGATTCTTCATGACCCCACGCCAGGCCCTTCTGTCTTCCACTGCCGCCCGGAGTTGGGTCAAATTCATGTTGGTTGCTTCGATGACACTGTCCAACCATCTCATCTCGTCCTCTGTTGTCCCTTTCTCCTCTTGCCTTCGCACTTTCCCAAAATCAGGGGCTTTTCCAGGGAGTCTTCTCTTCTCATGAGATGGCCAAAGTATTGGAGCCTCAGCTTCAGGATCTGTCCTTCCAGTGAGCACTCAGGGTTGATTTCCTTCAGAATGAATGGGTTTGTTCTCCTTGCAGTCCAGGGGACTCTCAAGAGTCTCCTCCAGCACTACAATTCAAAAGCATCAGTTCTTCAGAAACCAGCCTTCTTTATGGTCCAGCTCTCACTTCCATACATCACGACAGGAAAAACCATAGCTTTGACTATGCTTTCCTTTGTTGGACAGCTGATGTCTCTGCTTCTTAAGATGCTGTCTAGGTTTGTCATCGCTTTCCTCCCAAGAAGCAGGAGTCTCTTAATTTTATCGCTGCTGTCACCATCTGCAGTGATCATGGAGGCCAAGAAGGTAAAATCTGTCACTGCCTCCATATTTTTCCCTTCTGTTTGTCATGAGGTGGCCATGATCTTAGTTTTTTTTATGTTGAGCTTCAGACCATTTCTGCGCTCTCCTCTTTCACCCTCATTAAGAGGTACTTAAATTCCTCCTCACTTTCTGCCACCAGAGTGTATCATCTGCATATCTGTTGTTGATATTTCTTCTGGCAATCTTAATTCCAGTTTGGGATTCCTCCAGTCCATCCTTTCACATGATGTATTTTGCATATAAGTTAAATAATATACAGAGACAATATACAGCCTTGTCATACTCCTTTCCCAATTTTGAACCAATCAGTTGTTCCATATTGAGTTCTGACTCTTGCTTTCAGTCCCACATATAGATTTCTCAGGAGGTAGATAAGGTGGTCAGGCACTCCCATTTCTTTAAGGACTTGCCATAGTTTGCAGTGGTCCACACAGTCAAAAGCTTTTGCTGAAGCCTACCTTGTAGGATTTTGAGCATAACCTTGCTAGTGTGTGAAATGAGTGCAACTGTGCGGTAGGTAGTTGGAGCATTCTTTGGCACTGCCCTTCTTTGGGATTGGAATGTAGACTGATCTTTTCCAATCCTCTGGCCACTGCTGAGTTTTCCAAACTTGCTGGCATACTGAGTGTAGCACCTTAACAGCGTCATCTTTTAAGATTTTAAAGATTTCGACTGGAATGCCATCACCTCCACTGGCCTTGTTGTTAGACATGCTTCCTAAGGCCCACTTGACCTCACTCTCTAGGATGTCTTGCTCATGGTGAGCAACCACACTATCTGGGTTGTCCGGGATATCCAGATCTTTCTGGTATAATTCCTTTGTATATTCTTGCCACCTCTTCTTGATGTCTTCTGCTTCTGTGAGGTCCCTACCATTTTTGTCCTTTATCATGTCCATCTTTGCACAAAATGTTCCTTTAATATCTCCAATTTTCTTGAACAGATCTCTGGTTTTTCCTTTTCTGTTATTTTCGTCTATTTCTTTGCACTGTTCATTTAAGAAGTCCCTCTTGTCTCTCCTTGCTATTCTTTGGAAGACTGCATTCCATTTTCTGTAACTTTCCCTATCTCCGTTGTATTTTGTTTCCCTTTTCTTCACTGCTATTTGTAAGGCATCGTTGGACAGCCACTTTGCTTTCTTAAATTTCTTTTTCTTTGGAATGGTTTTTGTTGCTGCCTCCTGTACAATGTTACAAGCCTCCATGCATAGTTATTCAGGCACTTTGTCCACCAAATCTAGTTCATTAAATCTGTTATTTCACTGTGTATTCATAAGGGTTTTGGTTTAGATCCTAGGTTCCCAACCTTTGTTACTTGGATGTTTTTGAACTGCAACTCCCAGAAACCCCAGCCAGCACAGTTGGTGGTGAAGGCTTCTGGGAGTTGCAGTCCACAACTCCTGAGTAAGCCAAGGTTGAGAACCAGTGGTTTAGATTATATCTGACTATCCCAGTGGGTTTTCCTACTTTCTTCAGTTTGAGCTTGAATTTTGCTATAAGAAGCTGATGATCAGAGCCACAATCAGCTCCAGGTCTTGTTTTTGCTGACTGTATAGAGCTTCTCCATCTTTGGCTGCAGAGAATATAATCAATCTGATTTCGCTATTGCCCATCTGGTGATGTCCATATGTAGAGTCACCTCTTGTGTTGTTGGAAAAGAGTGTTTGTGATGACCAGCTTATTCTCTTGTCAAAACTCTATTAGCCTTTGCCCTGCTTCATTTTGAACTCCAAGGCCAAACTTCCCTATTGTTCCTTTTATCTCTTGGCTCCCTACTTCAGCATTCCAATCTCCTATAATGAGAAGAACATCTTTCTTTGGTGTCAGTTTTAGAAGATGTTGTAAGTCTTCATAGAAATGGTCAATTTCAGCCTCTTCAGCATCAGTGGTTGGTGCATAAACCTGGTTTACTGTGATGTTGAAAGGTCTGCCTTGGATTTGTATTAAAATCATTCTATCATTTTTGAGAGTATATCCCAGTACAGCTTTCCCCACTCTTTTGTTGACTATGAGGGCTATTCCATTTCTTCTATGGGATTCTTGCCCACAGTAGTAGATATGGTAATCGTCTGAATTGAATTCGCCTATTCCCGACCCTATCTCGATGTCGGGGCGCTCACTACCTTGGTGCATGCACTCGTAATCTCAAGATTAGACCACTGCAACACGCTCTATGTGGGGTTACCTTTGAGGGTGATGCGGAAACTCCAAGTGGTGCAGAATGCGGCGGCCAGACTTCTTAGTGGAGTGAGAAAATACCAACATATCACACCCACTCTGGCCGCACTGCATTGGCTGCCATTCGGTTCCACATTGACTTCAAAGTGTTGACGCTTACGTATAAAGCCCTAAACGGTTTAGGGCCTCGATATTTGACGGAATGCCTTCTCCCACCAAGAACTACCCGTATCACTCGATCGAGTCAGGAGGTGAGGCTGAGGAGCCTGATGCCGAGGGAGGCCCAAAAGGAAAAAAAAAAGAAATCGGGCCTTCTCGGCAGTGGCTCCTCGCCTCTGGAACAACTTGCCTCCAGAGAGGGGTACCCGTCGCTGGGTATTTTTAAGACCCATCTAAACACATGGATGTTTAAGCAGGCCTTCCCTCCAGATAACAATTAATTTTCCTTCTTTATCTATTCCTTGTTACTTTTGCCATCTTGAAGAATTTGCTTATTGTTTATTCCTTATTGTTTAATTGTCTATTCCTGGATATTTTTATTTTTTGTTATATGTATATGTGTTTGTATTTTTATCTGTCTGGAAAACATCTAGAGTGATCGTTTTGACCAGATAGGCAGGGTACAAATAGAAAGAAAGAAAGAAAGAAAGAAAGAAAGAAAGAAAGAAAGAAAGAAAGAAAGAAAGAAAGAAAGAAAGAAAGAAAGAAAGAAAGAAAGAAAGAAAGAAAGAAAGAAAGAAAGAAAGAAAGAAAGAATAAATAAATAAATAAATAAATAAATAAATAAATAAATAAATAAATAAATTTTAGTTCACTGACACCCAGAATGTCAATATTTATTCTTGCCATCTACTGTTTGACCATATCCAATTTACTAAGGTTCATAGATCTTTCATTCTAGGTATTTTTCTTTGCAGTATTTTTCTTTGCAGCATCAGATTTTCCTTTCACTTCCAGGCATATCCGCAGCTGAGCGTCCTTTCGGCTTTGGCCCAACCACTTCATTCGCTCTGGAGCTACTTGTAGTTGTCCTCTGCTCTTCCTCAGTAGCATGTTGAATGCCTTCTGACCTGATGGGCTCATCTTCCGGCATCATACCTTTTAGCCTTTTGTTTCTGTCCATGAAGATTTCTTGGCAAAAATATTGGAGTGGGTTGCCAGTTCCTACTCCAGGTGAATCGTGTTTAGTCAGAACTCTCCATTATGACCTGTCCGTCTTGGGTGTCCCTGTACGGCATAGCCCATAGCTTCTCTGAATTACTCAAGCCCCTTCGCCATGACAAGGCAGCAATCCATGAAGGGGGAAATGAAGGATACATACAAGAAAAGAACATGTTTGTGTCCCTTTTGAGATGTATAAGGAAGTCAAAAGATACCATACAGAACTGAGAGGTAAGGGTTCTTATATCTTGGTAGCTGAGGAACAGCATCCCCATGGAAATTGGTTATGCTGCTAGCATGTGCCTTTTCAGATCAATAAAGATAAGAGGATCCTCCATTTCTATGCAGAAAGCTGACTTCTATCACAATCTAATGGAAAGACATGCCAGTTCAGAGATCTTAATTGTGTTCTGGCTTGGCAAACCCCAGTACAACATATTGACCCTAAACTGTACTTTCCACTACACTACAATGGCTTTCTTCTTCTCTGTCTCGGGTTCAAGTGTATGATTATTAATTTTTTTTGTATTTCCAAATGGAGTTCAAAGAAAATAGCATTCTCAGTATTTTGCCACAAAAATGACCTTTTGAAACAATTAATTAAATGACAATGAGTCATACTGTGAAGGATGGGAAACTAGGTAAAGGTCATTGTTTTCTTCTAAGCTGAGAAAGCATGCTCAGCAGAAGAGGTTATACTCTTATAGGATAGGAAGAGAGGTTAAATTGCTCATCCTCCAGGGTGATGGAAGAGAGGGTGGAGGACTCTAACCTTCTATTACCAAGTTAAAAGTCGTTATTCCCTTCAGCAACTAGGTTAATACTGCAATTTCTTTGGGTGATAGAGAAGTAGGTAGTAAATGTCATCTGTGGTGTTAAAACTTTTCTTTGTCTTCTTGAAAGAAGAAAGATTTAAGAGCAATAGTTTAACACCACGTATGAGTTTGCTATATAGACTTACTGGGCAAGTATTCAACCTGACTGCATTTCAACATACAGTACATGCCTTAAAGCAATCCTTTTCACAGATAACTGCTTTTCTTGAAAAATGTTGATTTGTGTGTGTTTTCTTTTTCTTTTTTTCTTTTATGAGGAAAAATCCAGAAGATGTGTATGTTTTAAAGAAGCATCTCCTTCATTCTCTCATTTTAAAAGTTCTTCAAATCAAAAACGTCTCATTCCTCGTGAAGATGGGGAAAAAAAACAAAGGCAATTAACATGACATGAATGTAGGTGAGTGCTGCCATGGGGAATTAAGCAAACCATGTCTACTTGTGGAGACTAATAATCTCCCAAAAGTCGTATTGTATTTATGTTTCTCATGAGGACCTGGCTTGTGAACACGATTCTGTATTATTTCAGCCATAATCTTTTGCTCTTTGATTCAAGAGTTTGAACATGAAAATAAATAAATGGGGAAATGATTAATGTGACTTGAGCTGTGTTCTCCCTCAGTAGGCTTTAAACTAAGATATAAAGGAAATAAATAAATATCAGATAATGGCCATTATTGTGCTGGAAGGATATTATCCCCAAACCAATTGTACAGACATTGTTTATGTACCTAAATGTACATTATTTACTACTTTACCCTTATACCATGAGATCAGAGGTAAAACTTATTAGTCTGTTTTTTTGAGAAATATATGCCCTTTACATTTTTCAAAACATCACTGGCTGCCACAGAAAGATTCCAGAATCATTTACCCAGTAACATATTTCACATTAATCTGAATTTAGCTGAAGGAAAAATCAAAGTTTGTTATTTTTTTAAAAAAAAAATCTGGCAGTTTTAGTGGCTAAATAATGTTAATAGTACTTTATTCAAATGGTAGTTACATACTGTTGCTTGCATACTAGATCATACTAGAGTACACCCATTGAGTCAATGAGTATCTGATGAATCAATTCCTCCATAAATTACAATGGTTCAAATAGGCCTACTATAACAGGCTTATTTTAGCATAGTAAACTGAAGTTATAGAAGGCATATTTGAATCAACTGAATTTACAAAGGAATTGACTTGATAAATCTCCATAGGTTCAATGTGCCTACTCTAGTGCAATTTACTATGCTAAGCAACAGATCAATATTTAATAAAAGATTTGTTCTAATACATGTAGTAGCCGATGCATTGTAATTCTCTCTTAAAATTGCAATTACATTTAAAGAATTTAACATAAATACTTACTCTTTAGTGACCCACTAAATGTATCATTCCAGGTGTACAGATGTTTCTGGATTACAAATCCCAGATTTTCAAATAACCATGCTGCCGAAGATTCTAGGATAGTCACTTGGCACACAAATACATACATCTCCAATCTCAAACTTTACAACCTTGAAGTTGGCAGAGCTTGGTGTGGACAAAGGATATTCTCTATTGCCTTCATCCTTTCCATTGTCAACAGCAAGTCCTGCAACAATGAGCTAAACAAGATTAGCTATAGCTGAGGAGAGGGCAGGTATGGTATACATGGAAGCTTCCCAGTTTCATTTTTGGCACTTTTAGTTAAAAGGATACTAGATAGTACTACTGTGAAAGGTATCTCCAGACCTTGGGAAGTTCCTGTTTTGGAACATAAAGCACAGAAGGCTGAGTCAACCTTGAGCCAGCTACCTAGGATCGAACCCCAGGTCGTGAGCACTGTTTTGGCTGCAGTACAGCACTTTAACCACTGCGCCACAAGGCTCAATATTTGAAAAAAAAAAAGTAAGCTTCCAATATCAGAATCTGAATTATATAACAATGCACATTGTTGTGCTTTTGGCCATTCTTTTTATGTGTGTGGATCGTGGATTACACTGAATTCAGGTATGAATTTGCTCAAACCCTTTAATTAACTTTGTTTACATAGGGAGGGGGAGATGAACATTGTCTTTTCAATTGTCATCAATACTGGGACTCCATACGTCTTTAATCTTTGGATGGGAAACACATTAATCCAACCTTACTGTATCTGCAATAAAACTAAAATATTTATTTCAGTCAATTAGCAGACAAGGAATATATCTTATTTTCATAAATGTCCTTCTCTAAGACAAATGGAAAGCCCATACTTTCAGTGCCATAATGTATAATACATTGAGTCTGAGACTGTTAGACGCCCAAGAACATGTTGTCACAACAATCCAGCACATCCTTTCAGAACCGGTGTCTCTACAAAGCCATAGAGTCAATTTCCTCTATGTATTAACAGTTAAGAAACATAAACACAGCATATACAGTAGTTACTTCAGAAGAAAGTGGACAAAATTTGCAAAATATTTTCCTCCTCCCTCCAAACTCTCTCTCTCTCTCTCTCTCTCTCTCTATCTCTCTCTCTCTCTCTGTGTGTGTGTGTGTGTGTGCGTGTGTGTGTAAAAGAGCCAGAGAAGAGCCTTTTGCATGATGTATTCTGCATATAACTTAAATAAGTAGGGGGACAATATACAGCCTTGTCATACTCCTTTCCCAATTCTGAACCAATCAGTTGTTCCATATCCAGTTCTAACTCTTGCTTCCTGTCCTACATATGTCTATAGATAAGGTGGTCAGGCACTCCCATTTCTTTAAGGACTTGCCATAGTTTGCTGTGGTCCACACAGTCAAAGGCTTTTGCATAGTCAATGAAGCAGAAGTAAATGTTTTTCTGGAACTCTCTGGCTTTATCCATAATCCAGCGCATGTTAGCAATTTGGTCTCTACTTCCTCTGCCCCTTCGAAATCCAGCTTGTACTTCTGGGAGTTCTCAGTCTACATACTGCTGAAGCCTGCCTTGGAGGATTTTGAGCATAACCTTGCTAGCGTGTGAAATGAATGCAATTGTACAGTAATGAGTGCAATTGTAAGGTACATACTAACTCTAGGTTAATTATATCTTCATTTGTTTCTCTATGTTTCTTTCCTATGGTCTTTATGTTCCTTTACTTAATGAAGGAAAATTCCTATATTTCCACATTTCTTTTACATTTAGTTAAGTTTATGAACACTGGCCACTGTGTTCCTTTCTTAAAATTTAAGCTGAATTTTTACCATTTAGCAATTTTCATATTGGAAGGTCATCAGCATCCTTGGATTTTATCTGTTTTTCCCCTTGTCGTTCCCTGAGTTTTTCTATTTTACAACATTTGCAATTTCTTCTGCCAAAACATCTACAATATAGAGACTTGACAGAGTTCAATAATTTTTCATTTTAAAACCATCAGCATTTCTTCACTGGTGAAAACAATTTAATGAAATTGTCCCCTTTACCTCTCTAACACTCCCAGTCTGTTATGTTATACAAATCTTGCACAGCCCACCTCATCAAGGTATTTGTTGCTGTTCCAGTGGAAATAGGAAAGCTATGGAGCAAGACAGCAGAGCTGAAAACAAGCTAGAACTGCAGCAGCTGTGCAGTTAACAAAATAAAATTGCATTTCCCACTGCTTTTTCACTTATCAATTTTGACAAAGACCACTTTGGCTTCTCATGTGAAATATTGAAAAGGACAAATCACTTTGGTTGATTATCAAAAAGAGCTGTAGAGTTATCTCTATTTCACACAACACAAGTAAGACAATGATCCAGGGATTTCTGTCCCCATATGACATATACATTTTCACTTCCCACTTACGAATGTATCGCCAGTTTTTTGAACATCAAAAGTGGCATCAAAGTATACTGTCTCCTGTTTTCAGGTTATTCACATAAACAATAACAAAGATTCAACTGCATTAGCAGCAGGGTAAAGAAAAGCTGGGAGGGGCATGTACTGTATGGAACTATGCCCCTTTATTTCCTTATTGTTGTTGTTTAGTCGTTCACTCGTGTCCGACTCTTCGTGACCCCATGGACCAGAGCACGCCAGGTCCTCCTATCTTCCACTGCCTCCTGGAATTGTGTCAAATTCACGTTGGTTGCTTCGATGACACTGTCCAACCATCTCATCCTCTGTTGTCCCCTTCTCCTCTTGCCTTTGCTCTTTCCCAACATCAGGGTCTTTTCCAGGGAGTCTTCTCTTCTCATGAGATGGCCAAAGTATTGGAGCCTTAGCTTCAGGATCTGTCCTTCCAGTGAGCACTCAGGGCTGATTGCCTTTTGAATGGATAGGTTTGTTCTCCTTGCAGTCCAGGGGACTCAAGAGTCTCCTCCAGCACCACAGTTCAAAAGCATCAATTCTTCGACGGTCAACTTTCTTTATGGTCCAGCTCTCACTTCCGTACATCACTACAGGAAAAACCATAGCTTTGACTATTTGAACCTTTGTTGGCAAGGTGATGTCTCTGCTTTTTAAGATGCTGTCGAGGTTTGTCATCACTTTCCTCCCAAGAAGCAGGCGTCTTTCAATTTTGTCGCTGCTGTCACCATCTGCAGTGATCAGGGAGTCCAAGAAAGTAAAATTTGTCACTGCCTCCATATCTTCCCTTTTTATTTGCCAGAAGGTGATGGGACCAGCTTGTACTACTTTATTTCCTTACTTGCCCCCAAGTAGAGCCTCGTGGCGCAGTGGTTAAAACGCTGTATTGCAGCTAAAACTGTGCTCACAACCTGGGGTTCAAATCCCAGGTAGCCGGCTCAAAGTTGACTCAGCCTTCCATCCTTCCGAGGTCGGTAAAATGAGTACCCAGCTTGCTGGGGGGGGGGGGCAATGTGTAGCCTGTATAATTAAAATTGTAAACCGCCCGGAGAGTGCTTGTAGCGCTATGGGGCGGAATCTAAGTCCAAAAAAACAAACAAACAAACAAACAAACTGGCCAGCTTGAACTTTGATCAGTGTTTGGGAAATGATTCCCAAGGTTGCTCAGCGTTTCAGTCTGGCCTTAATAATCTATCATTCATTTAATTATTTATTTTTTTTAAATTACCTTTATTCTAACAGATATGAGGCCAGCATACAAGAGGCAGGCTAACAATGCCATAATGGGAATACAATATAATTAAAGACAAAGCAGACTCTCTTTCGCCACCCAGCTAAATGTAAAAGCTTTAAAACTTTAAAAGGCTTGGAGAAATAAAGATGTTTGAACTGGAAAGGAAGCAGCTTTAGTGCCAGTCAAGCTCCTATGATGATGGCATGCCAAAGACGGCACTCACTTCAGTTTGGCTTCAAAATGCAGATGAGGGGAAGACACAAAGTGGGTGGGTCTGGAGAAGAGCGCAGGCAAGCATTGACTTGGCAAACATGGCTTGTTTTTTTAAAGTGTTCCTGTATTTCTTCCTTTGTGCTCCCAGCTATTACTAAAAGGTTCCTCTGAAGTTAAGCTAATGGGGTGTGAATGGGCAAGACGTTAATGGCTGCAGAAAGTCAATGAGTTGGTCTGGCTTTGGTCTGATGCTTCCGTTTAAGCGTACCTAAACCTTGAGCTTACAGGCTCATGACAGATTCTTTAGGAACTATATCACATAAAGAAGTTGAAGAGAAGCAAAATAATAATAATAATAATTTTAAAAAATAAACTGGCTGCAGAAGTCCCAGAAACTATCAGAAGATCCTTCAGTAAGCCACCAACACCTACTGAATCTTCAGAACTTTCTCTTTTTGTTGGCTGCATACTTCCAAATGAAATTTTAATAGCTGTATCCTTTAAACTCTATACTTTTCTTTGCAATAATAAAGCACTTCAGTTTACTATATGAATGGATGCCCTAAATAACAGTGCTCTCCTAATTTTGTTTTAAAAGAATTAAAACAGCTCTCATCTCAGAATTCAACTCTGTCCTGCCCTGTACCTTTTCTCCCAGTCTCTGAACTTTTATAACTTACAACTCCTGACTCCTGCCCCCTTTATCTTTCAGGCTACAAACCTATGCAATTTACCCATTGACCTCAACACTGCAACTGGATTTACTTCTGTAACAGGCAGCCCTGACCCCACCTGTCTGTCACGGCTAGGCAGTGGATCATCAGCCAATGGGGTGATGGAGGGTGGAGCTGGAGGGGGAGGAGTTGGAAGAAAAGGGGTGTGAAGTGTGGGGGAGATCAGATCTGGAGTGTGTGAGAGAAAGAGCTTGTTTAGAGGCCTGTGTGCCTGTGTATTCAGTGACAGAAAGTCTGTGATTGATTAAATGAGAAACAGTGATTGACATCGTGATTAGCTACTTGTGATTTTCATATTTTATTTTGTTATCTCAATAAACCTATTTTGTTTTGAAGGAAACCTTTGTCCTTCTTAAATAGTCATTACAATTGGTGGCAGCGAGTGTGAAGTAGTGTGGTGGGCATTCTGAGAGGCCTGAGTTGGCAGTGACATCAGAGTAGCCTGCTACGTCACAACTTCCATATAGACACTGACAGTTTTTTCATTTTCATTTCCCAAGCTCATGTTTTTAAATTGTTATTTTGGAGTGCTAAACAGTACAGTGGGGTTATTATCTACTTACAAGGTGAATTACTGATCTTTGCCCATCTCTGCTGTTATGTCTAGAGCAGTGGTTCCCAAGCCTGGGTCCCCATATGGGTTTTGACTACAACTGTCAGAAATCTTGGCCAGCACAGCTGGTGGTGAAGGCTTATGGGAGTTTTAGTTTAAGAACATCTCAGGGATCAAGGTTGTGAACTACTGGTCTAGAGTGTCCAGTTAACAGAAAAATGGAAAACTCTAGCTGCTACCAGAAGATTAGGTGACTACCTCCTATACGTCATGGACTATGGTGTAGAAAGTCCTCTCTGGAGCAACACAGGAGGTACTCTGTTACTTTAAGCATCATAAGATCTGGGGCAGCTCATTGATAAAGCAATTGGGACACCTCATCCATAATTTCCAATCACCAAACACCTACTATAAAGGCTTTGTATTTCAGTTAAAGAAAGCTGAAGACAGAGCAAGAATACACATGCCTAATCACCTTACTCAAGGAAGGTAATAGATAAAAAGCATGGTAGCAACTAAAATATGAATAATGTAACATGCTAATGTTGAATCTATGACAGCAATATAATAACTTGTATTTACAGTGCCCCAGAAAGTAAAACAAAAGTTACTTTTCTAAAGTAATATTGCAAGCTCTGCGCCTCATATTTGATTATGTTACAATCCTCATGACAGCTTAGTAGAATAGGTCAAACATTAAAATGGACAAGGTTGAGAGAGTGCTTTGTTTAACACCACCTAACTGGAACAATGGTAATCAAACCTGGGAGTTCCTGGGTTGTAATTCTTACATTTATTTGCCACACTACATTATTTCTACTGTCTTTCAAGACATTGGTGCTTTCAGGCTTCATTCCAAAATCTAGTTTGCTTTAAAATGCACCCTTTTCTGTGAGAGATGTCCTTTTGCGGATAATTATGTTCTTTTGTTACACCAAAAGTGTATACGGTTGTTGAAATCTTCACTTCAAATCAACATGGCAATATGGCATAATTAGCCATCACAACTTATTTCTGCTATAATAATGGAAGTCATGATTCACAAACACACAGCTCGCCATATATCACTGCCCTGTATGTTGCTAAGCAATGCCACTGTTGCTTCTTTGGCTTTACAAAATAAGGGAAGAGATTTATTTATCTCATCATATTTTAAGCAGCTAGCCACCCAATCAAAATGCTGGAGATACAACAGATGTGATGGCATATGGTCCCAGCAACATTTATCTAGCCATCAGAATATACAACTGCAGTGCAAAACAGTTGCTACAGTTGCTGCCGTTCCACACATTTGAGCATTTTTTGAATTAAAACTCTGTGAAAACTATTTTGGCATGCTAATTAAGATCAAGTCACAGAACACAGCCCTTGCATGCTAGACAGCTGTTGGAAATCTGCTTTATTTGCCTGAATTGCAGTTTAGGGCACTTGCACGTGCCAAATGTGGAGGCAGTGCCAGGCTAATGACCATTTCAGCCTTTACAGCTCCCATGCAGAGGTCAGTGAAAAATGTTTCTATAGAGTGGGTTCCTGCATGAGAGGGCATCGTAGTTCTATCATATTGATCAGGCAAGCTCAGCACTCAGGACCAATCAGTAAATCTATGGCAGTGCTTGGCAAGCTTAAAGTGAAAAGGAAAAGCATGGCTGGGAGCAATTCCAGAATACTAACACAAAGGCACGAGAGCTTCAGGCACGTGCTCAGTCTTGTGCTGCTTGTAATGTAAGAATTGGTTCACAGTTTGTTTCTCAGTATCTGGAGGACACTTTCCACTCACACAAATATAAGAGGGGTGACAATTTTTGTTTATTATATGCTGTCAAGTTGCATCTGACTTAAGGCGACCCTGATAGGGTTTTCACAATACATGAGATGTTTAAGGACTAGTTTTACCAGTGCCACTCTACTTGAAAGTTTCCGTGGTCAAATGGGGATTTAAACTCAGGTCTCTTGAGTTCTGAGCATTCATTCTATCCAGTACACCACACTGTCTCTCATACAACTAACTGGCTTGGCAGCAGCATGTGTGAAAAAGATTTAGAAGTCTTAGAAAACTACATGTTAGAGATGTGCTAGCTGAAGTTTTTCTCTATTGGAAAGGGATAGACTAGATGTTTGTAATGACTTGGGATATATTCCTGTTGAAAGTGACTAGATGCAGGTCAACTTACACCCAAGACAATGCATGTCTTTTGCACAGGGAAGAGTAGAGAATCCTCTATCCTCAAGTTTCCTAGGCTTCTTTACCTGTTCTGACCTGTGCTAACCTTCCTTTTACCTCAAGATTATTATTCTTAGAGTTGCTGACTCCTCTCAACCTCCAGGAGGAAACATCTTGCCTTTGTTTTCTAGGGATGAAAGAGCTAGCCATGGCTCTCCAAGTTAGCTACCACTAGGACTTCTATCAAATTTCCTATGATAAATGAATCTCTCTAATGAACTCAAGCTTTCTCATTTCCTTAGAAAGAAGTGTAGACATGGTTCCTTTACAAAAGGGGAAGCATGCTCAGGTAGTCATTCTGAGTTTCAGAGGAAACTCTCCAAGAACGACAACTCTACAAATCTGTAATTCTAGAATTCTATCAATTCTATCATTTCAATTCATTCAACAGCAAGTTTACAGTGCAGCAAAGTGTTGGATTTCAAGGAAGGCACATTCCCATACTACAGGAGTTTTATCTATGCTGATGATCTTGCCTTGACAGTTCTGGGGAAAACCTTTGCGGCCATTGAGTTCCAGCTAGCCTCTGCACTAGAAGATGCTTCTTTATATTATAAAAAAACAATTTGCTAAAACTTAATAGACATCAACACTCTAGACAATGGGTAACATTGAAGACAAGTTTTCTGCACACATCCTAAGCTCTAAATATTAAACCAGAAGGGGCTGGGCCAAACCTATGGAGAATAAAAACAACACATCTTGCCAAATTGGATGAATGCTGAAGTGTCTCTAATTGGAGAAGACTATAGCTGGACCATCTGGTATTCACTTAACAGACTTTGAAGCAAAGCAGGAAGATCAAAAAATAATCAAGTAAAATGGAGCTTCTTGGATACAGAACAAATTTTCTGTGACTGTGGGGAAATTCAACCAATGCAACACTTAAGTGCATACAATTTGTGGCCCACCACACATACGAAACAAGATCTAGTAAATAGTTCAGGTAACAATATTGATGTAGATCACTTCTGGTCAAAATTTTTCTACCTTTCTTAATTTGTTTTTATCTATATTTCATATTTGTTCATAATTTCAAATTCTGCAATGTTCTAATACAAAGAATGAAACAAAGAAGATTCCACTTTATTGATTATTTGATCCTAAGTTTACAAAATCTAATTGAAAAAGCCTGTGTAAAATATAAAAATAAACTCAAACATGCAATGCACATTTTCTCTAAAAAACTTGAATATTCTTATACAATATATATATATATATGGAGAGAGAGAGATAACATTAGTGCCAAAGTTTTCTCTTACAGGTAAAACAAGGAGTAATCTTGTACTTGTTTTATGAAATCTCAAAACACAATGAATATCACTAGTTTGATGTATTCTCCACTCTACCGTTAACACTAACAGAATGATTAGTGATAACACTGATACATTTATCCATGTCAATTTTGTATCCTTTTTTTTTGCCCTTAGTCCAACGATACTCCCAAGTTGGGGACGAAGTCCATAAATTGGGGTATTCATTACCAGTGACAGCTACAGATGATACATTCTCATCTGCTTTTATTGCTAGCCTTTTTCTCTCCTATTTCATGACCACGTAGCAACAGATGCAAAGATCAAAATCAAACACACATGAGACTTGATAGCCTGATCTACCTCATTGAACTACTGATTTCCAGGTTAGATTTAATTTTAATTGTAAATTTTAAGATGTTATTTATGTTACATTGTTGTCTTTTATTTGTAAGCCGCCCCGAGTAGACACAGTCTAGAGGGGCGGAGTAGAAATCTAATAAATAAATAAATAAAATTTAAAAGAGAGAGAGAAGAGTATGAATGAATGGTTTACAGGCTGAAATAACTGAGATATTAGAATGGAATACTGGCTTCCAATCTCTATTAAAAATTCCTAAATAGGGCAGTCCCTTTCTGAACACTAATATTAATAGTGGTGATATAGTAATGGTGATGATGCCTAAGTGCGGTGTAACAAAACATCCTCCTCCTTGTAAAATACACTTGCCATTTAAAATAAAAACACAACAGGATAAAACGTTACAGTATTATGATTCAGTAGTAATAAGCTTAGTCATAGCTCCATGACCTTAATCCAATGACCTGCTACCCTGGACCATCAGTGAGGGCACACTTCCTGTCTTCCACTACGGTCAACACTGGAAGCCAGAGTATGGGTGTAATGGCCACCATTGTCCGGGTCATCTGCTCTTCCTTCCCTGCCTCCATGGAACTACCATCTCTTTTTCCATCCTCTGCTTATCAGAAAAACCACATTCTAGATTTGTGCATATTCCTTGCACTCTCCATACTGAGCCCTTTTTGTTCTTCTCACTAGTCTTCTTTGTCCTGAAATATTCCACGTATATATGCAATGGAAAGTTATAACCTTATTCATGGCATTGACTGTTCTAAGCTGTGGAAAATTATAACCCTGTTCATGGAACTGACTGTTCTAACCTATAACAAATGTATCTTTTATGAGGTCTGTAGTCAGAGAGGACAATATTTCTTCAAGGCCTTCATTTTGAATTATTTCTAGTGCCTGCTGAATTTAGAATCTGGTTGCTAGCTGCTCAGGGCTCCTTTGAAATGAGCCAACATCTACCTTCGTATAACAGCTGGAAAAGCTATAAACCCAGATGTGACTACTAATTCATCTGATTTATGCTTCTGTTTCTCCATACATCTGTACTTAAATACACAACCACCTGCAGAAATTCAGGAGTGTTAAGCAAAGTTTAGAATTTGAACAAGCAAAGTATGAGTCTCCAGGCATTGTTGACTCCCAGACCCTGCATTCCACACCAACGGCTTTGTTGGCTAGTGCTGTTGCAAGTTGCTTTCCACAACATTTGGAAGGCTGCACTTTGCCCAAAGTTGGTTCAGCCACCTAGAGTGGTCTCAGGGCCAGATAGACGGGATACAAATAAAATAAATCAATAAATTTTCTGTAGTTAGAGGTTTAGTCCCAAGAAGCATAACAAGCCCAAAGGTAAATGAGGTCGAGACAGACTCTGTGTAAAAGGTCCATAGCACAGTAATCTATCTATCTATCTATCTATCTATCTATCTATCTATCTATCTATCTATCTATCTATCTATCTATCTATCTATCTATCTATCTATCTATCTATCTATCTATCTATCTATCTATCTATCTATCTATCTATTTATTTAATTATTTATTTAATATCCCGCCTATCTGGTCGGATCAGGACCATTTTAGGCGGCTAACAGCATAAAATAATACAATAAATATATATATAAGATAGTTTTTACATAACAAAACATAAACAAGATGGGAGAAATATATTGGAGAGGGAAGGAAAAAAAAGGGCGTCAGGAATTATCTGATGGGAAGGCCTGCCGAAACATCCATGTTTTTAATTGATTCTTAAAAATACCCAGCAAGGGAGCCATGCGAATCTCAGGAGGTAAGTTGTTCCAGAGGCGAGGAGCCACCGCCGAGAAGGCCCGATTTCTTGTCTTTTCCTTCCGGACCTCCCTCGGCATTAGGCTCTTCAGCCTCACCTCCTAGCTCGCACGAGTGACACAGGTAGATCTTGGTGGGAGTATGCGTTCCGCCAAGTATCGAGGCCCTAAACCGTTTAGGGCTTTGTACGTAAGCATCAACACTGAAGTCGATGCAGAATCGGATGGGCAGCCAATGCAGTGTGGCCAGAGTGGGTGAGATATGTTGGTACAGTGGTGCCTCGCTTAACGGGTGCCCCGTTTAACGACAAATCTGCATACCGATGCGGATTTTGTGATCGCAAAAGCGATCGCATTGCGATGTTGCCTATAGGGAAAAATCGCTTTGCGATTTTTCCCCATAGGCCCCATATTCCCCCAGTTGACCAGCGGGGGCATCGGAAGGACCGCCGGGGAGGGCTCTCCCACGGTCCTTCTCAAGCTTCCGCCGGTCAGCTGGGGGAAAATGCAGGTGGGAGCCTGAGAAAGACCGCGGGGGAGCCCTCTTCCTCCGAGGAGGCGGCGGCGGCCACTCATCCGAAGGCCAGCGGCGAGCGGCACTTCAGCTGGCTTGCTCCTCCCGGGCCGTGCAGGGGGAAGAGGGAAGCCTCTTCCCGCTGCACGGCCCCGGGAAGGAACAAGCCACAAGCCGGCCAGGTGCCTGGCTCCGCTTCCCCCTTCACCTTCTCCTCTTCTTCTTCAAGCTGGCACCCGGCCGGCTTGTGGCTTGTTCCTTCCTAGGGCCGTGCAGGGGGAGGAGGCTTCCCTCTTCCCCCTGCACGGCCCCGGGAAGGAACAAGCCACAAGCCGGCCGGGTGCCTGGCTCTGCCTCCCCCTTCACCTCCTCTTCTTCAAGCCGGCACCCGGCCGGCTTGTTCCTCCCAGGGTGGCAGCGGCAGCAGGGGAAGGGAAAGGGCCGTGCGCCTGACTCCCCGTCTCCCACTTCACCTCCTCCTCTTCCTCCTTTTCTTGGGGGGGGGAAATGCCAGCTGATCGGCGGTTCCAAAATGGTGCCCCCTGTTTTCTGGACGGATTCCTCGCTTACCGAGGTGGGGAAAATGGCCGCCCCTATGGAGGATCCTCGCTGAATGGTGAGTTTTTGCCCCATAGGAATGAATTAAACAGGGTTTAATTCGTTCCTATGGGGGTTTTCTTTCTGTTTAGCGATGTTTTCGTATAGCGACGTTAATCCTGGAACAGATTAACGTCGCTATGCGGGGCACCACTGTATTTTTTCACTCCACTAAGTAATCTGGCCGCAGCATTCTGCACCACCTGTAGTTTCCACAGCAGCCTCAAAGGCAGCCCCATGTAGAGCGCATTACAGTGGTCTAATCTTGAGATTACGAGTGCATGCACCAAGGTAGTGAGCGCCCCCACATCAAGGTAGGGCCGCAGCTGGGCTATCCACCTGAGGTGAAAAAAGGTGGTACGGACCACCGACGCTACCTGAGATTCCATAGTAAGCGCCGGGTCCAGATGGATCCCCAAGCTGCGGACCCCATCCTTGGCGGGCAGAGTCACCTCCCCAAAGGAGAGGGAGTTTCCCAAATCCCCAACTGTAGGGGCGCCCACCCTCAGTACCTCCGTCTTGTCCGGGTTCAGCCTCAGCCCGTTCTCCTGCATCCATTTCAGTACGGCCTCCAGGCAGCGTACAATCTGAACATATTTCACTAGCAAAATTTAGTAAACATGTGCTGTTAATTCCAATTGACAACATGTGCTTTTAATCTTTTTGTTTTTGAACCATGTGCTCATTCTAAGAATGAACCAGTCAAAAGCAATTTACCTGGCCACCTTTCTGGTGTACTCTGGGACCATGCGGCTTCCTGAAAGCTATACAGGTTGCAAGGAACATGCTTCTGTCAGCCACACATGCTCTGAGAGACACACTGGAGATTTCAGGTAACTATCTCTGGTTCCTTAGCCATGTGTTCTAATCGACAGAGCGATACTTTTCTGCTCCCAGGCAGATGGCAAGTTCAATCCCTCATCTCTGCAGGTAGCTCTGCTGAAGCCTCTTAGGTTAGTCATTGCTAGTCAATATATACAGTACTGAGACAGAGTGATTAGTGGTCAAATTCAGCATGATTCAAGTTCCTGCATACTTCTGCTTCCTAGAGAGTAAGTCATGAAATCTATACTTCTGTAGAATAGTCATGTAATTAGAAAGTAAATGATAGAAAATCTATATTCTTGCTTTATATACAAAAACCACACACCTATAACAACACTGAATCATACTTTCTTTTTGAAGTATTTATACTTTATTTCATTTCTATAGCATCTTGCTTCAGGTATAGGAACCCAAAGCAACCTATAGTTAAAAACAAGTGCAATTGAAATCATAAGTTATAAATTAAAAAACAACGAAACATAATAACAGTATTTTAAAACTGCTAATAAAAACAACTTAAAAATATTAGAGAGAGACAGGTTCACATAAAAAATGCACAGTATCCTGCAACAAAACTCAAATTGTGTTGATTAAAGCTTTTCTAAAATTGAGATCTTTCTCTGCTGGCTGGCAAACAGAAGGGAGAGGGCCAATTTGGTCTTCTGAAAGAGACATTCCACAATCTGCAAGCTACTACTGAAAAAAAAAAGCCTCTCACTGTACTCCTGTGAAGGAAGTGAGACTGAGAGAAGCGTCATCCTCAAAGATCTTAAAACCCAGGCAGGCTCATATATGTTTGAAACAGATCTAAAGCAAAGTGTAAATCAGAGTAAGGCTATAGTGATGGTTCATAATGAACCCTAAAAAGAACTTTTTCTAAGTATGTGAATTTCACTGCTTCTTGATCTGTCTAAAAAAAAAACTAGGTGTGTGTGGGGGGGTCTTCTTCCTCGAGTTTCCCTTGTAGCCTGATTGCCCAAGAGAAAAATCTGACAGAATATCTCCAAAATGATATTTCTACAATTACACAGAAAGTGAAAATGAGGATCCTCTGTAGGAATCCCCAACCCATGTATGGGGCTTCCTGATTCTTGCACAGGATTTGAATTGTGAGAAATGGAAAAAATGAAATGAATAGAAGTCCTCTTGTAGGGATGATGGAAATTCCACTTGGCCATGGAAAGTTTCATTGAGGTGTTTTTTTCTGTATGACAAAAAGTAGCTGAGAATGAGACATTCTAAGAATGAGACATCCCTTTTTATTCTGTCAGAAGTACTTGGGAAGAGTGCCCCTCATTGCAAACTCTTGTTTACATATATTTAGAACACTTAACTTTAGCTAATATAGATTTTTTTAAATTAAGCCTATTAAATATGTACGGTGCTTAATGCAGATAATATGGTATTGATTGGAACAGAGCAGGAAAAGTCAAATAGGTAGAATTAGAATATGGACAATTTGCAAGGTTGAAAATGGTAATACTGTACAGATAGGACAATATTACAGTGAAATCCTATCAGCTGTATGAATTTAGGATTAGAGACAAACCTTTTCTGCTGGCAGAAGTCTCTTTTTGCTAGTAGAACCCTCTTCTGTCAGATGCTATCAGAGATCTGCCAAGAAAGCAAGCCACCAACAGGCTAAGATCTGCTGGTAGAAGAACCAGAAAGCAGTGGAGAAGGAACAGGGTAAGTTCAATGCTGGCACAAAGGTAAGAAGGGTGAAGATGGCCCTAACTAGTTTTCCAGATCCTCAGGTTCAGAGGTGTCTGACCAGTTCCATCTGGCCTACAATCAGCTCTTAGAACTGCACTCAGTAGATATATACAAAAACAAAAGAAAAAAACAAGATGAATTAAATACAAATGTAAAGCCAATCCATTTCACTCTTTCTATGTTCTTCTGACCATCAATGAAAAAGATCTTTATAAAAAGTTATATAAAATCAACTGAAGTGTTACTAGAGATTGAAGAAAAGGAATTTTAAAGGCTGCAATACTATCCATGCTTTTCTGAAGGCATGCTCCACTGGACACATTCAGACAGACACTTGAGTCAATGTGCACAGGATTCTGCTGCCATCACATACTATTTGGAAGAAGTGGTGGAGAGAACCTACTGCTGCTTCCTGAACTAATTTTTATTTTTTGACAGATGCTACAATTAAGAGCAGAAGAAGATAGTATTTTAAAGTGGCAGTAGATGATCGTACATTTTCTATGGATAAGAAAAAAGAAGGAGGAAGAAGAAGATCCATTAAAAAAATACCCTGAATGGAAAATTTTAATTTCATATTAACATTCTTCTTCCTTGCAAAGGATTATGGAATGGGCTGAAAAGGTGTAGAAGCCAAGGATTTATATTGAACAATGTCATTCCAAGGTAAATTTAGAAGCACTGAAATGGATGAAAAGTAATGAAGGACAAAAACATTTAGGACAATGCTTTATTGGTGATAAAATGATTAAAATGGCATGTACATTTTTTTCTTAAATCTGTAAAAGCCTCTATTACAGAATATAAATCTCTTCCATGACAGGAAACATATCCAGTCAAAGTAACATGAAATGTTATTTAAATGTACTACTGTGAGGAAGAACAAGTGAAGGATTACATGTTATATTGAGGATAAGACTTTGGAGAACCAATAATTTTTGCTGTCTGGAAGACAAGGTGTAATTTTTCATTAAGAACAAGTGTACATTCAAATTGCTTCAAAGTAAGAACTGGATGATATGTAACCCTGGAAAAACTTCATAGGATGATCAGAAATTTACACGACAACCTAGAAGTAATGTTCAAATAAAGTTTAAATATTGGTAGTTCTTTTCATACTCCATGGAAAAACCATATTTCAGATAGATAAGAATGAGCAAAAAACACATAAAAACTAGATCTTGATCTAGTTTTATTTTAAAGGATTAATACTAAGGATGTGCACTGCCCCATCAACCTGCTCCATTACAAAAGAAGAACCATGTTCAAGAAAATATAATGGTGTAAGGAAGAGGTCAACAGGATAACAAGCTTAATAAAAGAAACTCAGTAAGGATGAAGAACGAAAAAGCTACCATAGTTCTTGACATGTTTATTTAATTAATGTTAACAATAAAATCATAATGAGCAAGCAAGCATGGAATTTAGTGGGATAAAATGAACACAAAATATAAAATTCCAATGTAAGATGTCAGTTGAAGAGGCATGAAATAATTCTATTTGGAACCTCTGTCCTTTTATATTCCACTAATAAACATCATTACTTGTTTTAGCTCCTCTTTAATTTTGACTTCTGCTTTTTAGCCACTCAATTGCTCCCTAATCAGGGGGAAAGACTCTTGATCTTCCTTCTGTGAAAATTTGGTTTAGACAGCACAGAAATCTTTAGATAAAGGGGATTGCTCTGATGGACATGGGTTTTTTTCCTTATATGTAGGAAATACAGCCTTGATTAGAGTTGATGACACAAGGTGTCTGCTAGAAGTTCCTTATACCTTAACAACTGTATGCCTCTTATAAGCATAATTATTCTTTCAGTTGCATCAGGACTGAAGTTGATGCCCTTACATTGAAGCATTTCATTTTGGAGTGTTTTATCCTATTAAATTTCATGTGCTTCTTGGTCATAGTTTTATTATTGAAGACTAGCTATATGAAGAATTATTTCACTTAAACAGTTGCTGAATAATCCTTGGGATGTCTACTCAGAAGTAAGCCTTATTTGAGGGACTTTTAATACTTTTTATCTCCAAAGAAATGGGAACAGGGTGGCAGCATTTATACAGGTAAGATTGCTACCCCCTTCATTTGCACAGTTTGGCTACTGGCTATTCTGGCTCAGGTCAATGGGCATGGTAGTCCTACATATTTGGAAGGCTCCTGGCTGGGTAAAACTGGTGAAGTTCCTTAGGGTTTTAAGCATGCTTGGAGCACAGCTATGCATACAAAGCTGATGATAATATTTTGAAAGAGTTGGTTACAAACTATTGGAGTTCTGAAGAAAGCTGCTAACAGGCTATTAGTTTAGTAATCCTTGTGTTGTGGGGGAGTCTTTAAATATGCCATTACAAGATAGACAAATCTGTCTTGGTCTAGTGGGTAAATAAGCCATGTGTTGAAAAGACTCTAAATATGTATTCACAAGATAGACAGATCTGTCACAGTCTATTGGATCCATCATATGCTTTTTCAAAAGGCTCTGAATACTTATATAGGACATTTTCTTGATAGACCACCAACACAGATGAATTTGTGTGGTGATGGTGATGGGGAGCACTGATCAATCTGGAAATATCTAATTTTGCAGCTAATATCACTGTCATGAATAACTTATTACAATGGGTTTTGCCTGCTGCCTAAGTTATACTTGCTGTCAGCCAGTAGATCTGTGTTGTCTGAGGAGATTCAACACGTAAGTAACCTAAACCCCTTGTTCCATTCTCATTTGCATCAAATCTCTCATGTGGGAGTGAATCCAGAGACTGCAAAAAGCAGGCTTAGCTCAAGATATCTAGTTGTCAGAAGGGAACAACAAGATGAAGCCCCCACCATTCCCTGTCCAGAAACCAAATATTATGGCAGTAGAATCTTAGCTTAATGCCCGTGAGGGGGGAAATATCATTCAGAGGCCAGCAGTCCAGCTTAGGGCTAGAAAGGCAATCACACCTCAGTGCTCCAACAACTCTCCATCTCTTCCTACCACCTTTTTACATTTTTCTTTCCTTCTGTATATACTTTTCAGAATCAGATTTTTGAAAAGATGGATATAATGATGTGCTGAAGCCACTCATGACTGGGTTCAAGAGCACTGTCCTACCACAGCTCATCAGGCAAAATCCAAAGAAACAAAACAAAAAAACCCCCAAAAGACAAAAACATGTGGCATCTTAAAGACTATTATATTTTACTGTTCATTCATTAGGCATCCTTCAGTCTTGAAAGACTATGGTAACGTGCTCTGTATGGAGGACTTGGAACAGCGTCTAGTGTGGCTGAGGAGGCCAATTTGAGAGTGACAATCCCTTCCACACTGAAGACAAATCCAATCTGTCCCCTGTCCAGCTCCTTGAGCTTTCGTAAACACATCCACTTCATCAGACGTAAGGAAACAGAATGAAATGGAATGAAATGTAGATGAAATATCACTTTCACATTTTAAATGTTTATTAGTTACATGAAGTAATTAGGCCTCCGATTGTTTTACAGTCTTGTTGTAAAAACACTTCAGGAAGATAGAAAACAGACACAAGGTCTGGACGGGGTCTGAGGGGAGGAAGAAGAGAAAAAAGAGAAAGAAGGGGGGCTGAAGGTGCAGTTAAACCTCAAGAGGGGAAAGAAAGAATAAAAGAAGTTAGCAGAAGAATCATGTGTGTTAATTTAGGGAATATAGACAGTTTTTACCTTAGAGCTTTGTGATGAATATAGAGAGTTTTTATCTTAGAGCCTTGTGATGAGAAGTGGGCTTGGCAGATGTAAAGAAAATAACAGTGGAAGTGGATAACAACATTGTCATTACATCTGGTAATGATTTAAGAAACCTAGGCTTATATTCAATCCATTTCTATGAGTGTGCATCATGCGTATACATTTTACTTATTTTACTTGTTTTTCTCTGTATTGATTCTGTTCTAAAATAGTGACTTTCAAATCTTCTACAAAGTGACCTGCTAGATTGAAATGGTTGGAGATAGGTTTCTGTGTATTGTGGTTTCTGATATCAGATTAAGTGGATGTGTCCACAAAAGCTTGCATTAAAATATAATAGTCTTGAAGATGCCACATGTTGTTTTGTTTTGTTTCTTTGGGTTTTGCCTGATACGCCTGCGCAGACTAACACAGCTAACTCTTCTAAAACTATGATAGCTCAGTCACAGATGGCCTTAGAATGTCATTATGCTAATTAAAAGTAACTTTCCAAACTCTGTTTAGAATTTCTATTCCCAGCACACCACATGGATCCAAATTTCAGTATGCCCAAATCCTCTGACATTTTACATTACAGACCAAATAGCTATGACCACTGGGCAAAATGCAGGAGGTACGGGGAAAAATTGCGATTTAGGGATACTTTATGGCAAAATATTCCTGCTACTTCGTATCTCTGTACCTTGCATGCAGGTCAATGGTAGCTGGTGCCTATGCCGTTTGGTGGGGCAGAAGGCACAGCAGCTAATGGTGGATGCAAGCAAGAGTAAAAATGGATATATACACATAGGTATACTCACACAAATGCATACAAAGACAGCACATTCTGTGGCATTCTGCTGCTGGTAAGGAGGCAAGCAGTTGTAGGCTGGCTGGGGATAGTCTGAGTTAGGGCAATACCCTACTTGCCCTAATGAACAAACCACCACTGATGCAGATGTGCATTTGACCAAATATTACTACTGATCCACTATTACCATCTAGTCTGCAAGTGTCTAGCTTTGTCACCCATATTCTGTTTGGAGAAGAGAAGATTGAGAGCTGTTATGACAACCCATGAAGAATCGTCATATGATAGATGGATCAAGTATGTTTTGTGCTACTCCACAGGGTAGGACCTGAACCACCAGATTCTGATGACCCCTACTTCATTAGAAGCTTTTAACTAGAGGTCTGCATGGCCATCTCTCAGGGATGCATTAGCTATGGGCTTCCTGTATTGGCAGCAGGTTGTATGATGACCCTTGAGATACCCTTCAGCTCTACATTTCTATGATTGACTTCAGCAGACTTTTGGCCAGGAATGATCAAAGTCTCTATGCCAGGGTAGAAAATCTGGTGTCCCCCCCCCCGACATTTTGGAATACAACTTCCTTAAGTCTTGTCAGTATGGACACTGTTCAAAGATTATCAGAATTTCAGGCTGAAACATCTGGAGGACACCAATTTGTGCTCCTCTGCTCCATTCCAATATATTTGTACACTGAAGTGTGTGTATTTGTAGTGTGCAATGCTGTGCGGCTGGTGAGAAATTCCCCCTCTCTTCGGGGATGTGGGATGCTTTTTGACATCACAGAAATTGCATTTCCTATCTTGATTTGCCAAAGGATAGAGACTACGCATTCCTTTCCTTGAACATTTTCTTCCTCTCACTGCAAAACCCACTGGCTTCTTTTCCTATTTAAATTTCATGAGAAACACACTTTATTTTAGTCACTCAGCACATTTGCCTTGGGCTACTGAATCATAGCTGACAGCAAATTAATGACCAGGATGGGATGATTAGTTGAGATTACAGGCTCCTGAAAGCCTACCTGCTCATTTACAACTGTTACAATATTATGCTGGCTATTATTATGGATTAATAATAGTTACGAAGAGGACATGATTCCTCTGTACTAATCTCTCTTTGTGTGCACAGTCTAATTGTATTTTTAATATATCATTGATATTCTGATTAAATGGGAAAATAAAACAACTTGCTCAATGCTTTCTTTCAGTTTTACAGTTTGGACTTTTAAAACCATTAACGCCAGATATTTCTGCCATACAAATGATTTTTACAAACTGGCATGCAACATTTACTCAGTAAACAGCTAAAATGATTTTAACCATGAATTTAATGGCTTTTTCCTGCTTCTTGTAAGGCCAGGCTAGGAAAAATCAATTTCGCACAATCTCATAATGATTTCTACAAACAGTACAAATAAAAACTTATCCTGGGTAAGCTTTGGTAAGCCACCATTATTTCATTTTCTTTTGTCTTATGGGATGAACTGGAGGCTCATCTAACTCCCTTAAGAATTGTAAGCTGCTCCAAGTCTTCTCTAAAGATCCACATATGAGAACGAAATAAGAGTATCCTTAAATGGACCCATTTCCTATTTATCAAAGCTGCAGCCTGGTTGGTTTCCAAATATAAAGCAAGGCTTCATTACACATTTTGAAGCCAGACCAAATATGAGAAAGATAAATTGCATTTTCCTTAATCCCAAGTGCCACTGAATGAAGACTATTTAATAAAAAGTAAAAGAAAATCCTATTTGCAGTTGAAACCCACACAAAGCATGAACATATCAAATTCATAAAAGATGTGTACACTTGCTCTTTTGCTACAGTGCTAAAAGAAAATTCTAATGACTAGGAAATAAAGAGGACCTTTAGTTTCTGAAATGGAAATCTAACAAAGGGGAAGCCTTTCTAAAAAGTGTATTATTATTATTTGAGGCAATGATACATCACAGCTTTTCAATACCTCCTGCAGATACTTTCAACAGATATAATAAATACACAATAGTCACATACTCATGGCACTGAGCATCATTTGTTCTCATTGTACTACATTCAGGAAATATAACATAAAAGAATGAGACAAAGAAAGGGCCTCATTTTCAAGCTTGGGCCTTGATGTGGAAAGAACCAAGCCTACGTTTGATCAAGCTACATATGCAAGCAAGGAGCAGTATGTGCCTGCCCTACACTTTGAAGACAAGCAACTAAGCCTCAAAGACTGCAATCTTAAACCTCCTCATCTGAGAGTGACCTCCACTGGTCTTAATAAGGCTTGCTTCTGAATAGAAACACATAGGATTGTACTAACAAACTTATACATATTTTGGCTAGTCTATAAAACCAAAGCAGCCTAATATTTGGCTTCAGAATAAGGGTGTTCTTTTAACTGGTTGCTGGATTTCTATAACCCATTGAAGCTGATTGACAATGTGCTAAGGTGTATCTGAGATGCACAATTGGGTCCATAAGCAGACACACAACCAAGATGCACCCTGGTACCTCATCAACTAACAGCAATTAGCCATGGCACATTACACAACCTTATGTGAACAGCAACCAGATTCTGGCCAGTCTCAGGTACCCATAATCTCTCTCACTTTCAAACACACCCAAAAGGCAATACTCTGTTTTCATTTACACATTTCCAGATCCAATGAAATCTAAGAAACTGTACAGGTATGCATCTGAATGGTGCATTGCTATTAAAAAAAAGTTTCAAAGAAAACAGCTGTTCCAATATTACACCGTGCACATGTGTGTGTTGCTAAGATGTATATTTGATAGCTGCCTCACCTCGTATTCAAACTCCTCAGTTCTATCTCCATCAGCAGGCAAACTGGAAAGATATTCTGTACCTTCATAATAGTCATGCTCAACTGGATGAAGAGAATGGCAGCTGCACGGAACAAAATAAAACAAAAGGCACAGTTTAGGCACTTGGGACCATATTTTCAAATCTTGTGTAATAGGATTTAGAAATGCCTGTTTAGAACTGCTTGAGAGCAAGCTTTGACTGCCAAAACTTGTGGGGGGGGGGAGAGATGACAAAAATTGGAGGCGAACTTTAATATTGCTTCAAACTAGAGATGAGGACAAATAAAAAAATTGTGATTTTTTAAAATTTGTGATTCGTCAAGGTTAACGGAGCAACAAATACAAATATACGAATATTCTTCAACAAATTGATGAATCAATCTGACGCTTCGTCTGTGCTTAAAACTGGCCCCTAAGCACCTAGAGGCAGCTGCAACTTCCCTACCTTAAGTGAAGCTGCAGCCACCATCTTTGTGAAGGGCAGCCAATCTCCCTTTTTACATGCGTGGCTGGGAGGCCAGGAGACCTTGGCAGCAGCAATTAAGGTAAGGGGGTGTCAGTGGGGGTGGGTGGGGTCTAAGGTAGGGAAAGGAAGGGGTGTGGGGTTAGGTTGTTCAGGTGGCTGGCTGTGGGAAGGAGATGGCTGCTTATCGGCCTCCAATCAGTTGACTGGTGGCTGGTAGGCAGAATGGTGGTTTTTGTTGTTGTTTTTTTAATAAGAAGGGGGGTTGGTGGGGTGGAGGAGGGCTAAGGTAGGGAGAGGAAGGGTATGGGAGGGTAGGATGTGGGGTTGGGTGGCTGTGGGGAGTGGCTGCCTTTCTCCCACTGATCAGCTGATCGTGCCGATAGGCAGAATGGGTTTGTTTTTGTTTTTTAAGACGAAGGATGAATAAAAACGGGTAAATATTCATCTCTTCATATTCGTGGAGGTCTCTGGAACCCACAAATATGAAGGGATGAATATTTAAAAATCAGCTATTTTTGTCATAAAAAATGATCCGTTTTTATATTCTTCCCCATCTCTACTTCAAACACAAAGAAGTCCAAACTACTTTTATAGAAGTTTAAGCAAATAAATTAACAGACTTATTAGTACAACACAGGCACCCATAACTATGATTTGAGGAAAGTACTTCAGTTTGAGACAAAATGCTCTATGTGCTATTCCTCAAACGTATACCACAACTCTTGTAGTAAGGTATCTGCTGAGAGAAACACCCAAATCTGCATAAGAACCAGAACCCTGTAGAATCAGGCCAAAGGTTTATTTAGTGGAAAGGGTGGACATTCTCAAGGAAGTTGGGGGCCTTTTCTCAGATTTGCTGGCAACCCATGGGCTGCACACCCAAGGGAAGGGAGCTAAAGAGGGAGGAGAAGGGCCAGAATCTAATTTGCATATTGCCATTACTATTGATATTGTTATTGCTACTGGTTGTCACAGGGGTGTTCAGTTAACTGAAGAACTTTAAAAAGTTTTCAAACCAAAAAAGCCTCTTTGTGCCCTCTAGTGGACAAATTTGTTTTTAGTGAGAGAGAAAAAAGGGTGGTGCTGACAGGGACCCCCAGAATACAGCAAAATTGAGCAACAACATTTCGTAGGCCTTGAGGAGGCTGGAGATCTGCCCAGAAGACATGGTACCCACCCCAGACCTAATCAGAACTTGGAAATATCACTTTTTTGGACTGTGGAAAATAAATCCCCTGGGACCTGTGAACTGGAAGCTTAAAACAAGAATGCTTTCAAGATCTGCATTCATTCATCAACCTTGAGCAGTTGTTAATGGGGATATCTTAGCGAACGTAAGCATCAATATTTCCCAGTGTTGCCCTTCTTCAACAATTCTATTCAGTGACATGCTACACATCCATCTCCATCCATTTATCTAATCCCTCTTTAAAGAGGAATAAATGCTGAGAAATTCAAGGATCATTTTCTTAGGGCTGTGACATCAGCAATAAACCTCAAAGTTTTCTAGATAGTAACTGTTTTCCCTAAAAAATGAAAATCCTAGTAGTGTATACTGATAGCTCTGTAGAAAATATGCCATACCTGTCAGAAAGCAGGAAGGGACAGATGTCAGGTACTGGAGGTGTAGTTGCCCTCAGCTTGGCCAGAGCCATAATATGTTCAAAAGTAATATCCGTCTGTGTGCTAGCATCCATGAGGCGAACATCCTGTGAGCTTCCATGTGTTTTAACCAGCGGTGCTCTCCGCAGAACCTGAACTACTATCGGCTCTTTTGCATTACGAAAAGCCTCCACTGCCTCTTCGTGAGTGGCTTTGGATAGATCCTTGCCATTGACCTGAAAGAAAGCCATGTCAACTAGATTAGTATTATTTAAAACGACATGAGATGTAGAACACTTTGATGATTATGCTTTCAAAATACTTATACTTTTCCATGGCACAAAAATAAGTTGACAACACTGACGGAAAACATTGGTAATGGTTCACAGGGTGACACAATAATATTAAACTCTATACAAATCCAGTTAAAATAACAAAAAGAAATGGGGAATTTTTTAAAAATTAAAGAGTAGCATCTATGAATGAAAGAGTAACAGCCTAATTTTATAACAACAGAGCAGTTCACAAGTACAAATTTTAAAGACTTGTAAGCTGCCACTCAAAGGCGAATAAACAGTGTTGCAACCAGGAAAAATACAACCAAGGAGACAGAGACAGAGACAGAGGACTAAATCTGTTGCTAGTCCCAACTAGAGTAGACCTGTTGAAATGAATGGGATTTGTTTGTCACAAGAAGGCTCCATCACATAGGCCCTTTCCCCAGTTGCCAAATTGTACTACTCTTAGGAAGGGAGTGCCCATAATCCTGTTTGAGTACAAATAAATTCCTTTTATCATTATATACAGTCATGTGAAATAGAAAGTACACTCCCTTTCTATGGTTGTATATAACAGGACATAATAAAAATCATCTGATCCTTAACAGGTCTGAAAATTAGGTAAATATGGCCTCAGATGAACAACAACACATGACATTTTACATTGTCATTATTTATTTTACAAAAATAAAACTCAAAATGGAGAAGCCATGTTTGAAAAAACTAAGTACACCTTATGATTCAATAGCTACTAGAACCACCTTCAGCAGCAATAACTTGAAGTACAGTGGTGCCTCGCAAGACGGGTGCTCTGTTTAACGACGAATCTGCATTACGACGAGGTTTTTGCGATTGCAAAAGCGATTGCAAAATGACGTTTTGAATGGGGGAATTTCGCTGCGTGATGATCGGTTCCCTGTTTCGGTTCCCTGGTTGTCCCACTTGCTGATGATCAGTTACCCAAGGGCATTTGGTTAGCAGCACCTGACTCATACTTAACCTCTTCATTCCTATGGAAACAGTATGGATGTACTTAGATTTTCACACATGGCTTCTCTTATTTTGGCTTACTTTTTGCAAAATAAATCATGACATGGTGTAATATGTCATGTGCTGTTGTTCATCTGAGCTTGTATTTACTTTATTTTCAGACATGTTAAAGATTTTTATTACGTCCTGATATGTAAAACCATAGAATTCAAAGAGTGTGTACTTCCTTTTTCACATCACTGTATAGAGTCATTGCAACAATGTGTGGCTACACAACGAGTGTTCCAAGATGTACTTGTTATTGCTCTCCTTCAGTAACCTTTTTTGTAACTCAAAGAGGGAAAATAAATAACCTTTAGAAGTCTTTCATCTTCATGTGACTTCCCTGTAAATTGTAAGATGGAAAGCACTTAAGGCACAAGATTTCTTCCCTATATCATCATTTGAAGATTATCAACACAGTTAGTTATTCTCACTAAAGGTCACTAATTTTAAAAATCATGCCCATTCCTATAATATATATAGCTTAGGTGCAACATAATGACAACTAAGAGAGTTAAATTCTTCACAATAAATAAATAAAATAAAAAATAAAATGTACACAAACAAAAAGTTCTTAATTTTATAATATTCTTGTCAATTAGGCACATGCCCAGGTACTCAACTGGCACCTCATTAACGAGTGCCAATCTGCTATCACAACTTACACAATTTCCCTTATGCAATCATGGATGGCCAATAGAATTCTTACCATAATGCTGTTCTACCTGTATCCTGTTGACGACAGATGGGCAAATTTCACTAGCTCACAATGGTCCTTGTGATTTGTACAAAGCAGTGAGGAAGCCCTTATAGCACACTGTTAGCATGCACTCCATATCTCTGTACTACACAGGTATATCTTTTCATATGTGAAATAAGACTGTGGGTTAGGCTTATTTCAGTGTCTTGACATTGGTTTAAGGGTGCAAGCGCAGAACAGGGAAAATACACTTTGATCTGCTTTCATCCTCATTTTTTCAAATTGGGTCCCTGCTGGTTTCTGCACGTCGAGATGTCAAACAATTATCGTGTTGTACGAGTCAGGAGGGGCAGAGGCAGAAAACACTGTCAAATGCGTTTGCATGGAGCTCCAATAATAGAAGCTCCTTTTGATCTGACAATGTGCCTATTGGTGATTTCTACTGGGACCACCGCCTTCCCTTGGCCTCTTTCCAGTCCCTAAAGTGACATAGCACTTATCTGAATCAGTTCTAACTTAGAAGCATTTTTTTAAAAAAGGACCACTGTTTGGAAACAACAGGTGCTTGGCTGAGGGAAACTGACACCCCTGCGAACATCCTTTTGCATTAGATCAGGTGATCACACTAGGCAGAAAGTGGAGAAAAGGGATGTCAGCCCAATCAGGACAAAATAAACCTCCTCTGCTGCCTGAACAAAAAGAGGCAATTCCCCAAGGGGCTTCCCCACACTCATCTTTGTACTGTATAGTAGCCAGTTTTTAATTTGATTTCACCCATGCCTAATCCAACATGTAGATACTGCTGCTTCCCTATCATGCTGTTATGTTTCATTCATCTCAAGACTGACTTAACCGACCCCTTATTTGGCTTTTCCCTTCTATCATTCTTTCACTTAATCAGGCAGATCTCACTGGGTGCAAAACAAATGCCTTCCATGTTACTTACTATGCTAAGATGGAACTACATCACTTCTCCAAGGCTGATTCCTGGAGAAATGAAGAGAAACCTCTGGCTTGAAGGCAGGGCCGGACTGGGACCAAAAATCGGCCCTGGCATTTAGAGCACACAGGCCCACCGGCTGTGGGGACACAGGCCCACCTGTTGTGGGCTCCATTCACGATATTGTGGCACGCTGAAAGGGCGTTGCTGGTATAGTGGTATTGGTACATGCTTATGAGTTCTCCCTATCCTAATCATTGCCCTGGTTGTAAAAATAACAAGGAGCATCAGGAAATCTAAACCTATAAAATCATCACGTTTAACAAAAAGTGTAATTAAAATTTAATGTTTAAATTTGTCAATGCTAGTGCTCTCTAAACAAAAAACACCAACAGTACAATGTGAGATCTTATAGCTATTTTAATGTATTGAAACATTAGATCATTAAACATAACTGCAACAAAACGTTCAATGTGAACAAGCCATAAGTAGCAGATCCTCCTACATCAACACTTCCACCAGGAACAAAAGGCTCGGCTCAAGAACTTTCCACCTCGTTTATGATTTGAACATTTTAAATTTGAACCCTACTAATACTGGAAAGACTTAGGAATGATACTTTATCAAGGAATAAGAAGACTTTGCAGGGCTTCACTACTCTCTGCAACTCTGTTGATGATGGCATCCACATCAAGACTCATGAGGATTTCTTTTTCTGTAGCCATTAACATGAATGAATCCAAATGGTCCTGGGATACAGTATTCCTCAGCAAAATCAGGGAGCTAGACGGGGTACAGACTGTATTTGTCTTCAGTGTGGAAGGGATTGTCACTCTCGAAATGGCCTTCTCAGCCACACTAGACACTAGTCCAAGTCCTCCAAACAGAGCACAATACCATAGTCTCTCGAGACTGAAGGATGCCTAATCTAATCTGAGCTATGCAAATGGCATGACTTTAGGAGGTATACTGCCTCAAGTTAAGAAATCATCATTAACATCATCAGCTGCCCACTATCTCATACAATTCAGCATGCAACAGATGTCTACAATTGCTTCCAAAACATATGCGCAGCACAAAGAAGAACTGGGCCATGATGCCCATGCAATCAAGATTTTAAACAACAAGGGCAAAGGGTGGAACTGATTTAAATATCTCCAAAAGAAACTCTGTTTAGCTAATGATCAGGATCAGATTGTTATGTCTACAAGTAGTATGTGCTTGGCTACATCTTGAAAGTCAGTCCAATTCCAAATCCCAGTCCATGGGTCAAGCTAGAAGTCCAGTCCAAGTAATCCATCACCTTAAATGTAGGGCACAGGCAAAGGCAACTTGGTACACCATCTGGGTCACAACAGGTTCCAAGGAATTTTGGCAAGGCAAAGTTGAGTAACATGCAAGAGCTAGCTTTGTGAATTGTCTCCCACAAAGATAATTGTCCAGATTCACAGTATTCCTAGCTCTTAGCATGCCTCTTTCAAGGCTTCCAGTGGTTTGTAATCAGCTATCATGGACCCTTAAAACATTGATGTTCTAATCTTTTGACTCCTTGCCATTCCATGAGGCAAATGGGTCGCCTATATGGCAGGCTGATGCTTCACTGGCAGAACTAGCACTTGCCTTTCTCTGCCAGGCTTCCAAGAGGGCCACTGACTTCCTCCAAATGCAAGAGATCATCATCCGCCTCAGAAGATGACTCAGCAAGGCATAGCATGACATAGACTGTGTCCTGGGGAAGGTGTTTCAGTCCCACAGGGATCTTGTGGAAGTCTGGAGCAGATGCTCATATTTATTTATTTATTTATTTTTGTACATTCCTTTCTCTCTCTCTCTTCTTTACCCTCACAGTGACCTGGTGAGATAGATCAGACTGAGAGAAAGTGAGTGGCTCAAGGCCATGTGGTGAGCTTCATCATTTAGGGGGGCTACATCCTGAATATCTGTCAAATGAAACACTCAGTGTAATGTTCTATGTCCTGCTGTGTACCTTTTATTGAAACGGCTGTATGCGCTTGAAGAGGCTTGGGTTGTGTTTGAAGAGCATTTCAAGAGCTCTCATGAATCCCAGGGTCAAATACAAGCTACAAGAGAGGTGCCCTGTGAGCAAAGGCTCCTTGGGAAAGTGACAAAGTCACTAAGCACCTTGGCAGAGAAGAAGCAGGTGGATAATTGCAAAACCTCCCCTCACCCCAAAGTGCACATCTGTCCAGGAGTCATGGGCCAGTGACTACTGAGAGTTAAGGACAACCAGAAGGGAAGAAACAGGATCTTTCGGATCAAAATTTCAGACTGTGAGGTACCAGAAAGCTGATGTATCATTCATAACTGTTGGCTTTGTTGTACTTTGAAATAAGGAGCACCTTTCGTGTGGTAGATCATGACCAAGAACATATCTTTCAAGGTGACTAAAAGGGCAAAAGCACCCAAATTACCATCATCCTCTCCAAGGTCCATCCCTGACAGTTCCACAGACTGTCTGGACTTTCTCACAAAACACCAGAAAGACATATAAGTGGGTTCTAGATTGAGTCAAGACTGGCCCTTCTGTGGAAGCAAAAAATGTCAAAAGCGAGGCCATCCTACCGGTACTTTAGTCATATTGTAAGACAAGATTTTCCTCAAGAGACAATAATGCTGGGAAAACCTGAAGGCAACAAGGGAAGAGGAAGCCCAAATATGAGATGGATTGACTCCATAAAGGAAGCTTGCAAGTGAAGAATGAAGCTGTTAATGAAAGGACCTTTTGGAGGTCACTCCTTCATGGGTTCAATAGATGATGTTGTTTTGTCGTTTAGTTGTGTCCGACTCTTCATGACCCCATGGACCAGAGCACGCCAGGCTCTCCAGTGTTCCACTGCCTCCCAGAGTTTGGTCAAATTCATGTTGATATTTATTTATTTATTTATTTATTTGATTTATACCCCGCCCATCTGGCCTAAAAGGCCATCCTATCCCATCAATAGGATACTACCTACTAACCCGTGGCTCACTGCTGCTCATATAGCCTACGCATATAAGTATGGGAAAGCATAACTCTCCAATCTTGACAGTCTCCATCCAAAACTTGACCTCTTCCAGGCTCTGGCTCTCCCACCCCTCCCAAGCCCGGTCCCTTTCTCCCCGCCCTCCTTCCCCCTCTCCACCAGCGCTCTCCTCCTAAAGGATGCTCGAGTCTTTAGGGACCCCCCCCCCGGACCCCGCTGTAAGTGGGTTGGGGCTCTGCTTTGTTCCGCTCTCCCTCGTCACCTTGCCCAGTTTCGCAGCTCCCGGTTCTCGTTTCGCTTCATTTCAACCTCCCACCCCACCCCACCTCGCCCGACGGGAGCGCTCGGCGGGCTCCCGGGCAAAGACTTCCACTCCCTGCGCCGCCGCTCCCCTCGCCTGTGCGCGCGGGTGTGCGCGCGGAGCTCCTTCCGGGTTACCCTGCTCGTCTCCCTCTCCCCCCCACCCCGTAATCATCCCCACCATCATAACACAACAACGCGGGAGCCAGCCAGCCAGACACCCTGGGGGAGGAGGCGGAGGTGGAGGCGGAGGCGGCTCTCGCTCCCCAACTGGACGGCCGCGCTGGAGGACAAGCGCCGGGAGCCGGAGCCCAGCCAAGCCGAGGGGTGGCACCAGCCCAATTTCTCCGCCGCGCAGCGAAGGAGACAGGCAGGCAGGCAGGGGGCGCGGGACCCAGGCGCCGCACTGTCCGCGATCGGGAGAGGAGCGGCGGCGGCAGCCCCAGCGAGGGCGGGCATGGAGCGCAAGGGCTCCGCTGCGGCGGGAAAGGGGAACCCGGGCAGCCGCGGACGGACACTGCGCCCTGGCCAGCGGCGGCGGCGGCGGGGCGGCGGCGGCGGCCTCGCAAGGCAGGAACCGGCCGTTCTCACCATCGGCCTTTCTGGCATTTGCCAGAAACGCCAGATGACCAGTCCGGCCCTGCTTGAAGGCCTTACAGGTCCACCAAGGGATGCATGTTTGGGCCACAGAAAGCTCCCCTGTGATCTCACCCTTTCACAAAATTCCGACCTTCCCAAATGGGGAGGAATCTGTGTTATCTTCAACCCTGGGAATCCTAGAAGCATTAATGGAAGCACCGATGCTCCCCAACCACCTCTCCCATTCACAGAGGAAGACAGGGTAATGAAGCCTGGGTTCTGGTTGAAGTACTGGATGTCAATGGCCAGGCACATCCTTCTCTGAGTGCAGGGAAGTGGCTGTGGGAACAACTGGACAGATGAAGCAGTGGACAGTTGTTGTTTTTTGCCACAGACCTGATGACATCACCAATGTTTTCCAGCACATGAAGGTTCAAAGTAGGGGAGATCCAGCCCAGAACTCCAAATCAGACTGTTACTTTGCTACCCCAAGTATAAAGAATAGCCCTCCTACGTTGTGTACATTCAAAAATGTACAGTATTTACTACAGATTATTTACATATTGTATGAATAGTATGGTTAAAATAAAAACCTTGTTTACAAAAGAGTTTCATCTTTTCCCTATAGAATTCAGAAAGCAGATGACAGTACATAATGCTAAAGCCGTAACTAATGCCTGGATAGGAAACACAACATACATTATCATGAGTTCAGTGGCTAGAAAGTAGGATATCAATATAATCAAACTAGTAAATACTTCAGAGAAATTGGCTTCTGCTGTTGGTCTCTTCTGTCTCCCCAAGGAGGGTGGAATACATTTGTTGGAGCAGATGGGCTAATTAATCCATAAGCAACGTGTGAATGTTAAGTAAAGAAAATATCTGCTCACATAGAAACCATATCTCTGTCTTGTTTAATAATGTTTCTGTTTAATGAACACTCTTCACCTTTTGGATAAACTGTGAAATCTGGGCCACTTGTCAAAAACTTCCCCAGTGTGACTGGTGGCTGATGCTTGGAAAGAAGCCATTCCCTTTGATTATCTCCTTAAGCCCAGCCACATGCATACATTTATCAATATCAGAATGCAAGAAAATGATGTGAGAGTTTTTGATGCACATACATACACATGCTAGCTCAGACAACCAAGTGACACTGGCAGGCTGCCATTCCCAAAGGCAGTTATTGACTGTGCCGACTCTTTGCCAAACCCACATGCAAATTTGTGAAATGAAGAATGGGAAGAAGAGAAGGTTACAGACAGATTATATAAACAATAGCACATAAAATGACTTCCCAATACTATTCCAGTATACCCAGTTAGAATGTCAAACCCAGAATATCCTCACCAGCTTCATTTTTATTGCAGAAGTTTATGTTTGGGTGTGTGGCTTGGTTATGCTCGGGAAGAAAACTGTCTATCTCATTCCTTTCCTCCCCTGAAAGCTCAGGAAAAAATCTTGAGCAGCAAAAAGCAAAATATTTAGATAGCATGAGGCAGTCCAATTATCTTAGAGGACTGGATAGCCGCGACAAATTTAGCAGCTGCTACAGAGAAATAAGGATTTTTTAAATCTTCTAATAATGTAGGGACAAAGTATTCAGGGAATAGTATTTCCAATACATCAAATAAAGGTTTAATAAAATGCTTTCTCACAGTTGCATAAAAAGGGCAAGAACACAGAATATGTGGAAAAAGTATGCTGCCACAAAAGCTGTCTATTCAAAAAGTTCATTTTCCTATTTGTTTCTATTATTTTACTACAGAAGTATCTACATATATGGTACTCTGCCACTGTAAGTCTTCATCATTTTTTAAAAAACAAAAATAATAACGAATATGTTAAAAAAAAGCATCAATACAAATAATTTAGAACCAAAAAAGGTTCAGGGTCTAAAAGCTGTCACTAAAATGATTTAGGTAATCAAAATCTGGGAGTACATCTCATTCCTGTTCCCAGCTAAAGTCAACCCTTTAGCTCAATTACTAAGTGGTAAGTCAATATTTTTGTAAATGCTATAGATTCCATGGTCTACTCTAGCTGGGAAAAGTCACTAGACTTAGGCTTTAAGTATGTGGCCCTCAATACTGCTTTCTGTCCCCCAGCCCTCCTTGATGTTCAGTTTTTCTGCCAAACCAAGAAAAATAGAAAAGACCAGTAGCAGTAAACGGAAAGCCTTTGGAAGTGGCGATTTATCTTTCAAACAGGTCACAGACCCGATTCCACCGTTTAACAACCCAAAACACAATTTTTCAAAACCAGAAGTAAATCTTTAACAACTTCCAGTTCCACTTTCTGTATGTGTGTGTTTTTAATGACAAACAAAAAGACTGGCTCTGAACTAGCAAAAGTTACCCAACATGCTTTAGATGGTGAGGAGACTTGGAGAAGGCATTCTAAGACTTGTCTTAAGGTACTGGCAAGTCTCATTCAGAAGAAGAAAACATTTCTGGTATATTAGCACTCATTCTACTATGAGATTCCAGCCAGTTCCACATATGATGGCTTGTAGCAAGTAATTATCTTAAATTCAAAACAGAACATATCTGACTTGAAGACTCGCTACACCTACATGGAACAACCAAGAGATGTTGTGTAGCTATTACATTCGTTCCTTTGTAACATATTTTTGTGGAAAGGGAAAAAAGCATTGGCAAATTATGCAGAAACATCAGAGAGATACAAGAAAAAGGCATTGTCATCTGGATTAGTCTTCCCTTATAGAAGACCCTGAATGCAGAGGCAGCGCAATTACAGCATAAAGGCTTCATCTGGAAGCAACCAGAGTTTCCAGTTTCATGAAAACATTATGTAGAAGAACATAGCAGTTATCCCAAACAAAGGGTAATCACCAGGCATTATCAATGCCTACCATATGATCAAGCATCATAGCATTTACTAATATCTACAGTGCTACATGGGAGAGGCCGTTCTATGATCAAAGGCTCTATACAAATTTACCTATGAAAACGGAACAACACTACATCAAGAGATTATGTCGCATTTCTGATACTCAGTTCGATTATGGAGTGTGCTTGAGAATAGTTGAAAGTGCCTTTGATTATCTGGTGCTGTAATTGAGAATCATCTTAGAATTGTGTATCAGCTAGACATAAACAGGGCTAGTGTAACATCAGAGCAGCTGGTTATTACAGCTGAAAATGTGAAAAAAACAACACAGAAACTGCCAATGAAGGCTGAACCCACAAGAAATTGAGAGCATGACCAAGAGAAATCCATTAAAACAATTATGGGTTCTATTTCTAGCAAAAGATAGGCTACGTTGGACAGCACACATCTTGCAGGGATATGAGTCTTTCTGCTTGCTGTTTGGTTAAAGAATCACAAAATACATACTGTATATCAAATTTTCTTTCCCCAAGAAAATGGGGAACATTCATGACCAGAACACTCAGGTGTGTTCAGAAGAAATACTGCTGACTTCTCACTGATTTGGAAATTCTTGTGTAAGAATCACCAGTTCCTGCACAGGATTTGAACTACAGTAAGTTTTTAAAAAGGGGGAAATGAATGAAAGCCTTCTTGTAAGGATGTTAAAATTCCTGCCCTGTCAGAGCAGGTCTAACTGGGATTTCTCTGCATGATGGAACTGGAAAAACTGCCAAGATTAAGACATTTAACTGAAGTTAATGTGAAGCTGGACATGGCTGCAAAATATAAGGAGGATAGTTTCTAGACTTTGCAGTTACTCTTTCTCCATCCCACCCATCTGCAACGCACAGCCAAAGGAAGAGTCCTGTCTTTTAAAGTGGTATATCTCTTCTCACATGTAGCATGAAATTGCCCACTTCTCTGCTACCCATACATTCTGCAAAGTTTCCCAAGGAAGTGACTAATTCTCTCTTTATCATAAATGACATCAAAGCTGTTGTGTACTGCCTCTTTAAGAGCCAAGCCTAGCAATGGCTGGTCACATCTGCATTTTGTCTGGGAACAAAAAGTAGCAACAGCTGGGGCCTGTATTGCCTGTCTAGGAAAGGACATTTGAGCCAGATGACTCTCATAGAGATCGAGGAAAACATGTTTAATTCTCACATTTTTTAAAGACAGGTGTTGGTTTGTGTTAAGGAAGATTTTAATAAATAGTCAGCTCAAAGCATCTGTGTGAGGTGGTGCTTCTTGCACACACACAAATAACAACAAAAATCCACCATGCAGTGAAGGAGATTGTATCTGACTATAGGTAGACTACCATACTATCATTTAACGAAACGCAAAACTGGAATATATGCAGAATCTGCATATACCACATCCAGATAATAATCCAAATTCTAGTCTTTCCAGATGGTGGTTTAATGAGCCTGGAGTGTATTTAATATGCAAATTGCGTGTTATATTGACCAACTGATTTTTAATTACTGTAATTCTGCCTTATGGTGATATGGATTCAGCTAGCTATAACACATATAAAATATATGAAGTTATCATTTAGCATAATTAGAATTTCTCAGTTAATTATTACAAACTTCAAACTATGCTTTATTTTATTTGGCAATCCACTTGCCCACACACTGTGTAGTTGTTGTAAAATCTGCTATATGCAGCAATATTTTCATAGGTAAAGAAAATAATGAGTGAATCTGCGTGACTCTCCTCATGTAAGCGTCTGTCTCTCTTGTTCTATACCACATATTAAATTTAAATTTTCCCCTAAGGTAAGCAATGGTTTTCTTAATGCACCGACACGGTGGACTGCTCTTAAAGCTACATTAGATCAAATTAGACATTTTCACCTTACCTTCAATAAAGAAGTCAGATCACTGCTGGCATGTTATTTATAGGCCCCAACATTTCATCAGAAACCTCTTCTTCAAAAAAGAAAGAAAATAAAAAAAATCCTACAAGTCACACAGCAGCAAGTAGCACAGCCATATATGAATGGGCCACTTATCACTGTCATAACAACTCATCCTCTACCCATGCTTGAAACCTGAAGTCTCCTCTGAACCGAGCAGTTTAAAAAGATGGATGGTTGCCTTCTGGCTAATTGTGAGAGTTCTTTCATTACTTTGAAAAGTCTTTTTATATCTCAAGTGACTTTATAAGCGGTGAATAATGAGACTTAAAGTCTTTAAAAAAAAGAGTCCACTGATCAAATGCTAAGGTAACTTATGGGAATGGTGACCTTTTTACTCACTGAGTTACTTCAAACTGCTGCTGTTGGCACATTATTAAAATTATCCATTCATGAAGTGCAGTATGGTACGAGGCACTTGCTTTTTTTTCCTTTTTCATCTCTTTCAGTCTCTGTTTCTTGAGAGAAATATCTCTTTTCTGGGGTTACAATTTAAAAGAAATCTAAGGTAGTCACAGCTACTTTACTAACACAAAGTGACCTAGAAAAGACACAGACGTTACCAACAGCTGGAGAAGACCCCTTGGCATCAAGACTCGCTTACTTGCCAGGTCTGACAGCCTTACCCTAAGAGGCGGCACTTTCCTAGCTGTGGCCATATCCATGCCTAGCAACACTTCATCATGTTCAGCAAGTCTCCTGGAACAGAAGCTACATCTGTCAGTGTTGTCATTGTTCCCTCTGGCCATGTCAGAATCAGGAAAAGTGCCAACAAAATGAATTCCCACATAACAAAGCAACCTGGAAATGTCTAAAAAGGTATCTCAGGCAACTCTGTTATTATCTGCCAGTTAAGAACTTGGGCTGAGAGCCAGAAAGTCCCCAGTTGGTGTTTCAGCTCAGGCATGAATTCATTGTGTGCATTAAACATCCAGAGGAACACCTCACTTACTGTGTTGTGGGAAAAGAGATGCAAAAGGCCATAAATGTGTCTATCTGGAAGGTACTATATGGCGTATAGTACCTTACAGATAGACACATTTATTATAGTATCAGCATTCACAGACTAGAGTTCACCATAGCCTGGCTTGAGGCTCTTATCTGTAGTACGGGCACAAAAATCATGGCCAAACTTACATTGTTCTCATAAAGAAAGTTAAAATACAGATGCAAATATCTGCTACTCAGTTACTTAGCATAAGGAGTTGTATGATAAATCTGCAGTACATGTGTTATTTAGACATAACAATGTTCAGTCTTTTCAACTGGCACTATTAATACTTTGTACTCACATCTTCAGAAGTGTGAGTTACTGCCTAAACCACTCAGCCTACATTCACCCATACTTCTCACATTATCAGAACCAGAACTTGATAGAACAGTAACACAACAAATGTTGTTCAAGTTACCACAAAATAACCACACATTATTATTGCCATCACTGTGGAGATCAAGGTAGGGGAATCAAATCCAGTGTGGATTTGAGACTGAAGATACTGCTTGAGGTGAGATGATTGAAATGGTAAGGTTTTTTTTTCCATGTAGTGATCCGAAAGTAAGTTGTGACTTTTCCTACTGATTTAAAAGCAGCAAGTAAAACTACAGGGTAATGATTTAAGTTTCCACTCCTTGGATCTCCCTCTTGCAATGCCAAATTCCCATAGTGGACATGGTTGTCATGTGACCAGTGATGGAACTGCTGTGTGAGTCTCCTTCCCTTGCAAGTCCATCTTCCTTATCTTCCAGTGACTGGATTTCTGCTCATTTCTACTTCTGATGCCCATTGTGGTCTAACCTTTTATTCTCCTTTGAGCTCTGACTGTATGCTCCTGAGGTATGAGTAGTATATATCCTCTCTGGCAGCATAGGATGAGATGCTATTGCTATTAATTGTTAATATAACAATAATATTATGTCATCACATCAATTCCAACTTTGTTGATGGTACTTTCCAGAATTCTCTAGGTATGGAGTACTCAAAATTGATTTACCAGTCCCCTCTTTGGGGAGAGGGGGTGCTCTGGGACTGTGAAGCTTGCCCAAGGTCCCACAGGCTGGCTCTTTCCCTAGGAGGCACAGAGGGGGATTATACTCCTAACCCTTGACTTTGCAACCAGGTGCACGGAGTTACCCAGTTGGTTTTTGATAGTTTCCTACTAACCATATATATGGTAATACATGTATCTCTCTTCGTTGTTTATTCTGCATCACTTTTCCCTCCCTATGTCTTGCTATTGTTTTCTTCCATTGGATTAGTAGCATTTTCTCTTGCTTTTGTAGAAGCTTTGCATTTCAATCACACACTAATGCTGCAGAGAATGGGGCAGGTAGGTTGTTTCTATGTTACTATAGCAGTTACGTGTCCTGCCAACTGCCCACCTCTTAACCAGAGAAATGTGATCCTGTTCCTTTCCCTTCCTTGAACATATCTTCAGCGGGCAAGGTCACCAGTTTTAACCAGACCTGGTTCTTTTTCAGCAAAAAGGGGAGGTAATGCTGTATTGCCGCTATGACACTGTGCTGCTGTATCATAATACTGGCATGGTGCCGTCTGACTGATAAACCTGGCAACAGGTTTATCACAACTGGGCAGTCCCCCTAACCAGGCAAAGCACAGAGAAATATCCATTCAAGCCAAACATTGGCAGTGTGTGTGCAGAAGAGTGCTACCATAGCACAGAGGCAGGTGTGGTGTGTAGAGGGAAATCCTGCATACCACCTGGTATGGGAACAGAGTAAATGCTTGCACATTATGCAAAGAGAATGAAAACAAGAAGCAGCAGGAAACCTGCATGTTTGGAAGTTAAAGTCAATAGTAATTGCAATGAGACATGACAATGCAGAAATGTTATATTAAAAAAAAAGTGGGGGAAAGGCAGAAAAAGCAAGTGCCTGGATTCTCTCACTGTCTTTTATAGCAGCGATTATTCTTGCTTACAGATCAATATGAATCTGTACAAGGCTGCAACTGGATCAACCTTCAGGGCAACTTTGTTAAGGTATGTTAAGTAGGATAGACAGAATCCACCTAACGGGTAGGGTTTAGGTGTGAATTCAGCAAGAGATCTGTGTTGTATTCCTACTAAGCACGTTCAAATAACAGAGGTTCTGCTTCCAGATTGTAGAAATGGAACAAAACTCAGTCATTTAACAAGGTAAAGGATGAACATAAGATGCTGTTGCTTACTTTCTGCAATGATGGATAGCAATGAGAAACATATAGACTAAATACAGTAAATGATGTCATGCAAAACGTTTTCAGGAAACAAAAACATTTGTGAGAAATTAACATGGCTACAAACTATTTTGTACCTTAGACAATGTTTTAAATCCTAAATGCTAAGCACAAAATACCAAAGTAATTTCAAATCAACCTAATTTTAAAAGATTCTGTTAATATGTTGTTGATATGCACTTTTCAGTCAGAACCATCTCATAGTGACCCTAACAAAGCTTTCAAGGCAAGTGAGATATTTGAGGAGAAGTTTTACCAGTTCTACTCCCCCAGCATGCTTCCATGGCTGGAATTCAAACACAGGCCTCCTGAGTCCTAGTCTATCACTCTATCCACTATACCACATTGAATATCTGTGGTAATGTAGGGCATCACAAATGTACTAAAAGTGTTTCTGGAGAGGAATGTATGCATAATTGCAATTAGGCAAAGAAGAGATTATTTGATTTTAACACAACAGGACAAGAAATAAACCTTCAGTGAACATAAATAATATTGGGTGACAAACAATGTGAAGTTACTATCAAAGGTAATGCCATTACAAGCAAGGTATTGCCATTTCAGTTCACTATCCTACAAAAATGGGTTGGTTACAACTATGGTGGTGTGATCAGGGGTAATATGAAAAGGCCAGTGTTTTGGGTTTTCTTAAATGGCATTTCAAAGCTGGATGAGGTTTGGCGATGATCCAATTGCCTAAACCTGGAACGGAAAGGAAATCTTGTGAATATCTCCTCCTCTGGCTGGCTCTTTGTTGCATACGTGTTCCCACAGCGGTTGCAAGATTGGCCACACTACTAGTCATGCAATGAGAAGCCTATTGGATTCAGTGCAGTACATCTTCCTGTGGTCTACATCCTGGCATAGTGTTTTTTGTAACGGAGCTCTGAACTTTTACTGGAAAGGCGTTGCATGTGTAGAATGACATTTGGTTTCTAGCAGGGGAATTCATCTGCATGCTGCAAGCCAAAATGTTGTTGTGTGGAAATAAACTGCACTTTACAGCCTGAGCAGGTGTTGCATTGGGACTTATTCTCAAGCAAACATGCATCAGATTTAGCTGTACTGTGTATAACTGGTAAGAACAACTTCATTAGTAAGAACTCCATCCAGCTTTGCAAACTTTGCATTCTGAACTTGACACAAGACCCTTCCCAAATTACAGTTAAGCATTGAGATTAGAAAAACCTCCCAACCTCTGCTGCAGAAAGAAGAATCAATGGGCACAATAACACTTTAAGCAGGCATATTGGTTAAAACATTAATTAGATGCACATATAAGGACAGAATCCTGTTGTTTAGTACAAATGTTTTTGTAACTTTCAGTCTATTTCTAACTGACAAATAGGAAGTCCCCACCATGGCTTTTTTTGGGGGCACAGACACATACACCAAGCCAGGATGTGTGTGCACCCCTATGAATTTGAGGGGGGGTGACTTTTTATTCATTGGCTAGGAGTGGATTGAAAGTTACGATTTCCTTATACTAAGCAACAGGATTTCATTGTAGTTTTCCTGTTTCAGGCAACTTGTTTTGAGCACAAAATACATACAAAGATTGCCACACAAAAATCTACCTGTCACTTCTGATTATGCATTCAGTTCTGATGTCATAATAAATATTTGCAGATAATTTTGGATGTTCAATTAGGTATAGAGTAAGCTGCAGTTGGAAAACATGTCTTCCATGAACAGCTCAGTGTACCAAATGACAAATTGGAATTCCTGGCACAGAGAAATGCAATTGAAAAATTAGTCTCTTATAAGACGAGAACTGTCTTGTGCTGGTCTGAAATGGCACAGCAAAATCTAAGCAAATATTCCCCACCTGAGGAGAAGTAGAAGTCTATAAATCACTCTCAACAATCAATTCTGCTATTTGATTTTGCCCTGACACTTGTTGGGCTTAGTCACTGACATGGAACTGCTGTCTAAAGGCCAAGCCACTAGGGAAATTTGGCAGCCTCGACATCTAAAAGTGAACTAGACAACATCCTGCCTTCATCCCTCTTAGTACTATTTTTCATCTTTAGCATATTAATAGGCCATCTTCTCTACAGTATTTTCCTCTCTCCCTCCGAAATTGGGAAAAAATGCAAAATGGAAACAATGTTTAGAAATCTAGCTCATACTCGTTTATTACAAGAAAAAAATTATGAAAACAATCAACACTGGAGATTATTTTTTTCAATATTTTATTTAATTTTCACAAGTCACCTTCTGAAGCCATGAGGGAAGGGGTGAACTTTTAAGGAATTTTTTAGATTTTAGAAGGACATAATAATATAACAATTGTGTGCTGTCAAGTCAATTCTGACTTCTGGCAAAACTTTCTAGAGTTTTCTAAATAGAGAATGCACAGAAGCAGTTTACTATTCTCTTCTTCTGGGGGCACTCTGGGACTATGCCGCTTGATCATGATTACACGGGCTGGCTCTTCTCCCAGGAGACACAATGGGGAATCAGACTCACAACCTCTGGCTCCATAGCCAGATATCTAAACCACTGAATTATCCAGCCAGTTAGGAGGACACACAATCTCCCAAAATCTTCACCTGGATAGCTGGATACATTGCAATTATTTAAATTTTAGCATACAGATCCTTGATAGAAGAATTCAAGGGATGTAATGTTTTATTGTGGTTTTTCTTTTTCAGGTTAAAACACCCAGAGCAAAATATGAAATTCAGCTTGATGAGTTTGGCTTGCAATGGCAGCATAATGTCATAATCAGTGAACAGTAACTGATAATGTTTTCAGTGCCTGGCTGAATCTTCTTACTCACATCTTCCTTGGAGTTGATAGACAAGATGATTCACTATGAGTTGAGGTTGCAGCTGTGTCAGAAAGGCTAAGGGAGAAGTAGGGCATATGTGACCCTTCAGACAAAACCAATTTGGAATCAAGAAACATCTGGAAGTCCACAGGTCCTTTCTCCAAACATAGCTGGTATCATGATTGCCAATTCATTAAGCGGAGCATCTATGATATGGCAGCCATAGCTTTATGGACCAAGAACAAAGAAATCTATAAAAGAGATGGTGTATGAAGGGGAAGAATGTGTAGTGCAGAAAACAGTGAAGAGTCCTAGGGTGGGAACAATGATAAGGCGTTTGAGTGAAGTAAGAATACAAGGACAGATGATGGAAGAAAAGGTGTCATAGGAGAGGACGGATGCAAAGGGTTTTTACTTTTGACACTGTACCTTCACTCATAACAAACCTTAAATCCTTTTCATCCTCATGGATTGTTTAGAGTAGGATAGAAATTCAAAATCCAGTACTTGTCCATCAACCATCAGTATCCCTCCAAAAATGGATCACCAAAGTTATAAAAGTAACTGGTCCCTTCAACTCAAAAGGCCATAGAGGGGATGGAGGAATAGCTTTCCCTTTAAACAAAAGTGCTTGCACTGTGTTGCTTCCTATTTTTCTATCAGAGTACGCAATGCCAATGTAGTTTTCTTTTGCCCCTTGTAGGTAAAGCTAATCAACATAACTCCCATTACTTAACTGTGGCAGAGGATGTGCTAATGTACTAGTTAGCCTAGGAGGTGTATCTCCAGAGGTGAGAAGCTTAGCAGAGTTTGGAGAATGAGGTTAAAACAAGAGGAATTCTCCTTTTGCCATGCTACACTTCCATCCACGACATGCGATTTTTGCAAGCTTATTTGTGACGATAATGGGTACCACAATGGGCAGAGAATGTGTGTCTAAATACAGATATTTGTTTTGGGTGATTTTAATGTGGATTTTTTCTAGTTGATACTGCTTGGGATGAATGCCTAGGGGATGCACCTTCGATTCTGGAATCCACTCATTGCTAAATGGATGGGAGTGCAAGTAGTAAAATACACATATTTTAAAAGTGTATATAGTAAAAGATACATAACTCATATGTGTGCAAAATCACAGCACATACATAGCTTTTTCAAGAGGAATTATGTACAAACACTTAATGTGGCTTCAAAAATTTACAGAAGACATACATCTCCAGAAAGAGAGGGAATAGATTTCAGCACACTTTTAAAAAGGGATGAAATTGGACTCAGATGTAGAGATGTAGAAAAGGGGAAATCCACCTCTAGAAGTATACATCTGTAGTATTAAATCTATTAAGGAAAGAATTTTAATAAATAGTTGGTATCACAATCCTTATTCTGAACCAAAGTACCATGGTGAATACATGTTACGAGAGCAATTAAGGTTTTGGTTCATATTCAGCCTCAGAGTTCAGAGGGTGACTTTGGTTCGGTCACTATCTCTTAATTTAGCATACCTCAGAGGATATGTCAGGAAGACAAAATGGGAGAAGAGGGTCATCATTCAGGGGGAGAGCAGATATTTTGAAAGTAGAAGACCCAAACTTCATTTCCCAGCACCTCTAGTTAAACCATCTCAGGTACTAGGGCAGGAGAGTTTTGATTACCTGGAATACCAGCTAGTTGTGTTAGACAGATCAATAGTCTAACTGTGTATAAAGCAACCTCATCCGTATGTAGTACACATCACCCCAAGTGTGCCTTTTGCTGCTGCAGAAAGAACTGGGAGCTTAGTCAGGTAGAGAGTGAACTAATAACAAACTTTTTTTTTTCTCAAGATCAAACACACATTACGCAAATACATTAACCAGCAGGAGTTCCCGGCTCATTACAATTGTCTGCAGCTTCCTGCTGGTTAATGCATTGTAGTGCATGTGTTTGAAGTGAAATTGAGGTGTTAGTCCTTTAAGTGCTGAGAAAAAAGTCGGAAGAACTAGAGGAATATGGATATTTACTTCTAAAGACTCCCCTGGATCCACTCCTATGAGAAATGTATCAAGTCTATTTTTGTTACAGGACATAAAGTGGTGCCTTTTCTGCTGGTTTAAAGGACATACATCACACTCGTAGTTAACGTTCCTTCCTGTGAATATAGGTTTGCAAATTTACGTTGCTAGTGTTTTGTTTTGTTTTTGAAAACCTCGTTATTGAATCCTAATTACCTCTGAACAAAGTCATACGCATCATACATGGCAAACATGCTGTGACAAAATCCAGATTGACTAAAAGTGGGCTTGCAAAATGCAGTCACAGCCCTGGGTTTGTCCCATAATTATTTAGGCACACAAAGCTATGCTCCCACCCTTCAGAATGCCACTCCCCAAATAAGTGATTATTTTATTTTCATCACTTCCTGCTCCCCTTTTAAATATAAACACAAACAGAGACCTGCCTGGGACCAAATGCAATGGTGCCTGCAAACTGGGTTCCAAAATATCAGTGCTCCAAAGTAGGGTTGGCCAAATGAAAATAAGGGCATTGCAGCAATAAGCTCCACCTTGATAGCCCTTGCTTTCCTTTGCCATCAGATTGTGAAAACAATTACACAACAGCATTTAACTGCAGTGAAGAAAAGAGTGCTACACATCATCATCCCAAAATAGCAAGATAAAGGAAAATAGGTACTGTGGAAATGGGCCATGTATCTCTGCTTATACATTAAGGCATCCTTCCTCTGTGTCTCTCAGGAAACCTTTCCTTCATCAAGTAGGTGGACACCTGCTAGGCTGAAAATAGTACAGTATAAGTCTCCTTTTCAGCAGAGTCAGTCCTGTGGCTAAATACAATGTGCGATTGAAGTGTACTCTCCTACTTGTGGTACTACACTTTTGACTTATGCCCTACAACTTGTTTAGAAACCCTGGATGCTTGGAGGGAGGGACTTGCTACTGCTATACATTTTACAAAAGTGGTCATATTTTGAGCTAGGGCAAGTTGGGAAGGCCCTTGTAGCTGGTTCTCATCTCTTTGAGCAATGCCAAGTTGCTCCAGAGATCCTGACAGCCTACATTTCTGGATGGACCCCTCATTCCTACATGGAATCTGGGAAATAAGCACTCTATTGTAATTGCCTTCTTGACAACTTTGTTTTCTAAACTTTTGAGTGTTGGGATGCAGCATGCAAAAGGAAATCTCCTCTTTCATGTTCAAAAAGATGATTATCCCTGTTCTGGAAGTAAAGCAGCAGACCTCAAAGGCAAGCCAGAACACACAAAAGCATGTTGAATGCAAAGATTCAACGTGATTCTCTATAAACATGACTTCAAATGTTGTTGATAACAAGAACCATTCAGTGTGTTGCACCAGGGGGTAGATCGGAACTGTCGGGAAAGAAGATGCTTGTGGTTAGAAGTATGTGGTGTGTGTGTGTGTGCATGTGTGTGTTGTCAGATAGGAATGCTATCTTTCCTCCCACTACTACAGCATACATTTGACATAAGCTTAGTTCAATGGCTGAAAAATAGGTCCACCCCAATTAAACTAGTTTGGGAACTGTGATAGACAAGAAAAATATCTTACTGCACTAATTGTATCGTGCATCATTTTCAGAACACAGCCCTACTGTAGTTTTTAAAAATAAATAGAGGCTATGTTTAAATATGTTTTTACATTTGTTTTCTTGGGAAATCTCACAGAAGATATATGATTGAGCAATTTCCACAGTGAAATGTTTTAACAGTAGGTTGTTTTGATCAAATATATACACCTGTATATATTGCTCCAAATATTTTCTTGGTAAATAATCACTGCTCAATTTTTGCTCTGGAATGAAAAACAAGACTACAGGCAATTTCCTATCATGCTCTTGTTGGTGCAGAAATAGTACTGAAAGCATAACCATAAATTCTGTACCAATCCCTAGCTGGCCCTGCATCAAGGTTATAGCTGCTCTTCCCACAAACACTGGCAAGCAAAGTTAGAAGATAGAGAAGTAAAGCAAAGAAAATGACAGAGATTACTTGAATAGCACTGCAAGAAGAGGCTGGTGATTGTGGCAAAGCATGTGGACAATACATCTTCTCTTTTGTGCCTGACAAATCAGCTATTGATTCCTTCAAATGCTGTAGCTACTCATGCTTCATCACAACTAGATGATCATCCCTGACAAAGGAAGAAAGGAAAAGAGCTTCCATCAAACTACCAAGGAAATGTACAAATGGTTACCAGTAGAGGATGAAATAAAGAGATGGGATGTCAGTAGCTGGGTAAAGCTAGGCCAATGCTTATGAAAATAAATCCAAATCTCCAAAAGAGTATGAGCACAGCTACACTAAAATACAAAGCAGGCAGCTGATATGCCATACTAAAGGTTGAGTCAACACTGGTCCCAGGAATGTAAAGCTGGCATCAGCAAGTCTGCACCAAGTTAGATAAAAGGAGACATTCACTTACCACCCCAAGGACTGGAAAAGCTGAGAAGGCAAACATATTTAGTCCCAAGGCATCTCGTGCCAAGCTCAGTGGTCTCAGAGCCCAAACAGCAACACCCAGCAATTGCTGATGACCATAAAGAGTGCCTGATGGGTGCCATCGATCTAAAAACACACACATGACATTCCTGTACAGCCCTGGTACAAATGGTGAACATGTCTCTGCTGAGCCAATCATTTAGCTCTGAACTTCTGATCAATCTTCAAAAGGACAGATAGAGCAGATGACAACAGAAGAGAAACTTTTAAATCACTTCTTTCATCATTGTTTTCTTCCTAGTCTGAAAGTCATATTCCATTAGGCATGGAAAGCTACTGCAGGTAAGGGAGATGTGTGAACTTTTCTACCTACACAAAATCAACAAGCTTCTTCACATTCTGCCTGAAGCTAACATTACTGTGGCATTCGCCCTCGTGGCCCCTGCCTGACCCTCCAAACACAGAGCACATGAAGGCAAACGACTACTCCTTTTTACCCCACTGCCACCAGTTGATTATGGAAGGATGAAGATTCAAGTACAAACTTCACTGTCTTTTAAATAAAACTTGTTAATTGATTACAGCTGTTATTATTAATCATAGGTAACTTCTACTGTCTTCAATTTCAACCTTCTATTTGTCATTACAGTTCTTATTCTCTTTTCACTCTAATCACACCTCAGATCTCCCAAATACCACACTCTATCTCCTTCTCCATTCTCTCCGACTCACTCACTCTGACTGGCTGTTCACTCTCTGACTCTGACTCTTTATTACATATCTCTCAGCTCCGCCTCTTAGCAACCTTAGCCTGCAATTTGAATATGCATGACTACTTCATAATAAGGGTGAACCCTACATACCTCGAAAACGAGTTTTTCCTACTAAACAAACAGGCACAATGGCATTAAACTTTACTTAACATGTAACACATTTAACATAACAATTACTATACCTTATACACTAAACATTTCACTACTACACTACTATTCAATAATATACTTTGTGACACTTGTTATTTAACATTTTTCATCATACAGAAATCTCACAATCAGGAAACCTTTACATAAATAATTAACCTGTAAATCATAGTCCATTTCAGTTTCTTTCATAAGTTCTTGCATCATTCACCTAGCCTCCTGGAAAGCACATCCGCGACAATGTTGTGGGCTTTCGAGGCACGATCTGAGTCTCTGTTGCGAAGTCCAAATTTGCAAAGTACAAGTCTTTCACCTTTCCGTTGTAGTCTAGTGCACCGTGGACTGCTTCGGATTTTGTCATCACCTTCAGATGGACACACCTCTGCTGGCACTCAGGAGTCCCTCTGTTGACCACTGGCTCCTTCCTCTGCAACCTTTTCCATCAATTGGCAGTCATCGGCCACTCGGTTGACCCCTGGATGTTGTCCGCTGGTCGTTTTATAGTGAAGCCTGCTTTAAGTCTGGATTGGGGCTTCACTTTCTCAGCTGGGGAAAGGGTAGGCAGTTCCCTCTCCTCTTGAACATCTTTGGATGTGTCCCTCTTTAAGGCATCAGGGCTTACATCTTCCTCCTCACTCACAAATTCATTCACTGGTATTTTACTACAAAGTTTTCCCTATGTGGGGGACCACTGTCATGGGTCACTTTAAGATTCTCAGGTGAGTGTCTTTCAAGTGCAATCATAATTGATTGGTTTGTTTTCGATGCACTGAGCATATTATCTGATTCTATTTCTTTATTCATAGATAAGCTAGGTAGGGGTTTAGTCTTGCAAGGTCTTAAGGTCTACTTGTTCCTCCCTTGCCAAAAGCAATTCTCTCCCCTCTATAGTTCTCAGTTCTACTACTTGGTCCTCAGGACAGAATACTCTTTCCTGGGTCTCATTCAAGCCTTTCTCTTTTCCATGAGTATTTCCAAAGCTTGGCTCTGCCACTTCTAAGGACTTTTTCCTATATAAAAGCTCCTTATCCAGGCAAGACCTTTCAGGGCATTCAGGAGACAGTTCAGCAGGCGTTCTGGCTGCTTCAAAGCAACCTTCCAAGCTAAAGTCTTCCTTCTCTCCTGGGCAAAATAATGTTTATTGGGAGTCTTCAAAAACATGAAATCAGCTTCAGCATCACTATTAAGCTGGGTATCCAAGGAAACCTCTCCCTCCAGGCTCCCTTCTGCTACAGTATCCAATTCTACTGCAGTAGGAGATTCCTGGCCCCCTGGTGAGAGTGTAAGTGCAAAAGCACTATTAACATGCTCTGTCAACTGCAACCCATCTCCATATATCAGGTCTTTATCAGTCATAGACCTTTTTGGCTGTTCAGGGGTTAGTGTAGTAAATCTTTCAAAGTACTATCTTCCCTCTGTTCCTTAATACCCGAAGGATCATTAGGGTTTTCCAAAGTACCCTCATCAGCCATTTTGGTTACCTCATGGTCCTTTTCTAAACTGGAGCATTCCTGAATAGATTCAGAGGTTAGCAAATCAATTTTTCCCTCAGGGATTGTTAACTGCTCCCTCATGGAACATGTTACTTCAAAAGCACTCTGCGCATGTTCTATTAAGTCCCAACCAAGTAGAAAAGCTGTTGGTATTTCATCTGAAATGGCTGCCTGCCACTTTCCAGACCAATTCCTATACCCTATTTGAATCTCAGCCACTTTTAACACCACGGTTTCTTTCCCAATCCCTTTTAGGGTCATTATTCTGTCTGGAATTATGTCATCCTGGGCTATCAGATCAGAATGTACTATAGAAATTTGAGATCCTGAGTCCCTTATAGCAATGTATCCCCCCCCCACTAATATCTCTTTCCCAGCGTTTTTGAGAGGGGTATCATCATTTTTGCTATGAAAACACTGGACTATAGGGGTTACAGGAATGTGTTCTTGCTCAGTCGCTGTGGTTGCCATGGACACAGAACCTTGGCCACGGTTTCCCTCAGAGGCCGCCACAGTTCTCAAGCAATATACTTTCTTGATCTAGCCATTATTTTCCACATTTTAGGTTTATTTTCTGTACAATTGAATTGTACATGACCAAGCTTGCCGTATTTGCAACACCTATAATTCCTTCTCTCATCCTGAGGAGATTCATTAAACTTTTCCTCAAGATTCATTTGGTTCTGAGGACTAGGCTGTATTAATTTAGCTGAGGCACCAGCCTGGTCTTCATTCCCTGTTGTTTTGCTGAGGTAATTTTTATTAAAGGGCTTCTTATTGTTGTCCCAGTTTTTACCACCAAGTTTTACCTCAGAATAATTTGAGTTTCTTAATTCTTTTATATAATCAGCTGTTTTTGATAGATTCCCCTCAGGATTGGATTTATTATTATTATAGTTTTGGACTGTTAATTCCATCAGTTTTACTCTCAGTTCAGCCCTGAGCTGTAAAATCTCTTCCTCAGCCCTAACTTTGATTTCTAACAGTTTTTCTTTAAATTTAATTTCTTGCTGCAGCTTCCTTTTTTTTTTTTTTTTTCAAAATCTTGCTTCTTTCGCCTGGTCTCAGCCTCATTTTTGAGCTGTAATTCTTTTAATTTAATTTCTTGCTGCAGTTTCCATTTTCCGAAACCCTGGGAGCTTAATTCCTCTGAGGCCCCCTCATCAATTTCTTCCTGTTCTATTTGAGTTAAAGGGTCATCATTTCCCTCCATTTCTTGAGGTAAAACCTCAGCCTCAGGTCTCCCCCTTTCGGTACGTTTGGGTGGCATATTTCCTTCTGGGATGATTAGTACAGAGTGTTTACTGATTTTAAAAGGACCCGTCTTTCTTCTTTTACTTCCAGTCACTAAAATAGTTCTATTTCAAACAAAGGCTTTCTCCTCTCTTCCCTCAGATCTGCTCTGACCCCTGGCTTCTGCTTTTCTCACAAGTGCTCTCTAAACTCTTAGAGCCTTGAGCCTTAAGCTAGCCCACTGGGTCTTCAAATCATTAGGTAAAAATACAAGAATTTTTTTCAGGCTCATTCCCTATCTTAGAGCCCCCAGATCTGGGTTCAAAAGCCCCCACCACTAAGCTTTTCCCAAAATTTCTAGTGAGGAACCAAACTTCTTTACCACAGAACCCTGTCTAAAAGGTACCCTTGACTCAAGAAAAATTCTTTTTAAACTCAGGCTTGACTGGATTTCTTTGTATCCCGCCGTTGGACACCAATTGTGGCACTCGCCCTCCTGGCCCCTGCCTGACCATCCTAACACAGAGCATACGAAGGCAAATGACTACTCCTTTTTACCCCGCTGCCACCAGTTGATCACTAAATCAACTTTAATTATGGAAGGATGAAGATTCAGGTACAAACTTCACTCTCTTTTAAATAAAACTTATTGATTACAGATGTTATTATTAATCATAGGTAACTTCTATTGTCTTCAATCTAAACCTTCTATTTGTCATTACAGTTCTTATTCTTTTTTCACTCTAATCACACCTCAGATCTCCCAAATACCACACTCCACTCTCTCTGACTCACTCACTCTGACTGACTGTTCACTCTCTGACTCTGACTCTGACTCTTTATTACATATCTCTCAGCTCTGCCTCTTAGTAACCTTAGCCTGCAACATGAATATGCATGACTACTTCATAATAAGGGTGAATGCTACAATTACTAAATCTGAAATATCACCATGTCACAACTCTGATGCCTCGTTGTGTACCACAGTTGCCTGCTAATATAACCTTGTCTAAATAGAATGAGTATTGGCCATGTGGGAAACATTTTTGATTAAATCCAGGCTCTGGACTGCAGTGAACATCTACAAGATAACATAAGACATTATTGTAAGCAAATGTGGTGGAATTTTAAAAATGTACAGCATTTGCATTTATATCATATGATAACATAAAAAAGGATAGAAAGGAATTACTTGATCCACAAAGAAGAAATTTGGAAATCTGATTCATATACACTGTTAAAATATAACTGAGCATGTGATCTATTACTCCTTGACCACTGCCCTGAAATAATGTAGATAAAGATAAATATATCATTGGAAAGGTTATAGTCAGATTAGGAGCTTGCTTCTAAAGAATAGAACATGAAGGTGGTAAGTGAAACTTCTGCCTTATCCACTCCAAATTATCCAATCCCAAAGCCTTCTTCTGCAAGGCTGTTCATACATACACATGTGCTTAACAGTTGACTCAGACCTGAATAAGGACAGTTTTATTAAAATTTCAACTTACACATGTTTCTGTGCATGTTATATATATACATATCATGTACTATATCTATACCTAAGTTGGGGTATAAATATGTATCTATATATCTATATCTATATCTATATCTATATCTATCTATCTAGCTATCTATCTATCTATCTATCTATCTATCTATCTATCTATCTATCTATCTATCTATCTATCTATCTATCTATCTATACGCACATACAAGTCTATCAGTACCTTTACAAAGAGATCTCAGCCTTTGTGGTGTTGCATTACAGATAAAGATTTTCGGTACTCTATACCTTCACAGAAGTCAGCTCAGAAACTCTAATTATTTAAAGAGAAAATAAGAGAATCAAAGGGTTAAAGGTTAAATGAGAAGATTTCAAAATTCAAGCTTATGCTGACGATTTAGTAATAATCTTAGAAGTACCTATGATGTCAATAGAAACATTAGTAGAGACAATAACTGAATATGGATATATATCAGGTCTTAAAATAAATAAACAATAAACAAAAATTCTAATGAAAAATATGACAAAAGAAACTCTAATTATTTAAAAGAAGTATTTTTCATGCTATTAATCTGGATAGTGCATTTTTGCCCTTTGGTATTCTGTGAAAAAACAAAATTGAAAACAGCTAAGATATTTCATTTAAAAGTAGTTGTGCATGAGCACCTGTTAATTTTCCTGCCATAATATAATAGATTTTGGAATACTTAAATGTTCTAAATCAGCTCTGTGGACATGGCTGGTGGCAACTGTTCCCTCTGAGGTGTCATGGCACACTATGCCAGTTATCTGAAGGATGTATACAAAAAATAGCAATGAGTCTGTATCTGAAAATGGCTTGTAGACATTTGGAGTATATACACTTACGAAACTAAATTTGTTAAAAAAATTTAATATTTCATTCATTCATCTCTGTATTTGATCAATCAGTTTTTCATTTCAAGCCAGTGAAAGGAAGGTTGGAGGGTTTAATGCACAAACACATTATAAGGATAAGTACCAGTTAGTGGTGAATTTGGCTGTGGGCAGGTTCCTGACAGGACCTTTAAGATAAGCCAAATGAAAAAGAAAAAAGCCTCTTCCCCCCCCCCCCGCCCATCCTATTCTGCTTCTGGGGAAGAAGTTTTTTTGCGGGGGTGGGTGGCTCATTTGGTTTTTTGTTTTTACTTGTTAAGATGTGCTGCCCAAACAGCGTCTTTAAAAAAAACATGGAGAAGCAGGGGAAGTGTTTAATTTGCCAGTATCCTGAAGTGGCCCTCTTCTTAAGCCACTTCAGAATACGTATTAGAAATTCTAAGAGAAAGGAGACAGAGTAAATAGGATTGCTTGAAATGTGACATGCCATTTGCATGAGAGAATCACATCAGAAGGCATACCAGTCCTGTACCTGACGTCGTTATCCTTTTAGCCACTAAAAGGGCCCACATAGACAAGTCCTTAGTATGTTTTAGTGTGAAACACCACACAGTGCCCTGCAATTTCTTTCTAAAAGGATAATCACTGCACCAGTGGTTTTCAAGAGGGTAATTTTATCTTATTCTCTCTTTTTAGCTAGGGAATATCGTTTTGATGGTGGAAGATAGGGTCAGGGGCTGCAAAAACAGGCTTAGAGGTTCACTTTGCCCACCTTTTTAATAGATGCACAAACAGAAGAAAGCACATGGCTGCTGTTTGCAGCCCATGGCCACAAAGATTTAAGTGTTTGAATTACATGTTGCTGATCCATAGCCCTCAACTGCTTTAGTTGTGCCCTATGGAGGCCCATCCAGCCAAGTCTAAGAGCAAGGGCACTATAACTGCATTTCAAAAGTATCTCTTTTGCTAAAAATTGAGCACAGATGTAAGCAAATGATAATAAATACATAACATTGGGGGGGGCATAATATGATGGGGGGAATCTCCTAGAATTCTAAAATGTGGAGAGTGCAAATTGGCACCTGACCAGCATTGTTCACCGGCACTTTACACTCACATCCTTTTCCTCACCCAGTACATTCCTATGGGACCAGTTAGGTATCCCTGCCAATGGTAGGAGCCATTTAGTCTAAACAAAGGCTATTATCTTCCATAGTAGAAACTTGGCAATCTCGTAATTTGTAGGCTTATACTTTTGCAACTCAATAAAGGCCAGAAAGATTTCCTTGAATATTTTCTGACCATTTATAGAAATCAGTAATTTGCTATACCAGCAAAAATCAATTGTTTTCAATTAAAAGAAAATGTAAACAACTGAGATATAAATATAGCACGGCAAGAGAAAAACACCTGCAACATGCCACACACCCGAAGTACCAACAACGCAGATACTGGGCACCAGACATAAAAGCACATCTTCTAACAACACCTCAGAAGAGATGAGGATGACATGGATTTTCCTCCATAGAGTCAAACCGTCTTGACTGGACAAAGACTTAAAATATTTATCATGTATGTTCAGTAATATGCTGAAAGGCTAAAAAAAACGTAATTTCTTGCATATACAGTATCACTACTTTTAAGGACTTCGATAGTTTAAAAGAGTTATTCTCTGCTTTTTGATTGTACCTTTTAGGCTCCAAGCACCTGCATTTTTAGGGTGAAATTAAAACAATCTCTTTTTTTGTATTTTCTTGTATCTTTCATGCACCTGTATTTTAGACTGAGATACGAGTTAAGTATTTGTCTGTAACTTAAGTTCTGTTTTTATATATTTTAAGCATTTGTACATACAGTTTTCCATAGCTGTAAGACTAATTTCTGTGTAACTGAAACATGTCCGTAACTTCTCAAAAGTTACATGTTTTCAACAAATGTGAAGTATTTGGGGGCATATGGGACATAGAAGCCATGCAGATAAATAACGTTTTCAGAAATAGACAAGCTGATGTTGCCTGGAATCAGTGAAAAGAATTATACCTTGATACCCTGATGACCTTTGATATGATTGGAAATTATTATTTGGAATGAAGCCTTTCAAGGATAAATGCCAGCTCTGGGAACACAGGATTCTGAAATTTTCTTGAGATCTATAAAGGTCTATATAGCTCTTACGAAGATGTCCAGCCATCAGATTTTCTGAATTGAGAGTCCTCCGTTCTTCAGACTGTTCTGTTTGTGTGATTAAAGCAATGATGGATGGCAGTGGTGCTACTGCACTCTTTTCATTGCATGTAGGCTTCACATGTGAACTACATGACTGGTGAGGGCTTCTGTCTTTTCCTGATCTTCAAACGATGTGAATACACTGATGGATTTATATAATCTGCACAATGCCAAGGATACAACTTCACATCTGGTTCTTCTCTAATTACAAATATAGAACGCAATTTACAGTGGGATTACTGGGCGCAGTGAGGGGTTAATGTGATCACTTCCCAATCATGAACTCAATGAAAAGAAGAGGAGGCTAGAGTGATATCTTCCTAGTAGCAGTTCCAATAAAAATGCTCATTCCACACACAGCTAGGAAGCTGAGTGGGGGGCACTCTAGATTCCTACTTATGTGGGATAATGAGCCTTGTCAGGATTGCAGCTATACAAATAAAATAATGGCTGCCTTGGCCTTGAGCATGGACAGGACTTTTATGTAAACATGAAAGAGAAAAACACAAAAAAGATTCTTTTTTTCCCCCATGACACTGTTCTTTCATTGGATCCCAAACAGGCCCTCTGAAACATGAATGATTTGTTTTAACTAATGAAAGTTAAGTACTGTACATGAAAGTTTCGTGTTCTTCTGTGTTTGTCTCTTTTGTTTAACCTTTCTTTTACCCTTTGTCAAATTGGCAGGAACATTTTTCAACTCTCCTCTACTGAAGTATTTTTGGGGGGTTATTCAGGGCTTTTGGGTTGATTTTCTGCTGCCTACCTTGTTCCTACTTCCCTGGAGTCGGTTTTAAGGAATTTTTAGGACTTTTAGTCTGCTAGTGCCACGAAACACAAAAATGGCAAAAGAAAACAAAATGTCCCAGAAGAGTCTGTCCCTTTCTTGTTAAACTAAAGGAGCAGCGCGCGCACACACACAGTCACATAAACGAGGCTCTCTCCTTCAAAATAAACTGAAATAGAACAAAAGTGAAACTTTTTGCCATGCAAAAACTGTTTTTAAATTTGCAAACCACCCCAAGTAGACCTTTGGGGGGGGGGGGATAGAAATCAAATCAAATAAATAAATAAATAAATAAATAAACAAACAAACAAACAAACAAACAAATAAATAAATAAATAAATAAATAAATAAAATGCACATCCTTAGTCCTATGTTGCCTATTGTTCTTCACATGGAAAAAAGAAAATGAGACAGCTGGATTCTACTGTACAGATAGACTGGTAAGAAAGATTGGCAGAAAAGGGTAGTTTTATTTTTTCTTTGTTCTCTAAAGACTCTGGATGCTTCATAATCCCAAACTGCATTTCCTCTGAAGTAATGGAGAAAGCCTAAGAACACCTTTATATTTTGTCAGAATGTGCCAGAATGCAGTTTATAACATGCTGTAGACTATGTTTCTACCAAAGATGTGCCTCAAGCAGAAATGTAAAATTTATGAAAATTTCCATTTTGGGGGAAGGGAGTTTTTCCCGTTTTTTCTGAAAAAAAAAGTAAATTTTCAGAAATGTTACATCTCTAGAGAGTACATAAATACATAAAGTCTAAGACGTCTTTCATTGAGGTCTTCATGGTATATAGTTTATATACCATGTCACAGACATATTATTTATCGTTGTAAAAATATATATATTCCACACTCCATGTTTTCCCCCCACCCCATTTTTCTGGTTTTTTTTTTCCAGGCCTTTCCATCTCTAGTCTCAGCTATTTTATTTCTCTGTGATTTGCCATCTTGCAATTCCCTTGCAATTCATTTTTCTGTAATTAATTAATGAAAATTAAATCTCACATTTTTATGTACATTCTTCATAGGAACTAAAGAAGACAAGTCAGCAATTGTCAGCAAAATGTTCATGGTATTTGACTAACTGTGAGAGAGCCAGTGTGATATTGTGAGTAGAGAGCTGGATGAGGACACAGGATACCCGGGTTCAAATTCTTGCTCCCACATGGAAATTCCCTGGATGCTGACCACTCCTTGAATATCTCACATACTTTGGAAACCCAATTAGTTACCCTCTAACTGTAGAGGGTACAGACTTGACAACATTTAACAACTGTCAATCTTAACAAATAATTACCGGGGGGGGGGGGGGAACTGGGGATTTGGTGTGTAGAGCTTCTATAACGAAACTTGCAATTTGTAAACGACCTAACAGGATTTTGGCTAAAATCATGACACTGTAAAACAACAACAAAGAGAAGGATATTCCCTGTTCTTTCTTAAGCACTCACAGCAGATTTCGATGTGTACACAAATATCTTTTTTCCTATGCAAAGGCAAATGTTATTTAACATACAAAAATTGAACTAGTTAACCCAACATGCTTAAGAAACCCCTTATAGTTTATTATTAAATACCGTGAAATTCTTGGTAGGGACTTTCTAAATACAAAGCTATATGATAAAACAAAATGCACATAACAGAAAATACACATTAAGAACAAAAATGGTATTCTAAGTTAATGCTGGCAGTTTATTCTTGATTCATCCAGGTGTTTGAAAATACTCCCAGGGTCTCATATACATATTAAAAATATGGGAAGCATAGCTGTTTAGGGCACATTTTACACCAGAATTATCAGCTTTAGCAATGAACTTGCTTGCCGTTGCCAAATTTCCTTACAATTAAAGAGAAGCACTGTAGTGTCTGGTAACCAGTTGGCACACACAGTTGGCACCACAGATGGACTTGGCTCCCAGATGTAGCTTCTGGAGAAAATAAAATCTGTAAAGGAGAATTCCCAAATGATACAAGCTTAGTGTAGCTCATACTGGCTCAGCCAGAAGGATGCTTCCTTTCTGGCATGGGGTAGAAAGCTGCAGCCTGGAAAACACCTGAGTCCCCCATTCTGAAGTACACTGCCAGTGACATAACTAATGCACAGTGAAGTTCTGCAGTTTGGATAGGGATTCTGTTACCTTCCTAATTTTTTTGTGTCACTGGAATTACAACTTAAACTGGCAGTCTCCAACTCTGGACTCCTAAGCATATGTCTTATAACCAAGATAGAACAAAGTTCATTTGCTGGGCTTCCAGGTCATGCATTTTTTGCACAGCTCAAAAAACTACATTTTTAAAGGAACTTGGTGTGTTACATACAGTATTACTTCTTGGTACCTAGATTGCCATTATTTGTTATCGATGCTCTACTTGTGCAAGTAATTTTTGTGTTCTGCATTATTAACGTGTTGCTACCATCAGTCCAGAAAAATGCACAGAAATACTGTCTGATTCCCTCTAATACTGTCCCTTCTTCTGTGCAAAAGACAAAACAAAAGAATGCATCCCTTGCCAATTACAATTGATAGGAAAATGGCATCGGATCTGAAAAATGACTGTCAGCCTCCCTCTAAAATTATCTTTAAAGGCCCTTAAAATGTAACTTTTGAAAGTAACTGGATATCACTTGTTATATCCAAGTAGCTCAGACACTATACTTTGAAAGTAATTTTGTCACTACTAGTTAAATAAGTAATTACCAAATGTAATTAATTATTGGTAATTACATTACTTGGAATTAGATACTTTGAAGTTCTGACTATTTTATTGTAGATATGTAGCCTGCTTCTGAAAACTCAGAGGGCGATCAGATGGGCATATAGCTCAGTATTTGGGTTGCTTTTGGTGTGATTTAGTTTGCTCTATTTTCTAGAGACTACATGTGTTTTCCATAAGAGCAGTCCATCCTGCCCCTTTTGTAAGCTGTCCTGTCCCTTTCTGGAACAGTGCTAGGGCTGCAGTTTATTTGGTGCAATGGGGAGAGCTCCTGATTATCCTGTTCTGTGACAACCCTGTGACATATTCAGTGGACTGTGACACTCAAAGGGAGGATGAAGAAGCCCCCTCCTCTATTTTTATCTTTTTGTATTTATTCCCCTAACTTATGCAGCACAATTCTAATATATTGGAGGTGTCTTTTGGTACAGTATGCATAATGTGTATACCATGTTGCATGTATTTATTTTATATTGTTCTGGTCTTACTGGTCTTTGACCATAATAAAGTTACTACTAATAAAGTTATTACTATATCATGGTAGGTTAATGCATTGTTGTAGCACTATTCCACTTATTTTATTTAAGAAAATCATGAGTGGCGTTGCCACACCTCTAAAATGAAAAATCGATCGCTCCAACTTCTCCATCTGGTCATGCAGTCAGAGTGGTCTCATCTGGAAAATCATACAATGCTATCGACAACTATGATATTAACTTGCCTTTACAAGTCATGACAGCTATATCATTTAATTACACTAATACATGCACTTTCCGCCTTCAAAACCATAGACATAGAGGTTTGTCAGTTTTGCATATTTAGATCCTGTTAATACTCCTATGCATAGATTTAGCACAATCAAGAGATACAAACCTAAATACAAAGATGGAAGAGTGTTGGAAGGAGGAGAGAAATAAAATGTGAAAGGGTACAGTATAAAGTTTGTTGGGCAAGTATATTTTGAAGGATATGTCTTCTTGAATGGTACTTCATATGCACCACTATTCTTTAGCTGTATAATCAAGTGAATTGACTCATTTTGGTGTGTTTTTTTCCATGTGAATTTAAAATCTTAGAACATACTAATGTGTCTAGCATTTTGTACCTCCACAACAACAGGAAATAACATCTCCTCTTTCATCTGGAAGAATGTATTGATTCTGCTTGCAGAAGATAGTAAAATAATGAATCACAACACATGGAAGCTAAATAAGGATAGCAAGCCTTCAGGAAGGACAAGATTGTGAAATGAATCTCCATTGTAAGGCTGATGGATTCAAATTTTGAAATTTCGATTGTAAACATGCTGGAATTCACATAATTAAATTAATTAGAAAGAGTATTTGAAGTTGATGAAATACTATTTTCCATAGTGGTAACTAAGTCACAACTGACTGAGCTTCTGACTTAGAATTGTGAGAACAGTATACACCAAAGATTAACAAACGGGTCAGGAAAACCAGCATTTCTTAGTAGTCCTATTGACAGGCCAACTAAAGTTTCATTTCCTTTGATTTGTTTCCCTTATGGAACTGAAAAAGAAACAAGTAGGTCTGCCTTAAAATTTGCTTTAGAAGAAATTTAGTAGCAAGATTAAATACAAATATATGCTGGATATCATTCACAAAAATGTTTAAAATACACAGGCACTGAAAAACTGGATGTAGGCTTGTTTTAACAGCTCCCCTTCTGTGTTATTACTATCACCCTCCTTTGAAGGTATCTATGAAATGACACTTAGACCTTTAGCAATTTCCAATCAGCGATAACCACAATGACTAAGTAGAATCTGTAGCCCATGAAGGTTTATGCTGTATTAAATGTATTAATCTTTAAGCTGCCATGGTGCTCTTTGTTGTTGCAATAATTTCTTAACCATTCTTATATATTCTCATGTCTCATCTGACCAGGAATAACCTGGACAGGAATTCAGAGGCTGAAAAATCTGTGAGGAGATTCAAGCCAGCCAGGTCTATGATTATTCCAGAGCTATCCTGACACTGCAGGACCCCTGGCCTCTACCCTACTAGGTCCAGAGCATACCCCAGAAATAAGGTGGGTAACCTGCTTCCAAGCATTCCATCATCTCAGAAACCACTACACCAGTGGCAGCATCTTGCTTGGTAGGAGCTTCTGGAAAGGTGCCAAAGGGCCCGTTTGCAGACCAGGGGATTGTCCCTTTAAGGCTTCTTATAAGGAAGGAAATGAGGTGGATCCTGGAGGGATGAGTCCTGAACTTCTGTTTTGCTCCTGCCATCACTGGAGCAAGATGCTCACTAGGAGCTATCCATGGTGCTGCACCTCCTGGCTGCTGCCTGACATCCTTTCCAGGCCAGCCTGAACATGAAATCCATTCAGATTGCCAATATCCTATGTTTGCATTTTTATTCTCTCCTCAACTTTACTAGATAGCTATAAGACCCTAATGTGAATTCAGATCCATTGCTTAAGGTAGAAGTATATTTTGCTACACTTCATGTTGTCAAGTCACCCCCCCCCCCCTTTACGGTAACCTTATGAATGAGAGATCTCCAAAATTTTCTTCAACAGCTTTTCTCAGCTCCTGTAAATTCAAGGCTGGAGCTTCCTTTAGGGAGTCAATCCATCTGTATTTGTTCTTTCTATTTTCCTGCTGCCTTCAAGCTTTCCAAGAATTATTGTCTTTTTCCAGAAAATCTTGCATACATGATACACCCAAAATATGACATCCATTACTTTCGCCAAACTTTTTTTAACAATTTTTTGGAATGCTAAAGAAGAGCATTGATGAGTGCAAATCATCGATTGTCGACCAAAGTAACTCTAGATAAACCAAGACAAAAGTGTGAGCCATCTGTCTTCCTTCATTCCCTGTTTGGAATAATACAGCTTCTTGATGCTGCCATTTTTGCCATGTTAAGGAGGTATAATTTTTGTACATCTCTTTCTTCAAAACAATAAACATTTGAGGCCTTTATAAATTATTTTCCTTTGATAAACAATTATGCCAAGTTGAAATAAAAACTCCACTATTGCATAGCTGCGCAAACTGTCTTCCATTGAGATGATTTTATGTACATTTAGTCACTAAAGATTAATTAACCAGCATACAGAAGGCAACAAAATACTGAAGAGCTAACTTAAGTTCAAGTGTCCATCACAACTAACTTGTGATTTTGTAAGAAGAATTTTAATTAAAACTACTGGAAAAATCACCCAACTGAAAATATTAGGAGCTTTGGAATGGGCTTAGCATAGCTAATTAACTGTATATTTAATCAAAGCAGCCTTGGGCTGTAATTAATAATCTATTTTCCTCTGGTAATAAATATAGTAGTTCTGAGAAACAGAATATGTAATTTGTGGAAGACCAGATGTAAAAAAATATTGGTTTTTGAAAAGGATTAGCCAACCTCAAGCTTTGGAGTCAAGATTGTTTCACTGTTAAATAATTAACACTATACAAAAAAATGTAAAACATACAGAATGGAGTCTCTTCAGTCTTTTGACTTTTATCAGGAGACACAGTCAGCTAAATAATCTGTGGTGACTATCTCACTCTTTAAGAGAACCTAAGAAGTAAACAATATTTTTATTTCATTTCAAAGAAGCAGGAGCATGTGGATGGTAGATTTCTGTTGCTCCTATTTGGGCCAAAACCGTTTAAAGGCAGACCCCTGAAGCAACACTTTAAAAAAATTAATTGAAGCAATGACTATAGGATTTCTGAAAATCTTTCCATTCACAAAAAGATTTAAGGTTCTTATCTACAGTATTTTTTTACAGTGAAATTCCACATATGCTTACTTGGGAATAAGGCCCTTTGAATTCCTAGTAAAGTGTGCCAAATCTCAATTTTAAGCTCCCAAAGCATAAAAATTATTTAATTTGTTCTTCATGTCAGTAACAGAGATAGTATTGACATTTTATGCTAACTTGCAACTTGGGTTTACACAACATAGCTTTACATTTGACTTCTTTAAAATGTAATACTAAATTGCATGGTATTTAACAACACAAGAACACAATACGTACAAGTAAGGATGGCAGAGTAGGATAAAGAATCCCACGCAAAATGAATGAAGAGCCACTTAGTTCTTGTTTTGTCCCATTCCTCTTTCCTTGTAAAGACAATGCAGCACAATTTCTTAAGTACAACTATATGGAAGAATATTCAAAATGTTTACTTTTCCCCTTCTTATCAGAATGAAACCACAGCAGCAGGAATCTTCTTAAGAATCAATGCAAAACTGAAAGTAAACAGCTGCCAACAAGCTGCCTAGCACAAGAATAGGCATGTGGCCTCACTGGCCACAGGCAGAGTGCCATCTGAGGCCCTGGCAGGTCCATTTTCCATAAAAGTCATTTAATGGTACTTAGGTATTTCCTTTGCATCCCCTTGGTTCTTCCTTCTTGTGGCTTTTTTTATGGGCAAAAAAAGTCAGTCCTTGAATCCTCTTGCGCTTTTAAAAGGAAGAGCAATAATCTCTGCTCAAGTGAGTCTTTATAGTGAGGGATATTACTGTTGAGTTCCCAAAAAGCAAGACTGAGGCACTGACCAAGAAGAAAGCTGATGGCCAATGTCATACCATGGACCAGCTACATAGGAGGAGGAAATAGGAGATATAGGTTGACTGTGAGCAGCCTGACCCTGTTGGGTCAATATTCCACTTGCCCCAGTAGATCAGGGTCTACTGGGTTCGTTCATTCTCCTTCCCTCCTTCTCCAATGCCACCGCAAGGACGTCAAAAACGTTTGCTTTCGTCTGAGATCAACTACAGCTTGTTGTGTTGTCCAAACCTGGACAAATTGGGCAAAATCCAATGTTCACTGCTATAGCCTGGATTGGGCACTGGAAATAATTAAACTAACAGAAAGCTTCTTACCTTTCAGTTTCCAGTTAAAGTAAATCACAGTTGATGAATTGGATTACACACTACAATTAGGAATAGAAAATAAAAGTGTCTCATTTCTCTGTGGCTGCACCAGATGAAGAAAAGAAATAGGAAGGAGAGGAGAAAATGTGAAAGGAAAAAAAGAGGACGAAGAGCATTTCACAACATAGTTTCATTAAAATGGATAGATGGTGTATTTCAGCAGAATATAGCAAACTTGGAAATCATTTCAGCCACCCATACTAGGGATGTGAACTTCTTGCTCTCATTAATTTCAGCTGTTTTGACAAGACAGGTCACCTTGACAAGGAATACTGAAATGTCATGGGACTCTTCATGTCCAGGACAGACTCTAGTTCACCAGCAGGCAAAAATGTTGCTGTTCTTCACTCTCAGAAATAAGGATTTATGTTTCTGCAAAGCCCTATTCTGGCATTAGACCTTTCCTGAAATTTGGAAAGCATTTACACCCCATAAAACATATATAAAGCAAAGTGTGCTGCTTATATAGCACCCCATAGTGGTTAAAGCATTCTATGAGTGGTTTACAATTTAATTATGCAAGCTATACAATGACCCTCCATAAAGGACATCCCACATTTTTAACACACACATATATATTCGGTAATTTACACAAAGGGAAAGATTTTCATGCTTGATTCCAAAAATCTTAGCAATGCCCTCTGCCTTAACTGCAATGTTGCAACAATTCTAGCAAAGCAGACCAATTTGATTGCAAGGACCTTCCCAATGTAGTTGCCCCAGCTCAAAATACAACCCCTCCTCACTTTTGCAAAACTTCTAGTAATAGCCAGCTCCTTCCCACAAGCATCCAGAGCTTCCAAAGATGGAATTGTAGGGCATAATCCAAAGTGTAGTGCCATAAGTATTTGCATTCAGGTAGCAGCAGCAAAAGGACATGATGACAGCACATATTTCCAGCAGCACCCTATACAAGACACGTCTATGTTGATAAACTACCTGTCAGTCACAATTATGTTGTAACAAATTGCAATTATATATCCAGCATGTATAATATTAAATGCTAGAAAACATGCCTCTACTGACATTATACTTCAATGTAGAAGTTCTTCTGATAACAACTCTTACATCTTCCTTTACAACCATTCTCTGTATTTAGTTGCAACTTGTAAATAGTACAAGATTTGCTGCAGAAGGAAAATGGATACATTTGGATTTTTTAAAAAAACTGATCACATGACTCAAAGAACAATGTGAATCAGCTTGGCTCCTTTTTGCTTCTGAAGCAGGGTTTTTCCCCTCTGCTGCAGGAGGCTTCTATTTTTTTCAAGCCACAGCAATTTGAATGGTGTCTTCCTCATGTGATCAGTTGTTTTGGTCTCCAAAAGGAGGGGGGCATGATTCTGGTGACATACTATGCTGGATGTGATGTTTTGGACAGTGGGAACACCCACCCATGTGATTGGTCTCTCTAGTTACCCCAAAGTGTTAAAAAAAACCAAACTACTAAGTTTAGCACTAGATCACCTTATCATTACATTGATATATTAGTTTAGAGCTACATCACCTCCGCACTGAGAAAAAAGAGCTAAAAATCAATCTGAAATAGAAATAACTCCAACAAACTACAATAGCCTACTATGTTTCGCCAGTATGTCTGTATATGTTTGTACTTATGGAGAACTTTGGAAAACTGTCTTTTCCCCCTAACATTGTGCCACTGCACAATGCTTTAAACAGCCCACTGGCTTTAAAAGGAACCATAAAAAGGGAGCCTGAGATTGGCAGAGGGTGGGATCCAAGGAAGTGGGGGCTCTGGGTTGTGGTGCAGATCAGACTGCATGGGATTGAGGGGCCACTGTGGACACTGGCGTCGAAACAATCTGTAGTCTCTGTGTGACATGAAATCCAAACAGAAGCTTAAAATATAGGCTGTGAATCAAAGCCTAATGCTATTCCATTAAAGCCAGCATAGCTGCAACCTTGATCTGTGTAATAAAAATAAATTAAAATACAAAAGCATACTAAATCATTTTCTTTATGAAGGGGTTCGTGCTAATTTTAATTGTAAAATATGTGAATGGGGGCCCTGTCCATACCTAGCAGAATGATCTTGTCCTTCATCCTCTGTTAATAATTAATACAGTATTATCAATAATATTATAAATAACATTAATAATGCTACTGTATTGAATTTCCTCCACATGCTTATATCTTAAAGACAGTACACAAACACAATTTCTGCATGCAGGAATCCTTGAATGAAAATATAACCATAGGCTTATTTTACATACATTTTAGAAGCACAACAAGAATAATGTACAAAAACCTAACAAGCAAGAAGAAACAGAACAATATATAAAATAATTTCCATTGAAAATTGGAATACCTGAAGGACCGCCTCCTTCCATATGAACCTACCCGGCAGTTAAGATCTAGTCAGGGGGCCCTTTTGAAAGAGCCATCCCTCAAGGTAAGAGGGAGGGCTTTTAGACAAAGGGCCTTTTTGGCAGCTGCCCCCAGACTATGGAATGCCCTCCCAACTGAGATTCGTCTGGCGCCGATGCTGATGACATTTCGGCACCAGGTCAAAACCTTCCTGTTCCAGAAGGCTTTTAATTGAAATAATATCAGCTGTGGGTCCGATGGCAATTTTTAGAGTACAGTGGTGCCCCGCAAGACAGAAGCTCCGTTTAACGACGAAACCGCTTGACGTCAATGTTTTTGCGATCACATGTTCCCTATGGGGGAATTTTGCTTTGCGATGATCGGTTCCCTGCTTCGGGAACCGATTCTCGCAAAGCGATGATTTTTTAACAGCTGATCGGCACTTTCAAAATGGTCACCGGGTAAATAAAATGGCCGCCTGCTGTTTTCTGGGATGGATTCCTTGCTGCACAGGCAGCGAAAATAGCCACGCTATGGAGGATCTTCTCTGGACGGTGAGTTTCCAGCCCATAGGAATGCATTAACCGGGTTTAATGCGTTTCTATGGGCTTTTAAAAATTGCTTTACGACATTTTCGTTCTACAGCAATTTCGCTGGAACGAATTAACATCGTAATGCGAGGCACCACTGTATATATTTTTAATTGCATTTCAATTATTTTGCCTTTTTTGTATTTCAAATGTTGTAAGCTGCCCAGAGACCTTCGGGTAGTGTGGGCAGCATATAAGTTAAATAAATAAATAAATAAATAAATAAATAAATAAATAAATAAATAAATAAATAAATAAATAAATAAATAAATAAATAAATAAATAAATAAATAAATAAATAAATAAATTTAAGGCGCCAATATCTCTCTGATGTGCATTTATGCCACTCCCGTTTCTAAGAGTTGTCAGTCTAAATATATGATATCGTTAAGTTCCTTTGCAAAAAAAATCTCTTGATTTCCCCACTCCTACCTGGCAGGATATGAAGGGCAACCTTTCAAACAGAGAACAGTTGATTGTGAAAGCTGAACAAAATTCACGACTTCTCTCAAAGTCATAGCCTCTAACTGGCCGGTGTTTCTCACATGTATTTATCCAGCAATGAAAAAGAAAGTTGAAGAATTCTGAAACTCCCAGTTCTATGATCAACATTGTGTTCACAGCTATACGAAATACAAAAAAGAAATAGATGTAAGTGGTTCCTTTTTTGCTCTGTTCAGAGAATATCAGAGAGGGGAGAGACATAAATATCTTGGGCTACACAGCTTTTTAGCTAGGCCACCAAGGTTTGCCCACTTGTATTTTCATAGCTACTGTATGCTGCACATGACAATAGCAACACTTAATGATATTTCAAGGACAGTCAAGCAATAGCATAACCATCTTGCACTTCCGGAATAATTTTGTGTCTGTCTATTTTCATCAGACTAGTGGTGACAATGAGGAGAGTGGGGGAAAGATCAGTTGCACATGGCCATAACAACAAAACAACAAGAAGGAGATAAAAAGAATGCATGACCAAGTACAAGCATACGCGCAACATGAAGCTATTGAATTAAACCACAAGGAACTCTTTATATTTGATTAGTTTCTTTAAGGGGACACATCAGAGCCAAAGACTGATGTTTTAATAAGGAACTCATCCACCCCTCCCCCGCTTTTCTAGATAAAAAGAACCAGCAATTACCATGTTATAATTTACAAATTCTCGCTGTGCTGGCCTTTGACAAGTACCATTAATAGTCATTTTATAACTAATTTCTGAAGTCACTTTTATCCCAAATTAGTCCTCCTTGTTATAGGACCTAGAAAGCTTGAGGCTAAGCAATGATAATAGGAGTGTTTTAATATTCTTTATGTTTCTGCAGACAGGCGTATCATGCAACAGTTCTATGTTATTGTTGTTACTTTTTCCACTTTAAGAGCTCTCTTAAGGAGGAAAACATGCCTGGATGCTGCCACCTTCTGCTGCCTGTGTACTTTCTAAGAACATGTGATATTCCGTGTCTTCTCAAGTCATTTGGCATGGCAGGAATCCAAAGATATCTTACTTGTTTCCTTCCTCTGAGGCACAGATAATACATTAGATAGCTCCTTTGTCCCCTTTCTTTCTAATTTTTCTTTTTGTCTGCTGAACAGCTTTGCTGTTTTTCAGCAACCACAAAGGATAAACGATAAATTAGAGTAGTAACTCCACAGCTCAATCAAACCCTCAAAAAGGGTTTGACTTTTTTTTTCTTAGGGGGAAACATCATAGCCACATAAAATATATTGAATTGGTTTTAGGCTGAGTGACTTGCACTTAGATGCTAAGTTGGAAAACATTAGTGATAACTTGACTTGGACTACAGAAGGGTGCTTTAGATCAGTGGTCCCCAGATGTTCCTGGATGAAAATTCCCAGGAGCCTTCACCACTAGCTGTGCTGGCTACAGTTGCTGGGACTTGTAATCCAGGAACATCTGGGGAACCAATTTTGGGAATCACTAATCTTTCTCTACAGTATTCCATATATTACTGCTATAATCAGTTTAAAAACTGATAAGTCTCGCACAACAAATCACATACAAATACAAAGTGGAAACATCAGTAATACTGCTCGAATGAATTTCTTTGGTTTATTATCAATAGCCAGTAATCATTTGACTGAACCCAATATGAATCCCTAATATGCATTCTCAAAAAATCCCCACCCCATAAACACACATTTCACGAGACTCTCTTCACTGTTTGTTTTAAGCTATGCACATGACTGCCTGTGAAGGATTTGGCTTCTGATGCCCCTGGTGAATTGGCTGCTCTTGTCTCAGAACCCTTCTGCTGAACTTCAGGTTGGCACTGAGGCCAGTCAGCTGGCCCAGGAGAGGGAGGAAAAGTTGGGTAATGAGAACAAGCTGGGTGAGGAAGTGGAGAGCAGATCTCTGCACTCAGCTGGTAAAGATAAAGGTGAGGAAAAGGCAGGAACTGGTGATGTGGAGGAGTTGGCATCAGGTGAGGGCAGGGGGTCAGAATCAGGCCCTATGAGCTCCAAGGAGGAAGGCACATAGGGAGACGGTGTAGGAGACCTCACTTGGGGGGTGGGTCTACAATTATATTTACATTGAAGAACTCTGGACTGGTGTGCTGGTCAAGATTGGTCTCCCACATGAGAAGGGTCAAAGCAAGGCCTTTGAGTTAATCCCTTGCCAACCTCAGGACAGTCTCCAACCCCACTGCAGACAGCAACCTGCAGCTGGGCATCCAACCCTAACTCCCATGCAGAAAAGGTGCTGGAAGCAGGCAGTGCCAGAGAGATTGACAGGGGTGCCTCCAGGAAAGCGTGGGGAACCCTCAGTGCAATGGCTGTCCCAATGGTACAAGCTGTCCCTGATTCAGTCCAGTTGGATCTTGGGAGCTTGGATTTCACCAGTCCTGGTGGAGTTAACCAGGAACTTCAAAGATGATGAGAAAGACCCTAAGATACTGACTGGAACTGAGTCTCAGGATGGACGAGGGGAAAATGAAGTAGACTCTGTGCTGGAAGTTTCCGATTTTGAAATATTCATTGCACCATACCCAGAGTCCCAAGCTTATGGAAACCATGACAGCCAAAACCTCCCACCATCACCCCAGCCAAGATGGAGGTGATGAAGCATATGCTGGCATAAAGACATCACCTAGCCTTACTCTGAATGGCTCATTTTAATTTTCCTTAGATGATAATAATCAACAAATCATAAGTACCCTATTGTCAAAAGAGAAACAAAGTGTTGTAAGACCCAGCAGTGCAAAATAATGCAGAATATCCTGCTGGTTAAAGAGACCCACCATCTGGGTTGACAACATACCAGAGAGCTGTGGAAACATTTCCTACTTGAGAACAAGTAATGAAGCACACTGCCCCATCTCCAAGTGGAAGTGGCTCAACCCACCACAGACCTGGCAGCATCCATTACACTGGGTTTTTTTTTTTCACAATCAGCAATGCAGTGAAAGAATCCACGGTTTATCCTACATATTTCTGCTCTGTCTTTTTGGGGTGAATGAAGGAGCAAGCTAGAAAGATGGCTGCTGCAAACCATGTTCAGTTAGCTGCTCCTGTTACAAGCAGGAACGATCAAGTAGCATGCACCAATATTGTGTTTGTTGTGAATAACCCAGGATTCTATGGTCCCCTGGTTTATTGTGAATGAAGGTATGAACAATCTTGTCTATGGTACTCCTGACCACTTTATTAATATGGAGGCACAGTTGCCACTTGACTGTTATGTGACATTCATTTCCTTCCATAGCCTGCTTCAACTCTCCATGATATTTACAGGCTGTTGCATTCTGGATTATATACTGTCTGCAACATACTGCTGCTAGGCTTCACTTTTCAGATACCAAGGTCAGTTCTCTTTTTTTCAATGTTTTCATTGTCATCCATTCATTAAATGTATGACAGTCAGCATTAAGTACAGACGGTATGTTTATCAATATTTTTCGACAAGGGATGGACTGCATCCAGCTCAATGTATCCATCACTATTAATCTGTAGGACAATGGCTTTCCCAAACTGCATGAGATTCATTCCATAAGGTCTGTGACTGCTTTAGATGTCAACAGACAGAATTCTATTGATTTCAGTAGAACTGAGAATCCAGAAATGACAGCTGGTGCAATGCAATGCAAATGAGAAGACAGAACACTGCTCTGAAGGCAATATGCACAAACCAGGGAATGACTTTTGGGAATGAATTGTCGTGTGCTTCACAATATTTCATTCCAGATCTCTGACAGATACAGATGAATTGTATTACTGAGCATCTCCCCACCGCCGTCAACTCTACATGCTGTGTTGAAATCCAATTGTCATTGTGCCTGAAACTCCAGAAGTCGATATTCTCAAGACAAGTATTATAGAAACATTGCAAGTTAAGCCAATAGTATGGCTTTCAAAATTTAATTATATGACTAAAGAAGAATTTCAGTTGGTGCTTCTCACAAGACAGAACACAGGAAATTCAACTCTTGTTTTAATGTATTGTTTTCAAATGGCAAAAAGAGGCAGCTGAACAGAAAGTGGAGGATGCAAAATTTCACTATCAGAATAGAAATGTTTTTTTATTGGTTCCATTCTACAGCTATCATGATCCAGAACACCACCTCCCTCACACACATACACTATGTCAGCCCCTCTCTTACCTTAGTCTGATACTTAAAATAGCCTGAGTAACTGGAGGTACTATTGCTGAAGAAGGTATTGTGGAGGAAGAGAAAACATTGGTTTCTTCACTAATCTTTTTTAAAAACCTTTTCAGTAATAAAATATATTTAGAAATATACATAGTACCACAAACACACACACACAATATCACAGTATTGCCCTACAAATTTATTTGAGAGAAAAAAAACTCACACAGAGGTTTAGCCTACACACTCGTACTTCATGTGGTAACTTTTTGGCAAGGGCTCTTCCATACCAAACATTAATATATAATATTGCATTTGCCTTTCATCATTTCACTATTTCCATTCTAGCACCTAGTAATAAGGAAAAAATCAAATCGTTAAAGGGGCAGTCTTGTTTCCATTTGTAAAAATATTTGAAGGCATTAATCCTGGTGACAAAACAAAATTAAATTCTATTACTTGGAATATTTATTATCTAACAACTTCCTCAAAATTTGCTACTAAAGGGCAAAACCACCATGCATGTATTCATGTGCATCTTTCCACACATCCCTTCACATATTCTATTTTAGGGTTTTTTTATGTAAGCTAAATTTGTGGGTGTTAAACGCCACATATATAGGTGTTTAATAATATAATAGCAATATTATTACTAAATCTCCATTCCTAAAGCAGCCCTTGGAACAAATTAAGTACTGGAGGTTGGGACCACTGACAGGAAGTCCTCTAGCTGAAGAAACATGTAATTCTGCTCTACAAAACTAAAAATAAACTAACTTCCTGTTACCAAGCCCTTCAGTCTCTTTGTTTGCACTATCAATTTATTAGCTCTCATTCGACCCATTAATGCTACCAGATGTGAGTCCAGAACACCAACAGTTTCTCTGACATTAGTTAGGCATCCTTCAGTCTCGAAAGACTATGGTAACGTGCTCTGTATGGAGGACTTGGAACAGAGTCTAATGTGGCTGAGGAGGCCAATTCGAGAGTGACAATCTCTTTCACACTGAAGACAAATCCAATCTGACCCCTGTCCAGCTCCCTGCTTTTGCGACTTCCTCTTCACCTCGGCCTGCTGGATAAGGGTCTCTTCAAATTGGGAGCATAAGGAACACCAAACAACAGTGGTCGTGGGCCCCCCAACATCACTATCTGAAATATGCCTTAAGGATGAGAACCATTGTCAATTAGCAGTTTCCAAGCCCATTCCTGACCAGTGATTCCCCAAAGTATAGCAATCCCAGGGTGCCCCCAGAAGGAGGGAATAGTAGTCTCTACTAAGAAAACCCACGTTGAATAATTTCTGATCAGGCTCCAGCTTGCCATACTTGGGCAAGGTACATGAGAGTGTGATTCTGTTAGGTTTGCAAACATCTGCCTCTACCCCCCTCAATAGGGAGTCTCCTCCTTCTCCTTTAGATTGTGGTAGGAATCCTTCTGTTCACTGTATCCTCCACGGCCACTTTCCTGTGCACTGTGCCTGCTGATCCAATTCCAGAAGCTCAGAATTACTGTCTATAAAGAAGGCATGGAGCTCTTCTTGCTCCAATGGAATTGAATCTAGCCGCCTAGAGTGGTTGAAATGACTAGATAGGTGGGGCATCAATCAATCAATCAATCAATCAATCAATCAATCAATCAATCAATCAATCAGTCAATCACTAGTTGCAGAGAGGTGGTCCTGTTCTACTAGCTCAAAATTGCTGTCTATACCCAGGGTTTGATATCAATTTTATAATTTCAGATACACAGCATGATTCCTCACAGTCCTGCATCTCTGTGTCACATTACTACTTGTCTCCTGCACATGGCATTCTTCTTTCTTCGTAGAAAAGTTCACACTCTGCTGCTCTTCCATGAGAATCTGCTCTGCTTGATTGAGAAATGATTTACTTCCCTGATTAGCTGAAGTGTGGAGAGGATGGTCTTCCAGCTATTGCATGGCAGCAGCCAAACTAAGTTAGAACCACACAAGCAAACCTCCAAACAGCTGAGACAAAGAGAAAAAAGAAAAAGAAAGGTTACTTACCTGTAACGATGGTTCTTCAAGTGGTCATTCTGTGAATTCACACAAAGGGTTAATACCAGCGCCAGCGTTGGGCCTCTCGGAACATTCTCTAGCTGCAAGAGAAAAGTAACAATGTTTAGGACTACCCCTACTGCGCACGCCCAGCCTAACCGTCCCTCAGTTCCATTTGTCCGCCATAGGCACTCGAGTCATAGAGATGCCAGTGACAGACAGACAGAGGGGAGGCCGGGCGGGATTGTGTGAATTCACAGAATGACCACTTGAAGAACCATCGATACAGGTAAGTAACCTTTCTTTCTTCATCGTGGTCTTCTGTGAATGCACACAAAGGGTGATTAGCACGCTTACTAACCGGATGGTGGGCTGTCACTGAAGAGCCGATGCTAACACTGCCCTCCCGAATCTGGTTTCCTCTCTTGCCCTCATGTCCAATCTGTAGTGGGTTATGAAGGTAGAGGCATTGGACCAGGTAGCGGACCGGCAGATGTCGGGCAGGTCGACGCCACGGAGTAAGGCAGTTGATGAGGCCACAGCCCTGGTGGAGTGTGCCTTAAGTCCTTCTGGAGGATCTCTGTGGTTGAGCTCGTAGGCAAGGGTGATGGTAGATACGAGCCACCTAGAGAGCGTCGACGGCGAGGCCGGACCGCCCTTCTTTGAACCAAAATAACAGAGAAACTGTTGGCCTGTCTAAAGTCCTTGGTCCTAGAGACATAAAAGGCCAGGGATCGTCGAACATTGAGCATGTGGAGCATGCGTTCAACGTCAGTAGTCGGAGACGGAAACAGGGTTGGTAGAATCAGTGGCTGATTTACATGGAAGTCGGAGACCACCTTCGGGAGAAAAGAGATGTCCAGGTAAAGCATAACCTTGTCCTTAAAGAATTGAAGGAAGGGTTGGTCATAATGGAGAGCTGCCAACTCACTAGCTCGGCGAGCAGACGTGATAGCCACCAGGAACAGCGTTTTTAAAGAAAGCATCTTGAGGTCACAGGGAGCCATAGGTTCAAATGGAGGCCTGGAAAGAGCATGTAGAACCAAGTGAAGGGACCACTGTGGGAGTGGTGGACGAACGGGAGGTCGGAGGTTAGAGAGACCCCTCAAGAACATCCGGACGGTAGGGTGAGAGAAGAGCCGGGAAGAGGGAGAAGCCCTGGGTTGGAAGAAGACAACCGCAGCAAGGTACACCTGGATAGTAGAGATAGACAGGTGGAAATCAAACAGGTAACGGAGATACTGTAGAAGCGTGGAAAGAGATACAGGGGAGGGAACAAGATCCCTCTGCTGGGTAAATTTCAAAAAACTTTTCCACTTGTAGGTATACAAGCGAGACGTGGAGGGCTTGACGGCGTTAGTCAAGACGTCTTGGATGTCGGGACGATCCTCCACGCCGTCAGATGGAGCGTGTCGAGGTCGGGGTGAAGGACTTTGCCTGCTTCCTGGGTCAGCAGGTCCGGCCACAACGGAAGGGTCATGGAGTCCACAGCCATGCTGACTAGGGTGGGGAACCACACCTGGCGAGGCCAAAAGGGTGCAATGAAAATGGCCGGAGTCATTGAACGTTGGAGCTTGATTAGGGACCTCTGTATCAACGGAATCGGTGGAAATATGTACAAGAGACCCTGGTTCCATGGAATCATGAATGCGTCGCCGAGCGAATGTAGGCCGAGACCTGCTCGAGACGCGTACCGGGGACATTTCGCATTGAGAGGGGATGCGAACACGTCCAGCACTGGGGTCCCCCATTGGTGGCAAAGGTCGTGGAAGACCCGAGAGTTCAGTTCCCATTCGTGTGTCTGATGTTGAAGCCTGCTCAGAGTGTCCGCAACTGTGTTGTCCTCTGTGGCTACATGGATGGCTACCGGGTAGATATGATGACGGTAACACCACTCCCAGAGGAGGATGGAAAGGTACAGGAGTGAGTGAGAGCGAGTTCCTCCCTGCTTGTTGACATAGTGCATTGTGGTAGTGTTGTCCGTCACCAGCTGAACTCCGCGGCCCTGTAGTAGAGGAAGGAAGGACCTGAAGGCCTTGATAACTGCAAGTAGCTCCAGGTGATTGATGTGGAGCATGGTTTCCTGTGGGGTCCAGAGGGCATGAATGGTGTGATGGCCGCAGTGCGCCCCCCAGCCGGATGGACTGGCGTCCGTTGTGACTTGAATGGTGAGACGGAGTGGACGAAAAGGCCGGCCAACCGTGAGGTGGGGTGTGTAAATCCACCACTGGAGTTGTCTGGCTAGCTCCGGGGTGACACGAAGGCGCTTCCTCTGGCTGTCAATCATAGGGTCGAAAAGGGTGAGGAACCATGATTGGAGCGATCGGAGCTTGAGGCGAGCGTGAGCGAGCGCCGGTGTTGTAGAAGACATCAGGCCGAGAAGGTGTTGGGCGTGATGGGCTGTCACCCGAGCACGAGGGTGAAATTTCCTGATGGCTCGTTGAATCTTGTGTATCCTCTCTGGGGGGAGAAATGCTCGACCCTTCACAGCGTCCAAGCAGACCCCTATGTATTGTACTGTTTTGGAGGGAATGAGTTGAGACTTCTGTTTGTTGACAGTGAGACCGAGATTGGAGAGGAGATACAGGATGAATCTTGTGTCTTTCAGGGATTGTCTTCGTGAGGTGGAGACTACGAGCCAATCGTCCAGGTAAGGGTAAACGTGGATGCCCCTGAGACGAAGGTAAGCTGCCACAGGGGCCATGACCTTGGTGAAGGTCCGGGGAGCAGTGGACAGGCCGAATGGCAGGACCTGGAATTCGTAGATTGTGCCCTGAAAGATGAACCGAAGAAACTTGCGGTGGTCGGGGTGGATAGTGACGTGAAAGTATGCGTCCTTTAGATCTATGAGGACGAACCAGTTGTTTTTCTTCAGCAGGTGCATGATGGACTCTAAGGTGAGCATCCGAAACCGTCTGGGTCGCAGGTAAGTGTTTAGGAGTCTTAGATCGAGGATGGGCCTTATGCCTCCTCCTCTTTTTGAGACAGCAAAGTAGCGGGAGTAAAAACCGCGGTGTATGTCGCGGGGTGGTACTGTATAGATGGCACCTTTTTGCAAGAGAGATGATATTTCTTCCTCGAGTGAGGAGTCGAATGGAGAATGATTTATGAAACCTAGCGGAGGAGATCTTATAAACTCCAGCTGGTAACCGTGCTGAATAATTTTTAGAGCCCAAGTGTCGCTTGTGATGGTAGACCAGTTGTGAAGAAACGGTTGAAGACGGGTGGTAGGCGGTGAATGGGTAAAAATGGGGGGCCGAAAGTCAAAGATACTGTTTTTGTTTTCTGCCAGGTGGCTTAAAGGGTTGGCGGCGATGAGACGGGCGAGGCCGGTATCCCTGATAGCCCTGGACAGAAGAAGAGGACTGGCCAGAGCGCTGCTGAGGTAGGTGCTTGTAAGGACGGTACTGCTGAGAGGGCTGATATTGACCATAAGATTTACGCCATTGGGGTTGTCACTGTCTAGATTGAGTTTGAACAGAGTAGGACTTGGCAGTCCTCTTGGCCTTGTGAAGGTCTTCTAAATGGGAGTCGGTCTTTTCTTTGAACAGCCCGGTAGCGTCAAAGGGGAGGCTCTCAACCTTTGACTTGACGTCCTCCATTATGTCTGCAGAACGGAGCCAAGCGTGGCGCCGGATAGAGATGGCAGACATGAGAACTCTGGCAGAGATCTCTGCTGCATGCCTGATGGAGAGACGTTCATACTTGGATACTGTCTGAGCTTCCTCATATGAGTTTAGGAAAGCTTGCCGGGTGTCTTCAGGTATCAATTTCAGTCCTGGCAAAAGCTTAAGCCATAACTGTTTGTGATAAGCCCCTAGAACAGTCTGATAATTTATGACTCGAAGTAACAGGGTGACAAGGGAGTAGATTTTCCTGCCGATGATTTCCAGTTTTTTACCCTCCTTGTCAACTGGGGTAACGTGAGCCTTGGCCGATGGCCTTGAACAGCTTGTTTCAACAATGAGTGAGTTTGGAATCGGATGCTTGAGTAAAAAGTGAGTGTCAGTCCCATGAATCTTATAGAAAGGTTCTGTGCGGCGAGGGACATTAGGGGTAGTCGCAGGCTGGGCCCAGAACTCCTTAATGGCCTCCATAACTACAGGCACAAAGGCTATACTAGGGGGAGCGGTACTGTCCTTCTTGATGTCCCCAAAGAACAAGTCCTCACCCGGAGGCGAAGGGAGATTCAAGTCCAGTTTCAGTGTCTTGGCAAGTCTGGACATCATCTGAGAGTAGGAAGAAAAATCCTCAGATGGAGAAGGGGCGTGAGGATCACCCGTATCCGAAAGCACCACATCACCCGGAGGTAAATCGTGCGGTGGCAGGGGTGGGGGTTGTTCCTGATCGGAGTCAGAAGACTGCTCCGTGGACACCTCATCTGGATCCGAGGAGAAGACATCCCTCTTCTTTTTTGGAGGGGGTTTCTCGATGCCGACCGGCGCTGTCGGGGGTCGAGTCGGGACCGCAGTTGGCACCGAGGTGGAAGGGACCGGTTGCGGTGGAGGGGCAACAGGTAGCGAAGGAGGCTTTTCTCCGACTCGAATAGCTCGGCGTCGACGTCGAGGACGGGTCGACTCCGAGGAAGAAGACAGGTATATGTACCGGATCTTCTTATGGTACCGGTCTCGAGATGTGGACGTCGAAGACGAGGAAAGGGACCTCGAATGCTCACGTCGACGTCGATGGCGCTTACGACGCTTGGGGCGGTCGGAGTCCGCCGAACAGGAAGAAGAGGATCGACGTCGATGTTTGCTACGACGCCGATGGGAGCGGTGCTTCTTCCTAGAGCGTTTGCGCTTAGAAGATTTCGAGTCCGAACGATGGGAAGAGTCGGACTGGGTAGAAGCCCGATGCCTCTTCTTCGACCGTTTCCGTCGAGGAGACTTCGACCTCGAGCGGCCGGAGGAAGGGGACCGACTCGGGGAGCGATGCTTCTCCGTGCGGGAACGTTTGCCTCGAGGAGATTTTGACCTCGAACGCACAGGTGAACGAGGCACCTTGTCTTGAGGAGATCTCGAGTCCGAGTGCACGGACGAGATCGACACGGGAGGCGACCCCTGGCCCGCAGGAAATGGGCTACGTGGGGCAGAAGTGAGACCAGTAGTGACACCGACTAACTGGCTCGGCGTCGGGGAAGACATTCCCGATGGTGGCACAGCTTCAGTGCGTCGAACCGGAGGAGGAGCGGGTGCCTCGGACGAGGTCTCGAAGCGTCTCGACAACTCCTCGAGAATCGGTGATGGTATCGAGCCCGAGCTCGGAGAAAGTCGAATGGATGTCATTTTAAGCTGGGCGGCTGCCTTGGCTTTAGATGTCTTCGACGGTTTAGCTTTTGGTGGAACAAGAGCCGGGGGCTCGGGATTCGAAGCAGGGGCGGCCGATTTCGACGACACGGATTTTTTCGACATTTTCGAAACTTTGGAGACGACCGATTGAACAGGAGCTGCTCGAGAAGTGGAAGCCATTTCCCCCTCCGAGGGCGCCGTGGAAGACAACATTGACTCCCACAGATGGAGTTTAAGGCGCTGCTGGCGAGCCTTAAGAGCAGCTTTAGTGAAAGCTTTGCAGTGTGGGCAAGTTTTGGAGTTGTGCGATTCCCCCAAACAATACAAACAAGTATCGTGGCCGTCCTGGTGGGGAATCTTGCGGTCGCACACCACAAACCTGCTGAATGGCCCGGAAGGGGACATAGGGCAGTAAGAAAAACCGAAACGACTAGTTTAAGGGAGAAAGCAGAGCAGTCCGTAATCAGTCCGAGTAAAGCCAGGAGAATAGAATAACCGAGTCGTCTAGTTGAAGGGAGCTAAGCGAGGTCAAAACCAAGGAATCAAATCAGGTCGCAAATAGACGCAGCTAAGATGAGAGGCTCCAAACCGCTAGGCGGAAAAATGGAACTGAGGGACGGTTAGGCTGGGCGTGCGCAGTAGGGGTAGTCCTAAACATTGTTACTTTTCTCTTGCAGCTAGAGAATGTTCCGAGAGGCCCAACGCTGGCGCTGGTATTAACCCTTTGTGTGCATTCACAGACCACGATGAAGAACAAGTAAATTTCACATTGGATCGGTGCAAGAGACAAGGGAAACTATGTCTATATCTGTTGCCTCTCCTCCACCAATCCCACATGAAACACTCTTGTGTTCTTTCTCTGTTCATGACTCCTAGTGATGAGCTCCCATATGCTTTGAGTGCAGCTGTAGATGTGGCAGTTTCTGACTCCTCTCCCAACGAAGTTGGGGGGAAGGAGCCTGCATCTGATTTCATTCATCCTGTACAGATGCTGTAGTGATTATTCCTCCTGCTCACGTGCCTGCTGCTCCCTGATCAACCAGGGGCCCATCTGGCTTCATCATCAGGGAGAGGGCACCTGGGTATGACAGCAACTGCCAAGTCATTTTCCTTTTAAAGAGAATGATCAGGAATTCAACAGATCCACCATTTGACATGTTGTTCTTTAGTCGTTAAGTCGTGTCCGACTCTTCATGACCCTATGGAGCAGAGCACGCCAGGCCCTCCTGTCTTCCACTGCCTCCTGGAGTTTGGTCAAAACCAGTTGACATTCCCCTACCCAAATATTAGAAATTAATTTGGTTCCATCTCGCTCTAAGGGTAGATCTTTATAATACGTAGTCCCCCACCCACCCACCCACCCACAGAGCTATTGCAGAGATTAGAAGTTCCTACAGGTCAAAACTTAACTAGATAGTGCTCTGCCCATAACAAAGGAACCACATACTGTCCCTCCATATGCAGATCACTGTCCTGCTCATGAGGAGACCATGTTTTCTTGTACGAGTAAGCCTATTTTCATTTGAGACAAACCTACAATTGTCATACAAGTAATGAAGTCCTGAGCTGCTCTGGGTAACATAGTCTCCCCATGGATTTTGAAGTTATTCTATGTTATCGATCCAGAAAATTCAAGCACCACAGCTGAGATTCACATAGGGAACCCAGAGAAAATAGCAGAAGGCATACCAGGTGAATCCCTGTTCTGTACTGATTACCTATAATCAAAAATACGCTCCTCAAAAGTGGAAATGTCTGAAAACCTCCAGAGCCTTGATAGCCAGAAAAATTAGGAACAGAAAAACACGTCAATTTATATACCTTCTTCCCCTTCAAAATACACCCAATCTGGCTCTATAACCAACAAATCTTGCTGTGACTGCACCATGTCCCTACTTAACAGTCTTTAAATTTCAAGTGGCTGTCTAACTGGAGTGCTTTGAAGGCTGTTTGCACATATAACTACTGTATGCTGATTTTAAAGCATTCATTCTTCTACACTGTTTATTTTAATTGCTGTTGTTATATGCCATTGGTTTCCAACCTTGGTTCACCAGATGTTCCTAGACTGAATCTCCCAGAAATCCTGTCCAGCTAGTTGTGATGGCTTCTGGAAGTTTTAGTCCAAGAACATCTGGGGACTCAAAGTTGGGAACCACTGTTATATGCCATTAAGTCACTTTCAAGCTATGGCAACCCTATGAATTAGTGACCTCCAAAAGAAGTCTTGGAAACTCTTGGAAACTCAAATCTGTGGCTTTCTTTCTCTAGTCAATCCATCTTATATTCAGTCTGCCTCTTCCCCTGTTCAATTCCACTTTTCTCATTGTTACTGTATTTTCCAGTGAATCTTGCCTTCTTATTATGTCCCCAAAATATACTGGCCTCAGATTAGTAATTTTTTACTTCTACAAAGGCTTCAGGCTTCTTTGTATTGCAATTTGGTTCTTGACTTTTTGATTAAGATAATGTGTAGTTACATTTCTCTAATTTTAAAAACTTATTTTTGTTGCTGCCCTGATCTCTATCGAGAAATAAGAGGAAACAAATGTTTTAAGCAAAAAAGGAAACCCTCACGAGTGCACACACAAGAGTAAAGCAATTAGGAGAAGAGGTAGATGTGTCTGTCCAGTGCTTCCTTCTGTGTGATCGATCGCTGTTCCACAATCTGGAGAAGTAAGCATTACTAGGTCTGCTAACCTCCGGAAAGGAGCCAGAATCACAGTTGGCTCGTAGTGGGAGCTGCCGAGAATAAATAGGCTGGATTTCAGCCACACACACGTCCTTCCCAACTCTAGTAGCTAACAAGCTGGGCAACAAGCTTGTGCTTGGTGGGAGTGGGCAAAATGTGTGGCTGTAGGCCAAGTTTTTTTGTTGGTCACCATCTGTGACTCACTTTTCCCTCCCTGAATTTTGCATCCTGACTAAGTATTTCCACCAGCTGAAAGACAATTAACAGCCATACATTTTACTCCCTAACAAGCACATTGCTCTCTGCTCCATCCTTCCTTCACTGCTGTTTGAAATGATTAGCCCAGAAGAATCTCTCCAAATTTCACCCTGGGTGATTTTCCTCTTCAAAGTGTCCAGCATATGCACTAGTACATTTTCAGCCACTGCTCAGGCGGCCCAACGAAAAGGACTAGGTACAATTATAGTGACGTATAGGAGCAGGTCACAGGCATGCATAAGGGAAATGTCTCAGTGTCACAATAAACAGTCTATCTTACATGTGCATTGGATCCACTGTGATTTATTTATTTTTTCCCCTTTAACACAGTTATAGAGAGCTGGAGAGCACCTACTGGGGAATGTGATGCCAGTAGTTTTGCTGGGGTCCCACGAGTCCCTTAATTGCACAAACTGGCACTAATGGTGCGTGAGAGAGCAACAGTGGTCTCTTGATTGAGATGTGGAGACATTTCTCCAGGCAAGCAATATCTGTATGTAATCTCAAGCAGGTGACAAATCTGACCCCCACCCCCCCATACTTCCAAAGGTTATGGCACATAGCCAGCAATTGTGTAAACTGGCACCTTGGGGCCTTTCCAAAAGAGCAAAGCCTTATTACTTTGAAACTTGCTTTGGATACCTCATATCCTACCCCTAAGTATCTTAAAACAGGGTCCAATTCTTTCTTTGTTATCATTGCATGGCATCTGTTGAAAACATGATGGCAATAACCGTACTGTGTAACTCATACCTGTAACTTGTACCACAAACTTGTATTTCAAATTTGGTGATGTCTCCTAAGCAATATTATACTATTCATGGCATCCAGAAATGCAGCAGAATTTATCACACCCCATCCCAACAAGAGGCAAGCATATCCACAGTTTAAAAAAGGGCACTACATAAACGATACTTACTTCAGTTGTGACTGAATGCCTTAAGAGTCATTTGTGGCTTTGTATTATTTGAAACAAACAAACAAAAAAGATCCAATTATGAACACTTATCTATATATAATGTAAGAAAAAGCAAAACACAATAAATTACTCAGTACTCTTCATCTCAGATGACAAAAGACAATAGTATTCCCCTCCTCCTTTCTATATAGTTGTTTAGGAGTGAACACATTCAGACTAGACATTTTATAGCTCCTATTAGATGTAATTTTCAGTTTGTAAACATGGATTGTGTCTAAAATCTGCAGGGTCCATTGCTTTCTAGTTTCTGCAAAAACATGATCCTGGTTGCTTAGAAACTATCAGCCTTAGGTGTTTGTGCATTATTTATTTATTTCCAAGAGCATTCCACAGAATCTGTGTTCACACTAATTTGAACTTCATCTTGAAACCAATATCCAAGGCAAAGTCGGCAAAACAACAATTGCCAGCATCTCATTTCCTAGATCTAACTAAACAACAATACTGTATAGTCAAGAAAGGTGTTTTCTGTTCAGCTCAACCAAATCAGCTTGACATCTATTGCGGAGCATTGTGTCTTAACTTCCGATGGTTACCCACAGGGCAATGAAAATGTAAGATCAATCATCTTGAAAAGGTGGTTTAGAAGGCCATCCACAGTCTTTAAATTTCAAGTGGCTGTCTAACTGGAGTGCTTTGAAGGCTGTTTGCACATATAATTACTGTATGCTGATTTTAAAAGGCCATCCACAGTGTTGGGTTGATCAAATCATTGCTCTGTTTGGTTTTTCAAATATGAAACAGGGTGTCTATTGCAACCTTGAGACATTTTCCTCATGCATGCTGGTGGCCTCGGGCATAGAGACTTCAGAGAAAATAATGCCCCTCCCTCACATTTTCTACTTCTTACCTTGAGTAACAGAAAGTCTCCAGTGTATAGTTATGCATCCTTCAGTCTCGAAAGACTATGGTAACGTGCTGTGTATGGAGGACTTGGAACAGCGTCTGGTGTGGCTGAGGAGGCCAATTCGAGAGTAACAATCCCTGCCACACTGAAGACAAATCCAGTCTGTCCCCTGTCCAGCTCCCTGATTTTGCTGCTTTTGTGACTTCCTCTTTGCCTCAGCCTGCTGGTCAAGGGTCTCTTCAAATTGGGAGAGGTCGTGATGCAACGCCTGCCTCCAGGCTGAATGCTCAGATGTCAGGGTTTCCCATCTGTTGAGGTCCATTCCAAAGGCCTTCAGATCCTGCTTGCAGATGTCCTTGTATCGCAGCTGTGGTCTCCCTTTGGGGCGATTTCCCTGCACTAATTCTCCATACAGGAGATCCTTTGGAATCTGACCATCAGCCATTCTCACGACATGCCCAAGCCAACACAGACGTTGTTCCTCCAGGGGAAGGACTGGAAATCATGCCACCTTATCAAACATCTGTCATGGGATACAGAGTCCCGATACTGTGGAGGGAAGGGCATAAAATCACCCCTTCCTTATCTGTATCAATGATGTTGAGATATACATAGACAGACCATTGAGGTGTACGTAACCTCGTGCAAAATCTCTTCCCGGTTCCAGCAGAATGTGAAATCTGTAGTTTTCTCTTGCCATGGCCGCTTGCAGCAATTCTGCGTAGTTTGGATAACACTACAAAGAGAGGACTCGGGAAAGAGCAAGGTTTCTTGACCCTCTCCATAGTAGATGATTAAATCCTGGCAAAACAATGGTGCCTTATATGTGGACAGTTGCTAATATGTCTCCCCAATGATGCTGAAGCATGGAGTCATAATAAATACTGTTTGTTCTTTATTTTTTCTTGAGCAAAGATGGTTAAGTGGCTTCTTGCACTTCAGGGGTTTATTTTCCTAGATAAGGCAGATGACTTTCTGGATCTGTTTCAAACTGCACTAGTAACTCTGATAGATTATCTAACATTCAGAAATTACAAGGGGAATATGGCCCTTTTCGTATTCTTCTCAGAAGTAAATTTCCAATCACATATTGACAGGCCCAAATTTAAAGATGACTACAATGTGGCATACAAGTCCAGAATGTAATAAAGAAAATGCAACTAAAACAGCAACAACAAGAACAGAACAGTAATATAAAATTAGGCACCATCTGAAAAAAAAAGTTTCTGGCTTATACGATGGGCCAGGCAAAAATGAAGTCATGTTATGCAGAACAAGTCTTCCAAATGCTTCTATGTCAACCACTCTAGAACATAATTAGAATCAAAACTTGATTTTTCTCCTTTTGGATTACTCTGTTGTCATTTTTTCTGCTACTAAAAACTGAGGCTGTGTTACTTGTGAAATTAAATATGTATAATCGGTTGTACAGACGGTAAGCTTCTGTACAATGTGTAGCCTAATGCCTTATGCCAAGTAAAATGCAGAGGAGGTGTGAGGTTAGATTGCATTTCCTTAGTTTGAATAACATTGCAGAAACCAAATGAAATCAATACATTACAAACATATATCATTCAAGAGACAGGAAACAATACAGCAGCCTATCTTGATGATTATTGCTACTGAACAACATATCAAGCTACATTAAGAATTTGACATGTCAACATCCTGTTTCCAGAATTTCATGTCAGTTTGAAATGACAATATTTCCTGGTTTTATTCTTTATACAACTGACTCACATTAGGGTAGCATTAACTGCTGTATTTGTTACATGATGCTATAATGGAAAAGTCTTTCTAGCTTGCTCACATAACACAGTATAAATCACATAGTTCATTCTCCCCTTTCAAAACCACTGCTACACAGTTTTAAGCCTTGGACTTCTGATTCCAGAATGTTCACATTTGCATGGTCTAAAGATAAGCACACTCTCTATGAGAACATTTTCTTTGGGAAAAGAACACAGAGCATCACTGTCAAAATATTATTAATGAAGCAAAATGTCTTATAGCTAAATCAACTGAGACAAAGCCATTCATTTGTATTGTCTCAAAAAGATGCTGACAATATAAGGCATAATACCTCATGCCTTGCTATTCACACAGAATAGTTCTGCACAACACGAGTCGGAAATGTACATCCCTTCAGATGTTGAACTACAGCTCCCATTAACCCTAGCCAACATAGTCAATGGCAAGGAGTCATGTGATATGTTCAGCAACATTCCCCAGGCCTGTACTACAGGTTGGTAAAATTATGCTTATGGCAAAAATACAGCATACACATGGAATTCTTTGTGTAAGGGTTTTCCCACCAGCTAAAAACAGGTGAGCACAGCCAGGAGGAAAACTGATAAGAAACTTACCAGACCAGCAGGGGAAGAGTAAATCAAACAAAAGTTTCTTACCTGAAAAATGTAAAATACATCTTTTAGCTTTTAAAATAAAGCACAGTTTTGAATACTCATTGTGCCTCATGGACGGTTGAGCAAAATGCTCAACTGCACCCCTATGTGAGGGGCTACTGTTCATTATTCATTCCCTCAAACCCCTGTATACAAGACCTGTGATGGAAAGAATAAATGATGTTGAAACAATGTGTGTTTTTGTTTAGTTTTTTGTGGTTTTTGCATTTGTCAAACATAATGGTACTGGTGCCCAGACCAAGAATACAGAAATTATTTTCTGATTTTTTTCCCCATTTATATTTTTTCACAGACATGTGTCAACCTTTATTGTAGACAATTTCACCTCCAGTCTTGCTGAGGACCTGCCCACTAATAACTATAATGAAACATGCTTTATGTGAGAGCCTGTTCATTTATTTTCATTCCTGTGAGTGCCTTCAGAGACCAGGGCTGCAATCACAGCTACTTACTATTTAATTCCCAGCCAAATTTATGGCCAAATTGAAAAATGGATGCAGGTTGCCTGACGCAGGATGCTTTTGTCCAAAGCGTCCTCGTGGAATCATTATACTTGCATTAATCTTTAATCTGCAATTAAACAATCAGTTCTATGTAAAAGATAGCCAAAAATTGATCTATGAACATGTGCTGGACAATATATCTTAGTGTATGTGTACAGTGGCAAAACATAGATGGATGCTGAGATGAAGAAGTTGATAATTAGAGAAGAACTCATCATTAGGCTTAGGGTCAGCAAAAGGTTAGGCAGGCAACAAAATCTTTATTACCAGGCTGCATCTATTCTGTACATTTCCAAGTTTACCCCCTTTTTTCTCGTTTTTGTGGTTGGGAAGCACATGGGGGAGGATGGGGAAGAGAACACAATGGACAGAGACACAGTTTAACTGAGAAATCTGGCTTTGGCAGAAAATGCACCTTGCTTTGAATCTGCTTCTTTCCAATTAAGAGCGCAGCTTCCAGCTACAGCAGATGCTTAATTGGTGGCTGAGGCTGCCAGGCAGGCACAAGCACTACAATCATTAACAGGTTGTTTGGAGCCATTAAGGTGCGGCTGCTTGTCAATGTCTTTCTCATCCACCATTGCCATCAACCAACTTCCTCCTATAAGCCAGCCTGTCTGATGGAGAGCCCTGCCTCAGTTCCAAGGCTTTCAAAGTTATTAAATTAGCAGGAAAGTTTGCAGGTGCAGCAAGCACGTAAACATGCCACCTTATCTGGTCTTAGTGTTCTATCCACATGGAATCAAATCACAACAACAGTAGATAACAAGATGGGCCTCTGCCAATGAGATCAAACAAGAATTTCTGTAATTAAATCTAGATAATACAGAAGGCACAAACATCTGTTTCTCACCCAGCTTCTACTGTAGTTCTAAGAAACTAAGAAGGGATCATTTTGCAGAATTATAACAGAAACAGTTGAGTCATACAAATGAGGAAAAAAGAGAGATTTACCTGGGTCATCATCTATACATTTAACAGCAATGGAGTACAGTTGGTAAGAGCTTGTGCAATTAAGTGATTGTGGTTAAACTAATGTTTGGTCTCTTACTTCCCAGTGTGTCTTTCTTTGGCCGTACTTCAAGTATATAACAGGATAGTTATATCCGAAATAGCTCAGCTGAGTTAACAAACTGATACTCTTATACAGCTATTGAAAGTAAAGTGATCTGTTCTTTTGGCTGCAAATCTTCCCACTGGAGGCAGCTTTTTGTACTAACAGTGTGTAGCAATCTATAGTTGTAGCTCATCTTTTGACATTACTACTGGATCCTGGTCTCAATATGAACAATGGCTATGAGGAAACCTGTACATCTACAGCATAGCTAAGGCACACAATAATCCTTGCTCACTTCTGACAAGTACACAATGAGAGTGTGGACTTCCATTATTCTGTTATACACAGGATACCCTAAAGGCCGGAGCTCAGCAGTGCCACTTAGAAGCAAAAGGAACTAGAGATAATGGGACTTACAGAACAATATAATATACAGAGACCATATCTCAGACATCCATCTAACTGTCTCCACATTAAAGAGAAATATGCTATCTGTGAGTTCATTGTTTTTGCTGTTGTTTAGTCATTAAGTCTTGTCCGACTCTTCCTGACCCCATGGACCAGAGCACACCAGGCCCTGCTGTCTTCCACTGCCTCCTGGAGTTTAGTCAAATTCGTGTTGGTAGCTTCGATGACATGAAATGATAGGCAAACTATTAAATTTACCCTTTGGATTATCTTTTCTAAACAAACAACCTTAGCATTTTTATTGACCTCTCCTTAACTCAAGTCTTCTCTCTTTGAAACCAGGGTATTTTTTCTTCTTGTTGTATTCTTTCAAGTCTTGTATATTTTCCAAGAGGATTTTACACCTGCCATGAGAAGGAGACAACTGGAAACAGTGGGCCAAATCCTGTTGCCTAGAACAGCAAATTGCATTAGAGTAGGCACATTGAATCAATGGGGATTTAGTGAGTAAATTCCTCCTAAATTTCATTAATTCAAATAGGTCTACCCTAACTATGACCAACTTCAGCATACTAAGTTGCAGATGCAGTGGGTCCACATGAGTCAATGGAGCTTACAGAGGAGTTGATTCACTATGTCCACATTGATTCAATGGGCTTACTGTAGTGCAATTTACTACAGTAAGCAACAGCATTTTGGCCAATATATATTATCATAGAATCACAGAATCATGAAGGGGCCTATAAGGGCATGGAGTCCAACGCCCTGCTCAATGCAGGAACACAAATCAAAGGATATCGTGTAAACCAACAGTATTTGTTGGATTTACAATCCTTTCCCCTCGCGTTCTCTTTGCTTTTGAAAGCCTTTGAAAGCCTTTCTGACATACTCTGTGGGGTCAGGGTTACAAGCCTTTCATCTTGCTTTCCTACACCGTTTCACTACTCTGTCACTTAATACTGTAAAGAATTTACTCCTATACATCAATTACTGCTTACCAATCAGGCGATCTAGATAAGCATGCACTAATTAAGGACACAGAAGTAAAAGGCACATATTGATTACAATCAGTGAAGCTCCACATATCATTTAGATGCTGTTTATATATTGTTTACGTGATTAGACTCTGATACAGCGATTGAATGTTTGTGTCTTCCCCTGCATTAACTTTTTTTTAAAGCCTTAAAAAAGGTACAGATTAGAATATGGTTCAAAAACTATACTATACTATACTATACTATACTATACTATACTATACTATACTATACTATACTATACTATACTATACTATACTATACTATACTATGTAACCAACTGTAACAGAGCAGATGCCTTCTTAAAACTGAGAGGATCCAGTCTCATATGCATTTCAATGCCAAAGAACCAAAAATCCTCAAACATTTTGTACTGTCTACCACCTACCCACCCCCAAATATTGCTTCAGTGACAGCACTCAAAGAATTCTCCAATGAAACAGCAAATTGACAGTCAGTAAAATTGACACCAAACTAGCATAATTTAATCCCTTTTGCTAGCTCCTCTATCTAATCTGGTAGAAATGTTTGGGATCAACTGAAGCATCTGGACATTGTTTAAGATGGTCCTTCTCGTACAAAAATATTATAGCAGTCTATTAGAGATGGGCATGAACCGCCATCTTGGCAGTTCGTGCTGTTTTGTATTTTGGCCAAACAGGTGTTCAGAGATTCCCAGCCCCACCTCCTCCCACTGCTGCCTCTGAGTGGATGCCTACTGGAGGAGGTGAGGCTAGGAAGCGCCAAAAAACAAACCAACACAAACTGCCAAAATGCTCAACCAGTGGTTCATGCCCATCTCTACAGTCTTTCTTAGCTAGCTAAGTTTTGGTTTCTGTATGCTAAGCACTCCTGTTCACTATTGCAGCCAGACTACAACCCTTCCACCTTTAGCAATTCATGTTCTCCAACAACTTTGATCTTATGAATAGGCAATCTGATCTCTGTTTTCTCCATTCTATTTGCAAACTCCCCATCCTTTTGTGTGTGTGTGCTTCTCTCCAATACACATCCCTTCATTCTTCACATATGCACATGCTCAATTCAGTCCTTCTTAATTTCCTTCCATCAGGACCACTGATCCCAGCCACTCCTCCTCTTCCATGATGTGTTGAATCCATCATTTGTGAGCAATCTGATAAGGCAGTTTACTAGGCTAGATGGTGATTATAAAGAAAGAGCATATACACCAATATGCTTTCACTCACTCAAACAACTGGCTCATCTGGGCTGTGATACCAGTGAAGAAAGGGCACAATGGGACAGACCAACAGCTTTCTACGGGCTTATAAGCCCATCATCAGCAACCAGTACCCAGCAGTGAGTCACATGATGGCAATACATATCTAACCACACCAATATCTAGCCATGTCAGCCACTAGTACCCAACTTCAAGATTCACATGCTAAAGTTTTATTCTCTGTGGTACAGAATACTTCTCCTTTGACACTGCTTACTATAGTCACAGCACATAGCTAGAATCCTTATAAATACTTATTGTTTAATAGAGGTAGCTGTTCAAGTTGCCAGTTGCATGGGGGAATAATGGAGAGTACAGCCTTCAGACTTCTTCAGTGCAGGAATTATGATGATATCTGTCAGAGTGATGGACAACTGATAGACACTTGCCACTTCAGCAGGTAACAGGGCCAGGAAAAAAGCTCAACACAGGCTGAGTGCTTCTTCCCTTTTCCTTGATTGGGTTTCTACTTCACACAGCCATTCAAATAGTAACAATACTGTGCTAAATTGTTTGCATTAATGGGAAAAGGATACATTTCAGCATATTGCATATATTTTGTTACAGATCCATGCAATTTACAAATGGAACCTATGTAGGCAGGCAAAATTAATCACACTAGGCTCAGTGGACACAGGTCACAATGCATAAGATTGCATTACAGTGGTGCCTTGACTTATGAACTTAATCCATTCCAGAAGATGGTCATAACTCGAAATGGTCACAAATCGAAGCACCATTTCCCATAGGAATGCATTGAAATGTGATTAATCCATTCTGAATGGGGAAAAAATCACCAAAAAGCAAACAAACCCTGCAATACCCATCGGAAATGGAAAAAAACCCCGAAACAAAAAAAAAAAATGCAAACAAACCCTGCAAGACCCATCATAAATGCAAAAAAAGAAAATCAAAAAGCAAACAAACCCTGCAAGACCCATCATAAATACAAAAAAGGAAAAAAAAAGAAAACCAAAAAGCAAACAAACCCTGCAAGACCCATTGGAAATGCAACAAAACCCCCAGAAAACAAAGACTGCAAGACCCATCACAGCACAGAAACATAACCGATGACACCCAGCTCTATATCTCCTTTTCACCAACTGCAGGTGATGCTGTCCTTTCCCTTCAGCGTTGCCTGGGGGCCATACTGCAATGGATGCAGGAGAACGGACTGAGGCTGAATCCGGATAAGACGGAAGTTCTGAGGGTGGGTGCCCCCGTGGTAGGTGGCTTGGGTGGCTCTCTCACATTTGGGGGGACCACCTTGGCCGCGAAGAGTGGGGTCCGCAGCCTCGGCATATATTTGGACCTGACGCTCACCATGGAAACTCAGGTGGCGTCGGTAGTCCACACCGCATTTTTCCATCTTTGGCGGATTGCCCGGCTACGACCCTATCTTGACCTAGGGGCGCTCACTACCTTGGTGCATGCACTCGTAATCTCAAGATTAGATCACTGTAACGCGCTCTACTTGGGGCTGCCTTTGAGGCTGACACGGAAACTTCAGGTGGTGCAGAATGCAGCGGCGAGGCTCCTTACAGGAGTGAGAAAATATCAACACATCTCTCCAATGCTGGCCGCATTGCATTGGCTGCCCATCTGTTTCCGTGTCAACTTCAAAGTTTTAATGCTTACTTATAAGGCCCTAAATGGTTTAGGACCTCGATATTTGGCGGAACGCCTCCTCCCACCAAGGTCTACCCTGATCACCCGCACGAGTCAGGAGGTGAGGCTGAGGAGCCTGACGCCCAGAGAGGCCCGGAAGGAGAAGACACGAAACCGGGCCTTCTCGGCGGTGGCTCCTTGCCTCTGGAACAATCTCCCTCCGGCGATTCGCACGGCCCCCACGCTGGGCACCTTTAAAACACAATTAAAAACATGGCTGTTTATTCAGGCCTTCCCTTCAGCCAACTCTTGATTTTTTTCTTACTTTCCCTTTTTATCTTTACTGCTGTTCTTGTTTGATTATTATGTATTTGTCTATGTTTTATTATTTGATTTTATATTTGGAAGCCGCCTAGAGTGGTCCGGTGGGCCAGATAGGCGGGGTATAAATTAAATAAATAAATAAATAAATAAATAAATAAATAAATAAATAAATAAATAAATAAATAAATAAATAAATAAATAAATAAATAAATAAACCCCCAGCCCAAAACCATGCTGCAAAACCCACTCAGAACAGGCAGTTTTTAAAAAGCAGAAAGCAGCACCTTACCAGGCAGTCCAAAGCCTCTCCCAAACACACACTCTCTAACCTCTGGGGCGAAAGAGCTACAAAGAAGCAGCTTCTTTGCCACCAATGGTTAGCAGTCTGAATTCTGTGCCTTTTTCCTGCCTTTTTTCCGATTGTAATTTGAAGCTCCAGTTGCAAGTCGAAGCAAAATTTTGTGGCCGGAGATGGTCGTTAAGTTGGAATGTTCATAAGTCGAGGCACCACTGTAGTTGCCAAATCTTATTTGTGGTGTCTTTGGTTTGTATATCTGCTAAACACATCTTTTCTGTGCAATTATTAAATATACAAGAGCCCTGCCTTATTTTGCATCCGGTCATTCTAGTTTTATAATGGAGTTTCTAGTGGCTGTGTTAGTCATCTTGGCCTATTGTAAAACAGCACGCCCATAAGGGCAATCACAGAAGCAATTTTCACATTTTACCAGCCATTATGCACACCACTGTGGAATTGCATGCACAACCTAGACATGCCTGAGAGTGTGATGGCCAGCCAATGAGATCATACATATCACTCACACAATTTCTGGTCTACATACCACAATTCCAATATAATTCTGGCCTATAAATAATAGTCAATCATAGATCTATTTTCAAAGATTCTTGTACACACGCATGCACACAGGGCACCTTAATATGGTTTCTCTTTGCATACATGGCTATGTCATTATGAGCTCCTGCCCTTCAACATTTACTACCAAACTACTGCTAACTGTTCTGCATTAAGAGCTCAAACTCTGAAGGTGATGTCCCTCTATAATAAATCCTGTATAGTGTGAAGCAGTGGCTGCTCTTCCTGACTAATCTTCTATCCAGCCTTTCATAGCAAATAAATAAACTAATAATAGTAAGGGTGAGGTCCTTCTATCCTTTAACCTTTCATATAACTTTTGGTATTTCCAGTCTCTAAGATATGGCAAAAACCATTTATTTCCTCAGGGTTTTTTTTTCTGCTGGTCAGAGAGATTATTCTTTCCACCAGTATGGTTGGCCTTTCATGACAGAAGAAAAATGTACACCCACAACATATCATTATCAGTTCAGTCCAAAAAGTCCAGATGCAATTAATAAAATATGAGGATACAAATAAAACATACTACCAAAAAACAAGTAGACCATACTTCTACGCTGCGAATAATGTGTGGTTCGTAGAGCTAATAAAATAAGCAATTACATAAATAAGGACAAGAAACAACGTAGCTTCCATAAGAGGAGAAAAATAAATCATTTCTTTAAAACTTAGATGTGTAGAACTTAAGGAAATATAACTATTAATACACTGAAGTAGTTCTGTTAAGGTCACGAGTAATGGCAAAAAAAAAAAAGAATTATAAACATGAAATTTGAATCTGAGATTACCAAATTAAAGCAATAGTTTATTCCAGAAATTTAAGCTGTTCTTGTTACTGGAGTGATACATGTTTAGTCCTGACACTCAATACTAATTTAAGTTATTTAAACATGCTTTAGGCAAAGCAATTAACACTTTACAGTGAAGCTGCCTAAATGCCTCAGTACTCAAATGAAAAGAAAGATAAAACCTTCTAAACAAGAACAGAGAATTTGTACAGAGTAAATCTTATCAGGAAGTTCACACAGGATAGAATTGTTTACAGCCGGTTTGTGGTTTCCATTTATAAAGAAAAATTATGCTTGCAGGTCCTTGGCAAAACAAGTGATCAGTAAGAAACAATGGCTTTTTAAAGGACTTTTGTTATAGGAAGCACAATAACACTACAAGAAGAGCCTCTCATTTGATAATAAAAGCTCCAAACAGTAAATCAGATAATACAGAAGACAAAATAAAAACAAAAAACAAAGACAAAAATATTGTGAAACCTTAAAGACTAACCCTATTTTATTGTGAGTTTCCATAGATTAATTCCACTTCCTCAGACATAAGTGTGAGACTACATGGCAAACACAGATACGTGGCCCCGAAATAAAGAGACAGTGGTTAGTTATTAGATGGCAAGTAGCCTGCTTGCTAAAGCAGAGTAGGACCTTCCTCTAAAACAAAACCAGAGCTTGGAAAGTTACATTTTAGCAGCAGTTAGTTATAAAACAAAACACAACCCAAAAATTAATTAATTGATTGATTGATTGATTGATTGATTGATTGATTAAAATAGTTCTACCCCACTTTTCTCCTTAAAAGGAACCAAAGTGGCTTACATAATTAAAAGACAATATTAAAGCTAACAAGTATATAAAAACTAAACAGGAGCAAACAAATACCATACTAAAAAAAAAACTAAAGCAACACCAAAACACATTCAAAGCTGTAAGGTACAACAGTCCATTTAAAAACACCACTCAGGCAGCCAGTCATTCAGGGAAAGCTTATCTGAAGAGAAGGATCTTTGCCTGCTTGCAGAAGGACGGTAATCAAGAGACTTGGCTTAGACTCCTGTAGGAGGGAATTCCAAAGTCTGGGAGCAGCAACAGAGAAGGCCCTCTCCCCCTGTACCCACCTGTGAAGGTGGTGAGATTGAGAGAAAGGACTCTCCTGATTATCTTAACACTCAAGCATACAGGCTTGAAACAATACTTTTGAGTTATGCCTGGAAACAGATCAGCAGCCTCTCCTCCTCCACCACGTATGAGTTTCCATGGCCAACCAGGGATTCAGATCTAGGTCTTTTGAATCCTAGTCCATTGCTCTACCAACTACACCACACTCTGTATCTGCTAGCTTTGATATGGGTGCAAACCAACTAGCCTTGCAGGTCCACCCCTTTTGAAATGCAGTTCTTTGAAAAATTACAAAAACTGAAAAACTTTGCCAGCTGGGAGACATACAGGTTAAAAAACTGCAATATTAAGAGTTATTTCACAGCTTCTCTGTGCATCGCAGCTATCTTAAAAAAATGCTCAGATGGAGACTGAGAGGCAGGATCACAGCCATCATGACCGTTTTTTCCTCATATACTGTATTATCATTAGGTTGTTATTTTTTAAATTATTGTCCAGATTTTCTTTATATCACTATTGTCTCTCTTTGGTTTGTTTTTCCTAAGATTAAGAGTTGTAAGATGTGTAAAATCAGTCAAACATATATACTATCAGCAAGCCCCTAATATACTTCCAATACATCTAGAAATATAAAAACAAAGTAAATGCAATTTTACAAGCAACCCAGTTTTTAATAGTTTTGATCCATAGATTTTTCTTTGATTTCATGACAGTAAGAAAAAAAACCAATCATTTATATCTACGTGGTATTCCATTGTTTTTCTTCACTGTAAAATTTTAAGCATACTACATCTCATTTGCTGGGAGAATCTATGGGTAATAGGATTGAGTACTTATTTTCTCTTAAATTGTATTCTCTCTTTCTGTGGCCAATGTTCAAAGTTTCTGACCGATTCTGTATTGGAGGTGAGGGGATCAGTACTTTTGAGTGGAACAAATCACATGAGAACAGGAACATGTGCAATAGTATGCACTGTAACCAAGAGTTATGAGACCAGATTCTTTGTTCCTGTACAGTCTGGGAATAATTCTAAAATAGCACTTAATCTGTTGAAGATGAAGATTCAAAAGAGAAGGTAAATCCATGTAATAAAAGGAACATTTCTCTTAAATCTACGTTTTAAAAGCTTTATGTGACTAAATTGCAAAGGTTGAGCAAAGAGCTTGCGCTCTTCTTTACAACCTCTGCACCTGTACCTTTTATGTAAACTTTGATCCTCCCCCAACGTTTAGTCTATTTTTGAGACAGAAAAGTTTTTTTTATTTTTTATTTTGGCTCCAGTGATACACAATGTTGCCAACATACATACAATGCCTGTGTGCTATGATTGCATAATACCCTTAAGCAGTAACATGATTTGTTCAGCAGCACTCCAGAGTCAAATTTAAGTCATAAGGTATCGCCTTCACATCACTAAATCACGTCTTTACTCTTTTCCTCAGCCTGTCCATGAGATGGAGCAGCAGCTGGTCATTTGTGCTATAGCTCTGCTTCCGCATATTGCTGAAAAGCCATGATGATATTTGAGTCAGAGTGTAAGTGAAAAAGGTTTTCCAATCAAACTAAACTGGTTAAGAGAAACAACTTCCATTTGTCATACATCACTGAGAGATAAAAGCTCTTTGCCATTTCTGACCTATAGACATGGACAAAGAAGGCTGTAACCTATTTCCCTTTTCATTTTCCAGTTTTAGAAGAGGTGGGCATGTTAGTCTGTGACACCATATCATGCAAAATGAAAAAATAAATAAATAAATAAAGAAGGCCAAAATGTTCTGCCACCTTAAATACAAGCCACTATATTTGAATGTGAGTTTTCATGAACAAGTGGTTTGAAAAAGCAGACTGGTCCATGAAAGCATTTAAATATAGCACTTAGGCTATAATCACACAGGAGAAATGCCCCCCTTCTTTTTTGTGTCTTCTGCTTCCTGCATAGTTGTTGTGGTTACATGGCATATATCTTGGGATAGTGGTTCATATGCTCTTTAAGCATTCCGATTTTTTGTGTGTGAATTAGAAGTGGTACGTTTGTCTACACCCATCGAGCAGGACATATCCTTTCCCTGCCCTCTTTCCCTTAAAAAATTGTGTGGGTACATCATTGTGTCACCAAAACACTCTTGCTCGCCACGCGCTGATTTGGGCCATTTCTTCCTATTTCCATGCTTTGTTACTCTCTATGGAGGAGAACCCACAGCACACTGCAATGGTGGTCAAAAGACAGTTGGGGGACTGATGCTCTGTGTTTGACAGAAATATGCCAAAGTGCCAATATTCCTGTTTGAAAATTATTTTTTAAAAAATTAAGGGAGTCAAACAACGGTGGGTGAGGGAAGTAGACCTGCATTCCAGATGCATAGGAAATGAATCAGTTTTAGAGTGCACACTCAATGAGATATTGGTGTGATTAAACATGGAAAGTATACAGCAGGAGCCTCCCAACAGGCTGAATTTGATGCAAAAATTGCACGCAGGGGGAACAAAATTATCGATAATGGCCTTGTGTCATCTGAACAACAAAGGGTCAACATTCACAAGGTGTGACCACAGCCTCAGTCCTTAAGGTGCCACAACATTTTTGTCTCCTTTATTTTTTATTTTTCTTCTAGTTTTGCCTGACATTTCATTTTCTGGGTCCAACCAAAGTCTTAAGGGAAATTCACACATAAATTGGCCTAAGAATACAACCCACTGGTTCTGGCATGAACGTAACCTCATATATCAGTTTAGTACCACATTTATGTGATCAGAGGTGTAAGTTCTTAACTATAACAGCTGTGGATCCAAAGAACTAGAAGAAATATACTGTGTCTTTACTAGGGAGATTTTACCACCTGAAACAGTTCATGAAAGTCCTTGTTCAAAATGTTAAATGCTATATAGACTGATCTCTTAAAGAAGAAAAGGCCAGAAATTGGTCTTGTCTTCCTCAATTTGGAGCAGAAGTGCCTTCCATTCACAAAGAGAACAACACTGGATCCCAGACAAGGTGTAAAATCCAAAAATGTCTTCTTTCAGGCTGTAGCGAACAGCCCTGCCCTCACCTGCCCGTCACCACAGAACCTTTACGCAGGAGCCAATGAGTGAATGGAAGGCGCAGCCAAGGGGAGAGGGAGCTGGATATAAAGACTGCTGGATGGAGTCTGACGGAGGGAGAGACTGTGTGTGGCTTAAAAAGTGAGAGAAGAGTGAATTAGAGGTCTGTAAGAGGACAGATTAAAGCAGAGGGTTAAGAGAGTTTTGAAATAATATCCAAACTGATTCAATCGAAAGTGATTTTCAACCTGTGGTTTACCCCACAAAGATTTATTATCAACTTCCCTGGTTAAATAAAAGACTTATGTTGTGATAACACACGTGTCTCAATACTCAAGTGATATCAAAGCATTAATATCTGGTGGCAGCGAAGAAGAAAGAAGAGCGAGAATCTCGTGAAGGCCTGGGGGGGGGATAGGGACTTCAGAGGGGATTGCGACACAGACAATGACCTAATTCTCTAAAAGAAGCTTCCTCTACTAGAGAAATGGACATTCTGGATGCAGCTCTGTAGGGAATTTTTAAAAAACTTTCATCAACTCAGTAAAATTGTGAAATGGGTTATATTTGTTATCTGTGTGTGCTATTTCTGTAGCTAGCAGCTTTTTAAATCAAGAGTTTCCCATGATCAGGTGTCTATAGCTTCACATTCTTAGCAGACAGTGTTGATGAAAATCAGCCTCATCTAAGAACTGCAGGGGACTTAGGTAGTAATTCCATGGCATCTGAAAGGATAGACTGGATCTTCCTTTTTGAAAATATAGAGAGGTCCTTTCTTTCTTTCTTTCTTTCTTTCTTTCTTTCTTTCTTTCTTTCTTTCTTTCTTTCTTTCTTTCTTTCTTTCTTTCTTTCTTTCTTTTTTGGAGGAGGAGGAGATGTTACCATGGCCCCTTCTAACCTCTGCTGTCTCTAGTCTCAGAAGAGACAAAAGCAAATTGAAAGGAGTGTTACAGCCCAAGCAAACAAGGCCGAATCCTCTCCACTGCCCAAGAATACCCCAACAAAGGAGGAAACATACACAAGCCCTGGAATTGCTGTATTTATTATTAAAAATATTTTTATCCCACCTTTTTCGTTAAAGGGACTCAAGGCAGCTGTACACACTTTGCCACTAATTGCAATAGCCAGGGAATCAAGCAAACAAAAAAAAAAAGCAAGAACATGAATAACAGAGAGGAATAAGGTGTTTTCTCTTATTCCTTGATGACACGAGTCTCACAAGGGCTTTCATGAGGCAGTTTATTCACCTTTGGGTGGTCGCCCACATCCAAGTTGTTGGAATTGCTTTCCATGCCATTTCCTTTTGAGATGTGCTTGGACCTGGAAAGCTTAGCCTCTGGTCTAGGGAAGCTTTTCCTAACAGTAGAAGGCAACACTTCCGATTCATATCTCCAATCACAGACTGGGATTCTCCCCCCCCCCCCATGTGGGGAGGGCAAGTGATGCAGGGGGAATCCTCACTGTTACTGCTGATCTGAGATTGTATATAGCAGAGGGATTACCCACACTTTCTTCCTGATTGGGGGAGGGGAGGAGTGGAGCATGCTGGGAAATGGAGAAGGCCTTCTTGAGACTCTCTGCAGCTTAGACTGGGAGTGGCCATGACTGTATAGTTTCATTCCATCACTGTAAACCACTATGACAAAATTCAAGCCTAAGATTTGTAGGTGGAAAAGTAATCTTTTGAGGAGAAAGGTGATTACGTAATGACTGTAAAGATTGCTTTCCTGTTAGTAGTGCTTTGATAAGTTCAGTGGAGTTGCTGATTCCTTGAAAAAAACCTCACCTAACATCAATAACTATGTTGAGAGAGGAAGGGGAGAGAAAACAGAAAGTTTCAATATTAAATACAATAGCCTTTTTGCTTTTGTGGTCCCTTGTCTGTCTGGATAAAATAATGTGAATCTGTGCCACTATTACAAGCATAGGTCATAAAAATCCATGTTTCTGCAGGGCTTTGTGTGACGTAAAAGGGTATAGATGTTATAGATCAAGGTTCCAATAGTAGATCACACCTTTATTGAAGCTGCAGGTGTCTGTGGGTCAAGAGTTTTTATATCTCTGGTGTGCCATGGACTGAAGACTGAAACACACTCTAACTCTGCAGTCTCTCTATGCCATTAACAGACTTGTCTTTATGGTTTGAGGTTTCACTAGCAATTCAAGTAAAAACACATCAGAATAAAAAACACATTTATGGGCAAGAACTGCAGCAGAACTCAGAAGGAGACACATTCTGATTGTCTTAAGATTTTAAAAATGAGTGTCTAGGAGTGGTGCAGGTTGCAATGACATGACTGCGGCATTTGTCTAACTTTTTAGGAATGTTTCACATTTATGTGAAGAGTATACAGTACACAGAATTAAAAAAGTACACTGTGTGTATGATAACCAGTATTATTGTGGACTTCACTACTTTATTTTGTTTTGCAAACTAAAATGTGCAGCTTAAAAATTGTTTTCACAAAAAAATTTCATTTACTTCAGGGAAAAAAGCTGACAAAAGATTTTCTTTACATAATAATAGCTGACACTTTTGCTAAACTAAAAGAATCATCATTGGAATCAAGGGGAACATCACAATATATTTTAAAACTCCAACCGTATGGCCTTCTACTACTGTCAGATGTCATTGGAATTGTATTTCTAATATTTGTAGTTAATACAGCATTCTGCCATTGGGAGCTGAGCTATTTTGCACTGCAATGCAAACGACTGCATTCATCATAAGAGCTTTGTTAGATGCCCTTTGTGTTCCTTATCATTCCTTTCCAACAGCCCACTGCCTCTGCAGCACTCATAGAGGTGTGTCAACAGCAGTCTCAGCTACTGTAAAAAAGCATCCTTATCAGAAAGAGCAGGGTGCAGCGGGAATGACCTGCCAAGTCACAGAATCCGCTCTCGTCTTCCTAACCCCTTTGTGCAAACCTCGGCTCTTTGTCACCATGATCTGATCTGCCTTTTGACATAGCACATTAGCTAGAAGAATAATTCAAAATATGGTGTGTGTGTTTTAAAAAAAAACAACTTTGCAGTTCTTTGATATGTCTACAGATATTATAGGAAACACTTGTTTACTCATTTGACAGTATATCTTTCCTTGAACGAGAAAGAGACACAAATATAGATATGCTACAATTGGATTTTGAAGAGACACAGGCTCGAAATCAGGCAGATACTAAAGCTATAATTAGCCTGATAATTTTAGATTGGAGCCAATAATTTGCTTGAGAAAGAGACATGTCCACTCTTCGCATACAGGCCAGGATTCGAAACCTATGGATGTAAAGTGCAAGGGTTGTACACTAGCCTGCCTCCTCTGTTCTTTCCTTCCTCTCATGCAAAGTAAGAAGTCTGAATAGGAGAAATTCCTCTAACTCTGGAGACTCTCCATCCAAGCAAGAGGCCTGATTTTCCAATGTTTCTGCTCAGGTGTACAGTAGTGCCTCGCAAGACAATTTTAATTCATTCCGCGAAAATCGTCATCTTGTGAAAAAATCGTCTTGCGAGGTTCCCTATGCATCGGTCTCAAAAAAAAAGTCTTGTGAAGCATCAGTCTAAAAAAAAAAAGTCTTGCAAAGCATCTGTCTTAAAAAAGTATTGCGAAGCACGGTTATAGAAAAAAAGTCTTGCAAGGCACCATAGTGATCGCAAAAACCAATTATCTTGCGGGTTTTTCATCCCGCGAGGCAATCGTCTAGCGAGGCACCACTGTACTGGAAAATATTTTCACGTGTAACTTTCTGTGAGAAAAAAAGTAACAACTGAGGGTTATGTGGCTAGCGTACCTCCTTCTTTAGGTGCTGCCTGATGTTTGTAAGTAAAGACTAGATAATGCTCAGGTCTTCTTGTATGGTCAGTGCTGGCACTAGTAAGGTATTACTCTTCTATCTTTCCACTCCCATTTGAACTATCAATATAATTTTCATAAGTGAATTAATATTACTCCCCACACCAGGTGTAGAAATGCCTGTAAACCAAGGAAGATTAGCCAAGAATCTAAATAATTACCAGTTCCATCCACTACAACTTGATTAAAAAATTAATTATGAATGAAAATTATATTTGATTATAACTGAAAATACATGCAACATGTAATACAGGCAGATGAACCCAACAGGATAATTAACAGTTTGGCATATTAACATGAGATTCTCAAATGCTAGTTCAAGCAACTCAACAATTTTATCACTTTTTAACTCCATGCCAGCTGAGGCTGTTTAAGAAGAAGCTTGCAAAGTTATGAATTGTATACAGGTAAAGAAAAGATACTTTTTCATCTTTAATAATGCCAAAATCCATGTTCATCCAATGAAATTGAGTTTCAACAGAGACAAAAATAAAAACCATACATAACTCATTGCCAGAAGCCAAGACAGAGGCCTCTGGCTTAGAGGACCTCTTTAAAAGTAAAGTAACAGTAAATAGCTACTAACGGACCTATTAGTTCTGATGATGTGATGGAACCTCCAGCAATAAAACCTGCTGAATATACCATCATGGCCACATTTGGTGAGGATAAGACAGAGGGCCTTCTTGATGGCTGCTCCTGGGCTGTGGAACATAATTTCAAGGGAAATTAGGCTGGCCATTTCCTTACTGCCCTTCAACTGACAAAGACTTTATATTTTTAACAGGTTTTTGGTCATTGATCTGAATCTTTCGATTGTTTTGCTTTTGTCGTTACATTGTTTTTCAATGGTTTACATTTGATTTACAAATAGTGTCAAATTTTTATTGTGCCTTTGTTTTAGTTTGATTATTTCTTTAATATTGCATTAATATTGTATTTTTTAAATTTTGCATTAATTGTGTGTTTAATGTGTGCATGTGTGTGTGTGTTTAAAGCAACATACAAGCTGTTTTGGGTCCCACACGGAAGAAAGGTGTGATATAAACAAACAAACAGGACTGTAGAGATACATACTGTAATGGAGAAGGATTGCAGTGTATATTTCTTGTTTATGATTCTTCTACTGTCATTTTCATCACCACTGCTGGAGCTACTAAGCTATGGCCACACAAATAGTCTGATCCAGCTGGGTTCTTATGATATTCTAGCAACCTTATTAAAAGTCTTTATCCACTTTGCTTCTACTGTTAAATCCCAGTGTGAATATAGCATAAAACATGAGATATCCTAATATATCAATGTCTCAAACATAACCAAACATTACTGCATATAGCTAAGTATTGCTCTTATTGCCTAAGTATTGCAGAGATCAGGAATGGGGAATATTTGCCCCTCCAAGTGCTTGTGGGTTGTCATTGCAGCATGCCTTTACAATTGGTTGTGTTGCTTATTCTTCACAGGGGTTCCAGTCTAGAAACTTGATAAGGTCTACACTAGTGGTTCTTAACCTTTGTTACTTGGATGTTTTTGAACTGCAACTCCCAGAAACCCCAGCCAGCACAGTTGGTGGTGAAGGCTTCTGGGAGTTGCAGTCCAAAACTCCTGAGCAACCCAAGGTTAAGAACCAGTGGTCTGCACAGCCAAAGTGAACAACTCTGGCAGGGCCAGGGGCCATTTTCAGATTGGTCAGGGACTACTCTGACTCCCCAGGATGCAGGGTCACAATGGTACGTTATGGCTAAACAGTCCTGAACTATGGAGAAACATTTTGAGAAGAACAATTGTCTCCACAGAAATGCCTGAATGGTACAGACATAAAAGAAATACTGACGAGTGTTCATTTCTTGAGAATAATTACAATGATTCAATATACTGCAAGACTTCTGAACCAAAATCATCCACACTCTTGTATTCCCCACCACGTATGGATGCAGAAGCTGGACAGTAGATAAAGATGGAAGTGGGGGGGGACAATGATTTGTTTGGAATGTTGTGTTGGAGGAGACCTTTGTGGACACCCTGGACGGCCATAAAGACAAACAAGTGGGGGGGGGAGCCCTAGATCAAATCAACCATGAACTGTCTCTGGAGGCAAACATGTTGAAGCTGAGGCTGTCCTACTTTGGGCACATTGTGAGAAGCCATGATTCACTAAAAAAAATACAATAGTACTGAGAAAGGTGGAAGGCAGCAGAAAAAGAGGAATAACAAATATGAAATGGATTGGCTCCCCAAAGTCTTGAGGTCACAAGAGCTGAGCAGGGCAGTCGAGAACAAGACATTTTGGAGATCACTCGTTCATAGGGTTACCATAAATCGGAGGCAACTTGATGGCACATAGCAACAACTACTACAAGATTCCTTGGACAAATGTGCACCCACCAAAAACACACACACACACTTTCTTTCAAGTTCTTCTATTCACATAGGAAACAATTACAATCTATGTCAGCAAATCCCAGCAACACTATATTTAAAAAAACAATATTTCTGGGGAACCTGTGAAAGGTTCAGCTTGAGGGCTGCCTCTAGTCTGAGTGCTGCACTTTGCTCACCCGGTTCTATAGTGATCATCAGCTGCTTTTGAAGGTTTCAGAAAGAAACCTTTCCCAGCCTTATCCAGAGCTGTCAGGCACTGAATCTGAGATCTTCAGTATACAAGCCAAGTACTCCACCATGGAGCTTGTCTCTTTCCCTTTTGTACAATTTTTTTTTGTCTATAATCAGTATTTGTTTAAAAGATTTTATACACTCCCATACTGAAGTATGCATGCCATTCAGATCAACAATACCGCAGCTGTAGCCATTCACTTTGAAGACTTTCTACAGAAGCATGATGAGATTGGTTGAGGGAAAGTAAAATGAAAAGACATCATCAATTATCTAAAAAAAATTCTGTTAAAATTCTTTGTAGCTTTAAATATAATCATTTCAATAACATGCATTTTTTTCAGGGAGGTCTGGATTCCTTGAAAAATATTAATCAATACATGACAGTCTATTGTACTCCATACACAGCTAGAAACCGTCACCTTTTACTGAAATTTTCTCACAACTAATGATTTCTGAAATGAAATCACTGATTAACTGAAAAATAATAATATTAAAACCTATGTGAAATCAGGAATGATGGACCTAATATGGTAGGTCAATAAAGTCTTCCTCCTTCCATAAAGGGGTAAGAGGCAAGTACTATCATTGTGCAGGAGCTTCTCTGGGCTTAATTTTGCATTCTATTAGAGAATGGTCAGACAGAGAGCAGTCCGAACTGATATTGTACATTCCAACAAAAAAAAAATATATTTTGCCAAGATGACTGCATCTTCCAGACGCAACATAAAAGCACAGCATAATGACAAAGAGGCCCATTACAAGACATACTGAGTGCGTAATTAACCATTGCTAATACTTAGATGAGCAGCTGAAAAGCAGAAACATTCAATTGCAGCATAAACTATTCACAAAGCTGCTGCCAGAATTATATAAATGAAAATGTCAGAATAAAAGCATGCACTCATTGGGCTATGTTTATGATCCTGTGACAGAAGATGTATAAATAGGAAAAATTTACCACTCATTCACCCTAGGCTAATGAAGCAGAACTAAGATCATATGCACACCATCATTCAAGCGCAAGGCACTTGCAAATTCTCCATTTCATATGGAGCTGAGTCACAAACACTGAAACAATGGTCATTAATTTCCCCTCTCCATTCTGTATTACCAGTAAACTCTCATTGGTTCAGAAGATTCATTCTTCTTAAGTTCATTTTAATGTAATGAGTATTTTTTTCCCCAACATTTATGAATATAGTTGATGGAAATGTTTGATATCACACATCTCTAGGCACAGCTGGCAGTATGAAAAAGCAGTTAAAGACGATGAATCCATGCTTCTGGCACAACCATCAACATGACAGGGCTTCCTCTGATCCAACATTCATGCAATAGGTATGGACAACAAAACAGGTGAAGCCTATATATGTATATTCCTCTAAGCGATTGGACCCTATAGGACCAGAATTCCGTCTCCCAGAAATATCTGCGTGCAGTGGCATCACCTAGGTAGATGACCAAATCAAATGCACGGAGTCAGGGGAAGCCATATGATTTTGGAATACAGGGGTGGTAGCAATGCAGTGCTGCTGTTTCTTGACTTTATGACACAGGATACAGCATTTATCAGTTTCATTCAGCATACCGCACCAAGCAAGTTGATTATATCTGCACTATACAGAACTAAGAAGAAGTAGAAGGCAGCATGAAAAGAAAAGAACAAATTTATTTATTTTATTTATTTATTTATTCAATTTATATGCCGCCCACACTACCCAGAACTCAAAACACCATAGTTTGAGCACATAAAGAAGGAAAGAGTGCCTGGAGTTATTTATATACATATATCATGCACTGGTCATTAAAGTGATCTCATGGGATGTCCAGATGTCATCAACTTTGTTTAGCCATCAGGTCAAGTTTTAAACCCTTTTTCTTGATATTTTTCTCTAAATAGACATAATACGTTTAGCTATAACTGCCTGGATCAGAAGCAAAATCAGATGTTCCATTGCACTGAAAGCTCCATTCAACTTGGCTCCTAAGAGGAGTTTGGGGATGCTTCAGGTGTCTTCAGTGATACTTGCTACCATTATTCCCTTCTCCTTCACTGCTTTTCACTACTTTGAATGCCCAGGGTCATGAGCAAAACTTTGGACCAGAACCTCAGAATGTCAAAATACATACACTTCGCTGTTTTGCAATTTGCTCCTAAAATTGTCTCATGTTTTTCAGTTTTGAATGGGAAGATTTTTTTAAAAAAAGAATTGTGTACAGAAGGGAATAATCTACCTGCAAATGACTTTTCTTTTTTAAAATAAGACATTTACATTGGAGTTCCACAACCAAGATATATTTGGCTTTCATTTCATACGTGTAATAAAATTATGTATAATGCAAGTATTTCACCCTGAAATGGAGGGAAGGAGGAGGAATGTCTATAAAATACATACAGTTTTTAGGAAGAGAAAGAATACATCCAAGATGCTCTCAAAGTAACACTCCATATGATATAAAGGGCAGGTAAAGTGCAGCTCACACATCACACAATATATATATATATACTGTATTTTCTTTAAATACATGCCTGTCTGAGCACTTCCTGTTTATTTTTCTTCTATTTCAATAGCTGAAAATAATCATTTGTGGTTCTTTATCTTTGTTTCAGAAGTACCACAACATGGTTAATAAACATACCAAAAACTTTTGCCCAGTGACAGGTACCATTAAAAGCATTTAGGGCAGCTAACGTCAAGCCGTCCACAGTACATGTTTGAGGGGCATAAAGTACAATGAGCTAGATGTGAAGCTGCCTCTTCTCTGCACTCACAAAGGACTGCGTCAGTGTGAAAATGGTGCTTTCTTGGGTTCATTTTGGTTCTGCCAACTCCAGTCTGCAGCCTGGTGGTTGACAATTTTTCCAATGGGGTGTTCTTGATGTGCTGCAATACCCTTTGTTACTGAGGATAAGAAATATTTGTTGTCTAAACAAGAGCTCTCATTCATAAAGGCAAAAACCAAAGTTCAAGAAGCTAAGAGTTTTTAGAGATTAAGCTCTGTGTTGCAGCTTGCCCAAGCTCATCACTTGTTATGGTGTTATACAAATGTGATGCTTCCACAGTTTGTACTCCAGGCAGTACAGTATGAGTTTCAGCGGTTTCATGGCAGATCTGTTCCAGGGACAGATATTCTGGTGGAACAGGAGGAACCCTAGTCTTTTCTCTCTGGACCTTTTAGTCCTTTTATGATTAGTATTTGTTAACTGCTGGCAAGCCTTTACTGCTTCTTTTATAGTAGCCTTGTTCTAAGTTGTAGGGTTCTTTAAGATCCACGTTGCTTTTTGAACACTAATAAAGATTTACCTCCGGTGCTACTGGCAATCAGTTCAATGTCTACAGATAGAATAACCACTATTAGGGTAAGGAAAAGGAGGGGAATATTGTAATGGAGACAGATGATTAGTCCAGGTAAGAGGGAATTTTGCATCTGCTGCAGTGATTTGTTCCATATGTAGAATTACTTTCTGGAAGAAGTCCTGGAAAAACTCCACCAACTCTCTCTGCAACCCTCAAGTAGACTCTGAAGCCTTAAAAAAATCTCCCATGCTTTTTATACATTGTGAGTAGCATGATCCCTGTAGTATGGAGGGACAAGAGAGCCTTCTTAAACGAACAGTGCAAAGATATAGAGGAAAATCACAGAAAGGGAAAAACCATAGATCTGTTCAAGAAAACAGGAGATATTAAAGGAACATTTTGTGCAAAGATGGACATGATAAAGGATAAAAATGGTAGGGACCTTACAGAAGCAGAAGACACCAAGAAGAGGTGGCAAGAATACACAGAGAAATTATACCAGAAAGATCTGGATGTCCCGGACAACCCAGATAGTATGGATGCTGACCTTGAGCCAGACATCCTGGAGAGTGAAGTCAAGTGGGCCTTAGAAAGTTTGGCAAACAACAAGGTCAGTGGAGGTGATGGCATTCCAGATGAACTATGCAAAATCTTAAAAGATGATGCTGTTAAGGTGCTACATTCAATATGCCAGCCAGTTTGGAAAACTCAGCAGTGGCCAGAGGACTGGAAAAGATCAGTCTACATCCCAGTCCCAAAGAGGGGCAGTGGCAAAGAATGCTCCAACTACCATACAATTGCAATCATTTCACATGCTAACAAGGTTATGCTCAAAATCCTATACGGTAGGCTTCAGCAGTATATGGACCAAGAACTCCCAGAAGTACAAGCTGGATTTCGAAGGGGCAGAGGAACTACAGGAACCAAACTGCTAACATGCGCTGGATTATGGAGAAAGCCAGAGAGTTCCAGAAAAACATCTACATCTGCTTCATTGACTACGCAAAAGCCTTTGACTGTGTGGACCAGAGCAAACTATGGGAAGTCCTTAAAGAAATGGGAGTGCCTGATCACCTTATCTGTCTCCTGAGAAATCTATATGTGGGACAGGAAGCAACAGTTAGAACTAGATACAGTGGGGTCTCGACCTAGGGAATTAATCCACATTGGAATGGGGTCCGTAGGTCGAAAAGTCCACAGGCCGAAAATGCATTCCCCATAGGAATGCATTGAAAACCAATTAATATGTAACCCGCCCAAGAAACACCCCCCCCATGCACACACAAAATTAAAATAAATGTAAAAAAATTAACCTTATCTTTTCGAAGCCTTCCAGGGTTCCTCGCTGCCGTCATTGCCACTGCCGGAGGACTCCGAGGGCTTCGGCGCCACTGCCAGAGGCCTCTCGGAGCTCCCCCGCCCCCGCCGATGCAGGCTTTCCCAGAGTGAACTGGGCCTACCAGGGGATGGCTTCCCCCGGTTGGCCCGGTATACTGCCCGAGAAAGCCTGCGTCGGCAGGGAAGGCATCCAGAGGTCCCCCGCCACCGCTGCTGGGAGCCAAGCCGCGCTGGGTGATCCCAGCCATGCTCGGACTCCTGGACTTCCCCCGCCTGGCATCGGTGGAGGTGGGGGAGCTCCAAGAAGCCTCTGGCAGGCATCCAGAGGCAGATCTGTGGCCTACATGGTTCCAGGGATCTGGAAGGGGGAGGCAGGGACAGCACCAAATTTGAATCTGGCACTTTTTCCACCTCCCTCTTCTGGTCCGTAGGTCAATTCTCCAGCCGCAAGTCGAAGTAAAACTTTGCAGCCGGAAAAGTATGTACGTCGAAAAGTACGCAAGTGGAGCCATTCGTAAGTCAAGACTCCACTGTATGGAACAACTGATTGGTTCAAAAATTGGGAAAGGAGTACGACAAGGTTGCACTGTATTTTTCTCCCTGCTTAACTTATATGCAGAATACATCATGCAAAAGGCAGAACTGGATGAATCCCAAGCCGGAATTAAAATTGTTGGAAGAAATATCAACAACCTCAGATATGCAGATGATACCATTCTGATGGCAGAAAGTGAGGAAGAATTAAAGAACCTCTTAAAGAGGGTGAAAGAGGAGAGCACAAAAAATGGTCCAAAGCTCAACATTAAAAAAAAAAACACTAAGATCATGGCCATTGGCCCCATCACCTCCTGGCAAAGAGAAGGGGAATATATGGAGGCAGTGACAGAGTTTACCTTCTTGGGCTCCATGATCACTGCAGATGGTGACAGCAGCCACAGAATTAAAAGACACTTGCTTCTTTGGAGCAAAGTGATGACAAACCTAGAGAGCATCTTAAAAAGTAGAGACATCACCTTGCTGACAAAAGTCCGCATAGTCAAAGCTATGGTTTTTCCAGTAGCAATGTATGGAAGTGAGAGCTGGATTATAGAGAAGGCTGACCACCTTTTGAACTGTGGTGCTGAAGGAGACTCTTGAGAGTCCCCTGGACTGCAAGGAGAACAAACCTATCAATTCTGAAGGAAATCAACATCGAGTGCTCACTGGAAGGACAAATTCTGAAGCTGAGGCTCCAATACTTTGGCCATCTCATGAGAAGAGAAGACTCCCTGGAAAAGACCCTGATGTTGGGAAAGTGTGAAGGCAAGAAGAGAAGGGGACGACCGAGGATGAGATGGCTGGACAGGGTCATTGAAGCTACCAACATGAATTTGACCCAACTCCGGGAGGCAGTGGATGATAGGAGGGCCTGGCATGCTCTGGTCCATGGGGTCATGAAGGGCCGGACACAACTTAATGACTAAACAACAACATGGTCTCTGTATATGGACATATCTAATGCCCATTTTATTGTGCTGTTTATCATCTGATTTAACATTTTAAAAAAACTGTAATCTGTTCTGGAGAGCTCACTCTGAATTAAAGCATGGAAATATATTTAATTAATTATATGCAAAGATGCCAGGTTCAGATACAAACCTATCTTCAGTTGAGGATGTTAAATAGCCTTTGTGGGAAAGATTTCTGCCTAAGAAATACCAAAATCATCACTGGGGAAAATAAACTAAAGACCGATCAAAAATCTGCATCAGTACAAGGTTTCATTATAAGTTCATAGATGCAGAAAGCTGCACATTGAGCTGTATCCCTGTGTGTTTAATCCTCAGTCAACACATTCAAAAACATATTTCCATTTCCTTAACATGTATTTTAAGAAATCTCTTGTATTTGCAAAGCTACTTGGCAGTGACTATGAGAGCAAATACCTATCAAAACATAAGATAACATCTGTTTTGGCTGAAGAATTTGTAATTATTGATCAGTAGAGTGATTTTGGAAACCTCGTATAATTAAAGACTGAAATCTCAAACAAAGGCGTGTTTCAATTTGCAGCAGGTTCACTTTCCTTTTTATCAGCAGAAATTCTCTGCAAGTCAAGGAGAATCAACCAGAATTCATTCACATAACACACAAATTCTTAAAAAAGAACACAGCCATATTCAGCTATTAGAATACATACAGAAAGTTCACATGAAGAGGGTTGCAATCTAAACCTGTCCCTCTTCTTCATCATTTCCATTGCCCATCCCTCTCCATCACCACTTCCATTGCCTTCCTACATGTGAAGGACAATAAATCTGAAGCAGAGATCTTCCACTAAATGGCAATCAATTTAGTTACAAATGTGTATGTTGAGCATGAGAGAGCCAGCAAGCACCCGAGCGAAAAATGCTAGTCTTAAAATCGTGTCTGCTCTCCAAAAGTATTCAGTGTCTGTTAGCAGTCAAAAAAAAAAAAAAAAAAAAAAAAAAAAAAAAAAAAAAAACACCACAAACTTCCATCTCAGTTATTGGTTTACCCAAGCATTCTGTAGCAGGAAATGTTAGATCTGTTAGTAACTCTTTCATTTGGAAGACCCATGAACTACATGAACTACAGTAGCAGCCAATGAGAAGTCTGAGTAAAACAAATACAGGAGGATGTTATTCAATCCTATATTGTTACAGATGATGTTGTCCATTTCCCATTTCTCTTTCCACTCATAGGAAACAAATCAAGGAAGGTGGCATGGTCTTCAAAGTCCTATTGCATGAGCATTAGCAAAAGCTCCCTACAGCCATAATACCACAAAGATCTTCATCTCATTTACTTATCCAGCCTCTTCCTTTTGCTTCAGTCCTGGACTACTACTATTACTTGCACATCAATGTATTTGAAATTATATTATAACTGCAATTAGTTGTTATGTCCAAATATTAACTATTTGAAATAAATAAATAATAATCTGTTTTGTTGTTGTTGTTTTGGAAATAGTCCAAGATCAGAAACCACTGACTTGTGTAGGAAAAAATGGCAGTGGGCCCAGGGAAGGTGGAGACTAGCATCAGAACCTATCCATCTCTGTGGGGTGCTGAGTGTGTTAATAATAATGTGCTATCAATTCTGATTTATGGTGACACTCTCCAGGTTTTTCCCGGTAGAGAATACACAGTGGTGGTTCGCCATTCCCTTCTTCTTCAGGAATCCTGGCAGCTTGCCCAAGGTCACACAGGCTAGCTTTTCTCCCAGAAGGCACAGCAGAGAATCAAACTTCCAGCCTCTAGCTCTGCAATCAGATACCTAAACCACTGAGCTACCCAGCCAACCTGACCGTGTTGATATGCCTGTAATAAACCTGCTCAGTTTAGAGAATTTAAACACTTCCTTTTGTGACAGGGCCTCTGATAAAAATAAATGCCTTTAGGATTCACTGCAAAGACAGTTAAGTATTGTACTATCAGGATCACTATGCCAAGGTAGCATTGTTGCCTGTAGAGGATTCACTAAAGAGTCAGCACTCTAGATGCAAATTAAATTACTTCATCTGGTCCACAACATCCAGTGTCCATTTTTGTTTGGGCTAGTAATATTACTTGAGCATGAATGCATTTGAAATTATATATGAGCTTTCAGAGTTAGATCTGATTTCTTTTTAACCAAAGAATGTAATTTTATTTGTATTGCACAAAGAGACAGAAGCCATAAACAAACGAATGAATGGTGGATAGTTAGGCAGAAATATTACACTGAGATTCTCCAACCCGATTTATAGCAGGCATGAAATGCACATAGATAGATTTTCCAAACAGATTGCCATCTAAATTGAAATGATTCAAGTACATTGTACTACATTTTAAATTGTTATAATATAGAACAGAAATACTAATAAAAAAGAAAGAACGACTAGGATAGACTATGCATTTTAATGTTTACAACCCAGGCAAAGAGGGAGCTATTGTCACTCTTTAATCTGGCTGTTCACAACAGAAAAAGAAGCAATAAACTGATAAGTACCTGTCTTCTCTTGCTAACTGTAAAAGAAAACTCCTAAGAATTAAGACTATCAGCTATGGCTGAGTAAAATGTGATTCCAAACAATGATACATCATTACCTTAGGGTAAAGACAATTCCTGATTAGAACTGAACAGTATGAAACATTAGAATGGTGTACCCCAGTTTAGTACCATTTATTCTTTAAGTTCTAACAAAACGTTGCTTTGATATCTGCCTTTAAATTCTTGGCACATGTTTAAACTAGACCACGTACAATTATGGTCCCCAGCTTACTGCTTAATTTATACCTTGTACACAATTCAAACTTAATGTATTTCCACACTGATATACCTAATTTGTTATTTCATTTGACTTTACCTAATATGCAAAAGTAACCCCAAATGTACTTAATGGAACACAGTGATTTATGGTGTATTTTCTTAATTTTTTTTTTTCAGATGAGGCATCCATTTGGTTATACTGTACAAACCAGCTTAATTGTAAAGATATCTGTCTACATGTCAGCACCGCAGCTCAGCCTTCACTTGGAAATGCTTTTCACTCTGGTCTACAGTAGAATCACAGAACCACAGAACCCTAGAATCATGAAGCTGAAAGGGGCCTTTAAGTAAGCAGGACATCATTTCATAAGGACACATACTCAACTTGTGCTTTAGCCGTTCAGGAACAGAGATATATTTCCATTCAGTCCCTGCACATCGAGAATATATTGGCTGGATTATGTATCTACATGTATTCCAGCTGGAATATCATCCAGATAATGCTTAGTAAGGTAAATAATTTGCTTTGACCTTGCACACCAAATAGGACATTGCAATAATAAATTATAAAAAACCTCATGGTGAGACAGCACAATATTTTATTTGCATGATCACTTTTTCACACAATTAAAAAACTGCACAAAACTTAAAGCAAGAACTGCTGTCTAGTTGTTCCATATACTTTTTAAAAATAGAAGCATTAGACAGGTTGTTTGTAAGCATTCAGCCAGCCCTTTTGAGTTTGTTGTGTGCACACACTTCGCTTCAGAAAGAAAGAAAAAATACTTGAGACATTTGGGCACATTGCACAACTGTGACCAACAAAAATATGACTGGTGTCCCAATCTCATTGCTACTAGAAAATTCTTGCTGGGCTGTTGTGCAGGGCTTCGTGAGATTTGTTCATATCCCTAATGCTTAGACATTTTCATTTTATGAAAGAGACATTAATGAAATTAAATGTATTCAGCTGTACTTTCACTGTTGTCCAGAAGAGTTTACACTGTGTAGTGCCCTTCCCCATCTGACCTATAGGACTGACTACCTTTACTGAGGGGCATTATTCAGACTTTCAATAAAAGAGTTAATCTATAACCATGAGCACTGGGAGCAAGCTAGCCCCACTTCCTCCCTCCTTCATAGCTCTTGTGTATGGAAAGCTAAATCGTAAGAGCTCACTGCTTTTATCTGTGGGTGCTCTCCACACAATTAGAATATCTGAAAAACCAAGGTTCTGGATCATTCAAGAAACATTTGTATGCACAGAGACTGCTGTTTTCTTCAGATTTAGTTCTTCACATATCAGAGCTAGGATGGAGTAATTGGGATTCTCCTGTTCAGTCTGCTCTGAGTTAAGAGTAACCCTTTTGGGTTACAGTATGGGAGGTATAGGAGAGGCGGCGGCAGCAGCAATGGTTTCTCAGAAGGTGTTGATATCAAACATAGCTACCCATGGGGGTGTGAATCAGTATTTGCCTATAATTCCATTTCTACTGGGTACTGAGATATAATTTCTCAACCCCTGAGCAGTTATGCTTTGCGGCTCCACAGTGTTGTAATATCTCCCTTGTTCTCTGTCTAAATCACAATTATCTGGAGATCCGTGGAGATTCAATTTGAAATGTCACCAGTACTGTGGTGGATGATACTGAGCTTTATCTCTTCTATTCTTCAAATGCAGGTGCAAAAACTACTAGAGTTGTGAATGTCCTGAACTGCTCTTCACCTGACAGGCATGCACAGATACAGCAGGCCTGACTCCTGGAAGGAAAGCCGGGGCCACCGTCTCTGAAGATGGTGGAAGCCGAGGAGGAAGAGGAAGAGGAGGCAGGACCAGACGGGAGGCAGTGGGAAGGGAATAAGCAGGCATCCATTTTGCAGAAACAATACAAAGTGCCAAGTGGGGAAAAAAGTTTGGTTTGTGTTTTTTTTTCTAGTTTGTAGTTTGGTTCATGCCCATCTCTACTTCTGAAATGTGGTGACAAGAACTGCCTGCAGTATTCTCACTGTGGCTTCATCACAGATTTATGTTGTGCCAAGGATATGTTCAACCCCTTTCTTAAAGTGGCATTTGCCTTTCTTGAACCTACCACACAGTGTGCTGGCATTTTCACTGGCGTTATCCAGATGCCACTTGAGTGAGTTTAACAATTTCAGACTCTGAATGTTGAACTTTGGTGATCTGAAATTATCGTGTTTATTATGAGGACAATAATTATGTTCCTGTGCTCTTCTCCAGCTCAGATTCTGTCTGAGCTGGAAAATTCCTTGGGCTCCTTTCCAAACCTGCTACCACTGCTGTCATGCTAGCTGGAAAAGGTCTCATATCCTGCCCCTCCTCTATTACACACTGCAAGCGATACAATAAGAAAAAGAGAATCCAAAACTACCTTGAAGCACCTCTTCTATCCCGTGCTTCAGCAAAACTACAAAAACTCTTAGAATATTTCCAAACATGTATTGCACAGGTATAGTAAATCCCATAGGCATGAGTCACAGAGACCACAGAGAAGGAGCAACATTACCCAAGTTGCCTTTGCATCAACAGATGGCATAGAGGTCCAGTAGCCTTTAGGTAAAGACGTGGCAGTCCTGAATGAGATCCTTTGCCATTTCAAAGCAAAAAGGAGAACTCTTCAGGCAAAAAGGTAGGCTCCCCACACTTCAGCATTTTCACTTTTGACTGTCATCTCGAAATTGAGCCAAAATATAAAAGGAAGGAAGACTATTAATTTCTTGTGTTTTTTTCCCCAGAAGGCAGCACAGACTTATCTCCATCCTGCTAGGCTCAATTTTACTTTGCAACCAATTTATCATGGTTATTATGTGCTGATTCTTATTTCAGTTTTCGTACCCTGGATTTCTGTATACAGTGGTGCCTCGACTTACGAACGTCCCTACTTATGACCAGCTCCGACTGCAAAATTTTGCTTCTACTTGCAACCGGAGCTTCCACTTACGAACAGAAAAAGGCAGGGAAAAAAGGTGGAAAATTCAAATTGCTAACTGTAGGTGGCGATGAGGCTGCTTCTTTGTAGCTGTTTTGCTCCATCAGTTAGGGAGTGTGCAATAGGAGGAGGCTTGGGACTGCCTCGCTTCTGCTTCTGAGTGAGTGAGTGAGTGTGTGTGTGTGTGTGTGTGTTTGCAGGGAGGCTTCAAGCTGCCTGGTAAGATAAGGTGCTCTTTTCTGCTTTTAAAAAACTGTTCTGGGTGTTTTTGCAGCATGGTTTTCGGCTGTGGGGTTATGTTTCTGTGCTGTGATGGGTCTTGGAGGATTTGTTTGTTTTTTCAGTTCTTCCCCCCATTTCTGATGGGTCTTGGGGGGTTTGGTTGCTTTTTGGAATGTTTTTCCCATTTCCAATGGGTCTTGAGTTTGCTTATTTGTTTGGTTCCCCCCCCCATTTCCGATGGGTCTTGCATGCTTTCCTTGCTTTTTCCTTTGTTTTCTTTGCATTTCCGACCTGGTCCCTTTGTTCTCTGTGCATTTCTGATCTGCGCTGTTTGTTTTCTGTGCTTTTCCGATGGGTCTTGAACACTTGATTGCTTTTATTCTACCCCCCTTCAGCCGGAAGGGATTAATCATGTTCACAATGAGTCTTGCAGTGATTTTTTGTATGTGTGATTTTTCCCCCCTTCGGCTGGAATGGATTAATCACATTCCTATGGGAAATGGTGCTTCGACTTATGACCATTTCAAGTCATGTCCATCTTCTGGAATGAATTATGGTCGTAATTTGAAGCACCACTGTATGCAATATACATATGCCTGGGGTCAATCTTTCCTTAGTTATTACTTAATGTACATTAAACATTCAGCATATGGCAAAATATATGCAAATACACCTTCTAGGTTCTATTAGGGTACATGATTCAAGTATGCATACCTCCTCAAAAGTAAACTAAGAATAATCCCTGACAGATTTGTGAGAAATGGCAGAAACATTTTAAAATCTTGTCATTGTGTCACAACCAGAAAAATATGTATGTTAAAGTATACAGTTACTATATATCAGCAAGAAAAAAGAGGCAGAGTCAAGCCAATTTTTAATGATGATGAATCAACATGGTTGATTATTGATTTAAATAAATAGTAATTTTTATTTTGCTCAGCTTAGTGCTTGTATCACTAGAAAGCCTGATTTGCTCTTCTGAAAGGTAGGCTCAAGTGAAGGGCACATTTTTCTTCTCTTTGTTCTTTCCCATCAATTTTAATGGGTATAGAACATCAGTCACATCTAATATAATGAGACAAGAAGATGGATGAGTACATTTGAAGCTACTAGTCATTGGACAGAAAACATCCTGAAGAAGTGACTCCAGTAGCAGAGAGTTCAACAATACAGCCTGGACAATAGGTGGAACTACATTGCATGATTTGGTATTCACATGGAAGAAAATCCATTTTCTGCCACTATTCATCATGTTCCCACTTGTTAGACCTTCAAATATGTTTTTCTGTTGAACATGATCAAGTAACCATTTTTCATCCAAAGAACTGAATAAAACCAGGAACAAAGAGGTCATGTGGAGATAAATTGTAAATGTACCAGGTAATGGTATAAAACTGCCTGTTACAAGGAAGTTTTAAAAACTGATACAGAAAATACCTGGAATTTGAGATGATCCAGACATAACAAAGGAAATATGAAGAGGCTGGTGTAGGAGGTTTTCTACAACATGAAGGCAAGTCATTGTTTAGACAAAGAGCAACACTCTTCCTCAAATTTTCTGACAATGAAAAGTGGTTTATTACCAAAGGCAACAATGGAGATTACAAAAAGGAAGACAAAAAGAGCTTTTAAAAAAATAATACCAAGGCTACAGTGTGGCCAATTGAAGCATCAACTTGGCCTTAATTTTTTTAAGTAATAAAACCATCATTTTGTTAGAAGCATAAGAAAAGAGATGGGCTTCCACAAATTATAAAAAATCTGGCAGCAATTCTGGGCACACTTGTGAGTAAAATGTAATGAACTCACTGGGAGTACAAAGTTTAGGACTACAAACTCATATTACAATTTTATGGCAGAATCTTAATTGACCATAAGGCAGTACTGAATTTGAATTCCTCACAGCCTAGAGGTGTGATTGTGGCTGCAGCTTGAGACCTGAGGTTTGGACTGGTGCAACTCCACTCTTCACTCATTCCATCCCTTCTCTACTGCTTTTTTTCTTTTTCTGCTGGCAGATCTTTACTTGCATAATGATTTTGCAAATAGTTTGTTCTATCAGCAGAAAAAGTGTGTGCCCCTCCAAATACTTGACAGCAAACACAGTGAGTTAGGACTGTAGTTTTAGTCATATAGCTTCACAGATCATGCTAGCAGCAACTTATAAAGGAAGTTTAAATATATCACAACTACTGAACTCTGAAACCTACATCCTGAGGTACAGAGAAAGTGCACAGAAAAAAATGTTTGGTGAATGAATGACTATACGGTGCTAGATGAATATACTTGATACTTATTAGACAGTGGCTGAAACCTCACTAGGTCCATACATGAGCATAAAGTCATCAGCCCGTGATGTTACTCGTTAATTTAATTTAATCTAATTTAGTTCAATTCACAATTTTTAGTTCCCCAGCCCTCCATGCAGGTCCCAAGGCTCCCTACGAATCCAGCTTGGCCTACAGATGCCAGGAAAAGATTTTCATATTGTATGTAAAATATGTAATATATAATGTAATATCATGCTATATATATAGGGTATAATGATGCTCCTTATGTATCAACCAGTAATGTCAGAAGTCCCCCCCCCCCAATGTAATGAGTAACATTTACCTCAATACAGTTGATCGCTGCTTTTTGTTGCAATACCTAGTAGGGAAATACACATCTCCCCCTTACTACCATTCAAGTCCGAATTGAGACATGATGCTATTATGTAGCCATTTTGTTTCGACTGAAGACAGTATTTCAGATGGCCTCATCCCTGGCTGTACTGGTTTATAAGGAAATGGGAAGGGACTCCAGGTCAGCTAAGATATCTGTACTTATATCTAAGCTGAGCTGTTCTTCAGCCTACATCCACAGGAAGGGATACAAGACTGACCAAGAAGATATTAATAAGACATTGACATCCAGACTATTATGACATATGTAGCTAGCTACCACTCCAATACAATATATAAAGGCATTTCTTTCTCTTTTGGAAAGGTTCTCCCATATTTGTCCCTTATTAACTCACATATGCTGAGACATCCCTTGACCACATGCAGACTGATTTCCCTGCAGTTGAAAGATGTTCAGGGATATCACATGGACCAATATGGTTTAAGTAGATATTGCTCAGTAAGATGTTATAAAATTGAGGATATGGTACATTTTCCAACATAATGCTCTTTATGCTGATTTGAGGAATCAATATCTTAAATCCTTAATGATCGAAAACAATACATAGTTTTAATTTTGCTAACTGGAAAAGACTATTATATATCCTATAGGACTGCCAAATTAGTTAAATATTTTATGGAAAGATAGAATTCATAGTCAGCTTCACAATCACTATATATTAACCCTACTACTTGACCATTGTTTGAGAAGGATTATTTTATTTTATTTTGCCAAGTTTTCATATTTACTTATATGTTAGATGTTAACCATCATCTTTTAATCGTGGTTTTAATTTCTCTTAATGCACGTGGCCCGACTGGCTATGGATAAATGATAAAGCAAAATAAACATACAAATGTATCAAAAGGGGGGGGGTAAGAAGACAGGGAAGTCTGAAAGTCAATTCAGTTCAAAATTATACTGTAATTCTTTAAGATAGAAAGACAATAATCAAGTATGTTCTCTTCCCACATGTGGGATACTTGATAAGTGCACTTCAATTACTGATGCAGCTCCACTGCCACCTCTTTGTGAAAGGATGTTCTATCAGAAGAATATACACTGTTTTTCTGTCCAGCTGTAATGCAGGAAGGAGCAGTCATATCTATGTTTATTACTGGCTGATCCCATAAATTTCTATGCAGTCCCAACAGACATATAATAATCTTTAGGAAGAAAGAATTATATACCAGATAACCAAAGAATCTGATGACTTCAGACTTTCTTCAGCAACTTTTTTTATTTGCAGTTGAATCTGATGCATCGCTGCCAATGAGGAGTTCCTGCATTTCTTAAATATGAATGCGGAATGATCTCAGATTTGACTAGAATATGGTTTAAAGCTAGAGCGGGGAATCACTGGTCTGTGAGCTGCTGCTAGGTCCACCTCTTGCCTCATCCTGAGCTTTTTCCCATTTCAGATCCCCTTTTCCATACATCTTCTTAGGTTTCCAGAGATTGGCCACACTGGTTCAGGTCACAACTCAATTTTCATCTTCTTTTCATGACAAAGAACTTATAACTCCATTTTTCCTCACTAGAAGTAAACTCACAGTGACTTCCCCTGAGTTTGGCTCAGAACGTCCATATGTATGAAAACAATGTGGAAAATGCTTATTGGTTCCTCATTTTTGTAGACTTAGGCTGTCCCAACATTACAACACATTCAAAAGAGAAATCTCCAAGTCCCATAAGATTCTTCACCTTCCAAGTGAGACTTCTCTTGATTCTTTTGTTTGCCAAAATTACTGCAGTTTGAGCACAATGTCCCTGATTGTCAGAAAAGATACACATAAGCTACTGAATGCTTCTGAATCTTAAAACAAGGCAGCATTGATTGTAGTTCTGAGTAATTGCAAAAATTGCACACATTACATATTTTGTGCAAGCTATTCATTTCACACAAGATTTGCATTTTGTGTAAGAATTGTCCAGTCAATATCACAATAAATATTGCAGGTTGATATTTTTTTTGCAGTTCCTTATTCTCATAAACTGGACAAGAGAAACAAGTATTTATTCCCATACCTGTACAAGGATTTGTGTCAGCACATGATGGGGGATATAAATTTGGTAACAAGTTTTACTTCTGGCTATGGGGGGGAGGGGGGAACCCTTCTTGTGCGAGGAATGTGAGTGGCTGGTGGAGGGAGGAATCAATACAAAAAAGTAAAGCCAAAGGAAGTATACTGCTCAAATGAATAAGACAGAGTAGAAGATAGGGATTAGGGGAAAAATTAGGAAAAGCAGCTCAAATGGGGCATTCACATTAAATCTAGGGAGAATACACTGTATCATAGTGATACAGGAAGGAAGAAATGGTAGGATCATGTGATAAAAAACCAGAATGGAACAATGTAGGCAGAGCTGGTAATAACAACACACACACACACACACACACACACACACACACACACACACACACACACACACACACACACACACACACACACACACACACACACACACACACACACACCCCTTCCCTACTCCTAGAAAACTGGAAGACCTGTAGGGCACAGAGGTGAACATAATCTAACCATGGAGATGTGAGTAACTTATTACGAAGGGCAGAGCAACACACAGATGGTGTGGGGTGAATGGGTGGGTGGGAAGGCTCAAAACAGAAGAGACTGCCAGATTTTCCATCTACCTGATTCCTCACTGAGGGTGACAGAATGAAAAACAGGTGATGGGGAGAGATTGTCAGGGACTAACATAGTTTGTAGTTTTTATTATTATTCAGTTGGGAAGGCCCTTTGTCTACAAGCCATCCCTCTTACCTCCTTAAGGGACGGCTATTTCAAAAGGGCCCCCTGGCTAGATCTTAACTGCCGGGTAGACTCATATGGAAGGAGGCAGTCCTTCAGGTATCCAGGGCCCAAGCCGTTTAGGGCTTTATATGTCAAAACAAGCACTTTGAATTGGGCCCGGGCAGCAACTGGTAGCCAATATAATTTGAACAGAATCGTCCTCACCACTCACCAGCCACACAGCTCGATTCTGAACCAGTTGCAGTCACTGAACTGTCTTCAAAGGCAGTCCCATGTACAGTGCGTTGTAGTAATCTATACGGGATATTTCCAGTGCACGTGTAACTGTCATGAGACATGGTTTCACAACCATCTCTAAAGATAAAATATTGTGACGTAGTACTGAGATGAATAACAATCCACTAACAACCCATTTAAGGCCTACTGTTTGAAGAATCTGGGATTTGTCTGTGTGTCATAAAACCATTTAATTTTGCTATACTCCTATATCAGACAATTTGTTTGGAATTCCTGGGCATACTGTACTGTTCGTTCAAAGTGCACTACTGTAAAGTGAAAGAACAACGACAGTATTCAACAGTATGCTTTGCCTGTAAATGAGATCCCTATGCTCAAAAGTAGTTAAAAGCCAAAGCAATGGAAGATTATATATTTTAACACAAGGGAAGTCTTGGTACTGTATATCTGAGAGGAATAACAGGAAAATGTGTACAGGATTACAACCTAAACTCAGTCAAGTATGGATGCTTTGAAGTCAGGTAAAAAAATATATTCTGAGATACAGTAACACTTTTTAAGCCCTGCCAAGTGGCAGGCCTAATAAAATCCAGCCAACTGCTCTTCCCAGAGAAAAGCAATTCCAGGAAAAAGGCAAATCAGAGCAGGTGTCTGAGAAAGGGTGCAAAATCTGTCTCCAGATAACACTACTTCTTCCATCCAAATGGTTCCAGTCTTTCTCCACCCAAATGGAGTTTCAGGTTATCCACTTAAAAAAAAAAAACACCCCACGTTCACAACATGGTAATGCAGGGGTAGGAATCCATGCTGCATGGGCTTCAAGTGGGTGTTTTTTGCTTTTTTGTTTGTTTGTTTTTTGCAGCCTCTGGACCACCATGCACCCCTCCTCCCCCCCCCAATATGAAGAAATGCCATTTTTTTGTTTCTGGAGTACTCCAGGAGTGATTGTTTTGCCCTAATATAAGACACAGGCCCACCTGCACTCTTCTGCTTCTTCCAGACAGCCCAGGATGAGTTTTACCAAACCAGAAGTGGATTTCTGAACATTTCCAGTGATATTTGGGAGAGCTTATGTGGCCTTCCTCTTGGGTTTAGCTACTCCTGGTGTTGTGACAAGGGGCAAGGGCTGATCCATTTCTGCTACAGTTCACATTCCTCATCCACCTCACTATATGTGTATTACTGTCTGACTGACAAGACTATACTCCATGCATCTGTAAAAGTGGGGTACAGGTTTTTTTAACAAAACAAAACCAAAGCGTATGCCCTAGTCCATAGCATGCCACATGTCTCTTCTGTTTTTACTGCAGCTAATTCTTCTGTTACACAAATGTAAAGGCAAGGGCATCAGGAATACTGTCTACACTCTCCTAATGAAAAATATATGTTGAAAGAACAGGATGTACAGGGGAGGGGAATAGAAGGAAAGGAAGTGGGGATGGTAACAACAAAGAAGAAGCTGGTCGTCCTGGCAAGACCATACTCCAGGACACCTCCTGCTAGTTCCAGAAACCATTCCTGCAGAGAGCCAGCTACTTCAATGATGTCTGATACTGAGCATTCTCAGAGCCAAGATGTGTTCAGAGTGAGGTGAGTTCCCATCATGCCATGCTCTGAAGTTGCGACTGGAGCCAAGCATGAGTGAAGCAGCCAATTCTATACATTTCCTTCTTCTCAAAGTGGTGAGATGTGTGTTGCTGCTGCCACTTCTCTGGCAGCAGCCAAGAGTGCCCGCACTAGCTTCTTCTTTTTTCTTCAGAGACATAGCAGGATCTGGTAAGCTCTCAATACCATCGTTATTGACTTAGTCATTATTCAAGCTAGTAAGGGACCACAGATGATGTCCTTCAACTGCACAGCTTAGACTGGCAGTCTTGTCAAGGATCTACAAAACTAGTGGCATCAGAAATAAGATTTGGGAAACTCTGCTTTGAAAACGGATACCAATATGTTTAGAAGGAAAAGATGCTGTGAAGTGGAAAAATTACCCTAACAGCCAGATTACATTGACTTTTCCTGGTCAATCAGGCTCAGTGGACCACTTGAAGTAGAATGTGAGCCGTGTGTGTATGTGTGTGTGTGTGTGTGTGTGTGTGTGTGTGTGTGTGTGTGTGTCTGTCTGTCTGTCTGTCTGTCTGTCTGTCTGTCTGTCTGTCTGTCTGTCTGTTCAGATTCAGAACTGGATTAACTTCCTAATGAAAGTGAGGGGAACTGAAAGTCATTTGTAGCTATTACAGCAATTGCAAATGGATACCTTTATCAGTTTCTCATTGACTCCCCCCCTTTTGTTCTGACAATGATGTCGTTAATGACAATTATAATTATTGCTTACAATATTTGTATGTCAAATGGGTTGCCCACAATTTAAAAAAAAGAAAATAATGCAATACAAAAACAACATAGGACTGTACAGTAAAATGAAATATAAGGTAGGGTCACAAAACCAAGCAATTGAAACTGCATGGCATCTGATTACTGGCACATAATGACAAGTCTTTCTAATTTTTCCAAACATACAATCATATGAATCTTTTTAAAAAATATTAGCTTGGTATTTCCCAAGATATGCATATCTGGATGGGTACCTAATATGCATCTCCACTGACATCCTGCCCCAAATAGGTGTGCACAACTGTGCATCATGACTAGATCTCAACTTAAGTAAGGCTTAAAGACCACTTTGGCACACATTGAAACTAACAGCACAGCAGGAACATTTCCAGGTTTCTAAGACAGGAAACATTGAAGAAGGAGCCACAAAAAACATTTGCCATCCAGATCCATTTTGTAATGTCATTCAAATCTAACTGGCTATGTGACACTTCAATCACATTCATGTTCCATGAATGTTGTAATGTCCCATTAATTAGAAAAAAGGACATTGAGGAGCAACATATGAAATCCATGGAAAGATACGGAGCAAGCAGCAGCAGCAATGACAAAAACAACTACTACTACTTAACAAAAGTAACACAACAGGAGTTTTCTCTATAAGCTTTCTTTCTACCCCTCAAGAACCTCCTTTTAAATAAAAAAATAAATGTCCATGTGAGAATTTGACCTAGTGCTAATTCTAACCGCTACAACCACAATGTTCATGGAGCCATCTCATATGTAGTACTTTCAAGTACAAACTATTGTATGTTACAATGGTTATTCTTTGTTTCCACACCAAATTTGAGAAACATCACAGTTAATTCCATTTCACAGGTATATATAAAAAAAGAGAAAGTGAGTAATCTAAACCCAGACACTAGAGTCAGACTCAAACCGCATCTTCCAGTCTCTGTCCAAATCTACATACACAAGGAAAGCCAGGCTTTTATGCACAAAATGATATGAAAATTCAGTTACAAAGAAAATGACTGCAACTTGTAGTTCACTGCAGAGCTAAGTGTTTAAGGTTCAAACCCCAATGACTTTCTAAACTTTCTACAGATGGCTTCCAAATCCACAGTGCTTCACTACCATCCACTCCCACAAGGAGCACCTCACTTGACTCTACGGATTTCATCTACACCTACGTTTGTTTTCCAACGTGAATACCACACTGACGAACTCCTGAAGAACTATTTTCTTGACCATTAATGGCCAGCTCAAACTGGTATCTTAGAGACATTGGAAACTGGATGACTCCTTTGTGTCATCAGTTGCATCTCAAGAACACTTGTATACATTATTTTCATGCTAGCATGTGATTACAAACAATGCAGAAATACTGGAACAAAAACAGAAAAGATCTACTCTGTAAATAATACAATGTGGTAAATTATTGTTCTCTTTAAATGCCCTTATCAGTGACATTTCCTATACAATCCATAGGGCAAAAGCTGCTGGTTTGATTGCCCATTGCTCTCCGGGAAGACTCGCTCAGATTCTTCTACGGATTATGCCTTATCAGGGAAATACCAGGGTTAAAGTGAAAGTGGTAATTCATTTCCCTTCTCTGTTGTTTCTTTATCATGAAAGCCGGCAGAGAAGGAAACAAATAAAAGGATAAATAACTCAGGAATCCCCCAACAAAAGGCAGCGACTTTTGCACGCTGAAAAATAGCTTTAGTATTTAATGTCACTTCAAGCAAATTTTAGAAAAGGTACTTAATATATTCCCTAGCACCAGTGTAGTTATATATTCCTTATGAAATTCAGAGAAATATTTGATCTGTTTTCTTATAACACAGCCTAGCTCCTTTGATGTGCAGCACCATAATCTACTGAGGTATTTAGATTTTGTATTTTTAGGTCTCTTTGGCTAGACAGAGTCTGAAAGGAGTGGGATAAGAGAAGAAAAGAAGTGCTACTTTTCTACTCCCCATATTGCTGCTCTCAGGGAAAAATGTCATGATGGAATTACTTTTAAAATGCAGGAAAGTGTTCCACCTAGAGTTCATTTTCTGGATCCAAATACAACTGATAGGTTATCTGCCTCTGAATGTTATTTTTAAGACTGTGGAAGTACTTGCTATTGTGGGGGGTCCCCCTTCTTTATTTCTTCCCTTTAAGAAGTGGAGATATTGTCCCGAGCCATAAATGACAATGCTTATCTTCTCCCCCCCACCTCCATGGTGATAAAAAGAGTCATTTTTATATTTAATTAATGCAGAGGATCGTTTTGGAAACTGGCTAATGAGGCTCTGATCACATTACCATGAAAATGTGCATTAACACTGCAACTGAGGAGGATGTTTCATGTGCAAAGAATCCACTTTGTAATTAGTCCACTGTGAAATGAATCATGTCAAGAAGAATTTGTTGCAGGGGGGGTGAGAGTTGGGGAGACACACTAGGCAATGGGCATTTAGCTACTGCTGTGCCAACAGACCACCAACATTCGAAGCTGTTTTGTCCTCAAGTCCTTAGCCCGTCATCAACAGGGCAGTCAAAAACTGGAAGCCTTCAGCTTCTGTCAACAACGACATGTCAAAGCAAGGACAAATTACAAAGAAGAAGGGAACAGATGCTGACAGGCACTAAACTTTCATCTGCCAGATTCCCCCAGCAAAAGCCTTGTCAGAACAAAATCCATCCAAATCAAATACAGATGCTATTCCACTTGTATAAAATTATAGGATATTGCACTAACTGTCTTTCTCCCTTTCCCTCTTAGGATGATTACACAGCCAGCACAAGTTAGCAGGTTTACAGAAACATTCCTGCCGCTGGGACACACACACTTCAATAAGTACTGTATAAATTACGCTCTCTGCCAAATGGCAGGGAAGCAGCTCCAGAGATAGCGGAACAGATGATAAAAGCACAAGTCATTGGAAACAGGCAAATTTATCTCTATTCTACACGAGAGAAAGAAAAACAGTTCAAATCACTATGGTTTTTAATTTAAAACACCAGGCACCCTATAACCTAGCTAGCTCATGCTAAGCCATAAACTTGATTCAGCGAGTTGACAATACCTGAAACCAAAGACCTGTTAAATCCCTAACAGCTGCAAAAGCATCATCAGTGTAACTGGCAGAGGATTCACTTACCAAAGCTAAAGACTCTCTGTGCGCATTATGGATAAGGTTCAATGGTAATGCAGGTGTCTGACTGGAAATCTGGCAAAGAGGCACAGCATTTTGAAAAGAAAACCAGAGGAAGTCAATTTCAGCAGGCGTGGTGAGAAACCTGAAAATCAGGAACCAACCCAAAACATGGAAGCAGGCATGTATACTCACACACCAAGAACCACACAGACAGACCAAATCCCCCCCCCCTCTCTCAGAGAGCTGCTGGCACTAGCAACAGCTTCTGCACTCACCTGAGAAACTTCATACAGCAGTTTGTAGTGTTCCTCCCTCTTCTGAAAACTGCACAGATTGCAACCCATTCTAAGAAGAAATGATGATAGAGCAATGCTTCTAATATCCCAAGAACTGAGACGCAAATGCACAGACCAGGAAGAACCCTCCAGACTTGACTACTGTTTGTCATCAGTCACTCCGGTGCAGGAACACAGACATGCCACACTGTTCGCTGGAAGCACAAGCCAGGGGAGTCTGTGCAAAGCAGCATGCTCTTCTTCCTCTTCCCTAAGTGTCTTACACTCATGCATCCACACAGACATACACAGAGTTTCATCTCAGTTCGCAGCAACACTCCCCCTGTCTCTGCATCAGTGCACATGACTACACAGATTCCACCTCATGAATATTAATACAGCCTCATTGATTATTTATGACAGAATGTGTTAGCAGGGAGGGGTATCATCGCTGCCACTGATAACAGATGAATATTCACTAATTAAGAAGTAAATGTAGCATGGTTAAACAAAATACATGTGTCACTAATACCTTTGTTTTATGAACGATGGAGCATACTGGGGAGACTTTTCTAAAAGTGGTGACCCTCCTTTAACTTTAGGATCTGAAGTATAACTCATGAGGGGAAATTTTGAGGAAACAAGACAATCTTGGATTGGGACTGATCTCCACCTTGGCCAACTTGTTTTCAAACAATTTATGTGGGGCAAGGGTTGCATTACTGAAAGATTATTGTTGTTTTTTTAAAGAAACAAGGATGAAAAATAAAACATATCCAGATGGTTATACTGCATTCTTCATTTGCACACTGCTATAAAATCTGTTTGTACACTAAAATTAGAAGGAAGCATATTCTAACACTATACATGCATTTTCTTTTGTGACAGAAAATGTCCAAGGCTAAAATCATGTACATGAAGACTTCAAGATATTCTGGGGAAAAATGGATGAGTGATAAATAATAAATAATAATAATGATAACTACAATGATAATATATCCACATACACACTCACTATGCATACTCACACATATAGGAATTACAGGTACCATGTCACACATACCACAAATCTTGCATATTAATAATTTATTTATGTATTTATTTATTTATTGAATTTATATCCCATGCCATCTGGCAACCAGGCCACTCTGGGCAGCTAACAACAATATCAGCAAGAATATTGTTGTTGTTGTTGTGTAGTCGTTTAGTTGTGTCCCACTCTTCATGACCCCATGGACCAGAGCACGCCAGGCCCTCCTGTCTTCCGCTGCCTCTCGGAGTTTGTTCAAATTCATGTTGGTAGCTTCAATGACACTGTCCAACCATCTCATCCTCTGTCGTTCCCTTCTCCTCTTGCCTTCACACTTTCCCAACATCAGGGTCTTTTCTGGGGAGTCTACTCTTCTCATGAGATGATCAAAGTATTGGAGCCTCACCTTCAGGATCTGTCCTTCCAGAGAGCACTCAGGGTTGGTTTCCTTTAGAATGGATAGGTTTGGTCTCCTTGCAGTCCAGGGGACTCTCAAGAACCTCCTCCAACACCACAATTCAAAAGCATCAATTCTTCGGTGGTCAGTTTTCTTTATGGTCCAGCTCTCACTTCCATACATCGCTACTGGAAAAACCATAGGTTTGATTATGCAGACTTTTGTCGGCAAGGTGATGCCTCTGCTTTTTAAGATGCTCTCTAAGTTTGTCATCGCTTTCCTCCTAAGAAGCAGGCGTATTTTAATTTTGTGGCTGCTGTCACCATCTGCAGTGATCATGGAGCCCAAGAAAGTAAAATCTGTCACTGCCTCCATATCTTCCCCTTCTATTTGCCAGGAGGTGATAGGACCGGTGGCCATGATCTTTTTTTTGAATGTTGACATTCAGACTGTTTTTTGCACTCTCCTCTTTCACCCTCATTAAGAGGGTCTTTAATTCCTCCTCACTTTCTGCCATCAGAGTGGTATCATCTGCATATTGGAGGTTGTTGATATTTCTTTCGGGAATCTTAATTCCAGCTTGAGATTCATCCAGTCCTGCCTTTCACATGATGTATTCTGCATATACGTTAAAAAAAGCAGGGGGACAACATACAGCCTTGTCGTATTCCTTTCCCAATTTTGAACCAATCAGTTGTTCCATATCCAGTTCTAATTGTTGCTTCCTGTCCCACATGTAGGTTTCTCAGGAGATAGATAATGTGGTCAGGCACTCCAATTTCTTTAAGAACTTGCCATAATTTGCTGTTGTCCACACAGTCAAATTTTTCGTAGTCAATGAAGCAGAAGTAGATGTTTTTCTGGAACTCTCTGGCTTTTTCCACAATCCAGTGCATGTTAGCAATTTGATCTCTAGTTCTTCTGCCCCTTCGAAATCCAGTTTGTATTTCTGGGAGTTCCCAGTCCACATACTACTCAAGCCTTGGAGGATTTTGAACATAACCTTGCTAGCATGTGAAATGAGTGCAATTGTACAGTAGTTGGTAAAAATTAAATTAATACATAACCAAATAGTGTAAATTAAAACAGGTGGCAATGAAGGTGGTAAAAAGGGTGATGGAGAGGATGGCAGAAAGGATGGTAAAAGGGAGGCCAAGATCTTAATACTCCGGAAAGTCTGCTCAAAGAGCCAGGTCTTCAATGCTCTTTTGAACCCATCCAGCGAGGATGCCAGGCAGATCTCAACCACCAAGAAGGCCCGGTTTCTTGTTCTTTCCCTCCGGGCCACCTTCAGGACCAAGGCCCTCAACCATCCTGCATGTGAAGAATGGGTATTATGGACAGATCTGGCTGGGAGCAGGTGTTCTGATAGGTACCAAGGTCCTAAACCATTTAGGACTTTGAATGTTATCATCATAACCTTGAAGTCGATGAGGAAATGAACCAGTCGCCAATGAAGGGCGACCAGAGTGGGGGAGATGTGATGGAATTTCTTCACCCCAGTTGTTAATCTGACCACCGAATTCTTGACCAATTGAAGTCTCCACATCAGCCTCAAAGGTAGCCCCATGTAGAGAACACTGCAGTAGTCTATTCTTGAGATTATGAGGCATGAATCAGCATCATGAGTGCCCCCATGTCTAGATAGGGATGCAGCTGGGCAATCCTCCAAAGATGGAAATGGGCTGCCCGAACCACAGATGGCACCTGGGTTTCCATGGTGAGATCCGGGTCCAGGCAGATGCCCAAGCTGCGAACCTCACTCTTCATGGGAAGAGTCACTCCCCCAAAGGAGAGAAAGTTTCCCAACCCACTGACCCCGGGGCTGCCCACATGCAAGGTTTCCATCTTGTCCAGATTCAACCTCAGTCCATTTGCCCTCATCCACTCCAGAACAGTCCCCAAGCAGTGTTCAAGGGTCGGAACAGCATCCACTGCAGTAGGAAAAAAGGAGAGGTGAAGCTGGGTGTCATCAGCCAGTGGCCTCATATAGATTTAAATAGCATTGGTGAGATGATCGACCCCTGTGGAACCCCACAATTGAGGATCCACGGGGTGGAAGTCATCCCACCAAGCTGCACTCTCTGGGGATAGTCCTCCAAGAAGGAACGGATCCATGCCAAAGCGAGGCCACCAATTCCATATTCGGAGAGCCACCCCAGGAGGATACCGTGGTCTATACTTGTGTTTATTTTATTTACATCAATATTTCTAACTATACCTTTCACCCACAATGGAATGTAATGGCTGACTAACGAGCCCCAGCAAGTCTTCCAACATCAGTGAAATACCAAGAAAGTGTGCTGGAAGATACATGGAGTTCTTGGTGCCAGGAATCCCATAAAATTGCTGCTGCAGCAGAAAAAGCCAATCCATTTGTGGATTGCTTTACTGGATATAAACATGCAGGAGGAGCATGGTAAGAGTATAAGGTCTCTCAACTCTATGCTGCATCTCTTAACCTAAGTCCTCACCTCGAAAGATGATTGGTACTGTTACATACAGCACTGATGTTACCTGTCTGTCAAGGGTTTGGAGGGAAAGTTCCATCCTATGGGGAGTGGAAGGCGGGACATCAGGAGGAGGGGCTGTACTGTATATATATGTGAAGCCTGTGTGGTGAAGCAGGTAGACGCTGGGATGTGAAGAAGCAGCAGCTGGGAAGAAGAAGCTGGTGTGGGAGTCTGTGTGTCAGACAGGGTACTACTGTGTGTCAGAGTACCAACCTGATAGGTTCAGGTGTCTGTTGGTTAGCCAGAACTGATAGGTCCAGGGTCTGTGCTTCAAGTTAAGGGTTCTGTGTGAACCAAGCTGTATGCATGTATGAATGAGAATAAGCCACGTTACTTTATCTTATTCACCTGATTATTTTATTTTCCCTGTGTGATTTAAATAAACCTTGTTCTTTATTTGTTTAAAAATCCATCCCTGGTCTGTGTGACTTCTTATAGGGAATGGTTGGTGGCAGCTTAGTTAACGTGTGGCAGATCCCAGTAGGTCTGGGTTTGTCACATTGATTGGTGTCCAGCGTGTGGGATACGACTGGTCCAGTTGTCCAGTGGTCCAGCAAAGCCTTGGCAAGAGTGCCCAGAGCAAGGGGGGTCTAGTCAGGGACAATCTGAGGCGCGTAGGTAATCTTCTAGGTGTACCTCACGGGGAGGTGCGCTAGTGGAAGAACGTGCCAACTGGGGAGACTAGATTAGAGTGCTCTGAGGCAGCCTGTTTTGGCGGGAAAAAAGCTGAGGCAAAATTGTAAAGTAGAAGTGAGCTAGCTTGCCTGCTGAGAGGCCCAGCAGAGGGGGGTAGACTCCAACTTGCTACAGTTGCAAGTTAAGTGCTGAAGGACAGCAGCATTCTATAGGGAAAGCTGCTTCTGAGGCAAAAAAAAAAAAAGTGGTCGTTTTATTTTGAGGCTTGACTTTTTAAAGCAGCCTGTTCTGGGGGGGAGTATGCCCTTGACTCGAAGCCAGATGGCAGAAAGGGGTGAAGTGAAAGACCCCCAGATTGACCAAGGTTCTGAGGATGAATTTGGCTCAGTGCAAGGTGACAGCACGGGAGAACAAAACCCAGAACTCAGAAAAATACTCATAGCCCAACAGCATGAACTGAGGGTGAGGGAAATGGAGGAAAGGGAAAGAGAGAAACAGCGGCAATTTGAATTAGAGAGAGAGAGAGAGAGAATGGAGAGGGAAGAAAGAATGGAGAGAGAGAAAATTGCTCTGGAAAAAGAAAGGATGGCGTTTGAATTAAGGAAATTGGAAATGATGAACCAGAATAATAATAACAATAGGGATTCTGAGGGAGGCCAATTGTCAAAGGCTGACCTGAAGAAATTCCCTGTGTACCACAAGGGAGATTGTCCTGAGGTGTTCTTTTCCTTAGTGGAAAGAGCGTTTGTGGACTTCTCAGTGAGGGAAACTGAGAAGATGACCATCATGCGATCTTTAATCAGTGGTAGCCTGGCTGATGTCTATGCCGAGATGCCTGAGGAACTGATGAGAGATTTTGCAGAGTTTAAAAAACTGGTGTTTGCAAGACATGGGATAAATGCGGAACAACTGAGACAAAGATTCAGGTCAATCACCAAGAAGCCAGAACAGACTTTTACCCAAGTGGGGGCCCAATTGGTGAGGCTGCTTGAGAAATGGCTATCTCAGGAGGGGACAGAGACCTTTCAACAGCTTAAAGATTTGATAGCGCTGGAGCAGTTCTATTCAGTCCTGCATGGGGAATTGAAATTCCAGGTGAGGGAAAGGAAACCAAAATCTGTGGCAGAAGCCGCCGAGATTGCAGATTTTATTCACCAGATAAGAAAGCCCTTAGGTGAGGAGAAATCTGTAGGTAAACCCAAAGAAACCTACAGCAAGTACTCTCAGGGACCAGGGAAAAGCCAGCAAGGGGGAGGGGCCCATGGTGAAGGGAAGCCCTCAGACATGAAACCAAGACCTCAGATTTTGGAGGGAAAACCAAAACAAGATGAGAGAGAATCAAAATACACCAGAAAATGTTATTTCTGTCAGGGAAAGGGCCATCTAATCTCAGAGTGTGAGAAATTAAAGCAGCTAAAAGGAATGGTGCCTCAGGAGTCGAGTGGAACCAAGCCAAAAGCTGTGTTCTGTGTCCAGAAAGAGCAAGGCTCATTGTCACTGAGGGAGCCTGTTGCCATGGCGACTCAATCTGGAACAGCTACATCTGCTGATCAGGCTGAGGAAAATGGTCCTCTTGTAGAGGTCAAGCGATGCTTGCTCGTGAGAACAGATTCTCAGTTGTTTGAGACAGCAGGGGTGGACGTAGGAATACTTGACCGTCAGTATCGGGGGCTGTGGGACACTTGTTCTCAGGTGACCCTGTGCCATCCAGATATTATTCCTAGGGAATATGTAATCCCAAATGAGAGCATGAAGGTGGCAGGGATTGAGGGGCAGGTAATCTCTCTGCCAGTCGCGGAGGTACCTGTGAACTTTCAAGGCTGGAGGGGAGTTTGGCGGCTAGCGATTTCATCGACTTTGCCAGCAGCCGTGCTCGTGGGAAATGACCTGGCTGAACATGTGAAAAGGGTGCTAGTGATTACACGTTCACAAGCCACCACGGGGACAGTTCAGGGGGGTAATGATGAGCCAGAGACGGAAGCAGAGGGGAGTTCAGAAGCTGTGGTGGAAACCTTAACCACAGACAGCAGATTTGGACAAGAGCAAAAGGCAGACGCCACTCTTCAAAAGTGTTTTGAACAGGTGACTGACGCCCAGCTAACACCTGAAACCCCAGTGAGATTTCTGGAGAAAAAGGGGATTTTATATAGAGAAACCCTGAGGAATATCTCAAAAGGGGGAGATGGGATCAGAAGTCAGCTGGTGGTACCTGAAAAGTATCGCCCCATGATCTTACAAAGGGGGCACTCTGACATGTTTGCTGCGCACTTAGGGGTGAACAAGACACAGCAGAGAATCACACAGAATTTCTACTGGCCTGACATAGGGAGGCAGATCAGGGAGTTCTGTAAACAATGTGATGTGTGTCAAAGGCAGGGGAATAGCCGTGACAGGACCAAAGCAAAGTTGTGCCCTTTGCCTGTGATTGACACTCCGTTCAAATGCATAGGGGTGGATATTGTGGGACCTTTGCCCAAGGCCACAAAGAGGGGGAACAGGTTCATTCTCACAATTGTGGACCATGCCACGAGGTACCCTGAAGCCATACCCTTGACTAACATTGAAACTAACACAGTGGCAGATGCCTTGGTGGGGTATATGTCCAGGATGGGATTTGCCTCAGAAATAATCACAGATTTGGGAGCATCGTTCACATCAAAGCTCATGAAACGCTTATGGCAAATCTGTGGAATTAAGCACAAGGAAACCACTGCCTATCATCCTGAAAGTAATGGGTTAACTGAGAAGTTCAATGGGACTCTAATGCGCATGATTAGGGCTTACTTGGCAGAGAATCCAAACAATTGGGACCAGAAGCTGCAATCCCTTTTGTTTGCTTATCGATCAGTGCCACAAGCCAGTACCGGACCGGGTTCAGTCCATTTGAACTTTTATTTGGGAGAAGGGTGAAAGGGCCCCTTGATTTGATCAAACAAAATTGGGAGCAGATCACCCAGGATGACCCACAAGACGTTGTGACATACATAGACACCTTGATGAATGACCTAAAGAGAAATCTAGAGCTAGCAGCAGAGACCCTGCAAGCTCAAAAGGTCAGAAAGAAAGCTTGGGTTGACCAGAGAGCCAGTGAGAGGCACTTTAATCCAGGGGAGGAAGTGCTTTGGCCTAGGCCCTGCAAAGAGAACAAACTGCAGCTGGGTAGCCCAGAAATAAAATACTTGGGTCATATGGTAGGGGGAGGAATGATAAAACCCCTGGAGGCCAAAATAGAAGCTGTTCGTGATTGGCCTAGACCCAACACCAAGAAAAAGGTCAAATCATTTCTTGGGTTGGTGGGCTACTACAGAAAGTTCATCCCGAGGTTTAGCGAGATTGCGGCTCCGCTGACCGATCTGACGAGGAAGAAGGCTGATGACCGCATCCCGTGGACCAGCGACTGTGAGGAGGCGTTCCAGAGGTTGAAGCAGGCGCTCATCAACTATCCAGTGCTGCGGGCTCCAGACTTCGACCGGGAGTTCATCATCTACACCGATGCATCTAACAGCGGGGTAGGAGCAGTTCTGTGCCAGGAGGATGAGAATGGTGACCAGCATCCAGTGTCCTACCTGAGTAGGAAACTTCAAAAAGGTGAGAGACATTTGGCAACCGTGGAGAAAGAGTGTTTGGCCATAGTCTACGCGATCCAGAAGGCCAAGCCTTACATCTGGGGAAGACATTTTGTTCTGTGCACTGACCATTCACCACTGCAATGGTTAAAGACAATGAAAACCCACAATAGCAAACTTATGAGGTGGGCTTTAAACCTGCAAGACTATGACTTTGAAGTGAAGGTGGTCAGAGGGTCAGTGAACTGTGTTGCTGACGCCTTGTCAAGAAGACCTGAAGAATGAAGACGGCGAAAGAAACATGGACTATGTATATATGTTGGTGACAAAAAGTTAAATGTACCTGTTTTTTGAACTTGGTTTGTATGAATAAAGGTAAATTGATGTAATGTATATGGTAAATGTTTAAATGCCTAATTGCTATGGTTAACTTAGAATGTAAGTATAAGTAAGTATGATATGGTATGTATAACTGTTGTTGTGTGTTTTATCCAGGTTGTTTTTTGGGAAAAAGCACCTTAGCTTTCCCCCTACAAAACAACTTATAAAGAGGGGAGGTGTTACATACAGCACTGATGTTACCTGTCTGTCAAGGGTTTGGAGGGAAAGTTCCATCCTATGGGGAGTGGAAGGCGGGACATCAGGAGGAGGGGCTGTACTGTATATATATGTGAAGCCTGTGTGGTGAAGCAGGTAGACGCTGGGATGTGAAGAAGCAGCAGCTGGGAAGAAGAAGCTGGTGTGGGAGTCTGTGTGTCAGACAGGGTACTACTGTGTGTCAGAGTACCAACCTGATAGGTTCAGGTGTCTGTTGGTTAGCCAGAACTGATAGGTCCAGGGTCTGTGCTTCAAGTTAAGGGTTCTGTGTGAACCAAGCTGTATGCATGTATGAATGAGAATAAGCCACGTTACTTTATCTTATTCACCTGATTATTTTATTTTCCCTGTGTGTGATTTAAATAAACCTTGTTCTTTATTTGTTTAAAAATCCATCCCTGGTCTGTGTGACTTCTTATAGGGAATGGTTGGTGGCAGCTTAGTTAACGTGTGGCAGATCCCAGTAGGTCTGGGTTTGTCACAGGTACTGTCTCATATGATCACCTGTACAGGTAGGAGATACTGATAGCATGATGATAGGCACCTTCTTCGTTTATAGCTCCAAGAAAATCACTGTAATTCACATGTATGGTAGTGACAGTCTTCAGACTGGACCCTATATTAGTATGGTGACAAGATTACTTAATTAAAATGTCACCTTTCTCCAAACTCACAATACAGTATTACGAGTAAAAAAAGTAATGCTGAAAACTCAATAAATTACTAATTAAAAAGCAACTAAACTGGAATGATTAAAATTCATTAAGTATATGAAAACATTTAAAAACTGTAAAAGTAACTTAGAAAAGCAAAGACTAGCAACCAGGGACTCGCCTATAGTTGTTAAAAGTCAACTTGAAGAGGTGGGTCCAACTATTGATGGAAGAATAAAAGGAAGGGGGCTAACCTAGCTTTCCAAGAGAGAGAGCATTGAAAGTAGCCATAGAAAAGGCCTTCTCTCATGTCCCCATCAAACATGCCTGTGATGGCAATGGGACAGAGAAAAGGGTATCCTATGCAGATCTTATACCCCACAAAGGCTCATACAGGAAGATAGTCCTTCAGATAGTCTGGACCCAAACCATATAGGGTTTTATAAGTGGTAAATGACAGGCAGAGATGGATAGACAGGAAAATAACCAGAAATGTATGTTCCACTGGATGGAATTCTGTTTATCCTTACAGAAAATAAAGTTATATATGTGCAAATTGCCTGGTATTATAGCAGGGCAACAAGGATCTGCCGTTTCCTTTGAGACCACTGCACAAGGCACCTTTGAAAGTATTTTGTGAATAGCACTTCCACGTTGTTGTGATTAGAGCTACCACTTCTGTAACACTGAGTTAGTAAAATTTTTAGAATTGGTATATCTCATTATATATAACTCTATGTATATATCTCCATATGTATGAGTGTGTGTGTGTGTAGTTAGTTATTTGCAGTCAAGTTATTGGAACCAAGTTATAGTGTTCCTAAATATGACTTTCAATGTAAGCGGGTTATTTAAGGAGCGGTTTTACCAGTTCCACTCCCCCAGTGAGTTTCCATGGCCAAGTGGTGATCTCAACCCTGTTCTCCAGAGTCCTAGTTCATCACTTGCTCCAAAACACACCGGGTATATATATGAGAAACATTTTGAGTAACTGAGAGAAGGAATGCAAGTTTGGACTGAATATGAATGCAAGTAATTATAGAATCTTTATTTTTAAATATTAAAAAGCTTCTGTGAGAGCTTGCCATGAAGCCTAATTTCGCCATTTGTCAACTGAATTTTAATGGCTCCACAATTCTCACCATGTTCATAAAAGCAAGGACAGATTTAAAATTAAACTTGGATCCTAAAAAGCAGTGCAAATTCCTCACACTTAAAACTACTACTATGTCCTGAGTTTTACAACATGCAATTGATCAGAGTACTTCTCAAATTAAGCATTCAAACCATTGTAAACCCATGGTCATTTTCAGGACTTTTGTTTCTAACTAATGTTTTCTGATATATTCACTAATTAAATTAAATAGTCTCTTGTTCTGAACCATTTTCAACGTAATGGAATGGCAGGTGGAAACTAGTGCAAAAATAATTACTTAATAGCCAATGAAATCAATCAAGGTAATCTTGACACCAGCTTCTAATATGTTTAACTGATAAAGTACTAGTTTTTCCTTCCTTTTCTCTCTCTCTCTCTCTTTTGAAAAGCGTTTTGTAAAATGTTTTCTAAAAATCAATACCAGGAAATGATTCTAATGAGTACTAATTGTTAACGAAGTGGCTTTGCATCAAGCAGTACCGCAAACACCACCAATCACCATGGCAAGTAGATCCACAATCATACACCAAGGGATATTGTATTATAATCCAATTTTCTAGACCTTGATTTTAGCCTAACAGGTTGGATCAAAGCCAAGTATTTATTTATTTATTTATTTATTTATTTATTTATTTATTTATTTATTTATTTATTTATTTATATTTATACCCCGCCCCTCTGGACCATGTCTACTCGGGTACCCTGCATGGAAGAAGCATCATTGCTCATGATACGGCAAGTTAGCAAAGGCATGTATGATCTGCTTCACAAGTCATCAATCACCTCATGCTCCATTTTAATTTTAATTTCCTCTATTTTAATAAATGAATTGTTTGTATAAGACACATTGGCTGAAATCGTGTTGTTTAACTTAGTAAATTACAACTAAAGTGGGCTCACCAAATTGGTGGGGATATGGTGAGTCATCTCTATAAGTTCCACTGATTCAATGGCTCTACTATAGTTGTAACGTACCACAGTATCTATAATTTGCTTTGATTTTTTAAAATTCTGTGCCATACAAGAAAAGTGTTCACGTTAAGAAACAAAATATGGAAACTTTCCTAGGGGCACTGGCTTCCAAAGCCAGATTGACCAGTAATCCCTATATTATTATATATTATTATATTATATTATATTATATTACATTACATTACATTACATTATATTATATTATATTATATTATATTATATTATATTATATTATATTATAGTCTTTTCTGTAATGTAGAACGTAACAGTGGAAAGGAGAGCATGCTCTGTACATCTGTAATTTCAACTCTACATTATGGGCAAACTGGATGAATGACATACTTTATTCTGTATAGTTGCGCGACCTATCTGGAATTGGTCTGAGTGATGGCCCTCCGCCTAGTTTTTCCCAGACCAATTTGCAGCATTTATAAATCTAAAGTGGAGGCCCTCCGCCGGGAGCTCTCTCCTTTTTTGAATATAGTGAGTCGAGCCTGTGATGCCTGACTCTGTGGACAAGGTTCTTGACCGCTGTCGAGCCACCACCTCCTCCCTTGACCCTTGCCCGGCCTGGCTAATCAAAGCAGCCAGGCTGAAAACAACAGAATGGGCCACAGCAATAATAAATGGGTCTTTCCTTGAGGGCCGATTTCCACCAGCCCTCAAGGAGACACTCATTAGGCCCATAAGAAAGAAACTTAACATGGCAGTGGACGAAATTGGCAACTATAGGCCCTTCGCCAATGTTTCTTTCATTAGCAAAGTGGTTGAGAGGGTGGTGGCTGACCAGCTTCAGACTCATTTGGATGAAACAGATCCCCTGGATCCATTTCAGTCAGGCTTCAGGCCGCGCCACGGTACAAAGACGGCATTGGTCGCCCTGTATGATGACCTGTTGAGGGAGGCTGATGGGTAAAACATCTTTGTTGGTCCTCCTCAACATCTCGGTGGCCTTTGATACGGTTGATCACGGTATCCTCCTGGGGAGGCTCTCTAAGTTGGGAATTGGTGGCTTGGCATTTGCCTGGCTCCGTTCCTTCTTGGAGGACCGTCCCCAGAGAGTACAGCTTGGGAAGAGTGTTTCGGCCCCATGAAGTCTCAATTGTGGGGTTCCACATGGGTTGATTATCTCCCCAATACTGTTTAGCATCTATATGAGACTACTGGGTGGGGTTATCAGGGGGTGTGGAGCATCGTGTCATCAATATGCTGATGACACTCAGCTCTACATCTCCTTTTCACCAACTGCAGGTGATGCTGTCCTGTCCCTTCAGCGCTGCCTGGGGACCATACTGCAATGGATGCAGGAAAATGGGCTGAGATTGAACCCGGACAAGACGGAGGGTCTAAGGATGGGTGCTCTTGTGGTCAGCGGCTTGGGTGACTCTCTCTCGTTTGTGGGGGTGACCTTGGCAGCTAAGAGTGCGGTTTGCAGCTTGGGGATCCATCTGGACCCGGCACTCACCATGGAAACGCAGGTGACATTGGTAGTCCATACCGCTTTTTTCCATCTCTGGAGGATTGCTCGGCTGTAGCCCTACCTTGATACGGGGGCACTCACCACCTTGGTGCATGCGCTCGTAATCTCAAGATTAGACCACTGTAACACGCTCTATGTGGGGCTGCCTTTGAGGCTGATGTGGAAACTTCAGGTGGTGCAGAACGCAGCAGCCAGACTCCTTAGTGGAGTGAGAAAATACCAACATATTTCTCCTACTCTGGCCGCATTGCATTGGCTGCCCATCCGTTTCCGCATCAACTTCAAAATTTTAATGCTTACTTATAAAGCCCTAAACAGTTTAGGACCTCAATATTTGGTGGAACGTGTACTCCCACCAAGCTCTACCCGGACCACCCGTGCAAGTCAGGAGGTGAGGCTGAGGGGCCTGACGCCCAGAGAGGCCCGGAAGGAAAAGACATGAAATCAGGCCTTCTCAGCAGTGGCTCCTCACCTCTGGAACAAACCTCCTCCGGAGATTCATGCGGCCCCTACACTGGGTATCTTTAAAAGCCAAGTAAAAACATGGATGTTTACTCAGGCCTTCCCTCCAGTCAATACTTGATTCTCTCTTCTCATTTCTCTTTAATTTATTTGAACTCTATTTTCTTGGTTTCCACATTTTCATTTGTAGATTTATGTAACTATGTGTTTTTATTAATTGCTTGTATTATATTGGAAGCCGCTCAGAGTGGTTGCAGGATACAAATCAAATAAAATCGATCAATCAATCAATCAATCAATCAATACTGCTATTATAACCAGACACTGTGAGAAGGGACCAAGTTGATTCTAATGCCCATAAAATGGCTCAGATGACTGCTCTGCAAGGGTATGTAAAATATTTCTCTTTGAAGATAGTGTGTACTGATTTTGTGGTACAAGAGACAAGACCTTGCTTATTTGCTGCAGTTTAATTACTCAAACAGAAACGACTCATTTAAGCCACTAGAGACCCAAACTGTAGCTTCATGATAACTCCAAAGCTTACACAGGACAAAGAGCTATATCCAAATTTAGGCCCTGTGTGTAGGGCCACTGAATCAAGAGAGTTGAAATAAGTGACCCATTCATTCAGTGGGTCTCCTGTTGCTAACAAATGGATGGGAGGGGTAATAGATTTGATCAGCTGTCAGTATTTAACAAACAACTGCAAAAGGGGGGAGAAATTATGTGCAAAATATTGTTTTTGCCAACATGAGGAGTCTACAGAGAGCACCAGGAAATTCCTCACAATCCTTGCCAGCAAAGAACAGAATGTTGCACCTCCTCCTTCAGGATAGGACAAGCAAGGATTGGGTTCTTCAAACCGTGAAGTGATATAAACACTTCAGATTCACCTTAAGACTTAATTCTTGAGGTGAATTGGAAGCTTGCAAAGGTGCATGTATACCTGACTTGCACCAGAAAAGGTTGTTTTGATGGGTGAGATCTCCCTTAAAGTGACTCTTCCATTTGTTGGGGAATCAGTCTAGCATGGCCCCCAAAAGGTAGCAGCCCCACAGTTTGAACAACAAGGTGTAACTTGGAATCAGCTTGTGGATGGCCTGGAGGGCATTTCCCCATACATTATATGATCATATATATGGGAAATATATGGCACAAGACCAGAAGCAGTCTAATTTGCAATCTACTTCCCTGTGTGATCGCACCCTTACAAAAGTAACAATGACATCTTTTGTCACCATTGCAGTCAAAACTACAAGGGCACACGTACTTCATGAATAATTCTGATTGATGGTAGTCCTGCAAATATCATGGCATAAGGCTGATGATGTCATCAGCCAAGGCATTAAAAAAAAAGAAAAGAAATTATACATTTTTGGCTGTGATTTTCAGCAATTAAAATTTTCCTCTCCTGTCCTGCAGCTCCCATGGGTTCCTAAAGATGAGAGAGATTACTCAGGACCTGAGGGAGTCAGGGGATGAGAGAAGGAAATGTTCAGTTTCTAAATAGTTGTCTCAGCCGATAACATCAGACTGATACAACACAACTTAAATGAACAGGATTTCAGCCATTAGATTTACAGTGTTGAATGGTGAGTATCCTGCTGCCTAGCTCTGCCTATGCAATGGCAGCAACATAATTATCAGCAGCAGGTTCTTTCCAGATTTCAGCATGCGCAAACTCATGCCCAATAAAATGAAATCCTGCACAGACAAAAATTGGAAGAGGAAGAACGCTTCAGTCAGCAGCATTCTACTGCTGATGACAACATTATTCCCATTGCACAGGTGGAGCTACACAACAGGATACTGGCCTACATGTTGCATCTATATTATGTATTTTTAAAATTTAAAGTATTTTAGCTCATTCTTCCTCCTTTATTAATAACACAGCATTCTATAATATCTTCTGGTTATAAAATAGCTGTTTTCCTAGACAAACTGTGAATGCCACCCCAGAAACAACACTTTGCATTTCTGTGACAGCCAAGTCGACTTGGAATACATTTTATCTGTGACCAGCAACTTCAAGCAATTAACAGCTTGATAGTCCCATTCCTATGTTAATAAAACATTGTCTAAAATTCTGTTGTGCTGCTTGTGAAAGGTGTAACTTTTGGAGACAAACTGTTGTGCAGCACAATATGGAACAGATATTGTTTACTGAGATTGGTTTACCTGAGGTAATTAACCTTAAAAATCTACAACTTTTAAAGAAGCTCAATAGGATTTTCTCTTATCTGTATCCCTACCTGATTATGACCATCACCACCACAGGAATATGTACAAATACAGAGGAAGTGGCATTTGCCCTCTTTATGTCCAAAGAAGTGGATTTTGATCCAAGAAAATTCACACTGAAATAAATCTGTTTGTCTGCAAAGTGTCAGGATATTTTACCTTTTTTCTTTTTCACAATTAATTTGGCCAGTACCATGAGGAGTAAAGACTACCAAAGTGCTCACTGATCAATTGAGAAAACAAGTAACAATAAGCTTGTACTTCCTTAGAAAAAGTGCTCTTTATAATGATGTAGCCCAGTCCTGCATGGAAATTTCATTTGCACTATACAACAAACCTCCAAATAAGAGTACATAGGAAATATTGTTAATGTAATGATTTTAATTATCCACAATGCTTGATGCTTTTCAAAATCTAATATGTTTTATACTAGAATTCTTATCAGCAAGTGATGGCAAAAACCTTTTAATAAAATTGAAACTTTTCATGGGACAGTGCTGAAACTGTACATGGGAGCACCAGCTGAGGGTGTTCCCAACAGGCTCCTGATCTTTAACACCTATATGGCAGGCAGGTACAACACAGACAATTTCACACAGGCACTAGCTATGCTTATTTAATTAACCTGGTATGGATAGGTTTTTTTTCTCTTTGATTCTGAAGAATTTATTTAAAAAATTAAAAAATTCATTAATGTTCAATTCAGCATTGGTTAGACCTCATCTTGAGTAATATATTCAGTTCTGGACACCCCACTTCAAGGAGGATGCCAAAAAATTGGAACAAGTTCAGAGGAAGGCAACAAGAATGATTAGGGGATTGGAAGCCAAGTCCTAGCAGGAAAGACTAGGAAATAAATGGGCATGCTTAAAAAAGAAGATTGCTGGGAGATACAATAGCAATTTCCAAATACTTGAAAAGTAGTCATACAGAAGAGGGGCAGAATCTGTTCTCAATCATCCCTGAGGACATGCAACAATGGGCTGAAGTTACAGGAAGCCAGATTTTAGATGAATATCAGGAAAAACCTCCTAATTGTTAGAGCAGTATGACAATGGAACCAATTACCTCAAGAGGTGGAGCCCTCCAATACTGGAGGCATTCAAGAGAAATTCAGACAACCACCTGGCAGACATCCTTTGATTTGTATTCCTGCATTGTGCAGGGGATTGGACTCGATGGCCTTATAGGCCCCTTCCAACCTCATGATTCTATGAACTATTTTATACCATAAGGTATTATAGAAATTTGGATTATTAATAAATGAAGAAGAGTGAACAAAAATACTTTAAAGACAGAACTTCAAAATGTAAATGTGGCAGAAAATGAAACTGACAATTGTTCTATCCCTAGAATAATCAAAGATAAAGAGATGTGCCAAGGAAATTTCAGGCATTGTCTGCTTTGTCTTGCAGCTTGCATAGACATTCATGAAATGATAAAACTGGCTTTAAAATATTTACTCAGTCACTTATTTAGTAAGAATGCAACAGACATTTATATTGTACGGGAAAGGAAACCGAACTGGAAGTTATGATAAATGAATTTTGGTGACACCATATCAGAACTGATGGATAGCTCAGTGGTTTAGTTATCTGGTTGTTGAGCCTGACGTTGGGACTTCAGTTCCCCTCACTGACAGGGGCTGGACTTGATGATCTATAGGGTCCCTTCCAGCTCCACAGTTCTAAGATCATTGCAAGACTTTTCTTATGGCTCAAAGAACTGTAATGGATTTTCTTAGTGTTAAAGTTCAAAACTGCCTCTGAGATAATAAAAGTAACTTGCTTGCCAAAATATAGAAAAATGAACACCAATAAGAAGCCTTTGAGATGCTTCAGTAGGCATGCAATGCTTCAAAACTAACCATCTCGATCTCAGGTTAGAAAGAAATAAAAACATTCTGTTCTTTCATGCTTGGCTATGACTTCTTTGCCACTTTAAAACTAATCTGACATGGTATATAGGGCTGTAAGACAAAATTCAGTTTCCAGCTAATAACTGAATAGGATGATGGATGCATGAACAGCACAGTGCAATACAGGAGGGAGGAATTGTGCAAACAGTTTCGGTGTCTGACAGCTGGCTAGTTTGATTTAAAATTACAATTTGAACGGAAATTAACTCTTATTTCCTGATGGCCATTAAAAAAGAATTATGAGTCCCATTCATTTTGTTGTCATTAGCGAAAATATTCTGCAGTGTTCAAACCCTAATCCACTCCCGGCAAAATTCTTGCAGCAGCTATGGTTTACTTCAGACACTGGTGTTGTTTTTTTCTTCCAAAATCTTTACCCTTGCCAGTGCACCTGCCTTCCAGAAGATCATTAGGTATAAATCCCAACGTACTCCAATCAACCTTGCTTTAGTTACTCTACCGTCTGTTCTAGAAGAAAATTAATGTTATTAGATCCCTTTCCCTTCATCAAGATGGGCTGGTATTTGGTTACCGTGCCAGCTGGATAAGAGGTGCTTAGGTCTGTAGTACACTGACCCATCTTATTATCTAGGCACAGCCCAAGTCCCAACATGCTAATGCTATAGCTGCAACTAAAGCCTGCACCAGCTGTTTAACTATTGCACAGGTACTTAAAAGGATTACAGCATTCTAAACCATAAGCTTGGCAACAGATACTCAGCATCAAAGAACTCCTATGCTGCCTCTGCTTGCTAAGGAAGACCAGGCTGGGATTTGGCTTACCATTTAAAAACTATGACATCCGGACAATGTGACAGAGATAGTGCAAAAGTTACGTGCAACATGTGGGGTTTTATCTCATATTTATTTATTATTTGTTTATTCATCCATTCATTACACTACTCTGGGTGGCTAACAGCATTTGAAAACCCAGCCCAGCCCACAGAAACAAAAATAATGAGATCCAAACCAAAACAGTAATAACCCAAAATATAAAATAAACCTACATGGCTAATCAAAACCAATATCCACTTCATGGATTCACAAAGGTGTTAAAAGGGATAAGATGTTTCTGAAGGCCTCTTCTGATGAAATCCCAACTATTGAGCCTTTTATTACAACATCCCATCTAGATACCCCATCCCACAGATTAGCATAGCAAACTTTATTTTTTTCTCTGAACCCACCAGCAGAGCTTTAATCTGAGTTCTCTTCTTTCCTACTATTCACACACACAGAGAGAGAGAGAGGGAGAGGGAGAGGGAGAGAGAGGGAGAGAGAGGGAGGGAGAGAGAGAGACCAAGTTCAGAGAGGAGATTTGTCACAGTTCAGTAATTCTAGGACCAGTTGTTTGCCTATGGTTGATTTCAGATAGCAGCTCTTTGATTCATGTCTACATTGTGTCTTGGCCACCCAACCACCAATCTGACTTTTTTTCTCTTTAGCACTTCTGCCTCCAACTCAAGGTTACTGCAATATGATCATACTTCTTCTGTTTGCCATCTCTGCACTATCCAGTGAAATTGCTTCCCTTCATTCGGCGTACTAGTAGTTACAGACAAAATATAGCCAGAAGAAAATACAGCAGTCAAACTCACACACTGAAGACACAGGATGATAAGTAGACTGAGCTGCATTCTACAACAATTCTTTTTGGACATTGTGTATTTTCAGATTTTGCAATATAAGTCCTGTAAAGAGGTTTGAAATAAGATTTGTTGGCTGGATCCCACTGACTGTACACACAAAAACTTAAAAGAATGTATTTTGAAGCACTACATTACCACTAATAAAAGCCAATAAAAAAGAATCAATACTGAAACAATTTATGTTGGATGTCAGTCAGTCAGTCACCCCCACCACACATTTTTTTAATTGTAGGTTTTAAGAAATACTTCTGCAAATACAGGGTGGACAAAAATGAATGTTTTTTTAAAAAAATAATCAAATGGATTTAAATCACGATTTAAATCCAAAAAAATCAATGTTGTATTTAAGTTTTAAAAAATATATAAAAATTTTATTTAACTTTTTTTTTAAAAATCAATTTATTGAAATCAAATCCACCCTGTGCAAAAATAGTTTTACACATATTCCCCAGCATCTGCTGGTTGTCAGTAACATTAGTAAATAAAAACAGTTCATAGCCAAGAAAAGAAGGAAGCTAGGAGAAAAGGAAATTCTCTCAGAGAATCCTCTTTAAAATTCCCTGTTCATTGTTCTTACTGAATTATAATGGAAGCCATCTGTAGGCAGATAGGTGACATATTCATATGTCATGACAAGCCAAGAACATTGGCTTACTAAACCATGACGTGCACAAGAGTGTGATGGTGCATGCAGCCTATTTGTTCACACACTACCCTTTCTTTTTGTGGGAGCAGAGAAACAACTTGTTATAGGCCAGTTTTAAAGCCACTTTCTCAGTCTCTCTCAGTTAGGAACAATTATCCCAACTTTAAGATTCGGACATATTGGAAAGCTCCGATGAACTGTAGCTTCTTGCTTTGTTTCCAGAAATGCTAGGAAAAGAGGACCATGAACCCACCAGGGACCTCAACCTGTTATTCACATAACGTTTTTAGAAGTAAAAATGCAATGGTTTTGCTGCTGTTGCCACTGCCAAATTTAAGCAGTATAGCAGCCACTCAGTTTCTACTGAGTAAATTCAGTTGTGGGGCTTGCAAAAACAGGTGGGACCCCACACAGTCCACTGGTTGCCTATCAATAATTTACCTACTTTTGTCAAAGAGCTGGGTAGGAATGTCCTAGATCAGTGAATATGTGTTCAATGTTCCAGCACAGTATGGTTCAGTAAGTCCCGTCTCACAGCCTAACATGAGCTTCAAATACGTATAGCAACACAGAGAGGCAGGCCAAAATCTTATTAGTTAGGTATGACAGCTTAAAAACACTGGTGTCAACTAGGACAGCAAAGTGCCACTAGTTAATGAGTTGCTGCTTGTACCTCTCATCATACACCAACTCACACAATTGGTGTGCACAAAAAAATACAAGCAGTGACTTCTCTAAAAACACTGTGCCAAAATATTTTGAAACACTGTTTTGGACTTAATGAACAGGAGGGATCAGAGTTAGCAAAGACTGCCACTGGAAACCAAGGTCAAAATCACCTATGCTATGTGAAACGAAGTGAAGAAAGACAGGGACAAAAATCAACTCATTTGAAATGTGGTATTGGAGAACAGCCTAACCTATCAAATCTGAACCATCACTAGAGCAAAAATGACTAAATGGAGATTATTCTTCCATGCGCATATACTGTAATGAAAATATAGTACTGACCAGAAAAGGCAATAATGCTGGGAAAGGGGGAAGAACTAGGAAAAGAGCAAGACTGAACATGCTGCAGATTGTCACAATAAAGGAAGCCATAGCTGTTAGTTTGTAAGACCTTAGCAGAACTTACAGGAAAAGACAATAATGCCAGGAAAGGGGGGGGGGGGCAATAGGAAGAGATAACAACCTAACATGACATGCTGTTGGTCTGCAAGATCTGAGCAGAGCTGCTAACAACAGGACACTTTGGAAATCACTAACTCATATAGGCAGCCAAAATTTGAAGTTAACTTTCTTAATTACAGTGGTACCTCGACTTATGAACGCCCCTACCTACGAACATTTCGACTTACAAACAGCTCCACTCGCAAAATTTTGCATCAACTTGCAAACGGCGCTTCGACATACAAACCGAAAAAGGCAGAGGAAAAGGGCAGGAAATTTAAATTTACTAACTGTTGGTGGCGACGAAGCTGCTTCTTTGTAGCTCTTTCGCCCCAATGGTTAGGGAAAGGGATGCGGTGGGGGTAGCCAAGAGCCAGGAGGCTTGAGCCCCCTGAGTGCTCTTGTGGGGGGCGGAGGTGACCCAGAGCCAGGAGGCTTGAGCCTCTTCGGTGCTCTGGCAGGGGTGGCAGGAGGTGAGGGTGACCCAGAGCCAGGAGGTTTGAGCCTCCTGGGTGTTCTGGTGGCAGCGGTGGGGGCGGCGGAGGCAGTGGTTGCCCAACACCGGGAGGCTTGAGCTGGCCGGGTTTCTTCGGCTGCTCGCCCCCAGATGCGGTGGAGGCAGCGATCACCCAGTGCCAGGAGGGTTGAGCTGGCCAGGTTGCTTCGGCTGCTTGCCTCCCAGCTCGCATCCTGCTTGCTTCTCACCACCCTCCGCCATTTGAATTTCCCGCCATCGGCCCACAGAGGGTGGCGCAGAAGGTGAGCTGGGAGGCAAGCGTCTGAAGCACCCCACCAGGCTCAAACCTCCCACCGCCAGCAGTCACAGCAGCAGTGGAAGCCCGGGAAGCTTCGGACTGGTAAGGTGCTGCTTTTTCCTTTTTAAAAAACTGTTCTGGGTGGGTTTTGGAGAGTGGGTTTGGACAGGAGGGTTTTGTTTCTGTGCTGTGTTGTTTTGTTTTTGGATTTATTTATTTTTTGTAGTCCCAGTGTGGGACTTGCTCTGTTTATTTTTTATTTTATTTTATTGTATTGTATTGTATTGTATTGTATTTTGAAATGCTGGAACAGATTAATCCCATTCCCAAGCATTTCAATGGGAAATGGTGCTTCGACTTGCAAACATTTTGACTTACAAACACCATTCCAATACGGATTACGTTTGTAAGTCGAGGTATCCCTGTATTAGACAATTTTATAGTGACAAGATAAGTGTAATTGTTGAAACTATGACAGGATGTAGACACCAATGTTCTGCTAATACTGAGAAAGATCATCCCCAACTACAAAGCAAAACAGTAATTTTACAGCTTCAACTTTGAATATGTGTCACAAAATTGTATGGAGATACATGGCAAAATGACCAGTTCTGGGGGACTGGGACTGTGTCACTTTCTTTAAAGCAAGTTTGTTGGGGTTAAGCATGTTCCATGCATGCTCAGTTTATAAGAAAGTCATTGTTTTGCCCTTTTGAAAGGCCTTTTTTTTTCAGCCCCTGCAGCCTGGATTCCTTCCAAATTAAAATAAAAGTGTGGCAGGGGTCAACTGTTCATTTTAAAGACAAGCAAGACTGGTCTTTTCAATTTATTTGGTATGTTTAAATTTGGGATGTTTGAAGTCACTTGTTCCTTCATAGGGATCAGTTTTACTTTTCTAAAAAATCATAACTTGGAAACTCTTTGCTCAAATTTCCCCAACTTTGGCACAAAGCAACAGCAGACTGTCTGCTACATCTGTGCAAAATTTAGTGCTGGTATGAAGTCCAGTTTTAAAGTTCTTAGTTTTTGTTTGGGCTGTCTCCATTTTTAGACTTGTCTTGCATAATGTTGACTTCTTCTGACAGCACAATAACATAGATTCACTCTTTTGCAGTGATAACACAGATGTGAAAGAAACCTCAGAAAATTCAAGCAGAACAAGACTTCTCCCCTGAAAGTAGGTAGTGTTAGCCTCAGACATTTCTTGGAAAACTATACTAGTCACCTGATTCCAAATGAATCAACTCTAAGGAAAAAATGCATCGATGCATACTATGAAGCTATATTAATAAATATAAGATCAGCTCTTGACAACAATGTTATGGGTTTCAGTAGATGAAACAAGTGATGTAAATGTAGCTAATGTTATTACTGGCACTCTGAAATGTGACAAGTCTGTTGAAGTATTTCTTCTAACATGTGAAACTCTACAAAAGTAAGCAATTCCACTACTGCTTTGCTCTTTGATGGTTCTGTGAAACTACTCCAGACAAACTGTGTAAAAAGGGAAACATCCTCCTCTTTGTAACAGACACGCCTACATACATGACTAAGGCAGCCAAAGGACTAACACTTCTTTATCCCCGAGTAGACATGGTCTAGAGGGGCGGGGTAAAAATCCAAAAAATAAATAAATATCTAAAAATTATCATATCACATGCCTTGTACATGGTCTACACAGAGAGGCCAAATAGATTTAAATCAACTATCCTGATATAGATAATTTCAAAAGGGAAAAAAATGTTAATTAAAGCTCCAATTTGAGTACAAACATTCAAAGAAATTACTCTTACTTTGGCTCTCCTTCCCTAACCTGTTGTAACATATTGGGGAACTTGGCTAGATGCAGCTATGTATTATTCCACAAATTATGATTCCTTGCCGTGGATATTTGAACAATTTTATTGTTGTTAATCCTTCTCCACCAAGATTGTGCAAGATTCCTTTACTGAAACCTTGGCTGGAAACTTGGCATATATAAAATCTATCTTCAATGGATTATCAGGAGAGATCATCCACCTTGAACCTGCAGGAATGGAACTTAGTAATGTACTGGAAGTTGTGGAACAAACTGAAGGTAATTTAAAGGGAGCAGAGTGAAAAGTGGCTAGAAAAAAACAGTAATAAATTGCAGAGTGCCGTTCATCACTATTTAATCTAATCTGGATTGTTCAACACTGCAAAATCAGTAACATTCTAAATGGACTTGAAGCAAAATTTGATGACTGTGAATTAGAATTTTCTACAGATGAGTTGGCTTTTTTCAAATGTGTTCCTATAACCTTTTGTGATGCTGAACGGCTTCTCCAGATAAAAGAACAACAGAAGGAGTTCAGAGTTTGATAATCTCAAGATGCATGTGATCACCCAATGCAATTGTGCTGTTAACAAAAATTATGACTATTTTACTCTCAAAATGTCCATTTGATTCCTTCAGTACTACCACTTCTGCATTGGAAGTGAAGAAGAATACATTTTTAATTTTTATGCGTGTTTATAAACACAGATTTTTTAAAAAACTGGGTGTTAATTTCAGAAAAATTGTAAATTATATTTTTATTTAATTGGTCATGTTTAAGCAATTTAAGGTCATAAATGCTTGCATACTTTTTGACATTTTAGGTCACTGAAACCCTTGTCTTAGTGATCAGCTTCATTTTTTTTTTCGGCTTAAAAGAAAAAAGAGAAAAGGAGGAAACAGGGAGGAAAAATCTCTGCCTGGGGTTATATATATCGGTCTAATTCAGTGATAACAAAATCCTTACTATAAAGCCTGCCATGTGGGACAAATCTCCTAAGATCTTGATCATAAAAACAAATGAATAGACAGCCAAACAGCATGTACTTTACATGATAAATTAATGCTCACACAACAGACAGCCATATTGTAACTGGATGTTAGCAATGCAGTAGCAAACAATGCATTTCCACATCTCTGGTACTAAATAACAATCTCTTGAAAACTCAAAAGAGAGAGAGAGAGAGAGAGAGAGAGAGAGAGAGAGAGAGAGAGAGAAACAATTAGAAAACAATTTTCTAATTGCCAGATGACTTTATATAAAGTTTTCCAGTACTCAGATATCTAGCTCTATTGGGCAATATTGTAGAAAGGGGAGAAATATGTTGGTAGCAATGTGTGAACCAAATCCTTTTACTCTGCTTCCTTTCCCAGTATCTTTTTTTTTCTTTGTAGTTCATTCCTGGCTACGGATGTGAATGCACCGAAAGACAGAAACAATGACAAACCAGATGAGAAAGAAAGAAAGAAAGAAAGAAAGAAAGAAAGAAAGAAAGAAAGAAACAAAGAAACAAAGAAAGAAAGAAAGAAAGAAAGAAAGAAAGAGAGTCCCCCCCCTCAAAAAAAAATCTGTTTTACCCCCTGACTTTCACATCACTACACTAGGCTCAGCCATTTCACCCAAACAACATGAGTTCTACTATAATAACGAATATTGTATATCCTCGATTCATAACTTGATGAAGAAAAGATAAAAGATAGAATTTCCTTACAATGACTAATTTTTGCTTATTAAACTGCTTCTCACAATTAAGAGGAAGCATAACCTTCCAATTTCCTGAAAAACACACCAATCTTGACGTTTGGGTAAAATGCACATTTATTTTAAAGTATTTGATTAACCCATTGAAAGCCAGATGATTGATCAACCAAAACATCTTTAGTCGGCTGATAACCCTGGTTAATAGAGGAGTAAGAAAGGGAGCAGATGGAATGGGAAAAAGGGAATGCAGTGGCTCTAATGAGGCATGACGAATGGGAGATGGGGAAAAGTGTGATAAGGAGGGATAAAGGAGGATGAAATGTCAGGAAAAGATGAAGGAAGAAGGAGTGGATATGGAGGTAAATAATAACCTGCCAATAACAGAGTGAGAGGGGGCATGAAAAGGTGAAGTTCAGAGATGGGAAATGGCTGGGAGAATGAGGGGATGAAATAAAGTAAACTGCAAAAACAAAACAAAAGCTGAAAAATAATAATTACTAAGCTTGCACAACTAGTGACCCAAGAAGCAGAAGACATATAATCAGAGTGACCTCCCATATGCTTCTTCTTCCCCATATTTTGAAGTCCAAACAAAGCAGCCAAACAGGAAGTTCACCAAGTTCTGGTGAGATCCCATGCATAGCTAGCAGAAGACTATGCCTTGGTGGATTACTATGTATCTCCAGCTATTCAACACCTGATGAGAAAGATGCAAGGCACCCAATAGGTTTCTAATAAGGACGCCCAGGTTCCTACTAGGAACAACACTTGGTCACTCAACGTTTAACGTTTAATCTTGTCAGAGTACTTACTATATGGCTTTAAATTCAAGCCCACAGTTCTATAGTTCAGAGCGCAAAGCAAGTCAGGATAATTCTGTCACAGGTTTAATTGATTTTATTTTTTTTTTTGTCTTTCATGCCACTTCAGAAGTCATCCTGATCAATGCTATTTCACACTCTCCCATAGAAGTTTTACTGCTCCAGGCTCTGGCTAAAAATAGATTCACCAGAGAAACACCCAGGGAAGCAATAATATATCTTGGGTAGAACACTGGGACTGTCATGTTACAATTTTCCTCTTTGAATGCATGTTGTGAGGAGAACAGAAAAGCAGGATTCATGGTACCAGCCAGAGCACTGGTGGTAGAAACTGATGCCATGTATTTATCCACTCACATTAAGTATGGAAGAGGTAGTCACCGTTCATGTCCCTGTAGTGCTTTTGCAAATTTGTTTCCTTTCCATCTTCCAGCAGGTGACAGAAAGCAGGAATTACTGACAAATGCTGGGGGGAAAGCACAAGACCTAAACAATAAATAATATATGTCTCTATATTTCTCAGTATTTATACACCTCCCTGCACACCTAGACAAAAGCAAATAACTGAATTCCCAGAAGACAAGAGGGAAAGGAGTGATGCTGTATAGCAAAAACATGCTGAAAGCTACTGAACAAACCCATGTGCTTGAAATGTGGGTCTGAAATGAAGCTGAAAGTAAAACACAGCTTACTTTTGTATATTAATATATATTTTTTCACCATCATTTTTATGCATCTGAGAAAGAGGGGAAAACAGCAGGCTTGCTGCATACATGAAAATTCTGATGCATGAGACCACTTCACTTCTACTTGTGTGGCATGAACATATATCTCTTAATGTATTTCTTATTTACTATCCTTATTGTCCTCCTGATTAAGCTATCAGAGGGGCTTAAACACATAAACAATATCAGACATACATTCTAAAAAAGCAATACTGAGAGCATGAACATAATTTAAAATTCACAAAATCCATACACCTCCAGCACAAAACAGAGCTTTTAAAAACCTGTGCAAGCTGTCATGATCAGCCTGCTGAAGGCTCACAAAGAGGGAACCAACACAATTTCCACAGTGGGAAGCGAGTTTTACAATGGCAGCAAAGGCACTGTCTACTCTAATAAGTAAGGTGTAACAGAAGTACAGATGCCAACTGAAATTCTAGACAGGTACATATTAGAGATGGGGGTATTCGTATACAAATATCCCTGCACAAGTGGCGGTAACGAGGGTCCAGCCCCATGAGGCCAGACGGTCCACTCACCAATCTGCCGCTGCTGCGTACGCCGTGATTCTTCCAATGGCTTTGCAGATCACGATCGGCGAGCCACTCCTGGCATGAGGTGGGAGGACAAGCCTTGCTGCAAGGTTGAAGAGTGACTTGCAGACTGCGATCTGCAGAGTCACTGGAAGAACTGCAGCATCCGCATCAGCAGCGGTTCGGTGAGTGGACTGTCCGGCCACATGGGGCTGGACCCTCATTATCACCACCTGTGTGGGGATATTCATATTCGTATATGAATATGAATACCCCCATCTCTAGAGCATATGGTATCACGCTATTTTCTACTGTGTTTCCCAGAAAATAAAGCAGGGTCTTATATTAATTTTTGCTGCAAAAATGCATTAGGGCTTATTTTCAGGGGATTTTTTATTTGTTTCATGTACAACAAACTACATTTATTCACATACAGTCATATCATCTTCTTCTGGTTGCTGCACAATGGTTGAGGGCGGGGTTTCACTTAGTGGGCTTATTTTGGGGGTAGGGCTTATATTACGAGCATCCTGAAAAATCATACTAGGGCTTATTTTCAGGTTAGGTCTTATTTTCAGGGAAATAGGGGAGTTGCCTTGGTCTCAAGATGATTAAAATTTAAACCAGCACCTTAATCTGAGATCAAAATAAACTGGAAGCCGGTTTCCAGGATGGGCAACAGATTACAACCTGGCTATTAAAACAGACAGACAGACAGACAGACAGACAGACAGACAGACAGACAGACACACACACACACACACACACACACACACACACACATTCTGCCCCATACAGATCTGCATTTAACAAAGGACCTTGCATGTTTATAGTATTTTAGTGGTCTAAAAAAGTGGTCTAAAAAAGGAAAAATCAACTCTTCCCTACGGATTGAATACAAGGACCACACAGCTTCTTTTTTAAAAACCTGGCCATGATTGCCTTTGGCACTCTCTGTAATTTCCAGATGTTTTTCAAGAGCAATACCACGTCAGGATGCATTGTAGTAGTCTAGATATGATATGATCCAGCACAGATTACTGTGACCAGATCTGCTTTCCCACAAAAGAAAGCAACTGGTGAACACAAAAGCTAAGTAAATGCATTCTCTGGACCTGAAAATTGCATTGTTGGCAATCAAGGTGTTACTCCCTGTTCCAAAGTGGCTTCTGAACCCAGTCCCAGGCCAGAGCAGGCATTACTCCCACTCCCAGACAGGACTGTCCACTGATCAGAAGAAGGAGTTCCAGCTTCTTTGGGCTGAGTCTCATTTCGTTTACCCACAGGCAGTCACACTCTGGAACGACAGCCCCCTTGCGTGACTTAAACCAGGAAATGAAGTCATAGCTTTAAAAATTATCACTTTAGAGGCTAGCATGTTGTATTCTTTCATCAGAATGTTATGAGTGTCATTCATAATACAAAGAGAGGCTGTTTATAGTAATTCAGTTTTGGGGGGGATGTCAATTGTACCACCAATGTAAGGGCTTGTACCTGTATCCAAGTTTTCATAGGTACATGAGTGGCAATTGATCCCAAACAAACAGAATACAAAAAAATATAGGCATTGTCACACTAGCTAGAAGTGGTAAAACCAAAGCTAGGAACAAACAAAGAGAGTACTTGGGAACTACAGTGGTGCCTCGACTTACAACCTTAATCCATTCCGGAATGATGGTCGTAACTCAAAAGGGTCGAAGCACCATTTCCCATAGGAATCCACTGGAATGCGATTAATCCATTCCGGCCAGGGGGGATTACAACCCCCCCCCCCAAAAAAACACTGCAATCCCCAACAGAAAGTGTTGGGGCAGCAAAAAAATCACCAAAATCCCCCCCCCAAAAAAACACAGCAAGCCCCAAAAAACAGTGCAAGCCTCAATGGAAAGCATCGGGACCAGAGGGGAAAAAATCACCACCACCACCCCAAAAAAACACTGCAAGCCCCATCGGAACGTGTCAGGGCCAGAAAAAATAATCACCAAAATCCCCAAAAAACACTGCAAGCCCTAATGGAAAGTGTTGGGGCAGAGGGGAAAAATCTTTAAAAAACCCAAAACCAATGCAAGCCCCATTGGAATGCATTGGGGCTGAAAAAAGCTCAAACAAACAAACAAATAAACAAACAATGCAAGCCCCATTGGAACACATTGGGGGCAGGGGGGAATGCAAGCCCCATCGGAATGTGCTGGGCCTGGGGGGAAAAAGTCACACACACAAAAAAACAAAAAACAAAAGAAAACCACAGCAAGTCCTGTCAGAAGGCACTGGGGCCAAACACACACACACACACACACACACACACACACAAACACACACACACACACACACACACACACACACACACACACACACAAAACATCACAGCACAGAAACATAAACACCCCCCAGCAAAAATTCACTTGGGAATGCGTGCTCCAACCCCTGGCTACTGATGAATCTGAAAAACTGCCATTGGCCCTACTGAGATAGACTATCCCAATCTAGACAAAGTATTCCGGATGCGGTGTGATCAATCCATGATAGAAGAGAATTAGTGCTTCTTCTGATCTGAACACTATACTTTTCTTCATGTACTTTACAACTATGTTTAAGAGCTGAAGACAGTTAATGTCCCCTTTTGCAACTAACATTTCCTGTCTAGCTTCACCTTATGTAAACTAGAAAATTTTAGCTCTAAAATGAAATGTGCTCTTGTTTACAATGAAATGTGTTCTTGTCTACATAAGACTTAGGCTTTTCAACATCAGATGTAGTCCTTACTAGTAAAACAAAGGATGAAATTGTTGTTGAGGTTGTTCTCATCCCAAGATAACAAGTTGTGTAAATATGTTGCATATTCCTAGTCATCAACATGCCTACATTGGAGGTTCCAGAAAGAACCACAGAAAATACAAATTTATGACATTAAACCTGACAAAATGTATTACCCACAGCATTAAAACCAAATGTACTGAATTTGATTGAACTGGTTTTATGCCATTTGAAAATCTTTTGTTTTATGGTGATCTCACTGTATTTTTGTCACATTGTTATGATGCTATTATTATTTTTAATTGTATTACAAAATGCTTTAAGATCATTTGATAAACAAACAAATATTGCTAATTGTTTCTAAATAAATTAGGCACAGAAACAGGAAGGAAAATTTTTGAAATTACTTGAGAAATACAGTCTAGTTTGACCTTCCTCATAGACTCCTATGAGGAGTGTTTATTTTAAACCTAAAAAATGTAGATTTCCTGTAACTACTTCCACATAATACACCAAGGTTGTTATTCTTCTGGCTTTCCATCCTCAAATCTTCCCCCAACCCCCACCACATCATCTCCCAGCCTTAGCTTAATATCAGAGTTATATGGCAGGTAACTAGGATTTTAACCTGGACACTGAAATTTAGCAGTGTAAAATTTTACTATTTTCACCACGTATACCACCTCCTACCACTCTTTCCCAAGCAAAGGAAAACACTAAACTGGTGGTCTGAGCACTGAGACCCTCTTGCCATTGTGCACTTGGACCCAGACTGTCCTTATTAACTTTTGTCCTCTTTTCATATATATTAATCTTACATGGCACAGACTTAACCAAGAGAGCAAAATTGCTAGCTGTAGCTCTGTTTTAAATGGTTTGTGTTGAGAAGAAAATTCTGTCAAGCCAAGCTTCACCAAATTCTCAAACTGCAAAGCCAAATATGGCAACTCTTAAATGAAACCTGAAAATTAATCTGTTTTTGCAATAACAGAATACAGTATATGCTTTCTCATTGTAGTAATTATGGAATTCCAGATCCCCCTGACTGCTGTATCCAGTCTGGTAAAATGCATTTGGCTTGCCTTGTAACCCAGTGTTTAGCTACTTGAAAAAAGGCAGTAGGACAACTTGACCTTAAAGCACAGGTCAAGAGGGGTCAATTAACTATTTTGGCCATAGTATGTTAATTGCCTTATTATCACATTACATAACTATTTTTTAATTCCCTTTCTGGTTGAAGCACCAGTTTCTTTTTATGAATAATTACTGAGCCACTCAGCACTTCACTTACCTCAGATTTAAAACCTTGGCAAAGAATGTATTATTTGCATTGTTTTCATATGATACTGGGAATTAGTGTATAATCTGAGTACTGATTTGAAAACAATCACTTTCCCTTTGCATTTCAAAGTAATTTGATAATGAAAACAAAGTAAAGATTCTAACAGAAAACCAGATTATTTCAAATGTATCATTACAATGAAAAGATTTAGCTTATCAGGACAAAAAAGGTATTTCTTTCCTATCTTATATTATTCCTGTTTCAGTTTTAAATGCTTTTTCTTTAATTCCGCTAAGTTTCTACACATATCTCATGTTTCTCTTCAGCTTCTGAAGACTGCCAGGACAATTATAAAATTGTATTTGCTTGTATTGTTAGCCAAGAGTAGTGTCATGAAAAAAATATGAATAAACTCCTGGCTTCTATAAAATAATTGTTTGTAAAGTCACTGGATGCATGTTTTAGGAATTTTAATTACAGCTCTGATTCCTTTATATTCAAAAAGCAATGTTCAGGTAATACAGCTTTTATAACGATAAGCAGTTTAATTAGCATGGTAAGATAAGACAAAAATGCCTTTTAAAGTTATTGAATTTGTTCATGCTGGTCATGTGATAACTTTAGCACATAGTTTCCCTTGGTGGTCTAAAAATGTGAAATGCTAATTCTTGCTCAAGCTTTGTTTCCATACACTGTAGCAACTGCTTTCTATGCCAATGGCTTCCCTCCCTGTTGTGTGTGTCAACACCATGCTTATAATTAGATTGCAAATCTCAACCTGCCTTTAATCTTTCTGCCAGTCCAAACAAATAAGTTCTGCCTCACACTCCTTCACACTCTGGTATAAAGCAGTGCAGGATGAGACACAAATGTTACACACTGCCAATCGTACGGTTACCCCTTTCAAACAAACTGTCTCAGAGGATAGCCATTGATTTCCTCGTTATTATGAACATGAAATTATTGAATGACAGATGATAGAGTGTTAGGTCCTACAAGTATATTCCCAAATGACTTATCTAGCTAAGGTTGTCATGGCAACGGTGCTGTTTGACAGAGCTTATATGACAAAGAACTCTCTCCTCAGAACTGCTTCAGAACAATACAGTGCTTTTTAACTCGCACCCCAAAATAGAGATCCTAGAGGAGGGGTACTCCCTAGGTCAGTAGTAAAACAAACAAACAAACAAACGACGCACCAGACAAACAAAACAAAACCCACACCTGAATATAGTTCAGCCAAACTAGAGACAATCCAATGGATTTGCTGCAGGTCAGCAGGCTCTTTGGCAGGGGGTTATGCTTAAAACTAGACAACTGCACCATTAACCATGCCTGTTAATTCCCAGTGGTTAAATTAATACATCAGACAGTTTTTGAGTCTACAGGGGGACACATATTACGCAGTGGGAAACACAACTGAGTAAAGAAATTCATCTCTCCATCTCAGGGGGAAGCATACAAGCACCCTCACATGCACCTGATTTTTAAACTAACAATTTCAATTTTATTCCTAGGGTTACAATAAGTAACAAGTGATTTCAGTCTTTATTCCTTCGTACGTGTTCATACTAGCACTTCTCTTTTCCTTTTTTCATTGCTTGTTCCCATACTGGGAGGTTCCTCAGGCTCTCTTCATCCATTTGCCTCTATGCAGTAAAGAATAGGAGAGGAAGTACTTGGGAGTGCCACAGCCTGCTGTGTTAAACAGGTGGTGGTGGTTGCTTACAGTTCTGCCCTGCAGTTCCACTGCAAAGAAGTGCTCAAGTTGGCTATAAACATCATAACACAAAACAATACAATACAAAACAAAACAGACAGAAAACAAAACACACAGAAAACAAATTCAGCCATGAATGGATGTTCTAAGAGCCCTTTTGACTGGAGAGCTCAAGATTGGCTTTTGATGTAGAAGGTCAGAATCCTGACCAAAATGGAGGGTCACTTCGCATAAAATGTTGGGGTTATACATTCCCTTGCACTGAGCCCACAAATCCACTCATTTTAGAAGCTTTTGAGAAGATCTTCATGAGTAGGATGTTCCAGGTTTAGCCAATTCCATAGAAATATATACTGTATATATGAGGGATGTTTTTAATAGCATGATTTGTCTTTTGATTTTATTGTATTTTATTGTAACAGACCAAAAGTAACCCCACTCTTGAAACAGGAAGCTAAAACAGAAACATGACAAACACTATATCAGAGAACCTGGACTAAAATTTAGTTTACACACAAAGTAAACCAATGGCAGCCAAGATGGTTTTAGCAGTCTAATAAATTGCCCATGCTTGCCTTCAGACTGTGTTCAAGGTCCAAGGATCACACTTTTCTTCTTCTTCTTCTTCTTCTTCTTCTTCTTCTTCTTCTTCTTCTTCTTCTTCTTCTTCTTCTTCTTCTTCTTCTTCTTCTTCTTCTTCTTCTTCTTTGCCAGACCAAACTCTTTGAGATTTAATAGTTAATAAAAGCTTGAAGACCAACCTTTAAGTTACTATTTAGTACTAGTAAAACTCTTGTGGCAAATGAAAACTGGTCAGACTGACAACCCAGGGCAAGAAAGCAAGCAAAGATTTCAACCTAACAAGCAAGGGAGGGGTTTGGTAGATGTTTCAGATATGGAACACGTCATTGATACAATACTTACAGTAATTTTTGGATGGGGGAAAAGGGAATATCTATAAAACAACATCTGCTTGACAATGCATAACCAATTAGGAGCGGCTCTCAGTATCTGCTTATATAAGTTGCTTTGTAAAATACAGTAAACAACAAGGGTAAACTGAACAATCTGGTCTATATGGTACCATCAACCCCCATGAACGCATTTTCTCCTCTGCTCCTCCTCCTCTTAACATGAACACAGCTGTAAATGTTTTATGCCTGCATTGCAGTCTCAGAGAAAAACAGAGAGCAAATGTAGTATATTTTCATGGGAAAGAATTTATAAAAACTTCATTTCAAATGGGGGCTTCTGTCTAAAGCATACCCTTGACACTTATTCAGTTGTAGAACAAATCATTTAACACACATTACTCACCCACAGATAATACAAAGGCACTACTGCACGTGTATTCGTCAACAATTTCACATAAAATCCAATTACATGTTTTCTGTAACATTCCCTGACCACTCACTAAATTTTTGCTGATATTAGTCGATCCAAAGGCATTTCAGGGACTGGGAACAAGGATAATATCCATTACAGCTTTATCTATGGCTTCTGTCGTCTCTAAGTTAAATGTGCAAGAGGGACTAGAAAGCTGCTGCAAAACTGCAGATTCAGTACTGGCATGAAACAAGACTACATATTTGTGCAAAGATATTTTGCTTATAAAAAGGGGGTGGCTATAATTGTGTGTTCACATGGTTCCTGATAATGTTGTTGGAGATTTTTTCTTTTCTTAATGCTCCAACAACCGGGGGGGGGGATTTCCACAGGTCTTAATGGCTAGTTTATATTAAAAATAAATACATGCTCATCTAAAAAAAAAATCTTATGACTACATATCCACCACCTCTTTATACATATGACAAGGAACAGAATCTGGCAGAGAAGTGGTAAGATGAATGGTTATTTTTTATTATAAGGCTGCTGCTATTTCATTCCAGTTAATGACTATTTTATTAAAAAGTGCAACCCCTTCATATTTATTTATTTATTTATTTATTTATTTATTTATTTATTTATTTATTTATTTATTTATTTATTTATTCAGTCAGTCAGTCAGTCAGTCATTTATTCATTCATTCATTCATTCATTCATTTATATCCCACCTATCTGGTCGGGTCAGGACCACTCTAGGCGGCCACTCTATATCTATACCTATATCGATATCCAGATAGATAAGTCAGTGTTTGGTTGTGGGATCAGAGCTTGAGAGCTGTGATTCCCAGGAAAAATGCCAGCCTGTGCAGTCATGAATCCCAGGGTGCCCCCAGAAGAAAGAAATTGTAAACCATGTTTTACTCTATTCCTAGAAAACCCTAGAAAGGTTGCCATAAGTTGGAATCAACTTGGTAGCATATAATTATTACTAGTATCTACTGAACAGCTAGAGTGAGTTAGGTTTCTGGCTGTGGAGCCAGAGGTTGGGAGTTTCATTCCGCTGTGAGTAGAGCCAGCCTGTGCACAGTCCCAGGATGCCCCTAGAAGAAAGGAATGGTAAACCACTTTTGACTACTCTCTGTTAGAATATATAACTGTGCAAACCCAGCATGTGTATATGTGTATAGGCACAACTGAGATTAGTTATTTACATAATAGAACCTTGTAACCAATCAGATTCTGTCTGGTGTTAGCCAATGGATGTCTGAAAGGCTTAACTGATGGATAGAAGAAGTGACCATTAGGATGAGGCTTATTCTGCTTGTTCTGTTTGTCAGCATAAGGCTTTTCTGCTGAGAAGCAGTGTTTCTCAGTTATGCTGTCTGCTATTCATATATTACAAAAGGAATATGTTATGAAACTGTTATAAATCTGTCAAGAACAAATATATACCAAGTAAAAATGTTCAAGGACTATTAGTTTATTTTTCAATATGTTTTACAGTAAACATTCTTAAAGTTTTTCCATTACTAAATGAATATTATTTCAACTGCTGGCGCACACAAGTTCATATATGTATACTAAGGGGATCTGTGCGGGTTACTTTTTTGTGCTTGATCAGCTGTGTGTGTAAACTCTAGGAAGTGTCAAAACTCTCTGAAAAGAATTGACAGCACTATTCTTATTCTTATTATATATGTATCTATATTCAATATTTATCAGGTTTTAAATCACGTTAGCCAAGGTGACTAACAATGGTGTATGATGTAGCATATAAAGTCTATCATCCTGTTGCATAACTCTAAGGTCAACGCTGATGATGCCATTGGCAACAGTCATTGAACTGGATGGATGGAGCTTTAAGTATTCAAAACTCAACAGCACTGGTCCTGCTAAACAGAGATGGGCATGAACCATGGTTTAGCCATTTGTCCCAGTTCATCACAGCACCCACACAGTTGTTCTGTGGACACCGCACAATTCCCTCCCCCTCCTCCTCTGGATGGCTGCCCACTCACCAGCAGCAATACATTTCCCTCCTCTGCCTCTTTTGGCAGCCGCCCACTCAGACAAGAAGGTGAGGCAAGGAAGCCCACAGTGCTGCCTCTGAGTGGGTGACCTACCCGAGGAAACAGAGGACAGAAGCGCACTGCTGACAGTGAGTGGCTGGTTGCCTGGAGGAAGTGGGGGAGGAAGGTGCCTGCAGAATACCTGTGTGGACACCACACCAAACCACAGTTCTGCCCATCTCATCTGCTAAATAACTAGACTCTGTACCTTAGCTAGGCTTCGCTCTGTTTAGAAAGGAAGCTGCCCCAGTGTTAGCTCTGAGCTTCCTTTCTGAACAAGAAGCTTGGGTGGAAGTAGGCCTTGCTAGGTCACAAAGCCTTCAAGCTTAGGCCTTTCTCTCCACATTTAGGTGTATGTAGGTATCCATCTAACCAGCTGAACTTGCAGGGCGGAGAATTATGAGATTTGTAGTTCAAATATTTCAAATGGCACATCCCTAACGACTACCCACATGTGCTGTAGATAAAGCCACACAGGAGACAAAATCTAGCAGACATGGCAGCAACTGTTGCAACTGCCTGATATATTTTGCCATGTGCCTGGCTGTATGCTGGCTCTGGGCTGCCATATTACTGGGCTCTTTGTGCATTACCTCAGTTTTGAGTCTATTTACTCTCTTCTTTTTTTACAATCAAATGGAAGGAGATCTGGTCTCCCTTTCAACCTTTGCTTACTATAGCACAAAGGCCCACATCAGTGACATCACAAGAACCTACCATTTGGTCTCAGGTTTTGGCCTCAAGATGTCAGGGAAGCAATGCTGCTGACTTGGCACTTCTAGTTGAAAGCAGTTAGTTGATTCCAATGAACAGTTACAGTGATCTAAGCTGATCCTTTCTTTCCATAACTCCATGCTTCTTATGCAAACACTGGTGATAAGTCTTATTATCATCCAGGTCTGTATCTTGTCCAAGGACCATTTTCTGCTTGTTCTTTCTAAGCTAAATACTTACTAAAGACTCTAGCAGTGAACTGGGATACTCATGGCAATTTCTTTGAGATACTTTTCCATTTTCAAATCTCAGAAATTCCCAAAGGCTCTTGTTACCAGATGTTAATAGTAAGATAACAGATATATTTAACTAGCTCAGTTTAACAGCATTTATGGAGAAGCTTTAAAGCTCACATACATAAAAAAATACTTTGCATATGTAAGGCTCCTGGCCCTAACTCAAACATCTTCCCCTAAGATCTCTGGAAGCAGAGCCTCTGTGCAAGAGAGTTCTGCATTGATCAAAATGTGCAGTGCTCAGGATTGTAGTCTGACACAATGAGACAGTTCAAACGCAGCACAGAAATACTGATTAGCATTATGTACAAAAACTGTAGTGAATCTCTGGTTTGTGCATTTCATTCTCCTGTCTTATGTGGCAGGCCTGAAAATCCAATTTCTCAGCTTCTGGTTTTAAACTAACTTGAACTTGGTGGATTCTAATTAATTAGAAATATAGTAAGTTCAAACAAACCAGGAATAAATTCTCAAATATGATTTTGGCTTGTCTCTAACCATAACTATAATTAACCAGAGATCCCTAAGTTTGGATAACTTCTGACACCTTCATCAGATATGTTCTCTCCATCTTAGAATCTGGAACAGATGGCTTTAAATGCACATGTTCCTAATTCACAAGTATGAATTTAATAAATTATCTGACCAAAACAGGGAGCTTATCCATTGTCTAATAACAGCTTGCAAATATTTTTGGATAGGTCTGTGTAAGAGGAAGTAAAAAGGCTGCCCTGCTGGGAACAAGAGAGTATGCCTTTAATTTACTTCAATGGATTACAGAGGATTTTATTAAATCTGCAGCAAAGAGGTTTTTACATTGGGCACTTTTATAGCGTGTTCACAATTCAGTGCACAGGTTGGCTTTATTTGTTCCACATAGACAACTATCTGCACCGAAGCAGAAGCCGCAAGCATTCAAAAATGGTTATCACAAGGACATATTTGTGTGTGTGTGAGAGAGAGAGACAGAGACAGAGACAGAGAGAGGAGAGAGAGAAATTATCTTTCCTCCAAACACGCTTCATGTATAGGACACTCAGATAGAAAGATCCCATCACTATATGCATTCAGTTCCACAAACCATGTAACAAAACTCCAGGTAAGCCTTTTCTACAATGAATTAAAATTGCCTCCACAGCTTTTCCACAATTCTTCTTACTTCTGTCCTGCTTTTAAAAATTACTCTATTCTGATAGCAATTAAGTCAGGCATCACCTCCCCCTCCTCCCTCCCAGCAAGACTTGTCAATCCTATTAGACCAAAGTCTAATTAAGGGTGGGAAAGTGGTTGTTTTATCTGCCAAATGAAAATAATTTAGTGCCAGTTAATGAGGACAGGCACAGAACTGATTAGTCATTTTGACTCAAGCTTGTTGCAACAGCAGAAATTGCTTACAAAAAGATACAGTCGAATCAGTGGTCTTTTCCACACAGACATAAACAAAACTTCCCCATGTTTCAAGTATAAGTATGTTAAGAAGGCGAAAATATAAGGTGCAAAATAGTCATTATCTACCCTGAACATATAATTTTCATTCTGAAATACAAACAATGCAAGTGTGCTATTTTCTTCATACAAAATTCATAAATTCTGGGGAGAAAATACTTCATGCACTATCTCCTTCTGCTAAAAAAATCCCACCATAGTCTATTCTTTTAAATTGTGTTCTGTGTCGTCAAGTGAAAACCGAATTATAGTGATCCTAATAGGGTTTTCAAAATAAGTGAAATATCTAAGGAGTGGTTTTACCAGTTCCACTCCCCCAGTGAGTTTCCATGGACAAGAGGAGATTTCAAGCCTGTTCTCCAGAGTCATAGTCCATAACTGTATCCACTACACCACACTGGGAATCTATTTTAAACTGTCCACATTCTATATACAGTAGTGCCTCGCAAGACGATGTTAATTCGTTCTGCAAAAATCGTCTTGCGAAAATATTGTCTTGGGAAACGCTGTTCCCCATTGGAATGCATTGAAATCTATATAATGTGTTCCAATGGGGAAAAAAATGTCGTCTTGCGATAATCGTCCATAGAAAACTTCGTTTTGCGAAACGCGATTCCACGTTGGAATGCACTGAAATCTATTTAATGCATTCCAATGGGGGGGGGGGAAGCTGTCTTGCAAAGCATCAGTCTAAAAAAAACCCATCTTGCGAAGCATCGGTTTTTAAAAAAAGTCTTGTGAAACATAGACCCAAACATCGTCTTGCGAAAATCTTCCACAGGAAAAATCATCTTGCGAAGCGCAACAGCAATAAAAAAAAACCATCATCTTGCAAATTAATCATCCCATGAGGCAATCATCTTGCGAGGCATCACTGTAATTTCATTTATGACCCAAAAACAAATAAGCAACAAACAAAAGCTAAAGTCTTGCAGAATCTTTAAGACTATCATTTATTTTATAATGGGCTTTCATAAATTACAATGCACTGCATGTGTGACTACAGTTTTTCATGTTTTGACATTTCTCCTTTGATAATGCTGATTACTAATGCAGAGGAAGGTAGAAAGGAAGGAAGAGATTACTGTTCTCCATCTATGTCTATTAGTACAGATGGTATTGCACATCTTCGTCATCATGTTCTCTTCTGCTGAAGCCTTCTGAGTATGTGTCTGAAACTTTTGGCCACTTTAGGCTGAATATCTATTGTTCTACAGTAAACTCAATGGGACTTTCATAATTAGCTTCAGTCCCATTAATTCAATGGGTGTATTTTATTAAGGGATTAAAAATTGAATTTGGCCTTAGTATAGTGTGGCCGTATACCAAATTCCAAAATATTAATATACCAAATACCAAAATATTACTTTATACATTCCTGACACTCTTTAGCCTTCAAAACCACTGCCCACATCTGCATATTTATGATACACCATTCTAGCCAAAGATAGGCCAGCATGAAAGCAACCTGACATGCAGAAGAAAAGAAGGCTGCAACTCCAGAGAATGCTGCTTAGAAAATCTCAGTTCCGAGAAAACACAGATATAATTCACAGTAATATCACCAAATCTGACTGTTGCCCCTTTGCTCTCATGCTTTTAACATCAGTTTGATCTACAGTACTTATATTAAATGCAATAATAACCATCTCCATATCTGCAAGTGTTCACCTCCTGACTTTGTTTGATCAGGTTGTCTTCACATGCAGGAGAGCAGCTCTAGCTATATTTGCCTGTCTCCTTGTTTTCCTGATCTGCTGACACCACTAGGAACAAGCATAGCAGCCCACATAATGTGTCAAGTATCTGTGAATTAGTAATGCAAAGCCATCTCAATGAGACCCCATGTGCTTCCCTAGTCCTAATTTCTATCTCCTAATATGGAATCAGTTTTTATTATGGAAGTCAATCTTCATTTTGATAGTTCGAAGCTGTCAGTTATTTAAGTCACATCTGCCAATGAGAGTGTATACATATGCATGTAGACACAGACACATAGAAACACATAACCTCTAAAACAGAGTGGACAATTCTTCATACTTCTTGTGTTTTGAACTGTACCTCCCAGCAATTACAAACTAGCACAACCAATGGCAAGACATTCTAGGTGCTGGAAATGAACGGCATTGGGAGAGCTAAAGGCTTCCCACCTTTCTTCTAAACAAGTTTGTTTTAAAAACATTAACAGATATAACTTTTGGAAAAAGGTCTCCAAGTGGCATGGGTATATTGGCATTTATCACAGGGCCTTAAGTATGGTTCATCTGGTGTCTGATGGAATTCTGAAACCATGTTGATTGGTTGATTGTAGTATGTTTCTGTTCAAGAGTTCTTGATGGTGACATTTACTCCTGACAACAGTACTTCCACAATGATTCTCTCTACAGTGGGGTCTTGACTTGAGAACTTAATCCGTATTGGAAGGCGGTTCTCAAGTCAAAAAGTCTGTAGGTCAAGTCTCCATTGACCTACTGTGCATTGAAAACCGATTAATCCCGTAACAGGCCGTTTTTGTTCCATTTTGGTTTTTTTCTGGTCTGTAAGTCAATTCTCAGGCTGCAAGTCAAACCTAAATTTTGCGGCCAGAGAAGTCTGTAACTCAAAAAGTCTGTAAGTCAAGCCATCTGTAAGTCAAGGGTCCACTGTATATCTATTAAGATCTTTAGAAGACAAAATATTATAAAGGGATAAAGACGATCTATATATATGAAACACTACAGATAACAGTAGTGTTCATTTATTTGTCACTTAAAATTCATATAAGAAGGATGTGAAATAGTAATGGCTGATGATACTTCTCTGTATTTATTTAGATATAGACACAGATAGTGTGACTAAGTACAAGCAGTCCTAAGTACAGTCTTCCCTCACCAGGTGCTCTTGAGGTGTTTTGAACTTTGACTCCCATTACCCCCCATCGAGGGCTGTCCTGGCTGGGACTGACGAGAATTGTAGCCCAAAAGACCAAAAGGGAAAGGCTTCATTCTAGTGTAGTTTCCTATATACCTTGCAAACTCTCCCTGTTTATTATGAACAGGAACACCTTATCCATCAAGGTCTGCGTGATGAGTGGAAGAATGGAGAAAAGCCTGTGAGAGATACAGTTGTGAGTGGAAAAGTGTAGAATAATTTCACTGCTTCGCCCTTCCCTTTCAGGTGGTGGAGCACATATTTCTACTCTAAAACCAAACACAGTTCTTTAATTCTTCCCAGCTCTTTAATTCTTAGTAGGATCCCTAAAGCACTTTGCGACTTAATTCTCTTTAATATGATTTGAAGCAGACACTTCTCCAGGGCCTTCTCATCGTCCTCACTTGTTTATTTTGACCTTGACATTTATTCAATTAGAAACGATTTGCCAGCCATGCACAACCTATTCTATCGTCAGTCGTTTCACATTCATGAATAAGCTCCATCCAGTTAGCAATGATTTCTTCTTAGAGGAAGGGGAAAAATAGAAAGTGAGAAGTATTTTTAGTTGTGACAGCATGACTTGAGGATTCTCTTATTTTGCATTTTAGCGTTTGTTAAGTGGCAAACGAAGCAGATCCATAAGAGATCACTTGGCAAATAAGCAACCCAAATGTAGGCCTGTCAAGTTATTTCATCAGTTCTTTGGAACATGCCTCTGTAGAAGAGAACCCGGGGTTTCCTGAAGCAGGATTTGTGGATAAAGCTAGCATGTCATTTCCTTTACAGCCTGAGAGAAAAGAGGAGAGCACCAAGTCGGCACCATGTGTCTGTCACACTTTGCGCTCGGTGAGAGAAGGACTTGTTAAGACTGTCAAGTACCATTCACAAATTTATGCCTGTGAAGTCTCTCCTTCTGGAAGAGAACCAAATAACTCATACTTTTTGAAAATTGCTTATGACAGCTTTTCAGTCTGCTTCAGGCTGGCTCTCAATAGTGATTTGTATTTTCATATACTCCTCATACATTAAGAAATTTACACCTGTCAGGCCCTGACAGAGCATCTCCATCCCTAACCTTTTCAGGGAAGCAGAGTGGGAGAGAAATGTTCGCTTGCAGACATTATCCAAATAAGTTTCTATCAGAAGTACCAGTGACATAACAGGTGGAAGAATAAGAAATATGGAGCAAACCTGTTCAGAATTTTAATGAGAAAGTGAGGTCTGTACTATTATGAAGAGGATGGAAATTACTACACTGATCCCTGACACTTCAAATTGAATGTTACACCCATAGGCTAATAATAATGGAAAGGCATGAATACTGTGCTATCAAACTTGTATTCTTTCTGTCTGAAAATCTTACTAAGGTTCAAAGCAAAAGTTGCAGTTAAAAACAGAGACTCTATACAAAAGCAAACAATCACAAACTATAGATGAACAAATAAGGATGGTACATACTAATTTATTAAAATCATAAAATTTGAGAGGTTTTTAACTAGAATTTGTGTTTTTATGAAACTCCTCTCAATTAAAAGCTAGTTGGCTCAACCCCCCAAAAAAACTTATCCCAGTGAAGATACAAGTTCTAGGCAGGTGGAGGTGGCACTGTGCCTTTATTCCTTCCTCATTTCCTCCTTTCTCTTGTGAAGCTCATGCTCCCCTTGTTTTCCCCAACTACCAGCCAGTAACAGATAGACACTCCTTCCCCCCACCCATTTTCAAGTTTTAACTAAGAGGGCCAAACAAAAAACAAAAACCATATCCCAAAATATACTCACGGCTGAAATCCTGTTGCACAGCTACACAACAAGTTAAGACATCTCCTTGGATATCATCTGTTGCATACTGAGCCACGTGACTTGGCACGCAACAGATAGTATATATTGATATTTCTCAATTTGAGGCAATTTACCTCCATAGGTTATACCTTTTGTGTTGTAGTGCAACAGGATTTCACCCACTAAATTCTCTGTTCTCAATTGTATGTAGGCTGCCTCAATTCAGTGAGGCAGCTAAACAAGGAATTTTCAAGGCCAGCAACATTCCTTGTCTAAAGGAGAGAGTCAGACAAGCAGCAATATTTATCATTATGGTCTCTGTATTTTCTGCAAATTGTGTGCTAAAAAAGTAAGTCACACAAACAGAGATGGATACAGAAAGACTTGATCATTTTTTTAAAAAAAAAGGCTGCCAGCAACTCCTACAATGCCTCTATCCCTAAAGTTCTAAGTGACTAAGCAACAACCATCATCATTTTGAACACTTTTATTATTTCCATTTGTCATGTTACTGAAGGAGAGTGGGACTTGTAGTCAATGAGAACGAGAGAAAATGGACTCTGTTAGGTTTCAAAGTGAAAAGAGCAGAAGACATGGGAAGGCAGTAAAGACTGAGAGGCTGTTTTTCCTAATTTTCAGCCAGGCTGGTACAGAGTGAATCCTGATAAGAATGCAAGGTCTAAGAGGCCCCAGTGCAAAGACCCAACAAATTCCGGTCTAATTGGAATTAAGATAACACACCTGCATCTCCATGAGAACTGGAGGTGGAGTGAGCAGTTACACTTCTTTGAGTTAATTGGTATACAGCCATGAAGAAGTAGGTCTGATTAATGTAGAAAAATGGACGATGGGTTATGTTTGACAGACCATTTTGTTGGAGATAACTTTTTTCCTAAGAGAAGTTCCTGATGGTTTGTGTTATGTAGCTGAATGGTAAAGAATGTAGCTTGGTAAGAAAAGAAGGAGGTGGAGCTAGCCCACCTTAGCTCAGCTTTCTAGTGTTTATTTGTTGTATTTAACTATGGTAATCCTTTGAACATGTCTTTATGCTGTGCTTAAGCAAACAAACAGTTTCTCTGAAACTATATTTTCTTAATAAAATAATTATAAAAATTCTAACTGAGGACTAGTCTCTTGAACCTGCAAGGTTTGGCTAAATCCAGAAGATTGGAAAAGGCCATTGATTAGCTACCATAGAGAAGTCCTATTTGAATGAGCTGTTGTGAGTTCTAAGGAATCGCAAAGCCCATGTGGAAGTACTTGCAAAGTACTGAGTAAGGGAAAGTGTCCTTTAAGGGTCAGGCTTGTTCAAGGCTCAGATGCTATGCACTGCTGGAGTTTAAGGACTTGCCTCGGCATAAACTGGTAGATTGGTGGCCTGCTGAACTCCCTGCCCAAATGCCATATGTTCCTTAGGGAGGCATGAGCATCACACCATTAAGACATTATTTGTGTTTTGCAATATTCATGTAATTTTGTTCAATTTGTACAAAAATAATTCTAATTATCTTCTCTTACTAAAAGATTCACAATTATCCTGCTGAGAGTTGGCAGGATACTTTTTCAGTGCTTCATCCTCATATTCTTAGACAAGATAAGCAAAGATTTATATGGCGGTTGTGGGTTTTCCAGGCTGTTTGGCTGTATTCTTAAGGGTTTTTTTTTTCCTAATGTTTCGCCAGTCTCCTTGGCCGGCATCTTCAGAGGACAGGAGTCAGAACTCTGTCTGTGCTCTGTTGCAGTTTGTTAGATAGTTGAGTATTTATAGATGTGGGAACAGCTTTTGTCCTTTTCAGGAGATTGGGTGATTGTGGTGATCAGCATGTTTTTGTTGTGGGTGTATTGTTGAGAAAAGGGGGAGAGATGATTTGTCACTGTGTTTGAGTGGTGTCGTTAGCTGGTCTTTTGTGTGCAGTGATCACTGGTCCTTGTGGCTGGGTAGAGTTCGTTGATCTTTTGCAGGCTGTATTTTTCAGTGCTGGGAGCCAGGTTTTGTTGGCTTTTCTGTGCAGTCTAACATAATGATTGCTGGTGTTGTCCAGTAGTTCAGTATTTTGAAACAGAATTTCATGTCCAGCTTGTTTTAGGGCATGTTCAGCTACTGGACAGGTATATAATGGAACCACAAAACACAGCATTCATACCAGAATCAAAGAACAGGAGAGACACTACTGACTAAAACAACCGGAAAAATCGGCAGTAAAATTGTATCAAAATAATTCAGATGAATTATCAAATGGAAACTTCAAAATTGGATAAATCCAACAATACTGCAAATGTTATTCAGAGGATGAAGAATAACTGTAGTAAAAAGTTATAAACATGTAAAATCCTGGTAATTCCATACCTCCCATGCAATGCATATATCCAGAACTCTACACAATTCAATGAAAATCATTACTAGTTACAGATGGTTACATAAGTGTGATCCATTGTATATTATAGCATATGAGTACAGGAAGCATATATAAAATCCTTGACTCACAATTAGGGTCGATAACCTATGTTGCATTTGTATTCATGGATTTAAGCAATGCAAACTGTACTAACTGCATGACATGATGTGTAGAAAATCTCTGATATAAAGATTTAGAAAATATCTGAGTTTTACATGGACAGAACATTACAGTTACATAAAATAAACTTATTACTCATAAATTACATAGCAATAAGATGAATACAGTGGACCCTCGACTTACAGACGGCTCGACTTACAGACTTTTCGAGTTACAGACTTCTCTGGCTGCAAAATTTAGATTCGACTTGCAGCCGGAGAATTGACCTACAGACCAGAAAAAAACCAAAATGGAACAAAAATAGAATAAAAACTGCCAGTTGTGGGATTAATCAGTTTTCAATGCATTGTAGGTCAATGGAGATTCGACCTACAGACTTTTCGACTTACAGCCACCATTCCAATATGGATTAATTCCTTAAGTAGAGGGTCCACTGTAATGGAATGCTGAATGCATAATAGCAATCCATATCAGCAGAATAAAACTTTGTATTCGCGAAGGCTTTCACGAGTTGCTGTCCTCTGAAGATGCCGGCCACAGAGACTGGCGAAACGTCAGGAAGAACAACCTTCAGAACATGGCCAAAGAGCCCGAAAAATCCAGAACAACCATTAGATCCCGGTCATGAAAGCCTTCGTGAATATACTGAATTGTTTCTTTCCCAAAATCATAACTGAGCATCACAACAAAAAGTTGAATTGTTTAAAAAATGCACTGACACTAAATCTAAGCCATAATGTGGAATGTTTTGCAGACAAACTCATTGTTCACTGATTACCTGAAGGAAAGAATACAAGCATGTTGATAGTACTGTAAAAGTGCTGGACAAAGTTGCTTGGTTTAGAAATCCCACTTTCCTTGACAATACATAAATATCCTTGGATGTGTAATATTTACTTCACAATTCAGCCTAATAATAAAGAAAAACCCTCCATTCAGCATAATCTTGACAACTGATATGGTCTCGCATGACAAATGGTCTGGACACAAAAAGTGTTCACAGTCTATTGGTTGTTTCCTGCATAGCCCTGTAACTGTCACTGCACTTCCTTTCAGATAATGTGAGTTCAGAACCATTTATCCTTTGATAGAAACCAATTTTGCAATATCCTTTTATAAATTATAGTAGCCCGACAAAACTGGTTTCACTTTTAAGAACAGTGCCAATACTGCAAATGCTATTCAGTGCTCATACCTCTTTCTTTCAAAAAAGGAGATATTTTGATTGATAGTAGACAAACATGTAACAATTCTGAAAACATTGTAAGAACTTCAAGGCTGAAATCCTTCTGTGCAGTTACACAAAAGTTGTAACCTTAATGACAAATTGCTGTACATTAAAAAACTTCTGTAGACACTATCTGTTGCACAATGAGTCGGATAATGCCGACTCATTGTTTTTTAAAGTTACTCATTTCTTAATACACCACTTAATTTTTAATTCACCACTCCAAGTTACATCTTTAACTATGCAAAAGTGTGGACCAAAGCAATCACTCAGTTTCAAAGTTAGCAGCTAACTTTAATAAATCTCCTTTTGCATGAAGGGGGATGGACAATCATGCACTTCCACCAGATCCTGCCACTCCACCCACTCAAGAACTGATGATCCTCCTTTCCTTCTAAACTGTCCCCTTTCAGTGCACCCAAAAACATGCTCCTGAGTGAGGACATTTTAGAAGATGTTTTTGGCATCACTGCGTGTCACAGGGGGATGGTCGGGAGAATGCCTCTTTCCACTAGTATTGGATATTTAAGTACACTCTTGAATACATTTAAACAAAGAGAACATTCAGACCCTTATTTAACAAGCCAACTTGGACATCCAAGGAGGTGTCAAACATTCAACTTTCTTATCAGACTTTAAAGTAAAAGAGACATAAACTTGAAAGAAAAATGATTTTAAATGGAAACCTATTTGAAATCAGTAATCATTCCGAAGCATTCTTGGGTATCACCTTAATCCTCAAATCCCCATGGATCTGCTTAGAAATTTTTCACAGTATTCACCTGGAAAAAAAATATAACTCAGAAGCTGAGTGAACTGAAAATATCAAAGCAGAAGAAACTGTGAGCTGGTTAATAAAGGGCAGTTAGAGAGACAGACTTTCATCATTGGAAAAGAGTTCCTTGAACACATTTTCCAAAGTCCAAGCTAGAGGCAACTTTTTCAATACTGAGTGCTGGCTTCAAGATAATAGCTTTCTCCCTTGGGTTCAAAATATGTGAACGAAATGCAGGAAAACCATAGGCACACATCAGAGATACCCTTCCTGTAGAATAATGTGCGTGTTTACTAAGAATTAAATTTACTCAGAAATAAGCATTCAAAAGGGCTTAATCACAGAAATTTATACACAAGACTGGAGCCTTAATGGGTGTATAGAATTACGATGGAGCTTTACAATAAACATTCGAAAATCACAGTGAATCCATTCTTGCTGTTCTTATGTGTGTGTGTGTGTGTTTTCTGTGGGGGAGGAGGGTGTTGTTGCTGGGCTCTTAAAGTTTAACTAGAGAAGTCTCAAGTACCTATAAGAACTCTCATATAAAGTGAAGTCACCTCTTTGTTGTTGTTTAGTCGTGTCTGACTCTTCCTGTCTTCCACTGCCTGACCTCTAGTTCCCAGATAAATGTGCTGGTCAGCATTAACTCATTTTTACTGTTCTCAAATGGTCCGTTCACTATGTAACCCCATGGACTATTTGGTTCAGTCCAATAAGTAGAGAAATTCTAGGAAAGGGCTGTAATTTAGGATTAAATTTACAAAAAGCAAGAAAGCTGGAGAGCCAGGAGCTGCTGTCTTCACAGAGGATGATAAGGCCCTTGCTTTCTTGGTTTAAGTAGAAGAATTTCAATATGTTTGTTCAGGAAGGACACAGGAAGGGTGAATCCATATAGTGAACTTATGTATTTGCCTTAGCATTTGCATGTAAAGTTTTTGGAGACTGTATGTTGGAGCCAATCCCTTTACGCTCTGAATGTCCTACCTCGGTTGAAAAATATATCTAGGACTTTGTTCTTATGTGGCTTCAAAGAAACATTTGAATTCTTCTTTATTTCTTCAAACAACTGCTCTGGTACTGGTGAAAAGAACTTGAATGTATACATAAATTGCAGCATCTAGTTTTGTTATATTGCTGTTGTTGTTTTTTTATATGTACTGTATATATAAAACATTTTGGTAAAATTTGTGTCTGCACTTCTCATTTAAAAGATAGACAGACAGACAGACAGACAGACAGACAGACAGACAGACAGACAGACAGACAGACAGACAGATAGATAGATAGATAGATAGATAGATAGATAGATAGATAGATAGATAGATAGATAGATAGATAGATAGATAGATAGATAGATAGATAGATAGATAGATAGATAGATAGATAATTTTTTGCTCCATAAGATGCACCTCTCCATAAGACGCACCAAATTTTTAGGAGAAGAAAACAGGAAAATAAAAATCTGTTTTCTTCTCCTAAAAATTTGGCGAGCCTTATGGAGAGGTCCGTCTTATGGAACACACCCTAGGACCCTTTGGAGGCTCATCCTGCCCCCCCCCCGGGGGCCAGAGGGGGTGAAATCACCACCTTCAGGGACTCTTCTGAAGTTTCCCCAAGTCTGGCAATTTTGCCCCCTCTGGCCTGGCAGGGGGGTGGGGGGAGCCTCCAAAGGATCCTAGGGTCTGTTCCAGGACCCTTGCAAGGCTCCCCCCCCCACGTGGCCAGCGGGGAGGGCAAAATCACCAGTTTCTAGGACCTTTTCTGAGGCTTGAAAGGCTCAGAAAAGGTCCTAGAAGCTGGCGATTTCGCCCCGCTGGCCCCGTGGGGGGTGGGGGAAGCTTCGCAAGGGTCCTAGAAGGCTCCCTCGGACCCTTGCAAGGCTCCCCCCACCCCCCCACGGGGCCAGCGGGGGCAAAATCACCAGCTTCTAGGACCTTTTCTGAGCCTTTTAAGCCTCAGAAAAGGTCCTAGAAGCTGGTGATTTCGCCCCTGCTGGCCCTGTGGGGGTGGGGGAGCCTCGCAAGGGTCCTGGAATGCTCACTCGGACCCTTGCAAGGCTCCCCCCATGGGGCCAGTGGGGGTGAAATTGCCAGCTTCTCTCCATAAGACGCACGGACTCCCCCCCCTTTTGGGGGGGGGGAGTGCGTCTTACAGAGCAAAAAATATGACAGACAGACAGACAGACAGACAGACAGACAGACAGACAGACAGACAGACAGACAGACAGACAGATAGATAGATAGATAGATAGATAGATAGATAGATAGATAGATAGATAGATAGATAGATAGATAGATAGATAGATAGATAGATAGATAGATAGATAGATAGATAGATAGATAGATAGATAGATAGATAGGACCAGAGTGTTACAAAGGCAGATCTCAACTAAAAAAGAAGACATTCAGCATATTTTGAGGTGATAGCTGTTTTAAACGGTATATTTAAATCCTTTTTTTTTTTGCAGGTTAAAAGAAACTCACAGATTTAATAAGGAAGCAGTGCACACAAAACTTAAATTGAACACCTTCAAAGGAAGTGATATGAAATGTAAATAGATACTTTCATCATCCCTAACTGCAATAACCATGGAGACTAGAAACCCATTTTATAAAAATTCTAATTTTGCAGGTTTTTAACAAGAACCCAAGGACTATGCATTTAGTTCATAAGCTGCATGCCATCAAGCTTTAGTCTAGCCTTAAACTTTCCCTTGGAAAAATGGGAATTCAATGTACTATCATAAAGTTAAAGAGTTATATGGTGGACTCATAGAGTAGAAATGGACTTGAAGGGGTAAAATTAATACATGGATTTGATTTGGCATGTTTTCATTCACATTTGAACAGCATGTTCATTAACTGTCAGAAACAGTATTTCTAACCTCATTCTTCTTTATAAGGAAGAGACAACGTGATATCTGTATATCCTAATATAAGTTCTACTAACACCAATAGGACTTCCTACCAGGTTGAAAGTGTACTGGATTACAATCATAAGATATATGTAAATGAAAAAGTACGAGATAAGCTTCATTTAGGTAAGAACATACAGGAACACAGTTCCAAACTCTCTCTCTCTCTCTCTCTCTCTCTCTCTCTATATATATATATATATATATATATATATATATATATATATACACACATACATATACATATACATATACTACATATACATATACATACATATATACATATATACATATATATATATATACACACACACATATATATAGTTTGGAACTGTGGTCCTATACATTCTTACCTAAATGAAGCTTATCTCGTACTTTTTCATTTACATATATCTTAGGAAAAAAGACAAAGGAATTAAAAATATAAAAATACCAAAAGTAAATAAATGGCTGGGTAGATTGTGCATCTTGGCACCTCAAAAGTTCAGTATTCTGAATTCTAAGTAATTTGAATGCAATATGCCCTGTAGTTAGGCTACATAAACATTTCCATTCATTTGGATGTACTCATTTGTAATCACATTATAGCACTATTGTTCAGTAGTAATGCTTAATTATCACTCTCCTAGAGTCTAATAAATGGCAAGGTGACTAGCTTTTAGTTTCTGTCAAACGCAAATACGTATTATTCAAATTATCATCAGCTTCTGCTAGAAAGTAAGACCTTAAGGCAATCTGTCCACTCTAGGTTTCCCACCTTATTTTTTTTATTAAAAGTACAATGCATAAACAACTAAATTATGCAGTCTCTTTAATCACTTCAAAATCATACAGGAAACAACATTTCCTATTGCACATAATAATCTGTCATGCCCAAATTCTGCAAACATTGGCTCCAATTTCAAATCAGGAATAGAGGAATATGATCAACCATTCATTTGAGCAGATTCATTTTCCTTCTGGGGCAATAGTTTTTGTACAGCTGTGCCATTAACTCCACTGGGAACTGAAGCAGATCTATGATATGAACCAAGGCAGCTATTTCTCTTTATCTGAGAAAAGGATGCAAGACCATGTAAGCTCCCAAGGTAAAAGCAACCAAAGCTTACAAGAGCACACTTTGATTTAGCAGTTGTGCTGAAAACGCGACAAAGGAAAAGGTCACTCTGGTCCTAAAGGCAGATGAATCAGTCCCATTAACTGAAGCATCATCTGCCATTGCTCACATTGTGAGGCCTGAGAGGTAAACTGCTTCCTTCAGATTAGGGCAAGTGAACACAGCCTACCTCAGGTTTCTTTATCTTAGAGAACCTTTACCAAATTTCATGCAAATATTTCTGAAAATGGTATACATAGACAAAAGCCACTACCTGCCCTCCAAAGTATTATTATTATAATTAAAACAGAGGACACACAAGAGTTAACTTAAAAGAAGGGTACAGAATGCTGGAGATTATACATGAAAATATAGGCAAGAAATTAAATTCAGGGTTACTTGAACACACAGAGACACAACACACATTAACGCTAACTGAAAGCTAAAGATATCAGGCAACATTATGGATATAGATTTCTGGTAAGATTTACGTTTAGAAATTCCACTTACAAAGTGTAATAAAAGTGAGAGATCCCAAGGATGTTCATAATAGTTATTTTGAAAAATAGAGAGTGTGTTAGTGATTTGAAATTGGTGTATAATTTAGACAAAAGAACATACAGAAGCATATTCTAACATAGGATTGTTTAATCATGACATACTGTACATACAGACGTATCAGATCTCCCACATTGCTGCTCCTTTTGAAACCAGAGGTGTTTCCAGACTATCCTTTCATGACATGATACTGCAGTTAACATCACCAGGCCCAGCTGCCACACCTCCTCCTTCCCACCTGTAAACTCACTCCACTCCCAAGCTGCAGGTAAATCAAAGTTTTCAAAGGAAAGTGGCCTTCAGGTTGCATTGTGTTATTCAAGAGTAGATTTAGCCTATAATACAATCCCTGTTAATTCATCATGAGAATCAGTCAAACCCCACCAGAGTTGGCACAGAATAGATTGTCAAAATAAAACATATGTTTTGATCATATTCTGAACGTTTAGATTTGTAATGTATTGCTTTTTTAGCTAACTAAATAAGTTAAGTACCACGTAAGTTAAGTACGTGGTTGCAGAGACAGAGTTTGGGAGTGCGATACTCCACTGTGCATCCTGAAAGAGCCAACTTGTGTTACTTTTGGCAAGCTGCGCCATCCCAAAGCACCCCCAGAAGTAGAGAATGCTGTACTATTTTTGAGTGCTGTACACTAATAAAACGTTGGAAAGGGTCACTATAAGTAGGAATTGACTTGAGGGCAAATTATTATTGTTGTTATATTTCTTATTTCTCAGCATTGCTGGTGGTGCCTTGGTGAGAGGCAAAGGGTCCACTCTAAATGTTAAGAGTCAAAACCTGAAAATTTTCAAATGAGATGGCATGTTTGCAAGGTCACTGTTTTTTTATATATATCAGGAAGCAAATTAGAAGCTCATGAAATTCGTTTTAGATTGGTAACCAACAATTCCAATTTTGGAATGACTCCAGTTGGTGAAATTAGTATGGGGAGGTGGATGACCTGATTCTTGCTTCATATTCCTTTAATTTCTTGCCTTAATGTTCAGTACTTTCTAATTTTTGTACTTTCTATATTTTTGAGGTTGCTTGTTGATGGAACTCCAGCTTCTATAAGGTACGTTTTCTTTGCTGCTTATCAAGAAGTATAATATCTGACTAATTAAAATCAACTTTTATCTGTGATAAACTTTCTCTCCCACTATAATATTGTGATTTCATTTTCTAAAACTAGCGGTGGCTGGAATTTATAATATGGAGGAAAAGGTATGTGGTCCATAGGATTTGGCAAATTGCAGAAAAATGAGCTTTGCTACTTGGTTATGCCTACACATATAATCCGTTGATGCTAGCTTAGAGCATCCAGTCATTACATAAACTGTTTTTTCTTCCTATTTGTGACAGGTCTTACAGATATCAATTACACTTTGCGTCTTAATTATTTTCTGATAGTATTTCATGCAAATAACTTGGTCTTAGATTGCACATATGAGTCCCCTAATTTCAGCATGAAGATGTTAGAGCAGTACAGCAATGGAACCAATTACCTCGAGAGGTTATGAGTGCTTCAACACTGGAGGCATTCAAGACAAACTTAGACAACCACCTGGCAGATAATGATTTGTATTCCTGTATTGAACAAGGGTTGAACTGAATGGCCTTATAGGCCCCTTCCAACTTCATTATTCTATAACTCTATGGCCTAATTTAAATTACAGGTTTGATTGCTGCTTATCGACATTATCATCCAGGAGGCAACCGGGGTCCTATCCATGTAGTGGTATCTCAAACCATGCATCCCCGCATTGTGGGGCTTTCATTAATATAGGCTGGTTTTCACTTGCAAGCTGTAGTACCATTAGTTTTCTGCAATCATCTGATGAAGCGGAACCATGCTCTCATGGCAGTAGTTATGAAGTTTGACTATTTGATCCATACAAAAGTTCTTGAGGCCAACAAGTCTATGGCCATCCATGCTGCAAGGCAAATAACAGTAGATGCCTTTTGATGATGGCACAGGCATTTTGACAGAGGAGTCCTGGGGTTGCCCAGGTATTGATAGTAGTATTTTTTTTCTTTTGCATCACATTTTGACTGTGATCTTCATTCCATCAAAGCACTTGTCCCTGAATAATAAGTTTATTAAGTCCCTTGTAGTTTATACTGCAAAGTTTGTGAATGCCTGTATAATTATACATAGTTACACAAGAATGATTATCCTACTGAAGTTTGCTGACTACGTAACAGGTTTTCAAGATACACAATAAGTTGTATTTTTCATAATTAAATAATCCAAGGGAATAGGTGTATCTCTTCAAGATAACCTTGTATTTAGTACAGTATTGTCGAGTGTTTTTTTATTTACTTACAGCCAAATTCAAAGGAAATAACCATTCAGTAACAAGTAATTCAGTTCTGCTTCATTAAAAATTCACAAAAAGCACTTCTCTGTACAATTGAGTCTCTCTGAAAATAGATTATCATAAAAGTTATATAGTCCTTCATACAGGAAAAAAGAACAATAAGTAACAGCAAAGAACACTGGTGACCAATTCCAGTTAAAAAATGAAGCTAGTGCTATTCCACAGTTTATTCCCATTATTACAAATGTTTAACTTCTCCACAAAGAAATATTTCTGCCTCATTTTCAGACAGAATTTAGGGGGGGGGGATTGGTTAACACTCCAACCTTACCATAATATTACAAATAATTTCATGTATGTATTTCATGTATGATCGGAAGGGTTTGTCCTGATGTAGAAAGATAGCTGCTACGGATTCTCAAGCCCAAATGAGAGATCTTACCTTCAGTGGAACAAGAAGATAAGAAGGGTGGGGGTCATATTGTGGGTTTTGCCATTGTATAAAATTTCTGTAGTGTATTTTCCCTTTGTGAAATACGTACACAGCAAAGGGCTAGGCTGAATACGCAGGAGGACATAGTGCATGCAACAATACAACAGTTAGGGGCATTTTAAAGAGAAATATGCAAAAATTAGTGTTAAAAACATATACCAAATATATCCAAGACCTATCCCTCTCCCCAATATTTCATCATCTTGTAGCAAAAAGATACTTTGCTTATATGCTGTCTGGTGCGTTCTCATTTAGCACTCAAGAACAAACCAGGTCAGGATTTACATTCCTAAATGCAAGGTGGCCCAGGGAGCTGCATTTGTATTATTATTATTATTATTATTATTATTATTATTATTATTATTATTATTATTATTATTATTATTATTATTATTATTATTATTATTATTATTATTATTATTATTATTATTATTAAGCACCATCACTCTACAGTTTTCCCTGATTGGAAAAGGTATTCTGTAAGAAATTTCTTTATAACAACTTCCTCTGAGGTTTGACTGCATTGTGGGAAGCAGTGGGTTGGGAACCTTCTGGCTTCCACGGGGACAATTATGCATTGAAAAACAGAAGATAAACACGCACTATCAGCCACTTCCCAAGCAAGACAAGCTCAGGAAGCCTGAAAATTTCCCTTGATTATGTCTCCTGCTTTGAAATTTGATCCAGAAGAAATGTCTTTTCTACCAAATTGAATAAAAATGATTGAAGTTCTTACGAGAAAATTTTTTTGGCATAACATGGTAGGGCCCAAATGGGTTACTGTTGCCAAGTAATAAATATGTTGAGGTTACAATGGAAAGCTCACTATACATGTCATGTTCTTTAGCAACCAAATGAGGCATATCCAACACTGGGAAGGTCACTGAGGCCTAGTTCTCACCCAGTCAGAAAATTTGTGTCAGGGCTGTGTAGCACCACAGCAAGCTACAGGAAGGTATTTCTGTAGCTTTCTCATCTATCACAAGCATGGAAAAAGAAAGGCATGCTTTCGGCTTTGTGGCAAGTGACCCCTTCTACAAATTGTCATATGTCTATGCACATTTCTATAAACTGCACTCTGTTTAGAATGCTTGACTCAAATTTGCAATAAAAGACCACCTTTGGAAAAGCTATGTATTTACACAACCCAAACTGATAGCCTTTCACAATTTTCCCCTACAACTCACAATGCAAAAGTACAGTTGGCTGTTAATAATGCTTTTCAACAAGCATGATCATTTGCATCCTTCTTACTTCTTTAGGAAAGTGATTGTGAGTACAGCTCTTTTGCCCAATTGTAATTGCAGCTTCCACCTTACCTCTGCTATTTATGCCTTGTCAAATCCGTTAATGCCCATTTTATTGCTAAAAATCTTACAAAAAGAAACAAGTTACCAAAAAAGGAAACATTATGGTCTATTCCATTAAACATGGTAACTTTAAATCTCACATAAAAATAGGTCATCCAATTACATGGTAAAAGTATCACTTTTTCATTGTCCAGTACACAATATATTTACAGGAAAATTACCAGAAATCCCTCAGCTGTATCAGAACTCAACCTTATATTTAGATGCAGTCATATATTACTGGTGATAATGTGATGTCAGTGAATAGATTGGAATTTTTCACTGTCCTTTATCAAGATAAATTGTTCTGTCAATAGCAAATGGCTGCCAAGTATTAACACTCTGCACACTATATGACTTTTCATTCCAAGCAAAAATTGTATTTAATGCTTTTGCACAAAATCTATGGCCGTGACTATCCCTATTACCTATTTAACTACCTTTTAAAAGGAGGATTTATTTCTGCAAATTAAGACTGCTGCTAACATGCATCATAAACTTTAAGTCAATACAAAACAGAACACTTGCAATCTGAACGGAGAGGTACCTTACCCTCCATCAGTTGTCCATCCAATAATATTATGAACCTGTGGTGGGAGCAGCTGCTGAGAGCAGAACTTTATTTTGGCTTCCTTCCATCGATGCTACCATAGTGTCCCACAGTAGCAATTTCCTCATTGGTCTATTACTCTCAATAGGTATTCTAGTAATTGGCTATTTCAGACTTGTAAGGCTTGAACTGGCAGAGAGCAAAGGCCAGGCAACGCAGCCTGTCAGGGTCCAGCAGTCTGGTCATTCATCAATTATCACCGTCATTTACAAGAACAAGAGAATCTTCTGAAAACTTGTTGGCTTACATCAGCTTTGAGACCAAGATAACTGAAGAGCAAGAACGTACTGACTCCTTATTTGGGAAACCAGGTGGTGGCTAGGAAGTCAGTACAGTGGGGTCTTGACTTAAGAACGGCTCGAGTTAAGAACATTTTGACTTAAGAACCACTCTCATAGGAAAATATTGACTTGACTTACATACTTAGAATTGAGTTAAGAACTGAAAAAAAACCCACGTGGGAGGCAGGGAAAGTGCAAAATGTGAACTTTCAGTTAACTGTTGGCCAGTGAAAAGGGTGCCTGTCTGCTTCCTCACTCCTCCCAGCGTTTAGAGAATGGATTGGGAGACAGTCTTCAGACTGCCTGGACTGTATTTTCCCTGCCCTTCCGTGAACCTTTCTTGACCTAAGAAAAAAAGAAACAAAATATCCCCCTCTAGTGGTCGAAGGCGGAATAGCAGCTTCCCATTAGTTTCTATGGACGGAAAAGAGCAGATACGGATCAAATGGTTTTCAATGCATTCCTATGGGAAATGCAGATTTGATCTGAGAACTTTTTGACTTGAGAACCGCCTTCCAATACGGATTAAGTTCTCAAGTCAAGACCCCACTGTAGTATATTTGTTACCTCACATATGTTTAGCACTGAAGGAAGGGGGAAAGGGAGGTTTCTGCTTGTTTCCACAGCCACCTACAGTCCTAAAAACACACCATTCCCATTGCCAAAAATGGCTTAGATGACGTAAGAAGAGTTTGCTAGGAAATCCACATGAGACCATCTTCTGAAACCTTGATGAACTTAATGAAACTGTAATGTAACATAATTTGAAAGTTATACATGACGAATATACAAGGCCAGTACAGATGTGATTTGTGAGATCTTTTATATTGTATGAGGAACTAGTCCATACACAGCCCACCAGATTTTTATTATGTACAGGTTCCAGCAGCTATCATGACACTTACTGAATGTGTTGTCGTCCTTGTTTGCTGTGACTGCAGTCAGTTTCCAACTGAGCTTTCGCTCAGCTAAAAGATTTGCCAGCACAGTAATGGGAGACCACACTAGCTGTGCAATTACTACTATTGCAGAAATGTAGGGCAGGTTTGCTGGATAGTGATTACCACTTATGCCATGGCAGTGCTTGACAGGTTGGGGAACCTACACAGTGTTATTACAGTAGCTAGACTATCTTCTCAATGGAACTCAGTAAGGTATTAGCCTGTATAACTAAGGCCTCGTTTTTGCATTCTATATTCATTTTTCCAAAAGCCCATTTGGTTTGTTGATCAGCTCAGTGATAGGAGATATATCATCTACAAATAACCTGTACATAAATGTACATTTCATAACAACAGCGCAAAATTAAATTTGCCTAGAGCCTACATGAATTAAATCGCAATTCTGAAGGGACAAAAAATATATACAAGGAGTATAGTGATTTAGAAAGCTGTTAAGGACATTCAAAAATCAATTCCAAATTTTGAAAGGACAAGCCTGCAACTCTTAATAAATTTAAGCTCCAAGTGGATCCAAGAGTTATGCACCCTTGCTAGCTGACTAAATGACATGACACTGAAGCATATCTAATTCTAATACATCACAAGATAATCTGTCAGCCTGCAAGTGCTCAAGCCCTGCCACCCTTCTTCATTCATTATTTATATATATTTGCCACTGAAATCTCCATGAAGTACAGCATAAAATCTAGAGGGTGCAGTTGTCCCATTCTACCGAAACATCCTAAGATGTTTTCAAATGTGAAAGACTGCACTGCAATTATTAACCAGACAGAGAACTGGTCATGATAGAAACAAATATGCCAGGGCCACTCAATCTGCAGTCATCGTGCATTGGCCCAGAGCATTATTTTGTGCTTTCAGCCAGGTATAAAAATGCTCCTTTGTGCATTCTGCTGCCCCAGCTTTTATGAATCAAGCAACCATCTCTTCCCTTCCTGTACGCAAGACTACTAGCAAAAAATGCAACCGAGTGGCCTCAGAAGCATCTGCTACAATAATAGGAAATCTAACTAATGAACCATTGGAAAAATATTTTACTCCTAGGTTGCTGAAGATGTGTAAAGGGCAAACTGCTAGCCATATTTACATATGGCCACAATCTAGAAAGTCTCAATTTAGCAGCTGCCACAGAAGAAGGAAAAATCCCCATCCTCATGCCTTACATTTCACACATTTCTTTTAAAAGCAAAGGTAAGGAATTCCAGAACAAAAGCCATATAGCTTTTAAAAAAAGTTGAAAGTGTATGTTGTAGCTGGGTTTTTTTAACCCCACCCCTATATCATTAGCCCTTGGTTCAGAAGGACCCCTTTGATGGTTGTATAAACAACACAGGAGTAAAATGTACATTTTAAAGCATTTTGAGGACTCAGCCATGACTTATGTCATTCTCGTAAGGTGGGGGGGGATAGCAACAAGAACCTACTTCAGGCATGTGCAACTAGAAATTAAAGATAAATTAGGGAGCATATTCTTTTTGAAGTCCAATTATAATCCTTATTATTTGGTAATAAAGCTTCAAACTTTACCCTCTCAATGAGGGATCAGGCCTCATGTGACTCTGTTTATGTATTAGCAAAAGCCCTTTTGTTTTTTTTTCTTTGTTCCCATTGGAGAGGTGGAAAGGAGAACTGAAATGGAAAATACCACCTCTTCATCAGTATGGAGCCAACTCATATACAGTATAGTATGATGCATATGTGCGCAGTAAAACCCTGTGATACCAGTCTGAAAGCCAGCACGTACTGTATCTATCTAGTTAAGATAGTTTTTGTGTGTCAAATAGCTGTCACATTCCTGCTGCATCACTTCAAACACGGTGTTTTTTCAAAGGAAGCAGCTCATATCAAAATGCCAGTCTACAAGTAATAAGATACTGAGTGGAGCATTTGTGAATCTAACTCTTGGACCTGCAGTAAGCTGGGTTCTCCAGTGAATCCAATTCAGAGGTGCCTTAAATAAACTCAAGACCAGCATCAGAGACTAGTATTATTGCACACCTGCCAAGCACACTTCAATAGAGGAGTCACTGTTGACTGACAGTTGCTTGCTTCTTTCAGTTGTTTCCTGCTCATTTGTTTTGGTTGAAAGAGAGAGTACCAGCAAGGAATGGAAATGAGGAGAAGAGCAGCAGCCACCTTTTGCCCACTGCTCTCCAGTCAACACTGGGAACTGAGCCCAGATAGAGGAGGAAAGCAAATCTGTGACAGAAGGGGGGGGGGGAAGGTCCCACTGAAGTCACCAAGCTCCAGTGCCTTTCCAATCCTGTGGAGTCAACAGGAAGAAAGCTCCAATATATCAGACTCATTTAGACCTGAGCTTTTAATCACCGTCTTAATCCTACAGACAGCTGTTTGCAAAGCAACAGACTGAAAGCCTCTGGTACTAATACCCAAGCTTTTTTCTTAGTATCACCAAACTACATTTTTTTTCTACCATGCAGTATTATAGCAACTGTCGAACATGAGAAGTCATTTTTTTCAGCTTTAACCAAAATACAGTAAGTGGTTTCTCTCCTACCGTCACCAAGGACTGATGCCTTTGTTCAGTCATACTGTTTCCTCCTTTTTCCAGTAGTTCATATATGTATTTATTTCAATAGATTTCTAAACTGTTTTTTAGAGTGTGATGTTGGACAGATTCAGAAGTTGATTCTCCTTTTTGTGCAAAACAGAAAGGTGTGGTGAGGTCTACCTGCTCCCCTTGAAAAAAATTAAAAGATCAGTAGAGGAGCCACTTTTGATTAAAGGAAACAAAGAGATTTTTACTTAACAATTCATGCCTTTGTTCTTTCTTTAATTTCGGATGTAGTGAGGAGCTACATAGGACAACATGTGTCTCTGCATGTCTATTTTTGTAGGACATAAAACTGAGAAGGCAGGAAAGAAACTAGCAAAGAAAGCAACAGGAAAGAAGGGATGGTCTCAAGGACTGTGAGGCTTGGGGATGGGACTGACTCATACTTAGTAGAAGAAACAAAGCATGCCCCCCACAGATACCAAGTATTACAGGAGGAACATGTAAGGTTGTAACTCCTTTACATGTTTTAAACCCCCTCACAAAGTAGTACCCCCTCAGAAGGGCAAAACTATCAACAAGGGTGCATACATAGCTAATAACACAATTCTGAAGGAAGTATAGAGTCCAGTGGTTCTATATACTGTACTTACAGTTCTCCCTTCTATTAACAGCAATGGGGTGGAGGGTAATTATGCTAGTTTCTGGGCTGATGCATCTGTTTGATTCCATCTGAGGGAATGGAGAAGCTCTGAATTCATCCAATCCAAACCCCTCCAGCAATTTAAAAGGCTATAAGACAACACTCTAAGCCACGAGGACTGAAGTTAGTTAAAGAGACTTTTCTATAATTGATACTACCTAACTCCATAAGCTTTTCATGCTTCTGTATGATGAAGTGGACTTGTTCACGAAAGCTCACATTAGAAAAGATAAAAGCTAGTCTTTGCGCCATCACGTTTTTGTCTTTTTTGTCTTTTTTATTTCTACTTTGCTTTGACCTATAATATAATGCTCGCACTGACTAACGTGGCTACCCCTTCTACAATTCATTATTTTAGTAATCATTAATAACTGTATGATTTTTGCTTCATCTCATAATTAGAAAAAAATTACTTTATGAAACATAAGGGATTATCCCACCACCACCACTCCAGACTAGAACACAACTAAAATTTGAAGGTAAGATAATGGTATGAGAAAAAATGGAGTAAGGGGAGCTCTTCTGATTACATTTCAAGGACTTTCTTGTTTAACTAGTTCCAAGAGTCCTTTTCCTGATCATAATAAAATTATTTGCCATATGGTTCAGATGCTTGTGATACTCTTTCAATGAGAGGATTATGCATGAGATGTAATGCCTACTGTAGCTGCAGCCAAGCACACAGCTGGCTCAGATAATGCCAACAAATGGCTTCATCTATCTCAATGTCACGTAAGAGCTGGTGCGATGAGAATCAGCCTGCAGTACAATTAAAATCTACATCATCTGAGAGAAAGGTGATGGAGGTTCTGACATCAGAGCTGTGCCAGATTCATCCTCTTTCCATTGCAACAGAAGAAACATGTTGCCCCTTTCACCCTGTCACACTAATGATGTGCTCAGCACATCTTTCCACGTGCTCATTAAAGACAGTAAATCAGGAAGACTCGTCTTTAAAAACGTCACCTTTATCCGACATTCAGCAACAAGAACAATTTTGAAATTAAGTATATTCCGTGTTCCTTTGCTTTGATAAGATAATGCCACTGGAACCTGCAACCGGCATACAAATAGATCATGGTTTATGATCCATATGGCCCCCATGTGTGTGACTGTTAAAAATTTACTTGTATTTAGTCACACCAATAAAAATAGGCATGCACGTCCATTTGTTCCAGCAAGGCAAATTTTATTGCAAGTGTATCCATAATTCACAGCAAACAAGTTCAACACCAATTTCTTCTTTCCAGCCTTCAAGGCAACGAAAGGTTTGTGTAATGATTTTCATTTATTGTCATATTTATTAAAGGGAAAACCCACAAATGTATTTTATTAGCATTTCCAATGATTCAGCATAAATATCAGATACAATAAAATCTGAAAGCAAAGGAGGAATAATTACAAGTGGTAGATATAACACAATATGTTACACTATGAAGGCCACAAATATTTAGAGGCTTCATTTGAAGGGGGGAAACCAGCAGAAAATGTCTGTGGTGCCATTTGCAGGATTCCTGCTGGAACAAGCTGACAACTTGCCAGATCCAGGACTGCATCAAGTTCACAGTCATGAGAAGGAAAACAACTACAATCCACAATGGTGCTGTGCAGAGGCAGGGCCAAAGTGGGCAGAGACCTAGTGAACAGCCCACAGGGATAACTATAGAGAGAGCACATAAAACTTAGTGCAGAAAAGCAAGAGGCAAGTAGATCAACAGCCTATGCCAGCTTGCTAGATGTAGCAAAGATGAGTCATTCACAGCTAACGGCAGATGCAAATTGCAAGATATTTGTGTACAATAAAGTATAATTCATTCCCTGAGTCACCTGACAGACTGCTGATACATCAGAGTTCAAATGAAGCTTCAGGTTTACACAGGCAGTATAGAAAATGTCAGTAAGCTGAAGGTGGAAAGAACAATACTGTATGTGGTCCTCCTAATTTTGGATTGCAGCTCCTGTCATCCTTATCATTGCTACTGATGGGGTGTTCTTCACATGTTTATAGACTAAAGCAATGCTTCCAACCTTGGGTCACCAGACTTTCTTGGACTGCAACTCCCAGAAACCCTTGCCAGCACAGCTAGTGGTGAAGGTTTCTGGAAGTTAAAGTCCAAGAACCTCTGGGGATCCAAGATTTAGAACCACTGGCCTAAAGGACCACATATTTTCCACCTATGGCTCAGAACACCATGGCAAGGCCCAGTGGGGCACACTTACCAGCTGAAAACACAACCAGAAAGTCATAATCATATTTCTGAGTTATGCAATGAACTGCCAGTTTCTGCAACACCTTTGAATTTTAAAACATATAACTGGAAGGACTTCTAAAGTCTATATCATAACAAGTCATTTATAGTATTATCATCAGAAACAGGCATTCTCAAACTTCAGCTTGAAAAAAAGCTCAAATGAAAAGCAATTCCATACAATGCCACAGCCCAGTAATCACTCGCAAACTAACTACAGCCTTGACAGAGAGCTTGCAAAATTGACGCCACAATACCTTTTAGTCCTAATACAAATCCAGACAGACAATCACCAAGACACACGTAGAGGCTAACCAAAAGTGTCTACAGGGACAGATTGATAAATGGCATTTCACAACATGCTTCCCAACCAAACAAAACACAAACATATTTGTTTGTAATACGGCAATTGTAACAAGGCAATACATTACCTTCCTGTGGCTCACAAGGGAAAAAAAAGAGGAAAATATACCAAAGCTAACAGAGACGAAAAAGGTTGCAACTAAGGCTACATAACCTTCCATTCCTGGTCCATTTAGCAAGCACAGGTCATAGTTAAATTAATAATCATGAAACAAAGAAATCAGTTTGATCTTGACCATAAACAGTGCTGCCTTTGCTGATGAGATGAACTGACTCAATAAAGGAAACCATAGCCTTTTAGCAAGACTGCTAACAGGACCTTTTGGAGGCTCATTTTGGGGGCTTGCCATAAATCGGAAACCACTTGATGGCATATAATAACAACCCCTTTTCTGCATCTTCTTCCTTTACCACAGCTGGTTGAACACAGACACAAGAGAGAAGGAACATCTAAAAAGCAAACCTTAGTTTCAAATGGAAGAAAAGAGAGAGAGAAATTCCTGATGTAGGAATAGACTGCATTCTGATATATGATTTTAGCCATTATAACAACTTCCTGCATGTACTTGCAGTTCTTATATACTGTAGCTTACACAACTATACATTTCTAGACATAAATATAAATCAAATTTTAACTGTAATTGCACACAAAATCATTAAAATAAGAAGACAACGAAAATCATAAAATGGAATAAAGATTTAATATAGAAAGGCCAGAATGTTGTGCATGCAACTTTAGTTAGTTGTAGCACAAATAACATTGCCCATTTTCTCCCCCCCCCCCCCGAGAGATCTATTGTCAATGGCCAAACTGGTGTTTCAGCATTTCCCTGCTATACAGTCCAGATGTATAGTACACTCTGATCTAGAGCCAGTCAGCAAATCTGATGGGAATGAGTGCCAGAACAGATTAGGCTGTTCAGTCAGGCTGGTAAAATGGCTTCCTACAGCGAGCAGGTAAGTGCTGCATGATGAGGTGCCATCCACCTTTCCACCTGGCCAACAACCTATGCACTGCTGTATCATTCAATGGGACTGTGCCATGTACAGATTATACCAAATGATAACCGGGGGGGGGGGCGAACCCTTTTACAAGTATACCACACTGTGGCTGGAATCCTGTTGCTTAACACAGTAAGTGGCAACTACAGAAGGCCCATTGACTCAGTGGAACTTACAGAGGAGGCCACCCCTATGAAGGCTCTTCGCTGTACGGTGAGTTTTCAGCCCACTGGAACGCATTGAAGGGTTTTCAGTGCGTTTCAATTGGCTTTTTTATTTCGCTTAATGAGGATTTCGTTCTACAGCGATTTCGCTGGAATGGATTATCCTCATTAAGCGAGGCACCACTGTATATTCCTCCACTAGATGGGAAACTGCTTATATGAAGAGAATTCACAGAATGTACATGCCTTTCCTTTCAACCATTCTACAGCTGGGACTGCACATATGGGCCCCTTTTACAAAAAGCATACAATAGTGCCAGTTGGAATTTTGACAGCAAAAAACAACAAAACAGTGAGCTGAACATATTCATCTTTACTTATCCTTTCCTACTAAAGAGTTGATTATGAAGTTGAACTGTTGCTTTTAAATAGTCCATGCACATGAACATGGTGATTCCATGTGGATTTTATAGATCAAGATATTATTCGTGTTTGAAGAATCTTCCAGGACAGTACCTCTTTTGCACTTTTCCACATGTATGCCCAACAGGGGTGTTCTAAAAGTAAGAGTAGGTTATAACTACTTTTTTCATTCGTTGTCTCTCACTGTCCTGTTGCCCCACCTAAAGAGTTAAATATTCACTTCTTGTCTCCTCTTTCTCAGTCCTTGCTAACCCTCCAGCTTTTAATATCCTTAAGATAGTAAAAGAATAGGCTAAACATCTCCTTTTTGGGCCATGTGGTCAGGCCTCAAGAAATGGTTTTCTGTCCAGTTCATGAGAGGCTTTTATATCAAATGTTTTTTCCTAAATAAACCCAGTAACCTTTGCTTAAATCTCACTCTCTCCTTCAGAGAACAGAACAATAAGTTACATTATTTAAAGCTCGTAGGAACACTGTTCATGTTTGCTAAGAGGTCTTTTAACAGAGAGACTCCCACAGACTTAACAGCCTGAATCAAACATTCACAAAAATAAATAGGTACCGCTCCAAGAACAACAAAGAATCTGTGTGAAATTTCCCGTTCAAAGAATTCATTTGATCTGTAATGTTTTGAATAACTGGAACCTCAATATCACAAGGATCACTTCTTCCTGCATGCACCTACCCAAGTTCATCAAAAAGAGGGCCATCTCTTAAGTGCTACCTCGTTTGAAGCCTTAAATGTAGCTTCAAAGGAGAGGAACTTCTGTGACCCTCTTGTTTTGCAATAATGTGATTTACCTGGATACTATGGTAATGTCTTGCCAGCACCAGGCAAAGACTTCATTCATGGAAGCCTTTCAGCATAATCTTATTTTTCAGAATGCCTACAATGTCTCACGCTTGCTTTTTATGGTGGAGGGATTTGTATTCAACCTTTGAAGGTCTTTTTCATTCAATGTGTAATTACAAAGTGAGCTAAAACTAACTGTTACCCCATATGGAGTAGACCCACTGAATAAATTGGACTTAATAAGTCAACACATGAGGTCCATTAATGGACTGTTCATACTATGCTTTCTTCATTTGGTTCAGATGATTTATCTTTATCCATCTTAGCATCTTGCTTTATCGCGTTTCTGTGGGGATGATGACAGGGACACTCAGCTCCCTGTCAGTGAGCGGTCTCACCCAACTCCAAAGCTAGCAGAGTTTCACACATCTAGCTCTTCTGTGGACTTGGGAGGGATCATGTTGCACTTGGAGTGAGGGGAGGAGACAGAAAGCATGGGAAAAGAGCAAAGCCTAGCAAAGGAAGAGGGATCTCTGGAAGACCAGGGGAAGGGGAATATAAAAAGGGAGCCATAAGAGGGAGGCGGGAGTTCAGAAGAAAAAGTCTCTCTGAAGAGTGAAGCCATTCAGGGAGGTGAGCCTGAGGAAGAAGAGAGTTGGGGATATTCCATAGAATAACTGGGGGTGGATACCTGCCTGGCCAAAGTGGACACTTCTGGATTATCTGGACCCCAAGAAGAATGGGATAATGTCCAGAAGGAAGATTCCTGGACAGGAGAGATAGTCTGCTTGAGAGTTCCCAAGGCAAAGGTGAAACATTTGCAGAACACAAAACCCACAAAGCTCCTTTTGGGTTGGGGGAGAGAAGAGAAAGGAGGCGTGAGCTTCAGAAATGGAGAGAGAAAAATCCCTTGTCTTCAACAAGTAAACCCTGGTTCGACTACCAGGAGAAGGCTTGTCAAACCCCTTATGTCAGAAAGGAGTAGGGAGATAAAGAAAGATCTTGCCCTTCATTTAACATAAGCCATTCCTGTTGCAGCACCCCTTGTTTAGCCTACCTTGTTTAGCTGGAGTAAGTGAGGGACAAAAAGCTATCCCATGGAGACACAAAAGAGGGAAATAATCAATGGTGACAAAGAAAAGACAGATTTGTTCAAGCATAAAGGAGAAAAGTTTTGACTTGTTTGATCCTGTTCCTGTTTCCAAGTCAACTCCCAGTTTAATAAATCCTGTTGTTCTGAATGAAACTGCAGGACAGTAACCCTGGAGGTCTCCTGGCAGCTTGGGGTGGTTTATATTACTTTTCATACTGTTTTAAATTCTTTATTCTTCATCATTCAGAGAAGTTAAGTTATGGGAGGAAAAACTATTTATACCAATCATTTCCTAACAATATCCTTTTTGACATTAAGATTATAACACAATCTCTGTATAAATATGATCCAATGAAAAGTGGGAGAAAAAATTAACCTGAAAAGGAATAGAAGGATAATTTGTCATTAATATGTGAGCAGCATCAGAAACTGAATGAAGGTCCATGATATATTAGTTCATTCTATGGGACACTCCCTCTTTCCTGCCCGTTTCCTTAAGCATTCCTTCCTATTATCACTTCTGGTCATACTGGATAAAGGCAGTTAGCAACCCTAACCAGCCCAAATGCACAGGCCAAATGGGATAGAGACTGGACCCAAAATGGTTAAGAAATAATTTCTCTAATGTTCACTAACAAAGGGAATGCTTCTGCACTGCACACATCAATACAGCATCAATCATTGACTAACTGCTTCAGCAAGTCTAATCACCATATTCTCAAGCCAACTCCACACACTGTGCAGATAGCTAAAAGGATAATTCCTACACATTTTATCTTAATAGAACTTTTAACTTTTTAGAAGCAAGAATGGAGAAAAAATTAAAACCTAATATACAGTTTTATGCCTTTCAGGCATAGTATTTATTTTGAAAAGAATGCAAACATAATAATATTAGTAATGCCAGAAGCTCTTGATTCATTGCATATTGATGTGTGTTTTCTACAGCAAATGGTTGGATGCTGTAGCTAGATGAACCGTCTGCTGTATACAGATGGATAATATGTTGCTCACAGATATTGACTGCACCATAGAACCAAGATCCACCATCCACATCAACCAGAAAAGGACATTATTATTTGTAAACAACCTTATCCTATGCTGTGCCCAGGATTAGTTTTCGTCTTGTTCTGCATCAAGAAGTACTATGTATGTTTTCATTAAAATCATCATCTCTTCTTGTCTCTTTCAAATTATTTCTTAGTCTAAATTGATACAAATTATCTGGGATCAAATGCTTTCACTCACATGTATAAGCAGAAGGAGGAGATTGGCATACCGTACTTTATCGGAACAGCCAATACATTCTGTAACACTCAAACTATTCATGTAACATAAAGCAAAAGTATCATTTACATAGAGCTACCTTGGCATATTTATATACAGTTTTAACCTCCAATATAAATCCTGAATCTTTTATTTTATTCCCCAACACATCACAACACACTGCTGCCTTGTGTTGTTATAGACATGGTTACACAATGGTCATAGAGCCTTAACTAACCCAAAGCAATGTTATAAATTCACTGGCAACTTACTGAAAGACAGTAAAAAACACACATCCCATCACCGGCTGTTTTTGCTTCCCTTATTGTCACCTCACCCCCATGGAATTAAATTCAATCCCAGTTTGGTGAGTTATCTGTGGTGTGCAAGCCAGACACCATCCATTATACATCCAGTGTGAGTGACAGCATGAATGGCAGCCTTTGCCAGTTAAAACCTTGATAAAGCCTGGTTTCTGTGAGAAGTTTCTGCTCCAAAGAAATTGCCATTGTTGCAGCCATCAATCCTAGCACGACAATTGATAGCTGAGATAAGAAGCTGATGATGCCAAGGTTTTGCATAGAAAAATCATGGTAAAACTAATCAGTTCATCTGCATTTAGAGAGAAATTTACTACTTCTTTTCTCCTGAATAGACATTTACCATTGCCCTATGTTATAACAAAATGTTGGTTTCAAAGAGATACAAAAAGTATTGGTCCTACCTTGAGTCTCAACTGTTAGGGGGAAATATTATTTTATACTAAAGGAAAATCACTGCCATTTTGGTAAAATTAATGTTATCTGCCCTACACATTTTTTGCTGTCTTCACACCTTTTAACTCTGATGGTTTTATACATAAGAAATGGGGCTGAACTTGTTAGGCCTGCATTCACCACCACCCCATCATCATCCCAAACACTGCATATACAAACATAGGCTGTTTGTAGCAGAGGTCTTGCTGCATTCATGGAAATTTATTCCAAAATTTAGAAATGCAGGGAATAACCTTTCAAACTCCTGAATAGGGTTGCTTTAAGAAGCCATTGTGTGGATTAGTGGGAATAGCAGCTGGAGCAGAATGAAGCCAGTACTTGTACTTGAACAGAATAGAAGCACTACATGCTTTGCCCAAATGTGTCACCTGGATGTGTATGGAAATGAATACCTGATACAGTCTGAACAACATCTTCAGCAACTATCATTCAACCACCATCAGCAAAGAGACTGGTAACAAAACTAAGGCTATGCATCAATACCACAGATAAAAGTCTGCCTTCTATTATCTGCCTCCTATTATTATTCAGGACCATGGACAGAAACATGAACTGAGGGCAAGGACTGAAGTTAGGTACTGATTTGAAAATCAGGACTAAAGATATTTAGCTTATTGCTTCTGCAAACCTGTGTTTTCCACTAAGCCAAGAAGATGCATGTGCTAGATGGAACGACTCAGCCCTAACAAACTGTATCTTTTGAAACATACAATAATAAATGGGGGAGGGGGTTACTGTGTGAATTTTTATAATGTTTACATAATCATAACCAAAGCTATAATACCCTGGATATTCTTAGCAATAGAAGTTAAAAGAGGTAAAGAACCATGTTATATCAGGCAGAATGGGTTCAAGTAAGGGCAGAAGGGGCTTATAAGAAGCATGTGGAATCACCTCGACATAACGCATAAACACCTCAGTTCCCTGTTTAGTATAAACTGATATATAAGTTACACAGATATTCTGAAGGTCATACAATCAAACTCCCCACTCAGTGAAAGATTCTCAATACAGAAGACAATCACAACATGGCTAAAAGTGGCTTCCATCCTTTGGCTTCTGATACAACTCCTCCAGTAAAGGAGATTCAGCATCATCCTGGGGCAAACTGCTTCACTATCAAACCATTCTCCAAAGATCTAGCCACTCCATTTTCAGTGTAAGTCATTCAGGTATTTGAAGACCACGATCACATCTGCTCTTAACCTTCTTTGTATACACAGTTCTTTCAACCATTTCTCACACACAGCTGTTTCTAGACTCCTCACTGTCCTGCTTACTCTCTTCTGGCCAAGCTTCCCAGAAGCGAATGACATTTGTTAACATCATTCGAAACATCTGGTGCTCAGAACATAAAATGGTAGCCCAGATGTGGCCTCATCATCAGAGGTCAGGGAATTGCTATCTCCCGTTATCTGGATACTAGACACAGAAGAAAAACCATGCTGGATCAGACCAAAGATCTCTCAGCATTTTGTTCATTTCGTTCATACAGGGCAATGTAAGATTGCATCACATTATTTCAACAAGCTGGGCTTTAGAAACTTATGATGATCTATGACTCTGAGATCCTTTTCACGTGTACTGTTGCCAAACTCTGTCATGCATTAAGATGGCAGAAAAGGTTGTATGAAGATATGGGAGCTGTGCATAGCATGCTGTCAGTCCTGTTAAAGGCCCTTAGTGCTGCCTCTATGTAGCTGAAGGCAGGAAAAACAGCACTGCTTAAATAATTGACATTTGCCCATGAACATACAAATAGAGTTTATGAGGATGTTCAATATTTTTTCAATCTCTGATGAAGAGATTGTTTGTTGCTCTCCTTTGTTCTAACAAACTGCAGCAAATCTTAGGAATTTTATAGTAAAGGCCAATATATACTGGATAAAATAAAATGAAAGATTACTTCACATAACTGTAACTCTACTGTCACACTAGGTCAGTAAGATAAATGCTGTGGTGACACTGACATGACCAACTTTATGAATACATTTCTAGATGTGATAAAAAAAGCAATCAGTTCATAAGCATGAGCTTCAAGGTATACCTTGAAATAAATGGTGAGTTTTACGAATGCATTTTACAGACGTGATAGGAATAGTAGCTCTCCACCTGAAATATTAGGTTCAGCAGTTACTGCACAGGAAATATTCCAGACTGAACAGATCAGGATCTATTGTGGCAAATGCTACTTTTTTTTTTGTAAGTTTGTCTTTGATTGATACTACATTCTCATGTGTATCAGGATGCTGAATTCATATTAAATCCACATTGTTTATGGAAGAATAGCTTTAAGGAAAAATTGGAGGAACAGAACTGTTAGCCAGTAATTACAGAGTCCTATACTGTGAATTCTGGCAGCAATTATTCTAACATAATTCTTAACAGAGTCTATTAAAGAAGAGATGCCAAATTAGCAGTGTGTTATTGCACAACAGAATAATGACTGTAGACATAATTTACCATCTTAAACTACATAGGAGAATTGATTGCTGAAAACAACAGAGGATGTTTAATTAGAAATGAGAAACATCTGTAGAGAGCTTAGGAAAACATAAGTTTGACTTCGCCTTCAAGATATTAGGCAAACAAATAAGAGGCCCAGCAGAAAATCTGGCACATTAAATGAAGAACACATCTTGAAGACACTTTTGGTAGAGAGGTACAGAAGGATGAACACCAAATTTCATTTGTATTTCATACACTACATCTCACCTTCTTTTTTTTAAAAAAAAAAATTCACACCAAGTGTGGAGTTGATGAGAGAACAACTAGTGAGGTGCGCAGACAATAGAGTAATCATAATGCAGCAAAACCAACACAGAGTCTTGTGACAAGTATTACTTGACAGACATTTTTGTAGACCATGAACCAATTCTTTATACACATTTTCATCTATGAGAGACAGAAGACTTGTTGTTGCTTTTGCTGCATTAGACTACAGAATAACATGGTGACCCTTATTGTAATTTGAGCTGGAATGGAGTGCTGGTCCTTAAAGATTCAAATATGCAGCACAGCTTCATTTTAAGATGAAAGCATACCAAAGAAGGAAGAATGATGCTGGGGCAGTTCAATGGCCAATATAACCCATGTCAGGGATGGAAAACATCTGTTTTTAGGCTACAATGTCTACAAACCCACAACCAGCATAGCCAGTGGGATTCTGGGAACTGTAGTCCAAAAATACCACTGAAGACATAAAATAGCAAAGGTTTTCAATTTATCCTCTGTTATGTATGGGAGAGTCTTTTTAATAGCCATATCAAAATTGATGCATTCTAATGCTGGCTACAAAATTATTGTAACAAACAAAACAAAACAAAAAACTCCCAAGCCACTCCCAAGCCAACTACACCAGAGTACAGGTTGCTGTCCTCTGAAGATGCCGGCCACAGAGACTGGTGAAACGTCAGGAAGAACAACCTTCAGAACACGGCCAAAGAGCCCGAAAAACCCACAACAACCAAAACAAAAAAACATTTAAGGCTGCAGTCCTATCTGTGGTTTCCTGGGAGTAAATCCCACTCAATTTAGTAAGAATTGATTTTGAATAGGGAGGGCCCCTTGATTCTTATTGGATGTCTCCAGTATTAATTCATCATTTCTTGTTACCCAGGTCATGTGTGCTTTTCTCCAAGATTCAGTGTAATTAACAATTGAGCATTAATGTGCTCATTTCTAGATAGGTTCTTACTCACCTGTTATGAAATCCACCTTTGCAATAAAAAACAAAAGCAATATCTACCTAAATCTGAGGGGTAAAATAGATAGTTGATACGAAACTGCCAATATGGCATGCCCTATTAATTGTACCCATTGTGATCTTCTGGATCCCTGCCCAGCCTCAAGTATATAGTGCAAAGTGCAAAGGTTAGAGTAAACCTGGGGCTAGGAGGGTTCTCATCAAATCAGAAAGGGTACAAAGAAGCTTTTAATACTTGGTACATGTTCAGCAACTCTACAAAGATGAACTAAACTTGGAGCTCTTGGAGCATGGATCGTGCCAGCATGGATCTTGGATTAAATTGCTTCTTTGGCAAGGCTCCAAGAGAATGTATGTTCAGTGATGGGAGTGAACTGGAAAGCTTCAAGCCTCTGCCATAATTGGTTTCACAAAGACCAATATTTGGAGATGTTATTTCTATGGACTACAATTTCCAAAATTCTTTAACCAGCTAGGAGTTATGATTCAAGAGAAAGGGGGAAAGGAAGGGGAAGGACGGGGGGTGTTTCCAAGCTTTGTTGATGACCTACAAGTGCAAAGGACCTGTGGGACTCTTCTTTTATCCTTCCAAATGTGGGTAGATGGTGGCATTTGATAACACTAAACAAAGTCAGTGCTCTATTTCCAATTCAAATTACTTTCTTTGAGCAAAATTGTCCTATGCGTTATCTCCTGCTTTGGGCAAAACCGCAGAAGCAGCTTATAAAACAAATTAAAATTCTTCCTCCCAACCAGGCTCCTCCTTGGATCTAAGGGGACAGGAGGTGTCTGTGGCAGGTGGATGCTTTAAACTACACAGAACCAAAGAACTCTCCTGATTATTGTTACTTTTTCCCCCCGGTAGAGTGATAGGTATGACTATGTCATGCAAAGAAAGCATCACGAAAGAAGACGAGAGGAAATGAAACAGGCAAAGTGGGTCAGAAAATAATGAGCCTGCACCCTTTGTGAACTAACAATGGCTGGGAAAGAGAAGCTACCAATAGGTGTTGTACAATGAATAGTATGAAATTTATAGATGATATAAAATAAAAAAGTCATCTGTAGAGAAAGGTGTATCTCTAAAGAGAGAATTTTAGAGTTTATCAGAATGTGCTTTAAATATAGAAAATAAGCTTCCTATTATGTTTTCATGAAATTACTACATCTCATTAAAATTAAATGAACACAGTTTAATGAATACAAGGTGGCCAGAATCCTACTGCAAAATACCACATGCATGAGGGAAATGGGACAAGTATTTTTCAATTTCCTGGCAGTCTTTTGCATGCCTGCATATGACTAGGAATGCAACAGAAGGCGAGAATAACTGTGCACACCACTTCTGCAATTTTGCATTTGCACACCTTTAGGACGATTATTACCAGGGAAAGGGTGAAAATGACCACTGAAACATTTTTTTCATGACAGTAAACAATGTCTACAGAAATGTCAGCAAGAAGTGTCTCAAAATGTCTTCTTCATTTTCACTTTCTAATCACACTGGCTGAAGTCCTGCTTTTTACTGTGTTAATTTGCACTGGACTAGGCCCACTGAATCATGACGATGAAGTAAGTCAACGCCTCTATAAATTCCATTGATTCAAATTGACCTGCTCAAGTTCTGACTTACTTCAGCATACTAATTCTCAACTAGAGGAGACGAGTTGAGATTCAATGGTCCTACTCTAGTGCAACTAAGATTTGGTTATTATGTGAATTCCATTCTTTAAACTAAGATGCACATTGGTATACCTTACAAAGTAATGCTCTTAGGTTTTCCTTTTAAAAATCATCATTGTGTGCAGACCTGATTTCCACTTCATTATATTCTGGGAATGTTTGAACTGTTCCAAGTTTATTATAATATTCTTATCAGTAATGTTCATATGCCCTAGAAATCAATGAGCATCATTGGCATGCAAAGTGATTTAAAATAAATTTGGTGATAAATTAAAAAGAGCATGAGCTGCCAATCAAAAGATATCATGGAAGTATAAGATTCTAAGAAAGAAGAGAGACCCAAACTGTATTTCATTCCTGGGCTGTGTGTATAATGACACAGCTGCCAATCACATTTTGTAATCACTGAGAAGTAAATTCTCAAGCATACGTATATCTGGAAGGACAGCAGAAAAGGTTACATTCATTTCACTGAATGGAGTCTAACTTGGATTCATCACCAGAGGGACCCATGTTAACACTACAGCACCTATTATTCAGGATTTGTAAAATCCTCAGCGCAACCAATTGACTTTCCAAAAGATCAGAACTCATGAGAATATTCTGAGGTTTGCACCTTTAAAGGGATTTGGTGCCAAGTGCAAAGTCAACTGATTTTCAGTTCTGGCATCCAGCACCATTAGATGGTCACCTAGGGGAATACCAAGACTTACTTCTTCACAAAACCCAGTATATGCCTAATGTCACTAATCTGTATTCATTAACAGCAATCCTTCATGCTGAACATTACAGTTGTTTAAGCCATTAAAATGAGAAATGCATTAAAGTATTAAGCTTTATTAAATTCTCGTTATTTCAGGGAAAGTATTTCTGAACTCTTTGAAATGGTAATGTTTTAATTCCCATTCCATTTTATTATATGTTTATCTTGTGCTTTTCTTTTGACGAAGTTTGCTTTTATAATTCTTGATAAACTGCAAGCATAAATATTCCTGGATTGCTCATTTCTTTTGGGAAACAATCAACAGTAAAACTGTAACAGGGAATGGAAATGTCTTTCTATGTGCAACTCTTCCCACCAAACACAGATAATCATCTTCCATTTTTGTTTTTCTTCTATTGTGAATACTAATGTTCCTCCCTGGGTTTGTGGATCAAAAAACAAAAAGGAACAAACAAAAAATGGGAAAGCCTAATAAACAGAATACTGGACTTCATGATCATGCATTACAGAAGTGCTGAAGAAATCTGTGCTTTTTATCTGCCTGCATTTTCAAGTGTCTTAAAATATCAAAATCTCTAGTCTTGCATAATCATTTTCTAAGGATTAAGTGACATATTTATGAGGTTACTGTTTTGAACATGCTCTGTGGGGGGAAATGATACTTTTGAGGAAACCCTATATGCAGCACTTTCACCTTGGTTCACTGATTATCTAAGCATGGGGTCTCCAAACTATGGCCTGTGGACCACATCCAGCCCACCTTGCCATTTATCTGGCCCAGTGGGCAGGCTGGCAGGCCAATGGATGGAGGTGGGCAGGTGTGCAGGCAGGCAAGTGTGCAGGCAGTAGCGCGAGCGTACACGGGTGGGCAGTAGTGAGAGTGTATGCATACATGTGAATCTTCCTTTGGCTCTCAAAACTGTGGAGCATATATAACATGGCCCTCCCACTGAAAAGTTTGGAGACCCCTGATCTAAACTAAGCAAATGAATGATATCAACATAAAAATGGACAATGAAAAAGAGAAACATCAAATAGTTCAACAGCAACCTCATCTTGCCATTATCATAGGCACAAGTATAGTTCAGCTTTTTATTAGCTACTATACGTGCTCTGCTTTTGATTGCACAACATTGGGAGGCTAGAATCCATCAACAACCATCCAATTTCCATTGTGGAAGAGAAGAGACTGCATAAACCAACCCATCAGTATAACTGAGAGACCAGCTTCATTTAGCTCCACCTGTCCCTTAATTGTTTGTATATGGTCTAGTCTTTATAATAATCTCACACTGTAAAGAGCTAGTGTTCTAATTTGTCAGTTTTCTTTTTCATTATTCATACCCTCTTCATATTTTTGCGTATTTTAGAACATTAATGTTTTTAAATCTACATACAGTTCTTAGCAAATACTAGATGTTTCCTAAATTATCATTATCAAGAAAAATATCAAGGATTTTTATCTGAGCTAGAATTGATCTGTAAATGCAATATTGACACAGGTAAAAAAAAAAGTCAAAGAACTGTTAACTAACAACTATAGACAACTAAACAGAGAAATTCTGTTCTTTTTTTTTTGGCAGAGAATAATATGACATCATAATGGCTATATCAACCATAATAAAAAATTAAATCCCTTGACAGATATTACCCGTAAGTGCAGCCTGTAAATAAATGATTCATGCAAGTTCAATTACAAGGGGTATGATGTGTATAAACGTGAAAAAATGTGTTATAGAGACATGGAGGAAACAGAGCCAGAGAAGAATTAAAATGCCTTCCAGCTAAATTTTGACCACATTTTTAAACTTCTTTTATAATACATAGCACTTTGGTCATGTTAACAATGTGTTAATAGACGTTAGCAACATTTTCTACGTGGTTTCGCTATCAGCTTGCATCTGTCAAATGGTGCCTTCCACTTGACTATGGTCCTGATTCAGAGGACAGTACAAAAGATTGCATATGTATAATAAAGGTGGCTTAACCTGCCTGTTTGGCTTTCTCCCACATCTGAATTCTTTTCTACCTTAAATTCTCTTTATCCTATTTATGGAGAAATTTGCTAATTTTGGCATATTCTTACAAAAAATGAACCAAAGGACATCTTCAAAAGAATTTCACTGAAGTCAAGATTCTCAATGAGAGAATCCAGCTCTTAAGGGACTCTGAGAGGCAAACCGCACCTTACCTCAGAACACCATACACTTGTGTTGGTTGGGATGCATTTCAAATCAAACACAGAGAAAACTACATGCATTTTCTTTCAATGAAACCATCAGAAATGAATGCAATGATAAATATGCATAAACATGATTTGGCACAGAGGGAAATGCAACAAGCCTGCACATGTGAGGAAAAATGCACACGGACAATGCAGAGTAACAACAACAAAGACTCTCAATATGTTGAACAAAAAGGATGGGTTCTGAATGCATGTAGAATTTCATAATACAATGCAGTCCTGGTAGCAGGAAATCAACATTTGGTGCCTGTTAGATAGCTTTCTTGTATTTGACGGTCCAACTTCTCAGACACACCTAAGTGTCTCCTGTGAGAAACAGGATGGTAGACTAGATAGACCTGGATGGAGCTGATCCAGACGGGCCCTTTTTATATTCTTTATATTTCCACATATGGTAATTTACTATAGAATAGCAGCCGTACTATAAAGCTGTGCTGGCCACTACAGCAAGACATAGTCCTTGTGGTACCAAGCACTGAACAATAGATTGACTCCAGTGTTAATCAGAGCCAATGCACTGAAACAAATGTTGGATGTGAGTGACTAATGTAAATCTCATTCATTTTAATGTCTTCTATTGTGAGCATGACTAACTTTGGATGCAACCTCTCTTTGGTCAAGGGAAGCACTAGGACCTTACAGTGAAGGGAAGTACAACGACATTGGCTGGAATACTATTGGTATTCATGTCCAGTCTTTGTAACTTTTTGCAACTAACTGACAAAATATCAGGGTGTATCTCAATCACAAGGCTGGTTATGAGTTCAGTCTTACAACCAGAATGGGTTCTGGCAACTCATGAATTTGCTGCAATTAGCTACTGCAAGTTACTCAAACCTCATCCAAACTCCAATAGGATTCCAGTCAAAATGCAAAAGGCCAGGCCTTACAGTAAAAAGCAAATGCCCTTGTAGAGTACCAACAAGAGAAGCTGTTACATTGACATATTGTCAGTGTGGCCATGTAATCCAGCAGCAAATAAATGGTGCCTCACTTTATGATTGCCCCGCATTATGATGATATTTTTGTGATCGCAAAATGGTCTAAATGGTTTTTTTTTTTTTCGCTTTGTGGTGATTGGTTCCCTGCTTCGGGAACTGATTCTTTGCAAAAAACGACGATTTTCAAACAGCTGATCGACAGTTTCAAAATGGCCGCCGGGTAAACAAAATGGCTCCCTGCTGTTTTCTGGGACGGATTCCTCGCAAGACAGGCAGTGAAAATGGCTGCCCTATGGAGGATCTTTGCTGGACGGTGAGTTTTGCCCCCACTGGAACACATTGAAGGGGTTTCAATGCACTTCAATGGGGTTTTTTTCGCTTTACGATGTTTTCGCTTAACAGCGATTTTCCTGAAACGGATTATCACCATTGAGCGAGGCACCACTGTACCAAAGTAACTACAAATTGCTTCCATAATGAAATGTCATGATATTCCTGATCTAAAACACAGAAACAGAAATCAAAATACTCAGATTTAGCTGTTCTTTGATCTCTGTTTACTATAGCAAAGCATCTTAGATATCAGAAAGCTTACTTCATCACTTCCACTAGTGTTTATCAACACAGGAAGCTTCCCCTTTAGACCCTGCACACCAAGAGAATGAATTTCAGATAAACCTTTTAATTCAGATTAATTTGCTCATCTGCAGAGAGCTGAACGCCATGTGATGCATCCACACACCTTTGTACATAACATTATGCCCTAACATTTTATCTCCAGCCTGAGGTAAAGAGACAGCAAACCACACATTCTTCCAGCATTTTGTTTTGTCAAAAAATATTCATATATGTTACAGACCAAAGCCATTATACCGGGAGAGGTGGGAAAGAGCAGTCAATAGCATGTGGGGAGAGAACACTGCAGAGTAACACAAAGTTAAGCCAAAGAACAGAAGATCCATCTATTCCTGCACAGAGTTTAAAAAATGCAAGATGTGCAGATGATGCTTTTATCAAACTATGAGAAGCAGCGGTGGGAAAGCATGATAGCAGAAAGAAAGGGGGGGGGAAGACATTTCGCTTGGATAAGCTATTTTGCTATATATTAATGGGACCCATAAAAGAACTTTTAACCAGCAATCTGCTTTCTCTAGAACAGATACAGGAAATATTTAGTCCCTAAGGAGGATACAGCTCAAGTGAAGTCCCCATCCAGTCCACCAGCTTATATCCAGTATGAGACTGGAAAGCTTTCACTCTTTTTCCTACCATGCTACAAGGAAGCTTTTTTAAATGCCTTAATTGGTAAAAAGGGGATTGTGGTGTTGACCCTTGAGGCCCCTGCTTGTTTTTCCCTCACAAAGGCTCATGTCACATTTTCTTCTCACTGTCACCAGTAGATTAGTTCGATCCACAATTTAAATGACGCATGTCAGAACCCTTGTCTTGTGAACAGAAAAAGAACTTATTGAAGTGAAGCAGACTGAATAATAACAGGTTTCTCAGATACACATTATACATAAGTAATTCATCAACAGTTCTCTCAGTATAGTTCTTTTCGCTTGTAATATCATTGCCACCTTCTCTACCTATTTTCCTAACCAGCTATATCTCTCTAATTAACCAGCCCTATCTCTATCAGTCTGTTCCCTATCTCTCTGACTAACCAGCCCTATCTGACTCCTCCTTCTCCAGCCAAGCCTCATGGAGCTGCTGACTCCGCTTCTCCGCCCCTCTCATAGGTTAATGCAAATCAGTTCATGAATATGAATGGCATGAGTGATGTGGGCGAGCACCACAGGGATCATTTGGTAAGCTGAGTTGCTGGGGTGGAAAGGACTGAACCCTTTATCTCCAAGATAGTGATTCCCCACCCATCCCAAAAAGCCATGTCTCCCCTGTAATCAGACTTTCAAAAAGCCTTCATTGTCACCAAATATACTTTTTAAAAGCCTGACTATAACAGGAGAAGTGTAACTATCATGTGTGTGTCAATATGTAAGTGATTCTATGTGTGACAAAATGAGAGAGGGTTATGCTAGAGTACAGGATCTGGGCAAGAACATTGGCTACCACGTTCCAGAAGTGGCAACTGAAGCTCGAAGGGCCTCCGACACATCTGATGGGGAAAAAAAGCAAAGTGTACTATTTGGAAGAAATTTGTAGCAGCCAAAGATCTGCCTACCACTTAACACTGAGTGATTTTAAGTAGGCACCCCAAGGTTCTCCTAGCCTGTGTAACAATTTACTACATGGAATTCTATTATTAAAATGTTTTATTGGAAGTCTTGAGCAGCATATCATGCATGTTTTTTTGTTTTCTGAAATTATATATCTACAAAATTATCCTCCACTATTCTGAAAGAATATGAAAATTAAGTGTTAATAACTCAGGAGGCCTTTAAAGTTCCAGAATATTGAAGCATTTATCTTTAAGAATTCCTGCAGCGCTTGCTAATTTCTTTTTCAAACAATATACATTCTTAATATTGTGCAGCATATTTTTTAAAAATGGAAATAGTCAGAGAATCACGGATGTTAACAAATTCTGTTTCCACTAAGTCATACATAGTATATTAATTTTTAGATTCAAGCCTGCTTTATACCTTGGAGGACAACACTGAGATTGTCGATTTGATATGAAATATGTGATCTTGGGCAATGTCTTACCTGAACAAAACAATAGTAAGATTGTCCTTCCACATATCAACAGATATGTGCATACTTCTCTTGTGAAGGGCTGTTGCATCAATGAAATCACTAAGTAAAATCAAATTAATCAAATACATTTCATTGGGCATCATAACAAATGTGTTCCTTTTTACAATATATCACCTCATGATGGTGTCATGCCTCCAATTTCATATCTTCTTCAGAGTCATTGTAACTTGTGGTCAGTAGTGATCCTTCCCCGCTGCCTATTTCAGTCCCCAAACTGTTAGAATACTTCAACTAATGTTTTGTTGGAGGAAAGCTCTTCTGCTTTTTGCACTTTTTGGTTTTCAGAAGTTACCACTTCATTGCAGAAGTTTTTGGTACTTCTGCAATGAAATCAGGCTGTTAAAGCAGCCCTTTAGGATCCAAAAAACAAAGGTATATTTTAGGATGCCCAATAGGATGTTTCGGGAAACCTACAAGCAGATTTTTAAAAGGAGTACCTGGAAGAAAACCCAGGTACCCACCTCTATGTCGGAAGCATCCTGCTCAGTCCAGTGAAATAGATTTGACTTCCTCACCCCAGTTGTTTTGTTGGAGGAAAGGTCTTCTGTCTTTTCCACTTTTTGGTTTTCAGGAGTTGCTGCCAAGCTGCTTTCCTCTGTTGAGGACATGATGACTCTACCTAAAGTCTCTGCTGGAAACTTTATAAAGTTGACTAAAAGTCACATCACAAAGTGTGGTCAAGGTATTGTTACCCGGTGTGGAGGTGCCATTCCCAAGGCTGCTAAGCCACATGGGTGCTGTAGAGCAGTGGTCTCCAACCTTGGGCCTCCAGATGTTCTTGGACTTCAACTCCCAGAAATCCTGGCCTGCAGAGGTGGTGGTGAAGGCTTCTGGGAGTTGTAGTCCAAGAACATCTGGAGGCCCAAGGTTGGAGACCATTGCTGTAGAGTACCTGCGCAAACATCAATCCCGTTCATGGGAGGCAATAGGGCTGCAGCTTTAATGAGAAACTGGGAAACAAACCTCTTCAAGGGACCCATCGCCATAACTGGGCATCTGATCTTCCATATGTTGCCTAGTGCTGGTAATACTGCATTAGGCTCTATGGCACAGATAAGAAACCTGATGCCTCTTTCATGTTTGAAGCTACACCAAAACACATTCAAAGCAACAAGCCACAAAAGACCACTTCTGAGACAGATAGGCACTAAGGGAAAGCCTGCTGAAGAGTCTTCATCTGCTTGTGGAAGGACAGCAAAGATGTGGCCAGCCTGGCCTCCTGTGGGAGGCAGTTCGAGTCTGAGAGGAGCGAAAGAGAAAGCCCTCCCCTATGTCTCCAACAGACACACCTGTGAAGGTGATGGGACTGAGAGAAAGGCATCTTCTGATGATTTTAACATCCAGGCAGGCTCATAAACGGAGATACAATCCTTGAGATAGCTTGCACCCAGGGTGTTTTGGGCTTTGTAGATTATCATTGTACATGCCCAAAAACAGATCAGCAGCCAGTGGGCCTCTTGAAACAAGGGGGTTATGTGATCCCTGTTAACAATCTGGCCGCAGTGTTTTGGACCCACTGAAGTTTCCAAACACTTTTTAAAAGCAGCCCCATGCAGAGCATGTTACAATAATCCAGCCAGGATATTAACTAATCAGACCTCTCCCAGAATTGGCACATCTGGACCACTAATTTTAAATGTGCAAATGCAGCTCTCCTAAAGACTTAATAAGTTTAAATAATTAAATAACTTTCAGAACATATTCCAAGGCATTCATCCACACTTTTTTTAAGGCAAGTCTTTTGAATATTCATATATTGGCTTCTGACAACAATACAGAATCACAGGTCAAGAGATAAGCAATTTTTCCTCACTGCTTAGCGTAAACAGATAGAGAGAATGTATATTTCATTTCTTGTACAGAAACAATATTTTAATTGGTAAGAGGTCTACACTGATCTAGTGACTAAGAACCTTTCAGTAAAAGAATGTGAATGCTACACAAGTTGCTTCTGTGGCTATTGTCATTTAACAAGTGTTTCCAATTTTTGCAAGTTGACATAAGTATTCAGGACACTCTTCCAAAAGCCCACATTTTTCTAATTGTGAAAGTGGTTTTCATGATTTTCTGGCCAGCTCTTGCATGCCTGGGTCAGCAACCAAGTGCTCAGTGAAGGAAATGACTTGAACAAGTCTAAACTTATAGCTTATGGCTGATAGCCAGAATGATCATGCACACAGGTAACACAATTTTGGGTTCGTACCACAGTAGCCCAACGAGATATTAAGCACAGTATTACTGGCCAATAAGTACAGTAGGATCACAGTATTCGTGGGAATTGGTTTCAAGCCCGCCTGCCCCCCAGGGCAAGTGCTGGAAAATGTGGAAATATTGAATGTTATATATTGCATAATATATGGCTCCCTCTAGTGGCCTGTTCTTGCAAGTACACCCTCAAAATACATATAAATAGGTACTGTATTTCTGAGGTTTTTTTATTTAGTATTTTCAGCCAATAAGTGAATCAGTGGATGCTGATTCAGCAGATGGGAGGTTTCTCCTGTATTTAACCAACACAATTGGCATAAAGGACTGTGCCTTCACACACATTACATTTAACCTTCTTGAACACACTGTTTTAGTCCCCCGGAGTCAGATTAAGTTGCAGAATCTACAAAAAAACTAGAATTATAAATTAGTTTGCATAGAATTGTCAGAAAAATTAGAAACAATATTCATTTAAAGTTACTATTAACAGACACATCATATAACAGAGCAAGAAATAGCTTAGTAGTTCTCTTACATTTATGGGTTTTCATTACATAAGAAGAACAAAGAAATTTATCCACAACATTCAAATATCTGTAAACCTGACAGTCTCCCACACCTTTATTTACTACAAAACTTAAGAGCCTTAAATATTAATCAGTGCAGCTAGGATATTTATGACTACAGTGAGTTTTGTTGCTATTGGCAATTTAAACTTTTTCTTGTTTTTGGTATATTCTTCTGTGATCTCCATAAAGAGCAGGAATAAGATATATACCATGTTAAACAGACAGATAGATAAACGGCCCTTTAAATGTCTCTGTAAGCCTAAAAGAGTAATACTTACCTAATCCTCATTTTAGTGCCATTTTTAAATCCTCCGGTACACATGAGACCTCATGGCCAGTGGAACTGCGCATCCACCACTTTATGTAATGGCAAAAAATGTGGAGAAATGGTTTAAACCCCCCCTTCTCTACACTCTATGGGGAATTTCTTCTATGTTTTGAGACACTGCCAGAACTCTTGGGCCCCTATTACCTCCGCCCCCCCCAAAAAAATCAATTAAAATGACCACTAGAGGGTACAAGGATTTTTTAAAAAAAAGATAATTCCCCCTATTTAAATTAAATTCTTTTTTTAAAAAAAGTTAAAAGAACCCCACTGTATTTGTAAAATTATTTTTTAAATGCATCAGTCTCTTTGGCCATACGCTCTTGAGAGTGCAGCCTTGAGGCTGCTGGAAATTCTTTAAAAAACCATCCTCTGCACCACTGAAATTGCCCTCCCATCACCACTCGAAAGCCTCACTAGCCTACTAAAGATTTATTAAGAGAGAAGAAAACTTCTTTTTGCTGCTATCCCATGTTACCTTCCACTTTTGGGGGACCTGGGTTGCGGGACCTTGGACTTTGATTCCAGTACTAGCTACTACACTATAGATTCTGTCTCCTCTTCTCTCTTTATAAGTGTTATGAGAAACTTTCAAGACCACCCTTCTCATGGCTCTTAGGCCCAGCCAATCGTGGTCACCAGGGCTCTGTGAAGGGGGTTAGGGAGTTGTGAGTTGGAGTCCCAATTCTAGACAGATATGAATGAGATCATGAAAGAGACTGGACACAGCTGTAGTGAGAGAAGGGTGTCGAGATGGGCACGAACCACTGCTTTGGTAGTTCATGCCAGTTTGCTTTTCAGTCAAATGGGCATTTGGTGTTTCCCAACCCTGCTTCCTCTGACATGTGCTCAGTCTGAGGTAGCGCCTGGTTTGTGCCCATCCTGGACTCAATTTACATGTGATTTATGGAAGAAAGTGAAATGTAAACTGGGAACTGGAGTGTGCTGTCATCATAAGTAAAACTGTCAAAGTTGAGCGGTGTGAAACCAAATACAACTGTAGCAATTACTGGAGTTTATATTGATAATTAACTCCTTATGGAGCATAACTGTGTTAAAGCTTTGTGAATAAAAAGTTCATCTCTGTTTGTGTATAAATGAATGAGGCTGTCTGGATTCCCGCCATATTATTATCCCTCAGAGACACACAACCCACACCTCTGGTGGAGTTGTCCCTTTCCAATTCACATTCAAAAGCCTTGTGAACTGAGATGTAACAGTCTAGAAAAATAAGGAGGTAGCTACTACAGAGCAAGGCAACCGTTTGAAGCTTGGCTGCACTCACCACATCTGTGTCATTGAAAGTCCTATGTGGGGAAGACACGGCCAAAGAGGGGAATATTTCTGAGCCTTGACCAGATGCCACACCAAAATAAGGTCACAATATGGCTTCTTTGGAAAAACATGAGAGCCCAACAGCACAAAATGTAGCACCGACAATAGTACACAACAGGATGGGACCATAAGGGGATCAGTATGAATATTTCATGTGTATTCAACATACAGAAAATTTCTAAATGCAAAAGTAAAGCAGCCTCTAGCCTAAAGATGGATTTAAAAAGTCAGTCAACAGTAGCAAGGAATAGGAGATAGGCTTTGTTGTTGTTTAGTCGTTTAGTCGTGTCCAATTCTTCATGACCTCATGGACCAGAGCACGCCAGGCCCTCCTGTCTTCCACTACCTCCCAGAGTTGGGTCAAATTCATGTTGGTAGTTTCAATGACACTGTCCAACCATCTCGTCCTCTGTCGTCCCCTTCTCCTCTTGCCTTCACTCTTTCCCAACACTAGGGTCTTTTCCAGGGAGATTTCTCTTCTCATGAGATGGCCAAAGTATTGGAGCTTCAGCCTCAGGATCTGTCCTTCCAGTGAGCACTCAGGAGTGATTTCCTTCAAAATAGGTTTGTTCTCCTTGCAGTCCAGGGGACTCTCAAGAGTCCTCCAGCACAACAATTCAAAAGCATCAATTCTTTGGGGTCAGCCTTCTTTATGGTCCAGCTCTCACTTTCATACATCACTACTGGAAAAAACATCGCTTTGACTATGCGGACCTTTGTCGGAAAGGTGATGTCTCTGCTTTTTAAGATGCTGTCTAGGTTTGTCATCGCTTTCCTCCCAAGAAGCAGGTGTCTTTTAATTTCGTGGCTGCTATCACCATTGTGATCATGGAGTCCAAGAAAGTAAAATTTGTCACTGCCTCCATATCTTCCCCTTCTGTTTGCCAGGAAGTGATGGAACAAGTGGCCATGATCTTAGTTTTTTTGATGTTGAGCTTCAGACCATTTTTGCACTCTCCTCTTTCACCCTCATTAAGAGGTTCTTTAATTCCTCCTCACTTTCTGCCATCAGAGTGGTGTCATTTGCATATCTGAGGTTGTTGATATTTCTTCTGGCAATCTTAATTCCAGTTTGGGATTCCTCCAGTTCTGCCTTTTGCATGATGTATTCTGCATATAAGTTAAATAAGCAGGGGGACAACATACAGCCTTGTCATACTCCTTTCCCAATGTTGAATCAATCAGTTGTTCCATATCCAGTTTTAACTGTTGCTTCCTGTCCATATATAAATTTCTCAGGAGATGATGAGGCACTCCCATTTCTTTAAGAACTTGCCATAGTTTGCTGTGGTCCACACAGTCAAAGGCTTTTGTGTAAATGAAGCAGAAGTAGATTTTTTCTTGAACTCTCTGATTTTCTCCATAATCCAGCACATGTTAGCAATCTGGTCCCTATTTCTTCTGCCCCTTCCAAATCCAGCTTGTACTTCTGGGAGTTTCCAGTCCATATACTGCTGAAGCCTGTCTTGTAGGATTTTGAACTAGGCTAAGGCCAAGGAAATCAAGCTTTTAATCTGTCTGCTCCAGAAGCAGTATTTAGTCTTATTGTTCATACTGAGATGCAAACACACAAGACAGCAACATGACTACTCATGTACGGATGTAATAGTATTCAGCAATTTTTTTTGTTCCCATCATTTTTTGATATTTTACCCCTTTCAGGGAATTCTTCTTGGACACCATGAAGACCAAAAAATTTATTGGAGAAACAGCAGGTACAAGTGCTAAACACTACAGTTTTGTTTCCCTTCTTCTCATCCATTTCCTGTGCAGGAAATAAGTTTGACAGTCTTTGTGCCTCAGGTATTACCCTCTGCAGGAGTTTTGTAGCTTTTTGCTGCTCCTGTCTATTTCAGAAAAATCATCATCATTATCATCTTAGAACTGTAGAGTTGGAAGGGACTCTATGGACCATCCAGTCCCTGTCAAGGACGCACAGCAGAGAATCGAACTCCCAACCTCTGGCTCCACAGCCACATATCTAACCCACTGAGATCCCATACACGTCTGTCGCTCTGACAAACATCTCATTTAGTACTCTCTGTAAATAAAGAGAAAAGGTTATATATTCATACATTCATTTTCAATTTAGAAGGAACCTATGACAAGATGTTAGCTGTGTGTTTACTCTATGATTTATGTTTCATTACCAATACAGTACTTGGAAAGCCGTTCATGTCTTTAACTACAGGACACCAGTTTGGAGATGCTCCAGCTTGACAACATTTTGTGTGCTAACGCCCAGGTTAATCAAGTTACACCAAATTATTTAAATCTTTATTCTATCAAAGGTTACTGTAAGTGCAATTTGCAACACATTGCTACATTTTCATTCTAGCTCAACTCCAGGTTCTCAGAAACACTGACTCAAGAATCTTTGTACATTGAACAGCCATCTCTGTTCTTCCCAGTTCCTTCAAATAAATGGAGAAGGGGGGGGGAGCAGAGAAAGTCCAGCAACTTGTAGAAGCAAAGCTTTCTTTGCAGCTGGAGAAGAGAGAGAATATTGTAGCCAAGCAGCAGGAAGCTGAACTGGGAGCTGGCTTCCTTTCAAAGAGCTTCAGAGAGGCACCAATCTACAAAGCGATGTTTGAAAACTGCTATTCTTCATTTAATACTTCTGAGACATAGGGAGAAATGTTAAGGGTGAGCAGGTGGATAGATACAGTACTCTGATCTTAGAGGCTCTGTTTCATCTAAAGCCTCACTGGGTTCTTGCAAGCAGAGCAGAAGTACTGATGCACCTGGGCTTGGGGCTCATTTTCCCCACTTTCATTATTATTCTATTTTACAATCACAAAAGACACACCCATTGCAAACAGTGTGAAGGAACAGAGTCACACTTCTCTCAAGTATGTTGTTGGGATTAAAAGGCCTTTGGATCCAGCACAGCCTAGTTCTCCTTCTGTGTCCATTCAAACCACCCTCCAAAAACACTCACATCTGCCAGGGTCTGAGGCTGGGGTATCAATCTGGTTGAGGGGCAGACACTCTGGAAGCCTCTGCAATGAGGAGGGATAGCAGCAAATATCTGATGTCATGCCTTTCCCTCCAAAGGCACACGTTTGAAAATCTTTAACAAAGTCAGAAGGACCACTCTCTCCTAAAACCCACAAGGTACTATTTTGGGACCAAATAATTGTATCCTTAAGAGTTTCAGCAGGATGCCAATATTAGCATCTGTAAAGGGCAATCACAAGTGAAAGTACAGAAAGTTTTGAGATGTTGTAACCCCAATGTAAAGTTGTGTTAACACAAAACACATTCTAAAATCCTCAATGAAGTGGTAATTCTGCTTGTGCAAAGTCAGTAAATGTCAGTAAGGCACTCCAAAAAGTCTGTGAAATCTTTTGCGTGTGTGTGTGTGTGTGTGTGTGTGTGTGTGTGTGTGTGTGTTTCTTTCAGTCCCTTTTCACTTTTGGGGTTTGTGGTGGTGGTTTGGTTAGGGGGGTTGGTGTCTTTTGGTTGACCTCAGTACGTGTCTTACAACAAAAAAAGTATAACAGCATGCATACAGCCGATTTAAAACTGTTTCCGCCTACCCTACTCTACTATCATCTGGTCCATATGCAACACTGATTAACTAATATAAATATATGCACTTATATTGTGTAATTTAAGGCAAAGCTTTTGACTAACCCAGAATTTTTTTTAAAAAATCAAGAAAAATATTGCACTTCTAAATTTATTTTTGCAATTAGAGGCATGTTCTCTTATAGGTTGTCACTCAAAATATTTTCCTAGTGCTGCCATGCAGTGCTGCATATTTTCCAAAAAGACTGACGGGGAACCATATTGCAAATAGAGACACAAAACATCACAGAAGAGCTACAGTTCCAATTAAGGCAAAATCAGACACTCTGGGCAATAAAGCAACGGGAGGCATCACTACACTGATACCTGAGAAACACTGCCACTTGTTATCTAACCATATCGCTCAGTAAAAACATTACCCAAGAGAGATGGAGCCAGCCTAAACACTTCAGAAACCACCCAATGCCGTATGGCATGAGATTCTTTCATACCTCAAGAGTAAAAGTTAGTCGGAGCCCCCTGACAAACCAAAATGATTTATTATCACAAGGCAGAACTAATGCATTCTGTTTTACAGCTCTCCTGGTAGTCTAGGGGAGATGCTGCATTTATTACCTACAGTGCATAATGCCCATTGCAGAGCTCTGTATTATTCATAAGGCTGGCTTTTTTGTGCCATCATAATGCTGATAAATTATGAAAAAAATGCATATTTTATTTCAATTTCTAGAATATTTTGATATACATATCAATGCATCATGTTGCTGCAGGAGAAATAAGCAACACCACTGACTGTTCTTGACATGCTGACCTCAATAAAAACAAAAGGACTGTTGAGATCATTCTGACTCATTTCTGGCATTTCATATAAAAGCCAAAGTGCTCCTTCTTTAATATTTGGGAAAGGTTGTGTAGAAATGTCAGTGCTAAAACCAAAGAAGTGAGGAGCTGAGATGCAGAGTTATCAAGATGCTACAAATTAAGTTTACAAGAGGCATGCCAGGAAACCACACCTTTAGGTGATAATTTCCAAACAAAATAGATTTAAACTTGCATTCAAACTTGTGTTGCCGCTCCAGAGGGTCTTATATTTGTGCTAAGAACTCTTCATACTCACAAAATTCCGCGAGTTAGTATGTCTACGTGTATGGGCGAATAACCCAAAGTCACGAAGTCCCATTTAGGTATTCCCGGTCTGTAAACTGTGAAGGATTATTTATTTATTTATTTATTTATTTATTTATTTATTTATTTATTTATTTATTTATTTATTTATTTATTTATTTATTTATTTATTTATTTATTTATTTATTTATATATATCCCGCCTATCTGGTCGGGTCAGGACCACTCTAGGCGGCTAACAATCATAAAATGAGACAATAAAAATATATAAACAATTCAAATGACATAACACAAGACAGAGAAACAATATGAGAGGAAAAGGGGTTGTCAGGAATTATCTGATGGGAAGGCCTGCCGAAACATCCATGTTTTTAATTGGTTCTTAAAGATACCCAGCGAGGGAGCCCCGCGAATCTCAGGAGGTAGATTGTTCCAGAGGCGCCCATCTGGTCAACTGACCACTCTGCGCAGCTAACAACACTTAAAAATAAAACAATTTAAATATAGCAACAATATATAAAACAATGAAACAATATTTTAAAAGTTTTTACCCCACCTTTCTCCCTAAGAAGGACCCAAGTTGGCTTACATCATTAAAAGACTGTATTTAATGCTTACACTGGTGAGTATACAAATACAAAAGGATCAAACAAATACCATATAAAAAAAAAGCAATAGCAACCTCAAAACACATTTAAAACAGTAAGGTAAAACAATCCATTCAAAACCCCACTCAGGCAGCCAGTCACTCAGGGCAAGCTTGCCTGCTTGTGGAAAGACAGAAAAATTGGATCAGCCTGTCCTTCCGTGGGAGAAATTTTGAAAGTCTGGGAGCGGCAACAAAGAAGACCCTCTCCCGTGTCCTCATCAGATACCCCTGTGAAGGTGGCGAGACAGAGAAAAGCCTCTTTTCATGAACCTAACACTCAAGCAGACTCAGAAAGGGAGATGTGATAGCCTGGGCCCAAGCCCAAGTACCATATTTTTCAGTGTATAAAATGATACTTTTCTCTAAAATATTTAGATTAAAAATTGAGGGTGGATACACAGCACCTTCTTGCCAAGAAGGCGGAGGGAGAAAGCAGGAATCATCAAAGTGCTTTGATTCCTGCTTTTCCCCTCCACTTTTTGCAAGGAGGGTGAAGGGGAAAGCACTTTCCTCACAAGAGGATGCTTTCTTGTGGGGGGGGGGTGCTTTCCCCCTCCACTCCAAGTCCTGCTTTTTTCAACAATGTGGGCTATTCCCAAATATATGACTGCATCCTGACTTATGGGCAAGTCTTCTTGGTATTTACTCCAGAATAAACATGCTTCAGACCTACAGAGTCCAGTGGTAAGCCCAAGCATGCAACATCAGGATGCATGTTTGGGCTTACCAGTCAGGACAGGTCACCATGGTTTAGCTGGGTGGGCTGCAGATGTTAAAATGCAGATGAAATGGAAGGGAAGGATGACAATGTTAGGTTGCCTTCCTGTTATTCTGCTGAGCTAGGGGGGGATTTCTGAAGATACACCTAGAATAAGAGGTGCAATGAGAGGACAAGACTGTGGAAGCCAGACATGCCTCAAGCAATGAGAAAGGCTGGCCTAAGACATTGTGCTACTTGTGGAGGAACACCAAATGGCGCACTGCATGCCCTAGTCAAGGTGCATGTACAACTTGGCCATCCAAGGGCACAGAGGGCAGAAAATATCAAAAGTAACTGTTTGCATCTTTGGCACCAAAATTCAAATTACAGTGGTGCCTCGCAAGACAATTGCCTCGTGGGATGATTAATCCGCAAGATGATGGGGTTTTGCGACCGCTGTTGCGCTTCACAAGACGGTTTTTCCTATGGACAATTTTCGCAAGACGATGTTTGGGTCTATGCTTCGCAAGACGGTTTTATATATATATACTGATGCTTCGCAAGATGGTTTTTCCCCCATTGGAACGTATTAAATAGATTTCAATGCATTCCAATGGGGAACTGCGTTTCGCAAGACGGGTTTTTTGTTTTAGACCAATGTTTGCAAGACTTTTTTCCCCCCATTGGAATGAATTAAATGGATTTCAATGCATTCCGATGGGGAATCGCGTTTCGCAAGATGTTTTCTATGGACAATTCTCACAAGGCAAAGATTTTCCCCCATTGGAATGCATTAAATAGATTTCAATGCATTCCAATGGGGAACCGCATTTTGCAAGACAGCGATTTTCAGGGAAAGAATTAACATCGTCTTGCAAAGCACCACTGTATAAACAATTTACTGAACTTTTATGACATTCAAATCTGCTGCCTGAGATGGCTGCCTCACTCTGCTAAAGATAAGTCTCTTACTGCTTAGGAGACACACTGGGCTCCAGCAGTGACACTTTATCTTGATCATCAGTGTTGACGTCTTAGAGTTTGAATTGAGCTTGGCTCTGGGGCCACTCTATATTTGTGCTGAGGAGGAATGGTAGCCATAAAGGTGGCAGCAGGTCGTACTAGAAAGCTTGGTCTTCAAATGGCTAGGAAAAGAACTGCTGTGAGGCTAGCCCCCCGGCGGGTACCTCAGGAGAGGTGAATAGTACCATCGTTGCCACAAGTAAGAGGCAATGATGGCTCTGACAACAGGGAGATGAAGAAAACAGGCAGAATAACTGTGGGTCCTTCCCTGTCTCCTGTTCTTCCCCTTGCAGTCTTTGTTCCAGGATTCATAGCCAGAGCTACAAGATTATGTCTTTCAGTGCTTTAGGGGATTCTCTCATGCTAAACCTGAGAGTGTCTGCAATGAATTGCATTCCCTTTGAGTACAGTGCCTCCAGATTTGATCTCTGAAAGGAAACTACCAAACTGCTCTGATATTCTCATTTATATTCTGAATCACAACAGAGGTGCTGTGAAACAGAACCATAAATATGCTGGCACCAAAGGAAGAAAAGAGATGAATTTTTAGTCAAGATTTTATCTCCTCTAGCAAACGCCTTGTCAAAGCATCCATCCACTCTTTAATATTAGTAGTTTTACAAATTCAACAGAACCTAGTTAGAATTAACACAGATCAGCGCAGCCAAGACCTACCACTACAGCCCCACACACAAACAGTAAAAATAAGGAAGGGCCCAGTGCTCAATGATATATTTGACAAATACAGTACACACATTTTATGGGCCCATTTATATAACAAGTAGTGAGTTACTTTTATTCCTGTTTGAGGCCAGGAAAAACTTTTATTCATATTTTGCAGGCAGGGAATTAATGCTAAAAAGAACACTCAGTTGATCAAGGTCATATAATGAATCCACAGAATTGATAGGATTTCTTTCACAGAAACAGACTTAGTTCTTCTCACTTTAATATATCAGATTTTATATCACACAATTACTGTAAATTTAACAGAAATACTGAGAAGTTTTATAATAGCATGAAGAAGATGGCATGAAGAATCCTACTGGGAAAACTGGGCCCACCACCATCTACTCCTCCATGGGATGGGTCACTAGGGACCCTATCTGGCCTCCAGTTTGTCTGTCTTAGCTTAACATGGAAAAAACAGGAGAATCAACTGAGGCATGAACTGAGAATTAAGCTAGCATGCAACTTCAGTGATTCTGCCTACCCTGAGCTTCACCAAAGTGGAGTGGGCAAAAAATAGCTCAGTAGATCCTCTGATGGTGTCTCTAAACAATGAAGGAGCAAACAATGGGGATTTCCTTGTGTGCCTCTCACTCATCCAATCAGGATGGTCAGTGGTACATACGGAAATCTCCAGAAGCAACCAGTGGCCAGATTGTTTAACTCTATGGGACGGATTAGTATCAGCGGGTGGAAGGTTTCAGGGATACCAACTCTATTGTCTTATTCTCTAAATATGTATTTCTCTTAACATAAGTAGTGGTTAAGAAAATGTCTCTCTCCACAGAGGTTGTGTTAGTATTGGAATGGCAACAAATGTATGTGTTTTTGTTCACTTCTACAGTGTAAGGAAATGTACAAAATTTTTGGACAATCCATTTGGTGGAAAAAGATAAAAACCACTAATATCTCAATCGAAGCTGAAACTACACTGAGAAATGCTGCTTTCTGTGTATAATATTTAGCTGGAGAGGGAACTAGCTATCCTACTATTTCACAGCCATATCCAGCAACCTGTGCTATATACATATACCTCCATAAGGCACAATTAAAGCCTACTAATCATGCAGAAAATCATTGCTCCTCTTGTTAACCCACTAAAAAGGAGACTAGCAGGATTACAGATTTACAGATGCTGGAAGCATCTCATACTCAGCTAGATCTGGGCATAAGTTTTACTTTCCATATGTTGGTTACTTATTACAAAATAGGACCTTACAGTCAGTCCCTTAACTCTTGCTATTTCAATAAAGAAAACCACTACTACTCCCCTGCCCCCCAAGATTATCTAACCATATACAAGGAGGTTGATGGATAAGCACACTTAGCAAGCCTGGCATCAGCATTTGGTAAACAGGTGAATTTCTGAATGTAGAGCATTCTTTGCAAAACTGTTTTCCTTTCCCAGTGACAAGGCAAAGTTTTCTTGCGTAGTTTTCTTGTGCGGCTCTTGATAAGATAAATGTGTGAGAACTGGGTTTGTTTGTTTTTCAAATTAAGCAAAACTGCACAAATTACAAAAATGCTTTCGCACAAATAATGCAAATTGCACTGAATGGTTATAGTTGCTGCAATGCTGTATAGACCTTTATGGGTTGTTCACTTCTCTTTTTTGAACAAGCAGCCTGTCATTCTATGTTTGCTTGTATTTATCACAGAACGGAGAAGTTGGAAGGGGCCTATAAGGTCATCACGTCCAACACCATGCTCAATGCAGGAATACAAATCAAAGGATGTCTGCCAGGTGGTTGTCTGAATTTCTCTTGAATGCCAGTGCTGGAGCACCCACCACCTCCTGAAGTAATTGCTTCCATTGCTTTACTGCTCTAACAGTTAGGAAGTTTTTCCTGATATTCAACCAAAATCTGGCTCCCTGTAACTTGAGTCCATCCTGCACTCTGGGATCCTTGCCCCTCCTCTGTATGACAACCTTTCAAGTATTTGAAAAACATTAACATATCTCCACTCAGTCTCTTTTTCTCAAAGCTAAACATACCCAGTTCTTTCAGTCTTAGGTTTCCAGTCCCCGATCCTCCTTGTTGCCCTCCTGTGAACCTTTTCCAATTGGGGGGGGGGGCTGTTGGTTGTGTCTGGAACTTTATGGCTATGGACTACATGTGGTCCACTTCTGCCTTATATAGACTACTGTATGGGGAGGGGGACAGCTCCCCTTTGCACAAGCTATAAAGGCAGCCATTTCTTTTACATACAATTGTCCCTGTAAAGCAGAAGTGGGCAACTGCGTCTTGTTTTCCACCAGTTTTTGGACTGTAACTCTCACAATGCCTCATTGCTTATACTAAGACTCTTGGGAGCTAAAAGTCGAAAATATTCCCTCTCCTTCCTCTGCAAAGGAACAGGAAATGATATCACTTCCCTTCCCACGCTACTCAAAAGTATTTGAAGCGTTCATTAGCACTGCACATCAGAACCATTACAGTGCCTTGCCTGGTTTACTTCTGTTTGATTAAAAAAAAAGAGAGAAAGGAATACAGTGGCTTCCCCAACTACCTGGTACCATCACCTCATAGTCAAAATACCACCATGGCCAGAAAGGAATTGCAATGTCAACCTCTTATTTATCATGATTTTAATCTGATGTGGATTCTTGCCTGAATGCAAATTATTTAAGAGAATTTAATCCTGGAGTAGGATTAAAATAATCCAGGTTGGAATCATCTGAACAAGTGGACCAATTTGAGTATAGTGATTTAGACAGAGAATTAACTAGTTTATTCCCTGTGAAATTTATTTTCCAGGAATTAGATACAAATACAGTATGCATATCTGGAAATATATTTGTGTATGCACATCAGCCTCCTCTTTTGTTCTCTTCAGCAATGGTGGTTGCCCTGCTCTTTGGCAACGTGAAAATGACAACTCCGTTGCAGCACATAAGAGGAAGGGAAACCTGCAAAAGCACAAGTATTGCAGGGCTCCAGTATGGCAAATAAGTACCAAAACAAAACCAACAACAACAACCCAGGCATGACTCTCACACATGTAACAAATCTGGATCTGTGTTTGACACTTAACATTTACAGTATAATAATAAAAAGGAAAACTCATACACACAAACTTTCAAAAACATTGTGCACCTCCAGCTAAGCTCCCCATTTGAAGAGAAAATTCCCAGCTAGCACTGGGGCAAGAGCAGGAAGCTTGGGTGGAGCTAGGCCTAGATAACACTCAAAGCCTTCCTATTGAAGCCTTTCTCCCAGGTGAGGCACATTTAGGTGTAGTCTGTAGTCCAAGAAATCCCATCTTTAGTGAGGATGAGGAATTGAAAAGAAAAAAACCTGAATTTTTTCTTTTCAAACTGTGATAGATTTTTGTAACATCTGCCAATTAATATGCAAATTGTGCAAATTACATAACTTGTATTTTTTTGCAAATCATTCAGAACTAAATTGCTGCTGCCATCTTATGAGGATTTTATGACCCAAAAGCAATGGATGGGTTGTTCATATTTTTTTTAAAATTATCAGTCAGTCCTTCTGTGCTCATTGCATATGTGTTTGTGCTTTGTTTCCAAAAGGAAGAGTGCAGTAGAATATTTAGATTGCTACAGAGACATTAAACAACATTCTCTATGTGGTTATACCAGCATAACACGAATGGTATAACTTTTGGAAATCATCACACACAATTTCTGCTGTAGACTCAACAAATAACAGCATTTAACAGACAATGATTCCTTAACTCGAGTTCTAACAGTGATTTTTTTTAAAACCAAAGGCAATTTGCCTCCAAAAGCTATGCCATTTGGTGTAACTATGCACGAGTATTTTGACCACTGTGCACAAACTGTAGAAATATTAATGAAGAAAATAATCCCTCTTCACCTTGCTTTTTCTCTGGAGGCAAAGAATCCCATGGGGCTTCCAAATTACTTTCTGAGCTGTCTTGCAATGTCAGTACTGTACTGTCAAAACAGGCCTAAATTGATTACAACAAGGGTGTTAGTGAATATTCTGTCACTCACAACTATAAAATATTGCAGGTTTAGCCACAGACAATCATCTATTGGGAGGAAATTCTGCAATACAGGGTACCATACCTCGTTGCTCATTTGCAAAAAAACCCCACCCAAGCTACCACAAAGCAGCTTCCACAAGCTACAAAATATTTTGGACCTTGAGTCCTATCATTTCCAGTCATCATGTCTACTGGGCAGAGTGCTAGAAGCTGTAAACCTCTGGAGTCCGGAAGGTTCCAGATTTAGAAACACTGCATTGGAAACACTGAACACTCGTATACTCTGTATACCCAAGGACATGATCACAGTCCCTGTCATCTCTCATTATCAGGTCATTATCCAGAGTCTGGTTCCTTTCAGCACCTCTAGGCAGCGTTTTCAACACTTCCTGCCCCACAGCTCATTTGCATCATCAGCAGGACACAAATGTTGCTCCTTAGCTGATTGGGAAAGGTGGTCAGTGTTACCTGTGGAAGTACAGGCTGAGAAGCACGGATGGCAAATAACATCTGGAAGAATAAAAGGAAGAAACAGCAACAGCTCCTGTTCATCCAAGTGTGGGCTTCCCCCTCCCTATTGTGAAATCCAAGGTTTGTCTTTCCAAGTTCCATATAGAAATGAAACAAACTACATATCCTCCGGTGAGACATATTTATAACAAAGCTAATACAGAGGAATTCGAAATCTCACAACATTTACACCTCCACACCAATACCTAAGGAGAAAAAAAATGTATGGAAATAGTTTATCCTCTTCAAAGTGCTTGCAGATACAGTAGTCGTGGAAAAAAAAATTCTAGAAATAAGCAAGCAAACAACTGTAAATGCTTCCCCAAATTTTATACGCACATGCAAATGTGGATAAACTGCAAAACAGTAAAATCTGAAATGATTTTAATTTTTCCACTTGACTGGGGATGTTCCGCCATCTGCTGGTAAAGTCCTCAGCTGTTTCTAATAACTGCAATTTCTGTCAGCCACATTACCAGGAATGGTTGCTGCCCAGGTTGGTGGCTCGTGCATGCTGCTCCATTATCCACATAAGAGATAAAGGAAAACAATGAAAAAGGTATAGATCAATACGTTAAAAAGGAAAAATACATGCACTTTCTCTGACTTTGACACTTACATGCAAATACACAATGATGGCATATCTAGACTGGCACTGAGAGATTATATGGATCAGATGCTTTTTATCTGAGCCATGAACTCTTCAGATGATTATCCTTGAAATATCTCAGTGCTAGAAAGTCGAATAGATAAAACCTAAGAATAGGAGATAAAATGGTGTTTCATTCAGCATTTCCATTAAACTGAACAAAGCACACTGCACTCCATAAAAGAAGCTGTTATCTCATATACAGTCTGATATTATCTGAGGGACATTTTTGCATATAAGGAACTAAGTATCAATGCAGTGTAGCTGATTGCTTGCATGTGCAAAGAGAAAACCAAACCCCCAATGATCAAGTATAAATTTGTGGTCATCCTCCCCCCGCAAAGTGCACTCAAATGCAAAAAGTGTCAGGCAAAAGACAGCATCTCTTCTGGATTCTTGCACAAATTAGAGTGCTACTAATTAAACAGCCCTTGCTTTAATCCAGGGTTGTGTGCAAAACTGCCCAATTTGCACACAATGGGATTAAATTTAAGCAATGAAGAATCAAAGCAAAAATTATTTAAATAGTGACTATTTGATGGTGTTAAGTGGCATCATTTCCCTCAACCCATGTCACTTAAACAACAGGACATAATGAATCCAATCCATTTTACTAATCTCAGCTTTCAAGCAGACTATGCATAGGGTTAATTTCCTAACCAGCCATCCCTTTCATATTATTCAAAGCCGGAAAGGCCGCCCATTCTCTGTGAAATGTCATCCTTGTTTCACAGCAAACAGAGCAGCAGCTTAGGTCAGACAGCAAAAAATTTGGCTTTTAGCACTTGAGGAATGTAACTAGGCAAAGTGTAATTACCCTCATTGGAATTTGGCCAGGAGACAGGGATAAACCCTCTCATCCTGTGAAAATTGCAGTAGGCTTTTAATTAGCGCAAAGGGTCAGGGTCATCATTTTACATTTAAAGTGGAAGGTGACGCCATCAACAATGCAGGGGGCTATCTCCTCCTGACTGGTTTAAAAATCCCTCCCCTGGGAGGCAAGAAATGTCAATTTCTAGGAAGAAATTTTCAACATAAAGCTTAAGTACACGACATCAAATGAAGCTAATTTTTCTTTGCATACTGGTTCAGTAAACAAAATCTCTGCATGTTCTCTTATGAATCTTTTATAAATATATTTTCTAAGTCACTATCTTATTTGTATATGCCAGGATTAATTCAAATTTCACTCCAAAGCAGTATCTGCTTAGTTAGACAATACACAATAGCTGTATGCCTCCCCCACATATGGGTATAGGTGTACCTGTGTGTATGTGTGCATGAATACACACACACACACACACACACACACACACACAATACCATTAACACGTAAAAACATAATGCTAATGAAGCCCACTATATTAGTTTAGATATATAGGGTATGTTATGTGCCACCAAATAGCATCGGACTTAGAGCAACCCTAATAGGGTTTTCAAAGCAATTAAAATATTTAAGGCATGGTTTTACCAGTGGCGAAGGGAAGTGGTGGTGCTGTGGGCTAAACCGCAGAAGCCTGTGCTGCAGGGTCAGAAGACCAAGCAGTCGTAAGATCGAATCCATGTGACGGAGTGAGCGCCCGTCGCTTGTCCCAGCTCCCGCCAACCTAGCGGTTCGAAAGCATGCAAATGCGAGTAGATAAATAGGGACCACCTCGGTGGGAAGGTAACAGCGTTCCGTGTCTAAGTCACACTGGCCATGTGACCATGGAAGATTGTCTTCGGACAAAACGCTGGCTCTGTGGCTTGGAAACGGGGATGAACACCGCCCCCTAGAGTCGAACACGACTGGACAAAAATTGTCAAGGGGAACCTTTACCTTTACCTTTTTACCAGTGGCAATCACCATCACCTAGTGAGTTTCAAGCAGGGATTCAAAGCCAGGTATTCTGAGTTCTAGACCACCACTCTAGTCACTACATCAGACTTATTACACATAAATTATATAGGCGGGGAGAGAGGAAAAGAGAGAATGCGAGTTCACAGTTATTTTGAAACTATGTTCGGGGAGACCATGGGATTCATCATGGAATTAAGATAGTTCCAGAAAAGCCAGCCTGTGTGGCCTTGGGCAAGCTGCACAGTCCTAGAGTGCCTGGAGAAGCCGGGAATGGTAAACCACTTCTGAGTATTCTTTACTTAGAAAACTCTGAAAAGGGTCACTGTAAGTCCAAATTGAGTTGACAGCACACAATTATTATTTTACTCGAAAATACCTTTCTGAACTCTACCCTAGAATACTCTGTGATATTTAAAAAAAACCTACCAGTTTAAAATCAAAGTTGTAAGGGCATCTCATGTTGACAAAATACATTTATACCTCACCCGGTCCTGCAAGTAAAAGATGGCACATATGCAGTTTTCTTATTTTGCCCTCCTAACACTGAGAGGGTAAACACAAGATAAATGTTGCACATTTCTTCCCTCAATGGCTAATGATTGCCAAGCTCCACTGTCATGCCATTCTCACTATGTCCAGTGTTTTAATATTAATTTTGGAAGCTAAGCAGAGTCAGGCCTGACTAGTACTGACATAGGAGACAAGCTAGCATCTTCAGGTAAGGCTAGGAAAGAATCCTGGCTGAAACTGTGGCTTGACAGTAGTGAGCAACATGAGCCAAGAGTCTGACTCAGTACAGTGGACCCTCTACTTACGGAATTAATATGTATTGGAACGGTGGCTGCAGGTCAAAAAGTCTGTAGGTCGAATCTCCATTGACCTACAATGCATTGAAAACCGATTAATCCCATAACCGGCCGTTTTTGTTCTATTTTTGTTCTATTTTTGTTCCATTTTTTTTCCTGGCCTGTAAGTCGATTCTCCGGCTGCAAGTCGAATCTAAATTTTGCGGCCAGAGAAGTCTGTAACTCAAAAAGTCTGTTAGTGAGCCATCTGTAAGTGGAGGGTCCACTGTATAAGACTGCTTCATATTTATTACATTCCTAAATTATATTTCCTACATATACCAAACACACACTTTTTAAAAACTAAGTTTAAGGAACTATTCATCATGCTGACTCTGTATCTTAATGAGGGAACATCTGTTTTGGCCTGACAGATAACATAGCTGTTCTCCCTGGTGGTGGAGAACCATGTGATGCCAGTGAGAAAAGAGAGATGAGAAATTTGTACCCAGGGGAGGATCTGAAAGGGAAATACAATAAAAGGAGCTTTTTTGCCACTACAGAAGAGGTATAGAGTACTCAAAAGTGGCTTACAAATCCCTTCTTATGGAGGCACTCTGAGACTGTTTAAAAGGCTGGTTCTTCTCCCAGGAGATGGAGTGGGGAGTCAAACTCCCAAATTGTGGCTTCTCTGTCAGATATTTAATGCACTGAGCTAGATACGATCTATGTGAGCCTTGTTATAATTACTTGTGTGACTACAGATTACAGTGGTTATTATTAATTGTCCATGTTTATGTGTAGATAAGTAAGTGTGTAGGTAAAAAAATGCTCCCTAACTATAGTGGTAAGACATGCAAGAAAACATAAGTGCTTATGAACTTGAGTAATTGTGATTACACATGGCTTAATTGGCACAATATAAATATTTCCTTATATATTCACATATTTCTGTATATCTTTAGTAAGCAATCTATTTGAAGAAGTCATTAGACTTGCAATCTCTTCAATGGTTTCAAGATTTAATGCTCTTTTTGCCACACGAATGACCCGTTATTGGCAAGCTAGTTATTGCACAAGCAGGTTGATTACATGTGTCCTAAAATCAATCTATACCACTTGTTAAGTACATTTCATGTTAATTAAGAAATCCTATCTTCTAATACCATACACTTTGCTGAATTTGACTGAAGAGAAGAAGAAATCACTTCATGGCTTTGTGACTTTAAATTCTTAATTAAAACAACTGTACAGAAGATCAACTAGAGGGAAAAAAATCTATTAACAGTATGGGCTCCCTTCCTGTAAAGTTCATTAACTGACTTCTTGCAGTACCAAGTACTTATAGAACGGCAGGCATGCTATCCGTTGTAAGAAAGATCTTGAAAGACTTTAGATCAACCATTATCAATTTTTTTATGATGGCCTTTTAAGAGCTCTTCTCTGGTTCCAGGACCCCCTATCAAGCAAGGATACAACATTAACAGATGCCTTTCAGAAACTTCTGACAGTTTTCAGTCTGTGGCCCCCTTCAAATATGTCAAGCCCCCCGAGGGCAGCTGCAGGACTGCTTCGATCGGACTAATTGGGAGGTTTCTGAACATCAGGATCTGGAGATGTTCACAGGCAGTGTCATGGGAACTGCATAGATACTGTCATAGTAGACAAACAGATTTACTCCTTTCCCACTGTCTACCCCAATCAGAAGCCCTGGATGACTAGGGAAGTACAGCAGCTGTAAAGGGAAAGGAACATTGCCTTCAGGTCTGGTGACAGGGCCCTTTATAGTATGGCCCAAGCAAACCTGAGGAGAGGCCAAGTTAGACTATAAAAGGAGGATTGAGCACAATCTGGACAGTGGTAATAGCAGACAAGTGTGGCAAGGAATCCAGCATCTTACCAACTATAAGACCAATACTGGAACTGTGGTGGATGACGCAGCATTGGCAGAGGAACTGAACATCTTTTTTGTTTGGTTTGAAGTGGAAACATCAGTGAGAGCTGTTTTACAGTCCCCAGCTAAAAGCAATTTCATCCTTAGAGAGGAAAAGCATGAGGTGAGGCACATGCTAAAAGCTGTCAATCTAAGGAAGGCTGCTGGACCTGATGGCATCCCTGGACGAGTGTTGAAGGACTCTGCAAATCAATTGGCCAAAGTCTTCACAAGAATCTTTAACCAGTCATTGCTACAATTGAGTGCTACAATTCCATCTTGTCTGAAGAACTCCACTATTGTTCCTGTGCCCAAGAAATCTCACATTTCCAGTCTAAATGATTACTGACCGATTGCACTCACTTCAGTAGTGATGAAATGTTTTGAAAACCTGGTTCGGAGTCATATTACAAATCAAATAGATCAACAGAGGATGCTGTAGCTACAGTCCTTCATATTGCATTGTCACATGTGGAGCAGCAGGGGAACTATGTACGGCTGTTTTTCTGTGGACTTCACCTTGGCATTTAATACCATCCTCCCTCAGAGGCTGGTCAATAAACTAAGGGACCGGACTTCCATATACCACTTGTAAGTGGAAAGACAGTTTTTTTTTAGAGTAGGTCAATATATATCTATGGTTCTCAGCCTTAGTATTGGTTCACCACAAGGCTATGTGCTGAGTCCCCTGCTCTATACCCTCTATACATATGATTGTATTTCTACTTATAACAGCAATACCATTGTTAAGTTCGCAGATGATACCATAGTATTCTCAGAGGAGAATGAGTTTGCTTATAGGGACGAGGTGGAACAATTGATTAAATGGTGTTGTGAGAATAACTTGCTTCTAAATACTTCAAAAACTAAGGAACTTGTAATAGATTATAGGAAGAAGGGAATGGATATTCCATCATTATTCATCAGTGGAGACTGGGTAGAAAGGGTGAGGGTTTTTCATTTTTTGGGTGTACATATTGAGGAGAACATGACTTGGAGTGCAAATACCTCAGAGTTACTGAAAAAGGTTCAACAGAGATTGTATTTTCTAAGGATGCTCAGGAAGAATAACATCACTCAGAGACTGTTGGTGTCCTTTTATCGATGCTCAATAGAAAGTGTATTGTCATGCTGCATGTGCACGTGGTGCACGGGTTGTACAGTGGCCCAGAGAAAATTGCTCCAGAGGGTGATTAATACAGCACAGAATATTATTGGGTGTCCCCTCCCCACCTTGGAGGAACTGTACAGGTCCCACCGTCTTAAAAAAGCACAAAATATTATAAAGGACACCTACCACCCTGGACACTCTTTGCTTTGAACTACTGTACTACCATCAGGAAGACGATATACTGTAGATCTATTAAAACAAGGACACATCGATTTAAAAACAATGGTTGTTCTGGGTTTTTCAGGCACTTTGGCTGTGTTCTGAAGGTTATTCTTCCTGATGTTTCGCCAGTCTCTGTGGCTGGCATCTTCAGAAGACAGCAACAGTTTTTATCCAAGGGCGACAACTTTGCTAAATTCGGTTACAATTTAATATGATGTATTGTAGAGTAGTATGAGAATGTATTTTGTTGCCATTGTATTATGTTAGAATTTTGTAAGGAGTTTACATGGTGTTTTAGCTGAATGAGTGATGCATTGTCTGGATAGCACTCTGGTGATTTCGTTGCACATGCAATGACAATAAAGTGTTATTCTATGGCCTCTGTTGAGAATGACTGCTTTAGATTAACAAATCTAAAGCTTCAGCTCTTGCACAGCATATACCACAAGATCCACCACTTCTTGTAGAAAAAACTATAAGATACTAATTCCGGCTCAATGGACAGAGACTTGTACTTTAGGTCAGGGTGGGTATGTGGAGAAACAGTGATGGAGAGCTGAGGGCCTCTCTGAGCATGCTGAAGAGATAATGACTAAATAGGACCAGAACTGTCACTTTGGTGACTCACAGCCTACTCCCTGCATGAATATACATTTGAGAGATATACAGTATTTCTTAATTTTTTTAATTTATCAGCTGAAATCCCGCTGCTTTAATTTAGGTGTGTACTGATGATGATGTCACCAGCTGTGGTGGTTTTTCAAAAGTTACAAATGTTTGATTCCCTCTTAAGGTTCTGAGGGTCTTCTGGGTCCCTTTTGGGGGGGGAAGACTGTGGGATGGGGAACAAGTCCTTAATTTCTGAAAATCAGCACTGGTGAGGTGATTTTACCAGCAGTGGGGATTTTTGGAAATTAAAGACTTTTTGCTGGCCTCTTGTTCCCTAGCAGTTTCCCTATAGCAAAAGGAACCCCAAAGGAGCCACTTTTAATTTCCAAAAAGCTGCCACAGCTGATGGCATCACGATCATTACACAAAGCAAATTATACTGCTGGATTTCAGCAATTGTTGTTGTAGTGGTGCTACTTTGTGTGAACAGTTATAATAAATAAGAATCATGTGCCATCAAGTCAATTCTGACTTATGGCAAGACTTTTCTGGGTTTTCCAAGTAGAGAATACTCAGAAGTAGTTTACTGTTCCCTTTTTCTGGGGCCACCCTGCCATTCTGCCACTCGCAGCTTCCCCTGGCTGGCTCTATACCTTGCAGGAGGTACAGCGGGAATCTGAACTCCCAACTTCTGACTCCGGAGCCAGATGCCTGAGCAACTGAGCTATCCAGCCAACTACTTCCACAGTCAGAGTTCTTGTATAAAGTGACATGAATGTGAACTGCACAAGGACTGTTACTCAAGTAGCAGGGTATTTCTGAACTCACAGAAGCATTAACCACAAAAACAGAAGTACTGCGGCACTGTTAAGATTAATCAATTTATTCCAATTTATTCCATACTTTCATGAATAATCTACACTGCCAGCTTAAATGTACTACAATAATGAAAGCACAGGTCCATATATAGTGCATATGGTGCAGAGATGGCAGTGAGACCAAGGGTAGGAATGAGAGCATGGAGCAGGCTGGTTGGCTCAATGGTTTGGGTATTTGGCTGTGGAGCCAGGGGCTGGGAGTTTGATTCCCCGCAGTGCCTCCATGACAAAGGCTGGTTTCAATGATCCAAAGGGTCCCTTCCCGCTCTGCAGTTCTAAGATGTGGGTATGGGACTAAGCAGATGACGGTTGCATAAGAACAGCCGATAATGAGCTTCTAAGGTGACAATGAAATAATTAACACTGGTTCCAAACACAGACTGGCAGGTTCATGCCAATAAGCTAATTTCCACTGAAAGTACAAATGAACATTTATCATTGTCAATTGCATTTCGGCCTCAGCCATTCTTAAGAGAGATAAAGGCAGCATTTGCTGCCAGCATTCCAGCAGTGCTTTCATAGTCTCAGCACAGTACAAAAGCAGTACCATGGTTACACTGGGAAGAAAAAAAGAATTCTACCCTCCACACATTTACAAATGCTGTATCATGCACACATACGCAAAGCAAATTGTCTTTTTTAAGTTAAACTTTGATACAAGTATAGTATCTAACCCATTGTTAGACTAATTTAAAGAGGTGCTATTTTGGTAGGCAACAACGCCTTCTATAGAGGAGAAATATGTTCAAGCAAAGAAAAAAAACCAGTTACAGGGTGGCTGGGGAACACATCTGAATATGCAACTGGGGATTTAAAAAAACTCATAGTCTTTCTATCTGTCTTGCTGCATCACCTTGACAGCCACAAGAAATCTCATGGTATAACACCCAGCACAATACCAGCCGGCATCTGGACCATGTATTATTTCCTCCTCCATTCCTGTGGTTTTCCTCCTCTAGAGAGGTCTACTCCCTGAGTGTAAAAGGAATCAAAATGTTATAATTACAGTGGGGAAGGAGTAAAGTCATTCCTTATTTATCTACAGTTGTAATCTAAGCATACCTTTCCAAAAGAAAAAGAAATTAATTAGAAGGAACTATTTTTTAAGTAGTAAAACCCAAAAGCTTTTGTCAGCGTGAAACAAAAGAAGGTGCAAACCCCTCTTTAGATCTTGAACATGGGGGAAAGCGGAACTAAAAATTGTTAATATTTTAACTAATATGTTTATTAGTCTTGTTAGTTCATACAGAGAAACCGTTCTAATTATTTTAGCTCAAGCAAAAAAAAAATTACACATTTGTAACTGTATTTAGGTCTGTGTAACAAAGTCTGCTTCCTGCTGCATCTTTTTCTAATGTCTAAATTCAACTGTATGTGTAGGATTATTTAAAGGTAGAGTTGAAATTTCTGTATCTGGGACATGCCTAACAGTTCCCATTCCAACAACCTGTATTATACTGCCCTCTGATGGACTGATTGCACCACTGCAATTTTTTTTGCTACAAGCTTAAATACATTTTAAAAATTGTTTCCACTTCCATGTTCTGTTCTTATACATGTGAATGGCTATCTCAAATGCTTACAGATAAACACTCTAATATACTTACAAAAGAGAGCTAAATTATCTGAAAATACTGTTTTCTAAAGAGACCTTTTAAAGATTCAGCCTGGTTGTTCTAGGGCAGTGGTTCTCAAGTATGGATTCCCAGATGTTCTCGGACTAAAATTCCCAGAAGCCTTCACCATTAGCTGTGCTAGCCAGGAGTTTTCACCCTAGAACATCTGGGGACTGAAGGTTGGGAACTGCTGTTCTAGGCTGAAAATGTAAACCTGAATCCAATTTCAAAATACACAGACCATATAAGTATTAGAAAACCTTGGCTTCCATTACTATTATAAGATAACAGCTAGTTCAAATGTAGAAAACACAATAGATCTACACAAATGTCCCCCCAAAAAAGTTAACCTGGAGGGGAAAGTACTTCTTGTGTCTTTGTCATTCTTTACACATGCAGAAAGCGACTGTCAGAAGAGGAGAGTCTCCTTTCCTTTACACGTGGAAAGAACGCTCTGCACGTGATCGGAGACCCTGATTTTTTGGGGGGGCACTGTTTGTGCAGACAATGTGTCCCACTCAGCAGAGTCCCTTCTCATCAGATTGTGAGTGGCCCTGGGCCCACACTCTCTTCCTCCTCAGGCATTCAGCTTAACTCTTTAAATAAAATAATATTTTCAAGTTCCTAAGAAAAGTAATTCTTCGTTGGCACCTTTCACTTTGAAAGTGCCATGTCAAGAAAAACTCTCCAGAGCAATGCTAGATCAGTCTCCTAAATCCATTTTAAAAAATCCTTTTAAAATGATATTCACAAAACCTGATAGGAAAAGCTTTTTAAAATGTACCTATTCCTACAACTTATACAAAAAGATAAGTGGCAAGCTTAGGCCTTGACAGTCCCATAGCAAATAAAGAAGATTACCTGCATCCATAGATTTTACGAAAAGAGCATAGCTTGAAAGCAATGTATTGCAAGCAATGACATAATCTGTTAACACATTGCTCTTCTGGCTAAGCAGGGTACAGCAATGTTCCCTTTTGAAGAGAACATACGTAACAACTCTTAGCATGCTCACTTCATATACAATGAGCAATGGTTACTCCTTAGCCCCAACCCCTGCCCAAAATCCTGTTAGGATCTGACATTCAATGGCAGGTAACAGGGATGTTGGCAAATCTTTGGCTTTGAGTCCCAAGTCTGAGTCTGTGTTTTTAGCACCAAGTACCACAGGGGTGGGCAATTAATTTCTATGGGGGGGGGCACATGAAAAATCTGAACGGTGTTCGGGGGCCGAACCAACTTTACTTAAAAATGAAATGAAACAGTGATGTTATGATAGTTTTTATTTTAAACTTGTTAATCTTTACAAATACTAAAGAGGTTCTTTTGCGGCATGTTAAAGACAAGCAACCGATCAACTTTAGACAAAAAGCTGTGCACTAAGATGAGAATTATACAAGTCTCGCAAGACTGAAGTGGGTGCCTGTCCCAAGTTTATATCTTGATAGTTCACTGTTGGTTCTCGTTATTTTTTAATGAAGAGCCATTATGTATTCACTCCTGGACTCTTGTAAAGCTTGTCTCAATTTCCTTACTGCCAGGAGAGCTTGGGTCAAAAGGGCAAAGTGTGCCAAAACTAGGCCAGCAGAAGCTGAGCTGAATTCAAATCCCTCCCAAACTACACGTGCTGGAAGTCACTTAGGACTACAGTGGTGCCTCGCTTAACGATTGCCTCGTTTAGTGATGAATTCGCATAACAATGTGTTTTTTTAGAAAATAATATGCACCGTATAATGATGTTTCCTATGGGCGATTTTCGCTTAGCGAAGTTTGGGACCATACTTGGCATAACGAATGCGATTTTAGGTCCCCTGCTTCACTTAACGATGTTTCTTTTTTCAATTAAAGAAGTGTCTTAGAAGGGTCAAAAATGGTTCTAAATGCTTGGATTCGTTAGAGGACCCCCTAAGTCATGTGCAAACCTGATTTGGCTTTGATCTGACTTTTCGTTAATTTATGGTGAATTTTTTTTTTCGGCCCATAGGAACCAATGGACCTGTCAAAATCTGACAGCTCCATGCTTTCTTATGGGGGAGAAAACAATTCACCATAAATTAACGAAAGTTCAGATCAAAGCCAAATCAGGTTTGCACACGACCTAGGGGGTCCTCTAGCGAACCCAAGCATTTAGAACTGTTGCTGAGGATTCCTTAATTTTTTGTGAATTTATTCTTCCCCCATAAGAAATAATGGAGCTGTCAGATTTTGACAGCTGTCAAAAGTTGGGGGGAAAAATTCACCATAAATTAACGAAAAGTCAGATCAAAGCCAAATTAACTTTTGCATCTGTTTTAGAGGGTGCAGAAGCTAATCCAAGCATTTAAAACCATTTTTGACCCTTTTATGACACACTTCATTTTGCAAAAATTGACTTTGCAAAGCCATTGAAATGTATTGAGTCAGCTTCAATACATTCCAATGGAGGAAACATTGTATCGTTTAACGATGTTTCCTATGGGTTTTTTCGCTTAAGGACGGCAATCCGTGCCTATTGGAATGGATTAACCGGTTTCCAATGCATTCCTATGGAAAATGGTGTTTCGCATAACGATGTTTCACATAACGTTTTTTTAACCAATTAAAATCGTTATGCGAGGCACCACTGTACTCCCACCATGCCTAACTGAGCTGCCACAATAACTGTATTCCTGGGCCAGATGATGTTTGAATCTAGTATAGCTAGTCTTTTCCCTCACTCCATCCCTTTTCTGTCCCTTCTCTGCCTCTTCTGCTGACAGATCATAGCCAATAGAACAAGTGACTGCAGATCAGAGGGACCAGCTGGCATGGGAAATGGTTTTGCTGGCAGAAGGGGTTCATACCTGACTGTCCTCTTCCAGCTATTGCAAAGGGAACTTCAATGACTCTTCAGGCCTTTGTGAAATGAAAGCACAATTCTGTGTACATTGGCAAAAAGCCTTTATTAAAAAACCTGGATCTTTCTTCACTTAGTTCATTGTCACCTAAACAATCTTTAGTTTCAGAGGCAGGCTTGGCTTTCCATCATTAACTGAAGCATCACAGCCATCAGCTGTTCTTCAACATATGGATAGCCTTGCACTTTTAAAATTATTATTTTAGAACAACAGTTTCATTTCTAACCTTCCATGGTCCAACCTCCTTATCTTTTTCCAATCTCTTGTGCACCCCAAGAGTTGGAAAAAACAAGCAATATGAGTGGGTTAAATCTGTCATAATGAAAAACAGTTGAGAGGTAAGTTTGGCAGAATTCCAAACTTTATTATAATCACACCTATCGACATAAAGGGTCTGCAAAATCTAGGCATACTTAATAATTGGCATCTATTCAGTTGTCAGAAAACAGGCCCTTGTAAAGGTACCCTTGACAATTTGTCCAGTTGTGTCCGGCTCTAGGCAGCAGTGCTCATATCCGTTTCCAACCCATAGAGCTAGCGTTTGTCCGCAGACCATTCTCCGTGGTCACGTGGCCAGCATAACTAGACATGGAATGCCATTTACCTTCCCACCAAGGTGGTACCTTTTTATCTACTCGCATTTTTCCATTTTGCTTGCTTCTTGGCCTAATCAACATAGGCTATTTCCTGTTTCACACTTGCTGTATAAAAACAACAGATCTGTGCAGCTTACATCTGTAAAGTCTTTCGTGATATGGATTAGAGTCAAATTCCAGCATATTGAACATTCTAGACGAAAAGGTAAATACCCTGAGTCTGCATGTATGCATGCATTTTTAAGACTTTTTGTAAAGTTCTGCATATGAACCAACAATGCAGCTGGCTTTGTGGTCCCTGTACTTTCATAGGAACCAAGGAGAAACATTTAAAGAAAGGGTCTAAGATGGCAGAACTCTTGTGCATGGACTGACAAACAGCTTACTGAACCTCAATGCTCACTTACTGTCTTATTTTAAATTTCAAGCCACAGAATCTCTGGGAGAAATGATGTTTAATGCATCACACACAAATACAAGCCAGATGAGTCTTCCAGAAAATAGGCCCAGTCACTTCATCTCCTTCTCTTTCAGCCTCGTTTCCAGGGGCAAGAACATTTTCTTCATCTTCTACTGACTCCTCATATGGTCAATGATTATGATATTAAGATTATTGAACAAACACATTCACAGAAGATTAGCAGAGACTAAACGTACAGCACACATCAAAGATATATCCCTACACTAAATTTCTGGCACCAATCAACTTAGTTTCAACATGCAACATACAACCTGTAGTTGTCATGAGTAAATCATTAAAGTACAATGTAGTCACAGATGATAGTAAGTAAGTTTTGTCCCTTATGATTTGAAATGTCATCTCTGATGGCCAAATCTGATGGAGGAATTGTCTGACAGACTTTGAGTCTTGTAAGGTCCTATTAGCTGCAACAATCTTTTATCCCATTCTAATTTCTAAAACACATAAAATTTTATAAAGCCAGACAAAGGGGAAATTATTTTTACAGAGACTGGACCTTCCCCATCATCACCAAATGAACTCTGAACATATATGCCATGTGCTCATTCGCACACATGGATAGATTTTTTTCCCACTAAAGGCCAGAGACATCACTTTTATAGACCAGTGATGTGGCTCATAGCAGAGGGCTGCAAACGTGACAGCAAGGTATCTTCCCACACCCCACCCCCAGTCTCTCCTTCTCAACACAGGTATTTATTCATGTTTCACTATTACTCCCTTTGAAACCAAAGACTAGCTTCATGTGTCATGGATAACCAGCTCCAATTTCAATAGATTTCCAAAACTAGAAAACTGAGTTCTGTATCACATATTGTCCTTAGATAACAAATTCAAAACAATGTGTAATAATTGTTCTAATTCCTCTTGATTAAGAGTACTGTATGTGGTTTGTTCACAGTTTATTTGACTATTCTAGTTACTTTGCTTCCTTCCATATAATAGATAAATGCCTTTCAGTATTCTGCCTTAGAACTCTAGACAAAAATGCCCATCTTTCCACTATCCAATTTGGGGAGGCTAGGGATGGGATTTTTGGAATCAAGGAACTCTGAGTTCCATAATTCTGTGGGAATCCCCTAAGTAAAATTATGGAACTGGAGTCTGCAAACTGGCAAGAGGCAGATAAGCCATCTTATCTGTCATTCTGCACCAGGAGAGTTGTGAGGATTCCCTGTAACTCACAAAGGGTGCATGGGGAAACAAATTCCATTAGAAATAGCCTCCAAAATTATATGGAGGGAGCCTCCAATGAAACTCATTCCTTCATGCATCTCGGCAAGTCTCAGGGAATCTTCACAACCCTCACAATGGGGTACTTTTCTAACCGTTTAAAGAAGTGGTACAGGAGCAGCATGGAGCCAAAAGGGCTGCTCTACCTCCTGGTGGGTTAGGAGGTCCCAGTTTCATAATTCAGCCTGGGAATTCCTGCCAAATCATGGGATTGGGTGTTCCTTAATTCCAATAATTCCAGCCTTATTGCACTCTTCCAAGGCTACGCAAAATGCGAAAAGGATAGGAAATAACACACCTCCCAACTTCTATGATTGTGTTCACTGTTCCAGACATCCCAATCGATCCCACACACCCAATGCATTTGGCAAATTGTACTGGGTGCATCTCCTACACATTAACACTAGGTTAAGTACAGAAAGGTTTGCCCTGCTTGCTATTAACTCACATGTATAGGTACATTCTCTGTTGATGACAGATGTTGTTTCCTACAAACACCTTCGAGCTGTAAAAACCGTAATATAAAACAGCCTCTCACTCTCAAAGAGAAATCAAGAACGATATTGTTCCTTATCTTTACAGGAAGATTTCTCTATATGAAATTTGTCTTCTCAAGAAAGCTTGTTTGAAATCTCAGAAATTCTGTGGGCATTTTACAGGTGGAAATTTCAAGCTGTATTTCAATGCCTGTGCAAATTGCATTCCTTCCTGTGAAGAATTTCACCTGGAAAGGAGAGGAGAAACACCAAGCTGCGCAGGATTGTTACAATTCTGTGAAGAATGGCATCTTTCCTGAGGGGGATTTGAGCAGTAACATCAATAGATGATGCAAAACTCAGCAGGCTCCTGCACAGAACAATACGCAAAAAATGAGGGAAGGGGCTAAAGACCAAGTCTCTTTGGGAAGGGAAGATGAGAAATCTCACTGATGTGGAAGGAGGGAGTTTCAAGAAAAAAACCTCACCATGGTGAGACTAGATAAATCGCCAAGAACAAGCAATTTTGCAAACAGTTAGCCCATCCCAAATATAAAGATGTTCTCATTTTTTTCTGTCTCCTCCAGAAAGTTCAGAAAATGATTTTTAAATGACTTCAAAGCCTTTGTTGTTATTGTTACATGTCAGCAAGTCACCTCTGACTTGGCTTCCATGTGAATAACCTAAAGAATATCCTCTCCTTAGCAGCCCTGCTTGGTTCTTCTAAACCAAGCCTGTACCTTTCTTTACAGAATGAATCCCTCTCACATTTGGTCTTCCTCTTTTCCTGTTGTTTTCCACTTTTCTTAGCATTATTGACTTTTCCCGCAAGTCCTTTCTTTCTTCTCATGATACATCCAAGTATGATAAACTCAGCCCTGTCATTTTTTCCTTCCAGAGAAAGTTCATGCTTCATTTGATCTAGGAGCTGCTTTCTGTGCAGTCCAGAGCAGACACAAAGCTCGCCTCCAGCACCATTATTTCAAATGACTCAATTCTTTTTCTGTCTGCCTCCTTCACTGTCCAAGTTCCATACCTGTATAGGAATCAGGAACACAACTGTGTTGATGGTCTTGGTCTTGGTCTCCAATGACATGTCCTTACACCTGATGATCTTTTATAATTCCTTCATTGCTGCTATTCCGAGTCTCAGTCTTCTTCTGATTTCTTGGCTGCATTTGGTGTGATGATTGAACCAAGGCATACAAAGAATTGAACAATTGCAATTTCATCACTGCCCACATTAAAGTCACATCCATTCCTACATGTAGTCATGATTTTTGTCTTCTTTATGCTCATCTGCAGGCCTGCCTTTGCAATTTCTTCTTTCAGTTTCATCAAAGCCTTTAAGGGTATTGTTTGTCCCAACATATTTGCCTTACAAATCTTCAAAAATCTGGCTCTAAGCGTGATATGATTTACAATATCATGACAGAGTTCATACAAACTGGTCAACATTAAATCTTCTCCATCCAAGAGAATAGCAGTGTCCACCAAGTGTAAAAGTCCTTGTCTGCTTCCTTGCCTCCAAAGCTTTTAGAATCGTAAAATGGTTTATTCCTGTGCAAAATGTTTCCCAGGGAAAATATGGGAAAAAACTGTCAAGGAACAGTGACACCTTCTTACATCATCTAAACTATTGATTCTCTACACATAGACCTTCTGGACAAACACAGATCCTCACAGTCCTGATCCTGATCCTGTCGCCAGTTATTGCAACACACATGTTTACTGGAATGGTCTCTGTGACAAACCCAGACCTACTGGGATCTATCACACAGTTACTAAGCTGCCACCAACCATTCCCTATAATAAGTCACACAGACCAGGGATGGATTTTTAAACAATAAAAGAATAAGGTTTATTTTAAATACAAACAGGGTAAATAAAACAATCAGGTGAATAAAATAAAGTAACGTGGCTTATTCTCACACACACAAGCATACAGTCTGGTTCACCTAGAACCTTTAACTTAAAGCACAGACCCTGAACCCATCAGTTCTGGCTAACCAACAGACCCCTGAACCTTTCAGGCTGGTACTCTGACACACAGTAGTACCCTGTCAGACACCCAGACTCCCACAACAGCTTCTTCTCCCCAGCTGCTGCTTCGTCCCAACCCAGTGTCTCACAGTCTGTCTCGGCATCTCCTCTTCACCACACAGGCATCACATATTTATACAGTACAGCCCCTCCTCCTGATGTCCCGCCTTCCACTCCCCATAGGATGGAACTTTCCCTCCAAACCCATGACAGACAGGTAACATCAGTGCTGTTATGTAACACCTCCCCTCTTTAAAAGTTGTTTTGTAGGGGGAAAGCTAAAAGTGCTTTTCACCAAAAAACAACCTGCATAAAATACACAACAACATTTATACATACCATATAATACTTACATATACTTACACTCCAAGTTAACCATAGCAAATATGCATTTAAACATTTTACCATATACAGTACATCAATTTACCTTTATTAATACCAACCAAATTCAAAACCAGGTACATTTTAACTTTTTGTTTTCATTATATACATAAAGTCCATGTTCTTTCGCCGTCTTCAGTCTTCAGGTCTTCTTGATAAGGCGTCAGCAACACAGTTCACTGACCCTCTGACCACCTTCACTTCAAAGTCATAGTCCTGTAAGTTCAAAGCCCACCTCATAAGTTTGCTATTGTGGGTTTTCATTGTCTTTAACCATTGCAATGGTGAATGGTCAGTACACAGAACAAAATGTCTTCCCCAGATGTAAGGCTTGGCCTTCTGGATCGCGTAGACTATGGCCAAACACTCCTTCTCCACGGTTGCCAAATGTCTCTCACCTTTTTGGAGTTTCCTACTCAGGTAGGACACTGGATGCTGGTCACCATTCTCATCCTCCTGGCACAGAACTGCTCCTACCCCGCTGTTAGACGCGTCGGTGTAGATGATAAACTCCCGGTCGAAGTCTGGAGCACGCAGGACAGGATAGTTGATTAACGCCTCCTTCAACCTCTGGAACGCCGCCTCACAGTCGCCGGTCCACGGGATGCGGTCATCAGCCTTCTTCCTCGTCAGATCGGTCAGCGGAGCCGCAATCTCGCTAAACCTCGGGATGAACTTTCTGTAGTAGCCCACCAACCCAAGAAATGATTTGACTTTTTTCTTGGTGTTGGGTCGAGGCCAATCACGAACAGCTTCTATTTTGGCCTCCAGGGGTTTTATCACTCCTCCCCCTACCTTGTGACCCAAGTATTTTCTTTCTGGGATACCCAGCTGCAGTTTGCTCTCTCTGCAGAGCCTAGGCCAAAGCACTTCCTCCCCTGGGTTAAAGCGCCTCTCCCTGCCTTCCTGGTCATCCCAAGCTTTCTTTCTGACCTTTTGAGCTGGCAGGGTTTCTGCTGCCAGCTCTAGATTTCTCCTTAGGTCATTCATCAAGGTGTCTATGTAAGTCACAACGTCTTGTGGGTCATCCTGGGTGATCTGCTCCCAATTTTGTTTGATCAAATCAAGGGGCCCTTTCACCCGTCTCCCAAATAGAAGTTCAAATGGACTAAACCCGGTACTGGCTTGTGGCACTGATCGATAAGCAAACAAAAGGGATTGCAGCTTCTGGTCCCAATTGTTTGGATTCTCTGCCAAGTAAGCCCTAATCATGCGCATTAGAGTCCCATTGAACTTCTCAGTTAACCCATTACTTTCAGGATGATAGGCAGTGGTTTCCTTGTGCTTAATTCCACAGATCTGCCATAAGCGTTTCATGAGCTTTGACGTGAACGATGTGCCCAAATCTGTGATTATCTCTGAGGCAAATCCCATCCTGGACATGTACCCCACCAAAGCATCGGCCACTGTGTTAGTTTCGATGTTTGTCAAGGGTATGGCTTCAGGATACCTTGTGGCATGGTCCACAATTGTTAGTATGAACCTATTCCCCCTCTTTGTGGCCTTGGGCAAAGGTCCCACAATATCCACCCCTATGCATTTGAACGGAGTGTCAATCACAGGCAAAGGGCACAACTTTGCTTTGGTCCTGTCGCGGTTATTCCCCTGCCTTTGACACACATCACATTGTTTACAGAACTCCCTGATCTGCTTCCCTATGTCAGGCCAGTAGAAATTCTGTGTGATTCTCTGCTGTGTTTTGTTCACTCCTAAGTGTGCAGCAAACATGTCAGAGTGCCCCCTTTGTAAGATCATAGGGCGATACTTTTCAGGTACCACCAGCTGACTTCTGATCCCATCTCCCCCTTTTGAGATATTCCTCAGGGTTTCTCTATATAAAATCCCCTTTTTCTCCAGAAATCTCACTGGGGTTTCAGGTGTTAGCTGGGCGTCAGTCACCTGTTCAAAACACTTTTGGAGAGTGGCGTCTGCCTTTTGCTCCTGTCCAAATCTGCTGTCTGTGGTTAAGGTTTCCACCACAGCTTCTGAACTCCCCCCACCTGCTTCCGTCTCTGGCTCATCATTACCCCCCTGAACTGTCCCTGTGGTGGCTTGTGAGCGTGTAATCACTAGCACCCGTTTCACATGTTCAGCCAGGTCATTTCCCACGAGCACGGCTGCTGGCAGAGTCGATGAAATCGCTATCCGCCAATCTCCCCTCCAGCCTTGAAAGTTGACAGGTACCTCTGCTACTGGCAGAGAGATTATCTGCCCCTCAATCCCTGCCACCTTCATGCTCTCATTTGGGATTATAAACTCCCTAGGAATAATATCTGGATGGCACAGGGTTATCTGGGAACAAGTGTCCCGCAGCCCCCTATACTGACGGTCAAGTATTCCTACGTCCACCCCGGCTGTCTCAAACAACTGAGAATCTGTTTTTATCAGCAAGCAGCGCTTTACCTCCAGAAGAGGACCATTTTCCTCAGCCTGATCAGCAGAGGCAGCTGTCCCAGACTGAGTAGCCATGGCAACAGGCTCCCTCTGTGACACTGAGCCTTGCTCTTTCTGGACACAGAACACAGCTTTTGGCTTGGTCCCACTAGAATTCTGAGGCACCATTCCTTTTAGCTGCTTTAATTTCTCACACTCTGAGATTAGATGACCCTTTCCCTGACAGAAATAGCATTTTCTGGTATATTTTGATTCTCTCTCATCTTGTTTTGGTTTTCCCTCCAAATTCTGAGGGCTTGGTTTCATGCCTGAGGGCTTCCCTTCACCATGGGCCCCTCCCCCTTGCTGGCTTTTCCCTGGTCCCTGAGAGTACTTGCTGTAGGTTTCTTTGGGTTTACCTACATATTTCCCCTCACCCAAGGGCTTTCTTATTTGCGAGATAAAATCCGCGATCTCTGCGGCTTGTGCCACAGATTTTGGTTTCCTTTCCCTAACCTGGAATTTCAATTCCCCATGCAGAACTGAATAGAACTGTTCCAGGGCTATCAAGTCTTTAAGCTGCTCATAGGTCTCTATTCCCTCCTGCGATAGCCATTTCTCAAGCAGCCTCACCAATTGGGCCCCCACTTGGGTAAAAGTTTGTTCTGGTTTTTTAGTGAGGGACCTGAACCTTTGTCTCAGCTGCTCTGCATTTATCCCATGTCTTGCAAACACCAGTTTTTTAAACTCTGCAAAATCTTTCATCCGTTCCTCAGGCATCTCGGCATAAACCTCAGCCAGGCTACCACTGATTAAAGACCGCATGATGGTCATCTTCTCAGTTTCCCTCACTGAGAAGTCCACAAACGCTCTTTCCACTAAGGAAAAGAACACCTCAGGACAATCTCCCTTGTGGTACACAGGGAATTTCTTCAGGTCAGCCTTAGACAGTTGGCCTCCCTCAGAATCCCTATTATTATTATTGTTCTGGTTCATCAGTTCCAGTTTTCTTAATTCAAACGCCATCTTCTCTCTCTCCATTCTTTCTTCTCTCTCCATTCTCTCTCTCTCTCGCTCTAATTCAAATTGCCTTTGTTTCTCCCTTTCCTCCCTTCTTTCTCTCTCTAATCTTTCCTCCATTTCCCTCACCCTCAGTTCATGCTGTTGGGCTAGGAGTATTTTCCTGAGTTCTGGGTCCTGCTCTCCTGTGCTGTCACCCTGCACTGAGCCAAATTCATCCTCAGAACCTTGGTCAATCTGGGGGTCTTTCACTTCACTCATGTCTGCTACTTGGCTTCGAGTCAAGGGCATAACCCCCCTCAGAACAGGCTGCTTTAAAAAGTCAAGCCTCAAAATAAAACGACCACTTTTTTTCCTTCTTGCCTCAGAACCAGCTCTCCCCAGAGATTGCTGCTGTTCTTCAGCACTAAAGTTGCAACAGTATCGAGTCAGAGCCTACCCCCCTCTGCTGGGCCTCTCAGCTGGCAAGCTAGCTCACTGTTGCTACGCAGATTTGCCTCAGCTTTTCCCGCCAAAACTAGGCTGCCTCAGAGCACCTAAATCTAAGTCTCCCCAGTTGGCACGTTCTTCTACTAGTGCACCTCCCCGTGAGGTACACCTAGAAGATTACCTACGCGCCTCAGACTGTCCCTGACTAGACCCCCCTTGCTCTGGGCACACCTGCCAAGGCTTTGCTGGACCGCTGGACAACTGGACCAGTCGTATCCCACACGCTGGACACCAATCAATGTGACAAACCCAGACCTACTGGGATCTATCACACAGTTACTAAGCTGCCACCAACCATTCCCTATAATAAGTCACACAGACCAGGGATGGATTTTTAAACAATAAAAGAATAAGGTTTATTTTAAATACAAACAGGGTAAATAAAACAATCAGGTGAATAAAATAAAGTAACGTGGCTTATTCTCACACACACAAGCATACAGTCTGGTTCACCTAGAACCTTTAACTTAAAGCACAGACCCTGAACCCATCAGTTCTGGCTAACCAACAGACCCCTGAACCTTTCAGGCTGGTACTCTGACACACAGTAGTACCCTGTCAGACACCCAGACTCCCACAACAGCTTCTTCTCCCCAGCTGCTGCTTCGTCCCAACCCAGTGTCTCACAGTCTGTCTCGGCATCTCCTCTTCACCACACAGGCATCACATATTTATACAGTACAGCCCCTCCTCCTGATGTCCCGCCTTCCACTCCCCATAGGATGGAACTTTCCCTCCAAACCCATGACAGACAGGTAACATCAGTGCTGTTATGTAACAGTCTCCATATGCAGCATAACATCACGGCAACTCAAATGTTGGGTTATGTCTCTTCCTGCATAAGAAACTAGGGTATCTGAACTGCGACTCAAACAGCTGATCCTAGGAATCCTATACGATAAACTACCAAGGCCTGGTGTTTCCTTTTGCTGTAGAGTCACACTTATAATACCCAGATTGCAGTTCCTTAATTCAACCAGAGCAGCTGACCTGAGGAATCAATGTACAATTGTGGTTTCAGACTTAATTTATTCTACCGAAGTATTCATCCCACCAGGTGGTGAATCACTGCAGATGTTCCCTCTTGTTTGGCCTATCCACTATATAACCACTCTCCCATTTTTTATTGCCTTTGTTTCTTGCTTGCCTCTTGGGCAGCCTGATCCCCAGCCAGGTATGAACCCTTTCATCCACCTCTGAACTACTGTGCCTCAGTTTGCCTTCTGTGTTAGTTTAGTGCAACAGACCCGAAGCAGTGCATCTCTGATTCAGGCATGACATTCCCGCTCATTCCCCTACACAGACATCATAGCCATCAGTTCTGTGCAGATGACGATTAGCTTCTGTAGAACATAACACCTTCCTGTACATTTTCTTGTTTAGGAAATAAAGCAGTGCCAAGACATCTCAGTAAGTATGTACACTACAAAGAGGTGCATCTTAATGTAAGTTGAAGAGGTCACTTACTGGAGCCTTTTATTAATACGTTGGCAATGGATCACTGAAACATTTAAACAGAGTTTAAGCCATGAAAAAAACAGTGTTGAAAATAGGAACGCATTAAATAAATAGTATTTCTTCCCAAAGGAATTATACCCTTCCTTAAATGACAGTTATTTTAAGGAGCGCACTTCCAGTTGAAACAATGTCTACAACAAATAATGTCATGGCTACACAGAACATAATGAATTATTACAGTCACTTAGTTTCATCATTGCTCTTATTTCTGAAACACTGCCCTTAAAATTTAACTCAGTATGCAGCATCCATTCCTACATGTATATATTCCTTTTTTTTCCATTCATTCAGCTATAGTTTATACTGTACACTTGTTTGTATGTATCTTGATAAAATAAGCGTGTGGCTTTTGCTTGCATTACCAAATGTTATCGCTTACAACAACTGTCATCAAAAAAGGACTGTCATGAGATTCATTAAATCCAAGCTCTTTGTTTTAAGCACAGCAGAGTGATCCAAAATAAATGATTGCAGAAAGCACAGTTTTCAAGTAAGAGCAACAATTTTTCCTGAACATAGGGAAGCAGAAAGCATCCTGAAAACTCCATTCAATATTTGTGATAATGTTTTCAATTCTTACATGTTAGTGGTGCACCAATTTATTTGGCAATATAATCACCAAGCATTGACAAAGGAGAATCTACTCAAGGCAGACTATAACTCCCCCAATCACATTGCAGCAGAACCATCATGTCCTTAGTGAAGGCATCCACTGCTTGCCCACAAGTAAAACTCGCAGTGCTGGTTAGTACCTTATGGTCCTTGAGCAACTATGTCCAATGACCCCCAGGCACAGCTAAATTGATAAGCATGTAGGCTGAAGGAGATTAGCTGATGTAGGCAGTCCAACCATAAACACAAAGCTCCATTCAGACAGTACTTTGGATCACAGACAATGATTAACAATCCTCCATTTGCCAGAGAAAACAGGGCAAGACGAAGAAGGAAAGAGTGTTGCTCCCTTCACAACAATACACATACTACTTTAAGCAAGATCATAGAAGACTACAGTGTGTTCTGATTGACACCTCCACAAGAATCAGCAAAACATCAGGAATAGGAGCCGCATGCTCAAACACAACCTCTTGAAAATATATACTGTAGGTCATCTCCAAAAGCAATGGATCAAGACTCTGGAACTCCATTTCCACAGCACAACACTACCAACACACTTTCAAGAGCCTCTAAAATTAAGGACAGACACTGTAGATGTGGAAGGAAGGCAATGTCTGTCTCCCCCAAGGAGAAATGCTTTCTGGTCACACAGAATCTTTGTACTCACAATTAGACATGAGGGCATTTGTATTCGTATATGAATACGAATATCCCCACGCAGCTGGACTTAATGAGGGTCTGTCCCCCGGGGCCGGACTGTCCAGTCACACATTCTGCTGTGATCCTGGTCCCACTCATCCTTCCAATCACGCCCTTCCAAATTAAAAGCAAGAAGGTAGAGTTGGTAGTTGAAGAGCTGACAACACTTCTGTGCTCTGTTAGTATAGTATCTGGAAATGCCTGACTACATGACTACGTTTTTAGATGTCTCTTGAAAAACCCCAGTGAAAGGGCCAGCCTGATCTAGAGTGGGAGTTTATTCCAAAGATGGGGTGCAACCGTGGAGAAGCCCCAGTTCCTGGGCTTCTCTTTCTAGGCCTCTCTCAGGGTCAGTGATCTCAACCATCCGGACTGGGATGATCAAGTGGGCCAGGTGGATCTCACTGGAAGAAAGTGTTATGCCAGGTATCAAGGTCCCAAACCATTTAGGGCTTTATATTGTATGTCAGTGTCACCTTGTATGTGGGGGGAAAAAACACTTCTTTAGACTCCTATTTTCATAGCAAATATTCAAGCTCATTATCTGTGAATTGGTTTTGACAGCTCCAATTACCTCACTGGTTTCATCACCTTTCCTTTAAAAAAGCAAGAGGTATTTTAATGAAAGGAAAATCTGCAGACCTTTACCTCTGTGAACCAAAGTATATTAGTATAATCAGTAAACCATGAAGAGAGAAGCTTCATAAACAGAAGTACACTCATGTTGCCAATGTAGAACAGATAGCAAAGGAAAAAGAATTTCCCTGTCCAAAATGAATACGCTCAGTAAACCTATATTTTTATTTAGCAAGCAAATAACCAAGTTTTCAATAGCACAATATATTTAAGGGCCTCTCCACTCTGGTGTTATCAAGAAATTAAGCAGATCATTCATTGTGATCCAAAATGAGTACTACAGGATTTTGATGGGTTAAGGGGAATTTTTTTTTAAATCTGCCGTCATTCAGTCTAACTATTGACCTAGAAATCTGTGACAGCTAATTAAAATTAACCTAGAGCATATAAGGCAGTGAACTATGATTTTTCCCTTCTGAGTTACTAGATCATTATTGTGACATGTGATTCATAAGATCCTAATGAATGCCTGGCACTGTTCAGTTGATTGAAAGAGGTCTCTAAATGCCCTAGCTTTGCTCTCTGCTAAAGGCAGACAAAGAAAAGGATAGTTAATGGTTTTTAATATTGCCCTTAGATACAGAATTCAGCCTGTCTGGTACCATTCTTTGAAACTGCTGGGAGTCTCTACTAGCTAGACTTTCTACTGTCATTTTCACAGATGGAGGGTATGATTGACTGTGTTTTAATCATTTCATGGAATAACAAATCATTTCACCAACATCAAAAATAAACGTGGAAGATGCTTACAATTCATTAAGTCTGCTGAGCCATACTACAAAAAGCGATATATGAAAACATAGGCTTACACTGACACTTAAAAGTGAAGTATTCAAAGTAAAACCAAATCTTTACTTCAGCCTCAACTACAGAAAGAAAGCAGAACATGCCTAGAAGGGCCTTTCCATAGTTCCCACGTGCCTCTGCTACATACAAGACTGTGTGCCACTACCGAAATTATCAAAATGCTGTTTAATTCTGCTTGATATTTATCTCACTCTGAAAGTTGGATTAAAACCCTCATTGGTCAAAACTGCCATGGAAATCTAGTACTTGTGATGAAAAAGAAATGAACACAGCATTTTTATAACATTAATCCCTTAAGCAAAACAACACAATCTAGCGGTATCTCTTGAACTTTTTTGAATTCAGCAGTAAGCAGAGGGAACTTGATCCAGCTTAGGACCATAGTTTGGGACAGGCAAGGTGGCTTTAAATGAATGTGGAGGCATGATGGTATTTTGAAAGGAACTATGTTTTCCTCCTAAAACATAGTTTATGCTTCTCATACAGCTTACTGAAATAAAAAATGTGTTAACATACTAGCAGAACAGTGTAGTTATTCCTGCCATCATCATTCATTTGCACTAGTAATGAGAAACGGCCTGCGGTAAGTCCTGAACAGAGATGGGCATGAACTGCCAACCCAGTGATTTGTGCCATTCAACCTTCAGTGAAAGAAGTGTCAACACTTCCCAGCCCTGCCTCCTCTGGCAGGTGACCACTTAGAGGCAGTGCCTGGGGGAGATGAGACAGGGAAGTGAGGGCACTGTCTTAGAGTGGATTACCGCCAGAGGAGGTGGAGCTGGAAAGCACTGAACACCTGTTTGGCTGAAAAACAAACCAGCCAGGAACTGCCAGTTTGACAGTTCATGCCCATCTCCAGTTGTGAGGCAATATGCATTTTGTTTGCACCACCTCAGCTCAGAAGGAAACATAGTTTTCCATGTTTCTAAGTGCAATAACTTTAGGGAAAGTGAAAAGAGAAAGTGCCAGAGCAGGACTGCAGTTGAATGTTATGAAGACAAAAATCATGACTACAGAAGAATTACACAACTTTTGTGTTGACAATTAGGAAATTGAAATAGTTAGAGATTTTGTATCGCTTGATTCAGTCATCAATCCAAATGGAGACCGTGACCAAGAAATCAGAAGAAGACTGAGATTACGAAGGGCAGTAATAAAGGAATAGAAAATATCATCAAGTTGTAAGGAAGTGTCACTGGAGACCAAGACCAAAATCATCCATACTATTGTATTTCTGATCATCCTACATGGGTGTGAAAGCTGGACAAAAAAGAAAGCTGACAGGAAAATAGGTGATTCGTTTGAAGCATGGTGCTGGAGGACAGCTGTGTGGATATGCTGGACTGCCAGAAGGACAAAGCAAGTGGGTCCTACATCAAATCATGCTTGAACTATTTCTGAAGGCAAAATGTTGAAACTGAGGTTGTCCTACTATGGGTGCATCATAAGAAGCCGGCATTCTCTCAAAAAGACAATAATGCCGGGAAATATGGAAGTCAGCAGGAAAAGAGGAAGATCAATTATGAGATGGATTGATATTTTGATGGAGATTGCTCATTCGTAGGCTTGCCAGATGTGACTTGACAGTACATAACAATAACAAACTACAAAGTGATGCATTTCCTCTAGAGTAGTCTGTTGACAGACACACACCATTAGTGGGGAGGACTGCATGGAAAGTATGAAGCAATTAATACATTTCCTCTCATGGTAAGTATTCTCCCCCACGGCAATTAAAATTTAAAAAATCTAATTGGGGGCTGCAGTGCATAGGAAGAGGAAGATGAACACGTTCCATATGCATTGTCTCAGATGCATTTTTGGTATCACCTGGCAGGACAAAGTTTCAAATAGAGTAGTCCTAGAATAAACTGGAATTTTTAGTTGTAAACATTACTGAAACAGCAACATCTACATTGGCTTGGGCATGTCATGAGAATGGCTGATGGCTGATTCCAAAAGATCTCCTGTATGGATAATTAGTGCAGGAAAATCACCTCAGAGGGAGACCACAGATGCGACACAAGGATATCTGCAAGCAGGATCTGAAGGCCTTAGGAATGGACCTCAACAGATCGGAAATTTTGACATCTGAGCACTCAGCCTGGATGCAGACAGCAGCATGGCATTTCCCAATTTGAAAAGACACTTGTTCAGCAGGCTGAGGCAAAGAGGCAGTCTTGAAACCAGCAAAATCAGGGGGCTGGACAGGGAACAGATTGTATTTGTCTTCAGTGTGGAAGGGATTGTCACTCTTGAATTGGCCTTCTCATTCACACTAGATGCTGTTCCAAGTACTCTATTCAGAGCATGTTACAATAGTCTCTCGAGACTGAAGAATGCCTAATCTAAAATCCTAATCTAATCTAAAAGAGTCCATAATGTCATTTATGGAAAGAGTTAAATTACTAAGAGGGGTTTCTTAGAAGATTTTTTCTTCTACATGCAAATGATCTACATCAACTCCTATCACAGTTTTGCATGAAGTGTGGTGAGGTGCAAAGAAATCTTCAAGATAGACCCCAATCTTCACTATGAAAATCACAATCATATTGCTAGATAAATGCAGGATACAGATGAATAGTTAGAATACTTATTGGGATGGGGAAATATGCATATGGCTCTGGAAAGCAGAAATCTTTTGTATATTTGGCAGAGAAAAAGCACTTGAGATCTGAGAAAAGGGAATCTTTTTGACCTAATATTCCTCCTTATAGGAAGTGACCCTTCTGACTGCTTTCCGTCTTCTACTTCCCAAGAATCTCCTAGAATATTAAATTCTTACATTCATTATAGTACCTTTACCCTTAGGCAGAACATTTTTTAACCTGCCGAGATGGACTCAGATTGAGATTGAGAATTTTAACTTTAGAAACCTATCACACATCCTTTAGTGTCCCAGGCCTACCTTAATCAAGGCTTTCTGCAGTAGATTAAATCACCAATGTTAGTACAGGGCAAATGGGTTTCGGATGGTGTCCTTATATGTCTTTTCAAAAAGAATATTGCTATGGGTCAGAGTCCTGAAAAATGCACAATTTAGGGCTACCAAACCATGACCTGATTCCCAAATGGAAATAATTCCAGGGAGGAATTCTGTGCAACCCACACTGAGGCCATTGGGTCTGTTCACAGCCAGTGACCCTTAACAGGAACAGAACTCTGAAACAACAGCAGTATTCCACCTTCATTACTCTCCTGGGACTTGGGCAAGTATAGAACATCTGAAGTTAAAGAGAGCAAATGTTAGCAGCGCTCAAAAACATCTATAAATAACATGCTTGCAATGCAATAGACAACATCGTACAGAGAGCAAAACAAAGTAATTAAAATTACCAAAAAAAGAGAGCTGATGACAAGTATTAAAACTCATTAATTTCACATGTAAAGCTCCAGTGCACAAACTATGAAAAGCTCTTGACTTCTTGCCAATATGAGCATCATTTCCTCATTTTGTCTACACAACTGTAGATTTTACTCTCAGCAGGACTGACATGACATTTATCAGAGTACACGGTACATATTATCAGAGTGAAAAACCGGTATTTCATGCCCTGCAGAAAAAACAAATTATTTCTAGTTTAAAGCGCAGATATCATTTACAATGATCTTTTGTGTAATAAAACAACAAACATTTTCATTAAAGATCCAGCTGCATCAGATAACAAACCACACAGATTATATTCTCAATCTGCCCCCCCCCACAACTGTGGGCAGAGAAGGAGAAGGAGGAGGCAGTTGTAGGAACAAGCAGGGAAGTGATGGAAGTAGCAGGAAGGGGGCAGGCGGGCATCCCATTTTGCTGAAGCATTTGAAACGCCAATGTGGGAAACTTCTGCATAAAGGCTGTAGCTGCATTCTGTTCCAGTGATGTGCGTACACTCCTGGCAGGAAGTGGCAGCTGCCAGCAGGCCAGCAGGCCACCAGGCTGCCAGCAGGCCAGCAGGCCACCAGGCCCTTATTCTGCCCTTTCGCTTAGAGGTAAAGCATAAGATCAAAGAGTTATTTTAGCTAATCCTAGTTACGATTAAGTAATTAGTATCTTATCTGTCTCTCTCATGACATACTATGTAATCATGCTAAGTAAATAAAAGAGCTCTCATGGCGTTGCCAGTAGGCTCCGCTGGCTCGGACATCTGCTGTCAACTCCCTTGTTCTCTCTCTAAGGCAATTAGCCTTCCTTTGTTCCGTGATCACCCACACACCAAAAGGAAAAAAGTTTGGCATTTTGTTTTGCTTCCTCAAAACAAGATTGCTGAACCAAGTCATGAACCAAACTGACAAACCAGCCTGGTTCATCAGTTTTTCTGGTTCACAATTCAGTTTGTGCACATCTCTACTGAGAATATCTGGGAATGGAGCTCTAATCTAGCCCTAAATTTATCCATAATATTCAGGCTACTTGCAGGCTGTGCTCCATGTTCCTTTATCCCACTACCAGCTGGGCCTTTACTCTCTTTCAGAAATCAGTCAGTGTTCTCAGAATGAAAAGAGCTAGAGCACTTAGACTCATAAGTAACATTTCCATGATTAAAATGCTTCACGGACATTTTCAGATGAAAAGAATCATCTATATGTATCATATATGGATATGTGTCCATTCAAAATAAATTCTCTTCATCTCCAAGCAAAATTTATTTCCCATTATGTGTGTATAAAATTCCAATCTTAGGGTGTCCCAGTTAGATCTCAAAACAGTGTCAGTTTTAAAAATAAAATCAAGATATAAAGGAACACTAAAACATGAATTCCCAGCTCTTAATTTGTTTAAGCTTTGGGACTAAATCCAACTATTTATATGAACTACAGTAAACCCACTAAATCAATGGGAGTCACATATTGTTGACTCATCATTCACTGATTGATTCAATGGGTCTAATTCTACTTGAACGTAGCAATTGGATTTAGGCCTTAGGCACAAGGCAGTCACACAGAGAGGAAGCTCAGGCATCGAAGCCATAACACTTAGAAGCAGAACTCCAAAATCTATAATAACACTTTTCAGATTGTCTATTATTAAAGTTCTACCTCTGTTTTTCTAAAAACAAACAACTTATCCATTTATAAGGCAATCCCATGAAGTTCCTTAAATATAACACAAATTGAGGGCTATCACAAACTCTGAAACTAGATATCTTCAAATCACTGAACAACAGTATTTTAGGACTATTCCCAGTCATGGCTAACAGTGGAACCCTTTTCATTTATGCCATAAGGCAACGACGGGAATGCAGACATCTCCACACTAGAGAAAAACAGAGCTGGGAGAAAGACAGGATCTTATAGCCACGTCTTTAACTGGACGTAAGGAATGTGAAGAGCAACATATGCAGCACTTTCCACAGCCAATTAGGCAACTTGTGTACAGTACTGCCAAATGTTGCTGAACTGTAACACAGTCCTACTTAGCACAGCCAATGGTAAGGAATGATTGCAGTCCAACATTATTTGAAGGTCCACACACTGCCCAGTCTTGTTCTTTTCTAACCATTTGATATGAAGACAGAACTACTTCAAGCTCAGCGGTAGATTTAGTCTTCCTGGGTTTTTTTTGCTTCAGGCTAGCACAGGTAATACTAATACACCAGCTTTAACATCCTGGATCATATTTACTATATTGCTCAGATCACTACTGTAATGTCAACAGTTATCAAGGAAGCTTGGAAACACTTCCAACAAATGTCAACTGAGTTAGGAAATAATACCTGATAACCACTTTTTGTATTGTGGGGTATTTATCCATCTTTGGATTCCTTTTAAAAAACCCACCAAGCTGAACTCCTTAGTAAAACAGCAGCATTATTAATCACTAATAAAATCATGGGTACAGATCGACAGCACAGAGATGTGCCCTTACATTCCGTCACAACAGCATACCAACCAATGTCTTCCACCAAATAGCACGGAAAATATTTTCTCAAACTAAATGTTTCCGTATCCGATTTCTCACATTGATACATTATGGAAAGTTAGAGTCACAACACCAAATCGAGATGAAGTCTCTAGAGTCACCAACAACACTGTCCCAGAACTGGCCTAGTTAGAGAACCTTCTGACCTAGTTAGAGAATGAAAGCTTTCTCAGTCCTGAGGCAGCAAAATGTATCTCTATTCTATAACACTTTGCTTAAGTGGTTTTGATCTGGATCCATTGCTCTGATCTTAACCTTGACCATCAAAATAAAAGCAATATGCCACATGCAGAAAATATTGACATGATTAAAAGCATACAGTCATGTGGCTCTCATACCAAGCTTTCTCACCAGAAAAAGAAAGTGTCATGTACTAAACAAATCATGCAGATTGAAAAAGAAAAGCACAATTCATGGCTGCTGGGAAACTCCCAAATAGATAACCTTTCAATGCTCAGAAGTACCTCACAAACAACAGAGACAGTCATTTTTATGGCAAATAAAATTAATATTTTTTTAAAAAATCATAAAAGCATTCCTGAATAAAAGATGGCATTGACAATCAGCCAATCTTATTTAGTCATCCTCACAAAGAGAAACACACATAAAATAAATTTCCTTGATTTATCCAGTTCATATGTTACCAGTAATATTTCCATGATGCATGTGAAAGGTTTTCACTCAAAATTAGTGGCATACATTTTCTTTTTTTTAAAAAATTACATGGTAACAAAAGGAAAGCATGTTCAATTATATAATATAATTGATTCCTTTTTACCTCTATGATCTTGTCATTAACTTGCAGACCCTCTGCCTTGTCTGCAGGCCCATTTTCCATGATTCTGGACACATAAATTCCTTCAACAGATTCCACTTGGCTGCCCTAGACAGAAGCACAGTGTTTAAAAGTGCATTTTTACATTAGTGTTTCTAGAGCATTATTAAACCCTGTGATACAGTTTTGAGATGCGCCATTCTTTTTCTGGTTACAAATCACAGGGGATTTTAAACACAACCTACAGAACATTATGCATCACACTGACATTTGTCAACTATATTATGAAATTTGACAAAAATTATCAGTATCCTGTCATTCTTATTCATGTGACTGTCTATAAAACTGCAGTCTGAGACAGGTGCAGATAGATTATATTTTAAACAAGGCCATAATTAGAATGTGTGTTCTTGAAAGAATTGCATATTTAAAACATGATGCACTGCTTCAGGAGTATGCATCTCCAAAACATCCCTCTCTGTTTTCCCCTACATAAAAGACTGTGCACAGGAGTTTTGGGGCATAGGGAAAAACCTGCAAAGTGCTATGTTAACATAATTCATACACCTAGCATGTGCAATTATGTCATATTAGCCAAAAACTTATTGCTTTGCATAATAAATCACACCAAAATAGGCTCACTAAATCATTTGGAATTAGATGAATCAACTCTTCCATAAGTTTCCTTGTTTCAAATAGGCTCACTCTGCAACTAACTGTGCTAAAGTAAGGTGGGCTCATTTGAATCAGTGGAATGTAAGGTTGACTCATTAAATCCTTACTAGTTCAACAGGCCTACTCTAGAGTGTTTTATTATATTAAACAACAGGATTTTGACCATCGTGTCTGTCTATATACCATGAGATAATGGATAGATATGAGCCCTCTTCATCCATGAACAAGTTAACCTCATCCTTTCCATTCTGTATTCCAAATATGTGGACCTAATTATGAAGAAGAGAGCTTTCTCTATTGTGGGGGCTCTCCCCATTATTAGAACTGTTATGGGCCAAAGTCCATTTCCTAATTTAGTCTCTGGCAAGGAATCAGGCAAGACGCAGCCAGTTGAACCAAAGTCCAATTTTATTGAGAATAAGCAATACAAAGTCAGCTGGGACTTCTCTTAAAAGCAGAGAAGCCCACGAAAATACAGTGTACAGATATTTTATAATATAACAAACAAAGAACCATAAAGTCCTACAATTCTACTGGTCAGCTTCTCCTAAAATTAGGATCTTGCCCCCAATTGGGTAATGATGCCAAGAATTACAAAGTTATTGGTCCACTATAGATATGCATAAGGTGCCCCAACTCCCCTTTGGCCTGCCCCAGAGATGCACCTAAAAGTCTGAAGGAAATGGTATTCCATGTTTCCTTATCTATTGATATGTTTATGTTTCTTTCCTGGGCCTGAATGTATGGCCTTCAACCTCTGGCTTCCTGCTGTTTTTGTGTTTTGACTATCTCTACTCTGTTTCTGGTGACATTTCTAAGCCTGGCCATCTGCTAAATCAAAGGTGAGTGGGCAGAAGGTGAGAAACAAGAGAAACTCTATACTACCCGTGAATGCCTTGCTCTAGCTAATGTCTTTCCCCTTGAGTTCCGAAATATTAAGATATTTCGATATTTAAGATATTAAAATATTGAGTTCCGAAGTTAAGATATATTATGCCAACACATAAAAGTCACTCTTCTTTTTTTTTATTTAGCTGTCCACATGCAAGAGCTGGGAGATAGTGGGTAGAGCTAGCTTGTTCCTTCTGCTTTTGGGTTAGGATTAGAGATGGGCACAAACCGCCAAGATGGCAGTTTATCTTGGTTCGTGGTTCCTAGAAGTTTACAAACCACAAACCACAAAGTTACAATTTTCTCTGAACAATCTACCAATCAAATTGTTAGCTCATTCGGGCTTTGGGTGTGTGTGTAAAAAACAACAACCTGGTTTGGTCCTTGCCCTCACAATCTGCCTCCCACCACCTTCCCATTGCCTCCCTACCTTTTCTTGATGCTGTATCATCATCCTCCACCGCAGCAGCCATGACCATCTTGAGAGGTCCCTGCTCTGGCAGGCCAGCCTGTCTCTGTCCATTTCCCTGCCTCTCAGCTAGGAGGCAGGGACATGTGCAGATGGCCCTTGGCCACTTGAAAGGCCAGCTAACTTAATTTTTTTAAAAGTTAGCTAGCCTGTCAACTGGCCTGGGGCCATCTGCACATGCCCCCGCTTACCAACTGAGAGGTAAGGGAGACATGTGTAACAGCTCCATGTGTAATAGCCATAAGTTTTACTTAGTGTTGAAATGGACCTAGCAATTCCTTTGGTAAGAACAAACACATATATAAAAATACTTCAGTAACTTTACTGCTTACCTGGTTAGCTAGTCCTCCAACAATATTAAATCCCAGTGCATTTTTTTCTCTGTGCAGCATGATGGTTAAGCACTTCGGCTGTACTCCCTAGGAAGAAAGAACAAAATATTGCTTGTTAGATATATAAACTGTATATACACAGTATATAACACCAGAATTATAGAATTACAGACTAATGGGATTGGAAGGGACATATGCAGCCATCAAACCAAAATCCCTGCTCAATGCGGAATCCAAATCAAAGTAAATCTAACAGATGGTCACCTAATTTGAATGCTTCCAGCGCTGGAGCACTCACCACTTCCCAAAGTAATTGTTGTCCATTGTTGTATTGATCTAAATGTCAGGACATTTTTCCTGATATTCAACCAAAATCTGGCTTCCACTAACTTGAGCCCGGTATTGTGTGGACTGCACTCCTGGATGATCGAGAACAGATCCTGACAATGATCTCTATTTGAATACTTTCAAATATTTGAAAACTGCTATTGTATCTCCCCTCAGTCTTCTTTTCTCAAGGATAAACATGCCCAGTTCTTTCAGTCTTTCCTCATAAGGAAATCCCTCATAGGGATTCTAGTCCCCTAATTATCCTTGTTGCCCTCCTCTGAAGTTATTGCAATTTGTCATCATCCTTCTTGAAGTATGGTGTCCAGAACTGGACACAATACTCAAGATGAGGCCTAACCAGAACCAAATAGAGGGGCAATAGTACTTCATGGGATTTGGAGAGTATACTTCTGTTAATGCAGCCTAAAACAGATTTGCCTTTTTTATATAGCCACATTGCCGTGTTGGTTCATATTCAGCTTTTGATCTAAAACAATTCCAAAATCCTTCTCACTCGTACTAGTACTGAGCCAAATATCTCCCATCTTGTAACTATGTGTTTATTGGGTTTTTTCCTATATGTAGAACTTTGCACTTATCCCTCTCTAATTTCATTCTATTATTTTCAGCCCAGCGCCCAAGCCTACTAAAATCTTTTTGAATTTTGTTTTGGAGGACAGAAACAATTCCCCAGTTTTGTGTCATCTGCAGATTTGATAAGTATCCCCTGCATCCCATCATCCAAGTCATTAATAAAAATGTTGAAGAGCACCAGGCCCAGAGCTGAGCCTTGTGTTACTTCACTTGTTCATCTCCTCCCAGTTTGAGAAGGAGCCATTGAGAAGCATTCTACCTGACAGTGTTTTATCCAGCCCAGACCTAGTTAGTCTGCTCATTGCAGTATCATAGGGCACTTTGTCAAAGCTTTGCTGAAGTTAAGATATATTATGCCTACAGCGTTCCCACTATCTACCAGGGAGGTCACCCAATCAAAAATGAGATAAGATTAGTCTGGCAGAATTTGCTCTTGATAATTCCATGTTGGCTTCTTGTTATCCCTGCAATTATTGCCAGGCTGAATAGTCTATAGCTCCCAGGTTCCTTAAAGATAAGGACAATGTTAGCCCCCCTCTAATCATTTCACTTCAAGCACTTTACACATTCTCCATGATTTTGAGAAAATAATATAGTGGTTCTGAGAGTTCTTCAGCCAGTCCCTTCAATACTCTTGAATGCAATTCATCTGGACCTGAAGGTCTGAACTTGTTGTTCAAAGTAAGAAGACATTCCTTGACTATTTATCACTCTCGAACTGCATTCCTGTCCCCTTCACTTGTAACAGTGGTGCCTTGACTTACGAACACCCTGACCTACAAACAATTTGATTTACGAACAGCTCCAGCTGCAAAATTTTGCTTTGATTTGCAGCTAGAGCTTTGACTAACAAACAAAAAAAGGCAGGGGGAAAAGGCGGGAGATTCAAAAAAAACTAACCATTGGTGGCGAAGAGGCTGCTTCTTTGTAGCTCTTTCTCCCCAATGGTTAACAAAAGGGAGGCTCTGCCTTCTAGGCTTCTGGTGCCACTGCCATCGCCACCATGGGAGACCTCCTGGGGGTCCCCCGCCACCACCAATCAGGGGAAGCCTACCGGGGAAGCTCTTGTTCTACCCCCCGGGAAAGTCTGAAGGCGGTGATCGGTGATGGCGTGGGATCCCCCAGGAGGTCTCCCATGGCAGCGGGGAAGCCCTGGGAGGCCTCCAAAGGTGGCGATCGGCAGTGGCGGAGGACCCCTGGGAGGCCTCCAGCAGTGGCGGGGAAGCCCTGGGAGGCCTCCGAAGTCAGCGATCAGTGGCGGCAGGGGACCCCTGCGAGGCTTCGGACCAGTAAGGTGCTGCTTTTTTACTTAAAAAAATGTTCTGGGTGGGTTTTCGAGGGTAGGTTTGGGCTGGGGGGGTATGTTTCTCTGTGTGTGTTTGTTTGTTTATTTGTTTGTTTGTTTTTGCAGTCCCAGCATGGGACTTGCTCCAATGTTTATTTTTGGATTTATTTATTTATTTATTTGCAATCCCAGTGTGGGACTTGCAGTGTTTTATTTTTATTTATTTATTTGTATTTTTTCTTCGGCCGGAACAGATTAATTGGATTTCAATGCATTCCTATGGGAAATGGTACTTCGACTTATGAACATTTTGACTTATGAACACCACTCCAATACGGATTAAGTGCATAAGTCAAGGCACCACTGTACTTCACCATTGCCTGACTTATAAAGGGCCTTTCAAACATGATGATGAAAAATGAAGACAGGAGAAATTAAACTATCCTATGCAAAATAAGCTTACTATGTTAAAGCCATCAAAATGTTTCTTTATTAAATCAAAGGGAAGCAATGCAATTTCAACCCAGAAGCTGTGCAGAATTTATTAATTTGTTTGAACACATGACATTATAACAATGCATGTACTTACTTGGAAGTAACTACGTATTAGTGTACAAAGCACAAGTTTTTAAGACTATATGAACTGCATCTGTGAAAATACAGATCAGACTTTAGAAGTGTTGTGATAAACTACTCGCCAAACTAAAAGCCACTAGTAGTTCTCTGAGCCAACATTTTACTGCAGCAATATGTATTCGTGATATCAGTGTTTTAACAGCCTGCTGCTGGCACCCTTTCCAACCATGTTTACAGAAAAAACACCAAGATCGAACTAATTAGCATCCTGATCCAAACATGCTTCTGTTCTGAATGATTCATGCAGACAGCTGTCAAGGCTGACTTTGCTTACATTTAAGTCCAAAATTCTCTACAAGGTCAGTTACCTATGTCCTAGGTTAGAGCCATGCTTACAACCAGATTTATGCATTACCTGTACTTGTTGTGTGCTGTCAAGTTGGAACCCACTTATGATCACCCTAACAGCATTTTCAAAGTTAGTGAGATATTTAAGGAGTGGTTTTACCAGTTCCACTCACCTAGTGAGTTTTCATGGCTCAACAGGGATTTGAACCCTGACTCCAGAGTCCTACTCCATCACTGTATCCACTATACCACACTGGGAACCATATATTACCTACTTAGAAGTAATCCCTAATGAGTGCAACAGGGCTTACTCTCAGGAAGGGGTAGATCAGAATTGAGGATTAGCTAAAGTAGACTTACTGATAAGTTATAACCATAGAACTTTAGTCAAAACTACTTTCCCCCATTGGTTTCAATGGGTCTGCTCTAAGAATGACTGTGTTGGACACCAACCCGCTCATTGTTTGGTCCACTACTCCAAGTATACACAGATCTACATGCCACATAAAGAGAAGTTTACAAATTCCCAATGCTTAGTGGAATACCTAAGAGATGCTACTCAAGTTTGTTCTTTTCATTCGTGAAGGCTTTCACGGCCGGGATCTAATGGTTGTTGTGGGTTTTTTGGGCTCTTTGGCCATGTTTTGAAGGTTGTTCTTCCTAACGTTTCGCCAGTCTCTGTGGCCTGCATCTTCAGAGGACAGCACTCTGTGCTCTGGTGTAGGTGGCTTGGGAGTGGAGTATTTATGGCACATAACAAATACTCCACTCCCAATCAAACTGCACCAGAGCACAGAGTGCTGTCCTCTGAAGATGCCGGCCACAGAGACTGGCGAAACATTAGGAAGAACAACCTTCAAAACACAGCCAAAGAGCCCGAAAAACCCACAACAACCATTTGTTCTTTTCCATTACTTTCCTTTTTGTCTACAGTAATCTTTCTACAAAACTTTTCTTTTTTTTATTAAACAAACATCCAACCTAAACAACATAAACCTAACACCACAATAAAATACAATTGCATAATACACCAGTGCTAAATGCAGGGGATACTTATGAAATTTGCAGATGATACAAAACTTTTCTTAACTCTGCCCAGTTTCAGAATAGTAGTAGAAAGTTCAAAAATTCAATTTCCTTCATTTTAATTTAATTTCTCACAAACACTCAGCTCATGTCATGCTTTAAAATGAAGAGATGTGGCCCAGAGCAAGTGCTTTAGTGTAATCTAATTATCTTTCCCATAATCTGCAACTCACACAGTCACCATTGCTCCACAGGTCAATTTCCTGTATTTGTGCAGACAGAAGCTGCTATATAGATGCACAGTTCAGATTTACGAAGCTGAGAACTCACTGGGAATCATTTCCCAGAGGAGAGTGATCTCAGCCTGTATAACCACTCTAATGCAAATATTTTTGCAAGGAGAGTTTGATCGGATTGCCTTTGTTTAGCTTTTCTATATTTATCAGCTGTCTCTCAGGCCCATAGCTTTTGGCACAAAACTTTCAAAGAAGTTTTCTCCGCAGGTTGCAGATACTCAGTGATCCACCAATTTCTAGAATACTGAAAATGTGTCTGAAAAAAAAAAGACTTTAGTCAGAAGCTAGAAAGAGTACATTTGATAGTAACAGCAGCACAGTGCTCAATGGCTATTCTCAATAAAAGAGCCAAAATAACAAGAAAAGGAGCACTTTTGAATACATGTAGATGTATTTTTCCTACACTCTGCTCAGAGGCAGCACTATGTGGATCCTGACACACTGAAAACAGATCCTGGATGCAGAATTAACTTGTACCTTAGAGATTAAAACTTATTTGGTATCTGCCTTTTCCATCATGTGGAATCTTGCTAACAAAGGAATTCCACAGGTATAGCTTTGCATGGTGGATGTGAAGGCTACACCTGTTGGACTTATTCTTCAGGGACAGGCACTCCATGAGCCCACACCATTTCCATTATTGTACTTAGTCTTTATGTTGCTTCTCTCCTACCAGAGGTTGGATCTCATCATGGTTCTTCCCTGACATCGGGTATGGCAGCCCTAAATGATTATGCTGTATTGCATCCAAGCCATTCTCCCAGGCTTTTCAGCCAGTTCTCCTGCGTGTTCCTATGTCTGTTACCTCGAATGATCAACTGTAACAATCTGTAGGTCCTGTTTCTCACTGCAACCAAAGTATCCTAATTTTTGGCATTTCATCCATTTTACGATTTTTCTCCTCTTTCATTATCTCCGACTAGAGCCAGCCAAAGGAAACTAAGACCTCGGGAAAGGATGGGTTGAGCAGAGCCTGAGCTGCTGCCGGACAAGGGCAGATAGTTTAAAATACAGTCATCATCTCAGAACTGCAGAGCTGGAAGGGTCCCCCTATGGATCATGGAGTCAAGGAGGCACCGTGGGGGAACTGAACTCCCAACCTCTGGTTCCCCGGCCAGAGACCCAAACCAATGGCGGGCAGTTTCGTCCTCCTCCTTCTCCAAAGGTCCTCTGCGCAGACCAGATGCCCACGCGCCATGCCCTCCTCGGATGGCCACTGAGTAGTATCCCTGGGAAGGCCCACGTTCTCCCCCCCAACCCTGAAAACAGCAGCCCGGGACACCTTGTCTTCCTGTGCCAGCAACTGATGGGACTTGCCTTCCCACGTGAAGGCTCGGCTTCGCCACCGCGAACAACAGCCTAGCCAGGGCGCCAGTCTCGGCGGTACCCGCGACCCCCACCTCGGAGGTCTGCGCCCCCTGCCTGCCCGCCTGCCTGCCCGCCTGCCTGCCGTCCCTCACCTCGCCCGGGCGGTGGTCCTCCAGGTGGTTCCCGGGGCCGACGGGCTGGCGGCACTTCTGGCGGTCCTTGGGCGCCGCCGGCTGGCCCGGGAGCGCGCCTTCCCCGCGACTCGACCCGCCGGCGCGCTCCTCCAGCAGCGGGCGACGCGGGGCGCGAGCCAGGAATGGCCGCGGGCAGCAGGGGGGGCGGCGGCAGCAGCAGCAGCAGCAGCAACAGCCGCCGGCCGCCCCTTCTTGGCGGCACAGCCCGCCCGCCTCCGGCATCAGCGCTGCCGGCTCTTCCCACCGGCGCCCGGCGCCCGCCGCGAGAGCCGCTGCTGGTGGTGGTGCTGGCGCTGCTGCTGCGCCCCAGGCGCCCTCGCGCAACAACCCCGGAGGGCTGCACCTGGCCGGGTCGGGGGCGCGCTTCGCCGACCAGGGCAGCGGCGGGTCCTTTCCGCGGCCGGGCGCGCTCTTGTCGCCCCCCCGCCGCCGCCGCCGCCTCGCCGCCCAGGTCAAGAGGCAGCGGGCGCAGCGGACGTGCCCGCCGCCCGGGGTGGAGCGGGGCGCCTCCGGCCCTCGCCCGCACGGCCCGGGCTGCTCCGCCGGGCCGCCGCCCGCCGCCAGACCCAGGGCAGCGTCCTCTCCTCCTGCGGGGTGGAACGGGCAGCCGGGCATCGGAGCGGGGGACAGAGGCGGGCGGCTGGGTCGGTGGGCTGCGGGGAAGTTTTCAGCGCCTCGCCGCCACGCCCGCGGATGCTGCCCTGGAAGAGGCGCTCGCCTCCGGTCGCGTCTCTCTCTCTCTCTCTCTCTCTCTCTCTCTACCCCCCCCACCCCGCCCGCTGTCAACACCTCCGCCCTCTGGGCGTCGAGCCGGGGCGGGGGCAGCGCGGGCGAGGGCGGCGGGGATTGGGAAGGGAGAAGCGCCCCGCTCCCACCTAACCGTTGGACTTCGCTGGTGGGGCGGGCGAGCCTGCTTTGGTTTCCTCCCAAAGGGAGGGGTGGGAAAGAGGGAAGGGGAGGGTGAAGATGTGGGGTGGGGGCAGACAAAGAACTCCCCCAAGGAGAGAAGCTGATGGATGAACGAACTCCTAAAGTAGGCACGGATTCCCCAGCCGGACGTTTCGCTTACTAGCGCAGCGGTTCCTGTCGCTTTCAACGACCCTGAAGCCTTTAGTTAAGACTGTACGCTTTTGCCAACTTCGCCGGACCGAGATTCAGGCAAGGCGTTATTTTTCTCTAATGCCAAAATCCCATTTCGCTGTGTGCCCACGAACGGAAAGGGACCGAAGAGAACCACCTTTGTATTAGCAGAAGGCAAGAGTTGAAAGACGCCCGGGGTTCCCTTGTTGTAAACTTTTCTAAACTTCAGCGCACGCGCTGATCCAGGGGACCCAAGCTTTCCAGAATAGGATGCGTCGGGCCAACTGCAGGGCTGCCTTCAGCGGCAGCAGAGCAGCGGGATTAGTCCACGCTGGTGCATAGTTACGGTGTATGGTTCTCTGCTAGCACTGTTTGCTACAGAAAAAAGAACTCGTCCGTTTGCGCTTCTGCCTAAAACGATCCATCCCTTTAAGAGCTGGCCCGTATCTTTCTGGGTTAGGCTATGCAATCTTTTGGGGACGATTCATTGAGATGCAAAACAGATCTTTGTTCTACCTTCCAGGACAGTTACCAAGAGTTGAAAAAACGACTGCACAGAAAACAAAAACCTTTGAAGCACCTTCCAGATCTGCTAGTGCTTATTCTAAATTATTTTATTTATTTATTTATTTATTTATTCATTCATTCATTCATTCATTCATTCATTCATTCATTCATTCATTCATTCATTCAATTGTATCCCACTGCCATTAGTGTCACGACTCTACTCTGGACAGGCTACAACACATATAACAGAAAACAAAAATAAAAATAGAAACATTAAAAGCAGCAACAATAACTCTAAAAAGAACAGGTGGCACCGACTAGTCATATAAATCTAGAGCAGACAGAGGAAAAGAAGGGGGGGACAAGAGGAGGGGAAAGAAAAAGGGGGGAGAAGATCGTTAGCTGGGGACGATGTGAAAAGCCTCCCTGAAAAGCGATGTCTTTCATTGCTTCCTAAATGTCAGCAGGGAGAAGTTAGGCAGAGCTCCTCCAGAAGCTGCTTCCATCAAGTTGGAGCCACCATGAAGAAGGCTCTGCCTCTTGTTGAGGACTTATGGGCCTCCTTTGGGGTGGCCACCCAGAGGAGCCTGGACTGGGATGATCTTGTGGGTCGGGCAGGTGACATGAAGGAAAGATGCTCTGACAAGTATAGAATGGGCACAAAGAGCCCACCTTTCATGCCTACTCAGCGGGACGTCCTCTTAGGTTTAATGGGACTCCTCCTGGGGAACTATATTAGGAGGGTTTGGCCCCATATGGGCCTCTACTCAGTAAGTTTGTAGGAAAGGATGCCTGTCTCCAGAGAGGACCTCTGAGCAACCACTTTCAGGGCAGTTCAAAAGAAGCGGGCGGTTTTTTCTTCTTCTTCCGAGTGGTGACTCCTTGACACTGCACACAGGAATGTTTCAGAAAACTACTTCAAAGGAAGAGATGTTGCCTTTAATTTCAGCCAGGTTTCTTATTTTCTGCTGCATCCAAGAGTATGTTATTCTAAAATTCTCCAAATAGTAAAAAGTGAACCATCCTCTTAAAGCAGAGTTATTTTACTCCAATGGTTCTTGAAGATATAAGTCTTCCCAGTAGATTTATAAGTGGATCACTATTATAATTCATAAACTCATCAGCTAAGGAGCTTTTCACTCTTGGAGAGAAGTGGATATGGGGGAGGGAGGGATTTCTTTTCTCATTGAAAGATGTCTCTGCATAGATTTTTATTTTTATTTTTTTGGACTTATATATCGCCCCACAGCGCTACAAGCACTCTCCGGGCGGTTTACAATTTAATTATACAGGCTACACATTGCCCCCCCCCCCCAGCAAGCTGGGTACTCATTTTACCGACCTCGGAAGGATGGAAGGCTGAGTCAACCTTGAGCCAGCTACCTGGGATTTGAACCCCAGGTTGTGAGCACAGTTTTAGCTGCAGTACAGCGTTTTAACCACTGCTCCACGAGATTTTTAAAATTATTACAGTTCCTTCATAGAAGGACATATTTCCTGTGTAGGATTTCCCTGGAAAGGGCAGAAGAAATGCCAAGCTCCATGGGACTGTAAAGAGTGTTGCACAGAATGGCATTGTTCCTGCACAGGATTCAGCAAGGGCTGTTAAGCCAACCAACATTTGGCAACCCCCTGCACAAGCAGTGGGCAGAGAAACAGAAAAGGAGGGGAACAAGGCTTGGGAAGTTAGGATGTTGTGGGGGAAGGGCTCGGGATCCATGGATTCAGCTGCAGGCAATTTCTTAACTGGCCCTTCAGACAAACCAAAAAGAATACTCTTTTTCTTTTCTTAAGTGTCACAGCATCTCAGTAATAGTATACCAGAATCTTTTTTTAAAAAAAAACTTCACTTCCCCTGCCCTTCTACCAGGAGTAAAGGAAGTGTTAAATTTATTGATATACTGAAGTGGCTCTCTTATTAAGCCACTTCACAGTACAGTATTGGAAATTCAAATGAGAAGGAGCCTTGACTTTGGGGAAAGCTTGTTTTCAGTCCATTCCCAGTAATCACATATGCTGGAAATGGATCAAACCAGAGTGATCAGATGGATATAGGGGGGAAAAAAATAAAAGCCCCTGATAAGGGCTCCAAAAGGTGCGTGTAGAACTGTTCTGGGGATGGTTTGGTTAATTATATTGTGTGATAGCCCAGAAAAAAAGAGTGAACCAGACAGTCGCCATAGCAGATGAAACAGCAGGAGAAATGCCACTCTGATCAAGCCTACAGTGAAAGCAGAATGACAGACATGAAATGTCTTCACAGTACTGATGGAACCAAAACAGACTGAGGTCTCCCTCTGTGTTTCTCCGTTGACTTCTTTAGGGTGAGTCTGGTTGGAGCCACACCAGATGCAGAGCATTCTTGAAGGTCTGCCTTAGCCCAAGGATTGAGCAGTTGAAGAGAAATGGTCTCTGGTCCCATTCAGAGCATGCTCTTTCTTTCATAGAAAGAAAACACACACAGGAACATAACCAGTTTTGTTGAATGAAGGCAAGGTGTTCAGGTGGGCTTGAGGTGCAGCATTTCTCCCATCAGAGGCTAGGATAGTTACACGCAAATCAGCCCATATTGCTAAAGGACTATCCTGTTACTATTTATTTTAATTTCTTGCATTTATATTCCTTGTTCCCTCAAATGAGCTAAAGATGTTTCTTGCAAGAGAGGGCCTCCGGCCTCACCTCATGTTGGGGGGAGGGTCACCTCAGATCAGGATACGCTCTATGAATAATACTGTATTTTTAAAAGTGTCATTCTTTACATTAAAATATTTCAACCCTCTTCCTGAAAAATGTGACGGGCAGGGGATTTGGGGGTTTGTCACAATGTGAAATGGCCCAGGGCTCATCAGAGCTCTAAGACAGCCTGTTTCCAACTCTCCCAAGAACCCGGTGGGGAGAGTGTGTCTGACTCAGGTCACCCCAGTGACTTTCATATTCTCCCAGGCTTCCTGCATCCTAATCATTGCAGCAACAACTGAACAACTTCAGAAAGTTGGCAGCAGGAGTGGAGGGCTGCCCGAAGTCTATATCTGATTTCAGCCCCTTCCCTTTTCCCAGTCAGAAACAGTGCTATCCCCTGTGAGTCAAATCACACTTTCCTAGAGGCTGCCAGGAGTGCAATTCTTGTTTAATAAAATTGTGCCTTGAATTCTGATCCGCAGAAAGGTGAACTTGTTTGAGGACTGGAAGAAATTTCCTGCCATAGCCTTAGATTCAGCAGTTTTAGATTGCTTCATTGGTTATGAGATTAAGGTGGTTGCTTGATTATTAGGAAGGCATTTTTAAAGATATGGTGTTCCTATGTCTTACATAATCAGAAAAGGACAACTCCTTATTTAAAAAATATTAAGTACATCAGGCGTTTGTAGCTTACACATTGCCACCCCCGAAGGAAAGGACAGATGATACTTTTATCACATCTTTTTGCAAAACCACATACACAAGTTAGCTTTCAACACTGCACAGATCTTCATCAGGCTAGGTAACACAGAGCTAGGGGCGGTGTAGAAGAAACATAAAGGTCTCAGGATCCATGGACAGATGTGTGAGTCAGGCTTCCTTGTGTAAAGGAAGCTCCAAAATGGGAGAAGGGGCTACAGACTCACTTCAAAGATGGTAGGTTTCAGATTTCACCTCTGACCAGGATCCTTTTGCTCCTACTTGCATTGAACAGCCTTCCAGAACAAGAAATACTAAAAGTGGAAGGATGTTGCTTGCGATAGTGACAGAAATAGAGATGTGACAAATATTCCCTTTTTTGTTGTCATTGTTAAAGTTACCATGGATTCTGAGGTTTTCAAGATGAACATAGGGAATGCTGGGATTTCCCTGCCAGCCATAGGGAGAAATGTGATGTTCCATGCAGAACACTGACAGTTCTATTTAGGAAACCCAGTACTATGCTATGGGAAAAATTTGTATATAATTTCCTGACTAATGAAATAAATCCGTATTGGAATGGTGGCCGCAACTCGAATTTTTCATAAGTCGAAGCATCATTTCCCATAGGAATGCATTGAAAACCATTTAATCGGTTCCGGCCGTTTTTCGTTCTTATCTAGAGGTGCTGGTCTTAAGTCGAAGCATTAGTTCCCATAGGACCTAATGCAAAGCCGGTTGATCTGTACTCTACCACTAGGGGGAGAATTTTTCTTGTTTTGGCCTAAGATGAACTTAGGTCAAAAAAAGGGCAGGAAAGGAGGGAGGGGGAGGGAACACCTTCGAAACAGAACACCTTTAAAAACAAGCACCTTTTAAACAAGACCAAGCACTTTTAAAACAAAACCAAGCACCTTTTAAACAAAACCAGGCACCTTTTAAGTTAAAAAAGGGGCAGGAAAGGAGGGAGGAGGGAACACCTTCGAAACAGAACACCTTTTAAAAAACAAGCACCTTTTAAACAAAACCAAGCACTTTTAGGTTAAAATAAGGGCAGGAAAGGAGGGGGAGGGAACAATGGGGAAAAGAGGAAAGAAAAAAAAGAAGGTCATCACTGGGGCACAGAGACCCCTTGGACAAAGGTTTGTGCTGTTAAGCACAAAAAGAGAGAAGACACCATTTTAAAGCTCCATTTTAAACTCCATTTTAAAGCCTGCCTGCCTGCCTGCCTGAACAAACACCAAAGCCCCTCACAGAATATTTTCTGATTTTAAAACAGACAGACCTTGGAGCCACATTTTAAACACACACATTTTAAAACAAAAGAGAGATCACAGTACACAAACCCCAGGAGCCACAGAATGCAAAAATAAATAAATAAAATTTACATTTTAAAATTACAGTCTAATTTTCACATTTAATTTTAAATTAAATATTACAATCTACTTTTCACATTTTTAAATCTGCACTGCAAGACCCATCAGAGCACAGAAACATAACCCCCAACTAGCCCTACCCGCCCAAGCTGCAAAAAAACCTGTACAGTACAGTAAATACATACTCACCCAGAATGCCTGCTGGCTGGGTAACAGTCTCTCTGGTTTTTTTTTAAGTCACCAATCCAAAAATATTTTTTAAAAAAAGCCAAAAATATACACTCCGTACAGTACCAGGCAGTACCAGGCAGTACCAGGTAGTCTGAAGACTCTCTCCCTATTCACTCTCTAACCGCTGGGGCGAATGAGGTAGCAGACAAGCAGCCTCTTCACTGGCCAACAGTCAACTGGAACTTCAAATTTTGCACTTTCCCCGCCTCCCCTGCATTTTTTTTCTTTTGCAACTCGAAGCTCTGGCCGCGAGTTGAAGCAATATTTTGTGGCTGGAGCTTTTCGTATATCAAAAATTTCACAAGTAGGGATGTTTGTAAGTCGAGGCACCACTGTATCTCACAGAGAACCATGAGAAGGAAAAACAGGAAGATTTAGAGCCCTAAACAAAAATCCGTAATTACTGAATCATTCAGCAGCAATGTTTTGACAAAACACTGATACAAAGAGTCCCTCTCAAAATGCCTCAGGTACCTTCCCTCAGCTCACTAGCCTAGCCAGTGTCTACATATCTAAGATTTGGAGAGCTGTTCTGTCTTTTCCATGGGCATGCTGTAGTTTCCAGGTCCATTAATCCCTGAAACTGCTTACACATTTGCTGAGGAAGAATTCTTACATTGATTACTTCAATACTCAGAGGTAATTGCCACAGTGTTATTTCATCTGGCAAACATGTTTAGGATTACAGACTTACTCTGTATATAAGCCATGGGATACTAAAGAAAAAGAAAAAGAAATTGACAAAATAACTTCTTCCTGTATGGTGAAGGAATGGTGAAGATTAGAGATGGGGGCATTCATATACGAATACGAATATCCCTGCACAGGTGGACATAATGAGGGATGCCTAAGTCAAGGCAGAAACAAAATGGATTCCTGAGAGTTATTCAGGTTTTTGTTCTCTTGGTCTTATTTCTATTTGGGTGCATTTTGAGCCTGTGACGCAAAAATCAAATACTACAGGATTTGCTGCAGTTATAGCATAAATTCTTCGGCAGTCAGCCTTCTTTATGGTCCTGCTCTCACTTCCATACATCGCTATTGGAAAAACCATAGCTTTGACTATGTGGACCTTTGTTGGCAAGGTGATGTCTCTGCTTTTTAAGATGCTGTCTGGGTTTGTCATCACTTTCCTCCCAGGAAGCAGGCGTCTTTTAATTTCGTGGCTGCTGTCACCATTTGCAGTGATCATGGAGCCCAAGAAAGTAAAATCTGTCACTGCCTCCATATCTTCCCCTTCTATTTGCCAGGAGATGAATTCTTCCCCATTTGCTCAAACCATTATTTAGGCAGCCTGGTATCCTTTACATGTGTTAGACTACAACTCTCACAATTCTGGAGGTAGCATAGCATCGCATAAGACCAGGTGAGATGCTGGACACCCTTGTTGTTAGTAGAAAAACAGAAAACAGACAAAAACAGTCAGAGCAGGAAACAGAGAAAAACATATTGCAGTACCTTGCCACCCAGTTTTTAAGACTACAATTCATGGGATAATTAATGTCCTTCATATGTAGCTTCCTTGTACTTCTGCCGTTAATGTTTCACAGTCTTTTCCATTCTGTCTTCTGCAATAATTTGTGAGGCAAATCCCTTTCATTTCCCTTGTACAAGCCTTAATAAAAAACTGGAACAGTAATTCTCTTTTGAGTGAACTCCCTCTGCAAAATTTGAGTGAGAGTCTGGGGGCTTGGGGCATTTTTTCTAAAGGGCAGCAAATAAAGCCAGTGGCCAAAAAGGTTGCTGAGGAACTGGGCCTTACAGTATGCTGGGAAGGCCTATATTTGAAATGGGGTGGGCAGGGTGTTTTAGCCTTATGTACCGCTAAATGAGACGGTAACTTGTCGCTATTACAAAACTATGCAGAAGAAAAGTAATTATGTTTACATTCTGTTTGTTTTGGACTCTGTCCCTAGATCTAATCTGTGCCCATCAGTCAATCCTGGGTTTTCTAGATAGAGTGGACTCAGATGTAGTTTAATATCTCCTTCTTCTGGGGGCATTCTGGGACTGTGCAGCTTGCCCAAGGCCACACAGGCTGGCTGTTCTGAAATACACCGTGGAGAATTGAACTCCCAAATCCTGACTCTACAGCCAGACACCTAACTTATACCAGAAACCATTGTCTTGTTACTGTAATTGGTATGGTGGCCAAGCTATTTAGAAACCTGATCTCAGGTAAGTTTGGAAACTAGTGGACCACCAGTGAAGGCTGAGCGATGTACTGGCAATGGAAGGTAGCCCAATGGTAGAACACAGAGTCGCCATGTAAAAGAGCCCAGGTTCAGCTCCTAGCATCTCCAGGTAGAGTGTCCTGCCTGAAAACCTGGAGAAATGCTACTTGCCTGGATGTAATGGACAAGAGAGACACATAGGTTCCATATATGACAGCTTCCTATTGATGTCGTTAAACCACACTGTAAACTTCAGCTTGGAAAAAAGATACTTTTTTGGACAATGCTTTCCATGTTGACCAGGGAATTCTGGGAGATGCAGGCCAGAAAAAGAACTGTTGAAAGCTTTGCTGCAAACTATGCGAGACATTAGCAAATACACCCTATTGCCTTTTGTTCTGACATTTGCTAACACTGTTATGGATACCAACCATGGTGTAGTGGATAGAATGATGGTCTAGGACTCAGGAGACCTGGGTTCAAATCTCCACTCTGTCATGGGAACTTAATGAATGGGGCAGGGGAACTGGTGAAAAGTATTTGTTAAACATCTCACTATTAGGTTGCTATAAGTTGGTTCATACTTGACGACATATAATGCACCCACCATGCTACTGTGTTTGAGACATGCCCAGCTTGAAAAAGGCCAAAAGATGGAGTTCTGTGTAGAAGCTGTCATTATTGGATGTCCACATTCTAAAGCAGCTGTGGGTGCTTATGATTTCCAAAGCACTGGATCAGCCCGTCAACCCAAACGGCCCTGTCCTGAGCTGGCATAGGTTAGCCTGAAATGCTGCAGATACGACTCCTATTGTTATGATGTGAAAGCACAAACAAGAATGCCTGGCTGGGCAAACAAGTCATTAATATAGCAATTATTCAACTTTTTCCAAAGAAAACAAGCCTTGGCAAGGAACACTGCCAAGTAAACCATACATGTGGAAAAAAAACTATGAAATTTCCAGCAGTCCATGTGGGACTAGGCTGCATAACAGAGGTCGCTGGATGCCATCCAGCAAACAGCAAGGCACAGTAGATTATTCCCTTTATCTCCTAAAAATTCCAGTTTCAGAGATGTTTTGTAAATCAGATTCTGATTTAACAGTACAAGTCTAGGTACACCTGAGTAAGGATATGTTGCTTTTTAAAGCACCCCCTATCTCTGCATAACAGATGCTTGTTATTATTTACATAACTTGCCTAAAGGTTTATTACATTCTTTTCTGTAATGGGAGACTAAAAAAAGATTCTTTAGAATCTGGCCTTTGTAACTGATGATAAAACTACTCCAAACAGAGCGGCATTGAAACAGAATACTTAGTATTGGAACAAGCTGTATGTCTAGTGTATCCTGGCAAAAATACACCTCAAGTGTGGAGAGAATTTGGGCTGCACCTGGGGTGGCTTGAAGCAACAATTGCATTCTAAAATCCCATTGTTCTTGTGGCAACTTTATGACAGGGTAGCTTCACACAGTTCTCCAGTTCCTTCCTGCTGTGGTACTGTGTTGATACTACCAACAGGAGATTAGTCTGGATCAGTTATTATTTCCTGCATCAGGGTAGCCTTTTCAACAGGGCCATTGGTGCTGGGATAAAGCCATCTTACCAAAATATTCATGTCTGAGAGCTGGGCCATGGTGTTACTGTGGTTCTCGTCCCACAATAAATGAGAATAGCAGTCATCCCCTGTGACAACAGCAGCCTGGCCTGGTCATGCAGCGAGGTGTCAGAGGTTTACAACCAACTTTTATGTGAGGTATAGCACGGCATCAGAAGCTGAAACCCATTTCAGGAATACAATTGAAGGTGATATTTTAAATGAAGCCTGTGATTATTTCGATGACCAATTGCTGAACAAACTCGTTTGCAATCTGCAGACAGCGTGAAAAGTTCGTGCTGTAATGATCAGCCTTTCCAGTGTGGAAGGGATTGCCTCTTCTAATGACAAGCTACTTGTAAAAGATATTATCTGGACCTTAGAGTTAAAAAGTACATGGAATGGAAGGTGTGGATGAGAGATCAAAGGATGGTAAGGGCAGGCTGAACATGGTGAAAATGGCACAAGGCATATTTCCTTGAGTCATTTTTACGCAAGGTATATTTCCTCATTTGGATAAGAAACAGCTGATTCCTAAGCCAGTGAGAAAAACAACTCCTGCTCATCTCATCTGGTTAGTTGCCCTTACAATAACATCAGTCCTATTCAGTCATTGTAATAGCATGTAGAGGTCTAACCCTAACCCCCACCCCCTCCCTTCCTGTTTTCATTATGGAAGAGATTTTCCTGAAAAGAGATGAGCTGTTCTGTCTTTGGAGGCTCTTGAAAAATGAATGGATTGAACTTCTCATAACATCCACCAAGCACGCCTCCAAAATAAAGAAGGTGCCATGCCTGATAAAGAAGGTGTTCAGCAATCACATTCTTCACAAAGAAGTTAAAATTAATCCTGGAAAAACTAGTTTTAGTTTGCTGTTGTTTCCCCTGGAATTTTCTGAATGAGGCCACACTGAGAGTTGTGAAATGGAACCAGTTCTAACGTTGCCCTTCCTCTCCCCTTGCTAATAAGTGGAATGCAAAACCATGTCAAAGGAGGGAAGATGAGGTGGAGACAAGATAATTTGTACGTTTACAATGGGAGATGCAGGTGATACCATACCAGGATGGCTCAATATGTTTTGCTATCTAAGGTGGAACAGAAAATTCCCCACCCATGTCCAGGTAAGGTGCACAACATCTATTTGTGCCAGCTACATTATTCTGAGACCTGAGACAGGAAATCCCATAAGCATATTGTTCTCCCTCCCTGACCTTAAAAATATAATGATAATTGCACAACTGTTTTCTGCCCTTTTACAGCCTGCAAAATTAGCAAGGCTAAAGCTCTGCCTAATGATAGGTCCTGTATGGCTTTGAACAAGCTGCACAGTCCCGGGGTGATCCCAGAAGAAGGGAAGTCTAAACCACTCCTGAGTACTGTACTTTCTACCTGGAAAACCCTGAAAAGGGTCGCCATAAGTCAGAAGTGACTTGATGGCACACAATTATTATAATAGAGCCAGAACTTGAAAGTAACTAGTTTGAGAGCCTTGTGGTGTAGTCATTAAATTGCTGTACAGCAGCTCAAATCCCAGGTAGCCGGTTCAAGGTTGACTCAGCCTTCTATCCTTCTGAGGTTGGTAAAATGAGTACCCAGCTTGCGGGGGGGGGGGGTAATGTGTAGCCTGCATAATTAACTTGTAAACCAACAAGCGCTGTGGGGCAGTATATAAGCAGCACACTTTGCTTTTTAAATAAATAGTTACTTATTGCATGATCAGTCCTTCTCCTCCCTCCTGATGGAGATGTTTATATCTCCATTATGAGGGAGGAGAAGGATTGATCATTACATTATGGTTGTAAGTGGAGATGGGGGTATTTGTATTAGTATATGAATACGAATATCCCCCCACAGGTGGAAATAATGAGAGTCTGGTCCCCAGGGGCCAGACCGACCACTCACCATTCCGCTGCGGACGCACACTCAATGGAGCCTTCCTATCGCGCCATTGTCCACAATGGATTAGCCACTCTGCGACCTGGCAGAGAGGCCTGTCATCCTGTTACTGTTTAAAAGCAAGTTTTGGATATTTACATAGTAGTGGCCAGAGTCCTCTCACTTACGCTTACTTACTGGCCTGGCTTATGTCAATTGGTATAAATTTCAGCTGTGCGTTGCCACAAGTTATCAATGGTAGCAAAGGCATTTGCTGTTGCATACTGTTGTTGCATATGCTGACTTTTACCTTGTGGCAATTCACAGCTGAAAGGTTAGATGTTCCTGGTAAATCCAGTTTTTAGCAAACTAAATATTTAGGATTTTATTTCCTTACAAAACTCCGTACTTTTTAAAATTAAAAGAAGACTTTAGAAAACCTAGGCAGAATAGAGAAAAAGACAATTACATATTTCAGGGAGGTTGGCAAAGGGAATTTTCATCAGTACTTTTAGTGAAAATCTAACCCCATTCCTATTTGTTCACCCAGGACATACATACGTTCACGTTGAAAGTTGGAAATGAAATGACATCTTACCTCAATAAGAAAATAACTGACCATTTAGTACACAATGACTGAAATTCTGTTGGACAATTACACAAAAGACATAACATTTAAAGGTGTATCTCTGCCAGTTAGGAAATTTGGCATACAAGAGATAATGTCTGTGGAGACTTCTTAATTTGAGGCAATCTGCCTCTAAAACTTGTATTATATAAAACTTGATTACACAACAGGATTTTAGCCAATGAGAGCAAAGAAATTTTCACATTTTAAATATTAAATGAAACATTATACTTTGAAGAAATTATTTTTAATACTTGTTTTTAAGAAACAATTGAAAACACTGATGTATAGGCAGCCTTTCCCAACAGATAATCCCTGACGATTTTTCTTTTATATTCTTTTATTTCTATTTCTATTTGTAATGTTTTTAATAATTTTATTGTTGCTCCGATTGTAAGCCGCCTAGAGTGGTCTAGTATGACCAGATAGGCGGGACAGTAATAAAATAAATAAATAAATAAATAAATTTCAGTGTTGTTTACATATATGGAGAAAACATAACTACATAAATGGCATAAAACAAATATGAATTGAACTTTGAAAATCCAAGCATTCTTAAAATAGTGAAACACATAGATGTGCATATGGAAAGTAAAATGGCTCAAATCCCCTTAATCTACTTATACTTGTGTAGCACCAACAATGTAACGGTTGAAGGCAAACAGCCCCAATTCAAGGAATCACCATAGACATTATCAGTTGCATCCTGAGTTGCATGACTCGGCAGACAACTCGTAATGTCTATAGTTATTTTTAAACTTGGGGCAATTTGCTTGCAAAACTTATGCCATTTGTATAGCTATGCAAGGGTATTTTGGCCAACATGTTAAAAAAAAGTAGAATGAAAATAGGAAATATTGATACAAATGGGACTGAATGGCTTTTAATTCCTTGTGGTGAGAAAGATTACAGTACTTGCTTCTAAAGGGGAAAGACTTCTAGAATAACTAGAAGAATGAGAGAACGTACTTTACCAAATGGTTACTTAAACAACAAGAAGATTTTTTAAAAACTTGGCTATTATACGTTTCTGTAGACCAAAGGTAGAGACCAAAATAGAGATTGGGTGACAGCAGATTTTATTGTTGTTGTTGTTGCTACATGCCATCAGATCATCTTTGACTTATGGTGACCCTATGAATGAGTAATCCTCAAAATGTCCTGTCCAAAACCAGCTCTGCTCAGCACTAGTAGACTCAAGGGTGTCAACTTTAGGGTGTCAATCTGTCTCATATTTGGTCATCCTCTTTTCCTGCTGTCTTCAGTTTTTCCTAGCATTATTGTCTTTTCCATCAAATCTTGCCTTTTAATTATGTGCCCAAAGGAAGACAGACTCAGTCTTGTAATTTTTGCATCCAGAGATCAGGTTTGATTTACTCTAGGACTCACTTTTTTGTCTTTCTGATAAATCTCTGGCCTTTTGTGATGTTAAGGCTGCATGTTTACCTGGGAGTAAACATGTACAAAATTAACACAATTGACATCCAAGTGAAAAGGCACAGAATTGCCCCACAAAGTGCCTCTCCTAACACAAAACTGTTGTACACATTTCTGCAATATCAGATAGATCTTTGGCCTTATCCAATAAGGTAGTCGTACTAGAAGATTCAGTATGTGTAGGTCAGCTGATATGTTTGTTTATGTATCAGCAGAGATGAAAACTACCGTATTTTACCATGTATATCACCCCCCCCAATGTATAAGACGGCTCCCTAAATTTGACCCTTGATTGAGGCAGAAGAGCAGTTAATGGGCAACTGCTCCTCCACCTCCATCTCCTGCTGCTCCTGCTGTCTCCGCTGCCCGCCCAATTACCTCCTCCAGTGTGACTGTTGGGGCTCACCTCCAGTTCAGTCGCTGCCTTGTCCCCTGCCCTAAGGAGATTGTGGGAGGGGGTGATCTGGCAGCAGCAACAAGAAGAGGCGCCAGAGTGCGAGAGAGTGCTTGTTTGCCTCCACCTCTTCCTCCTCCTGCCTGCACCACCAGAGGAGACAAGGCGGTGACGTGAGCTGAGCTTGTCAGTCCCAGTGGAGGTGATGATCGGGCAGGCGGGGAAGGCAGCAGCAAGAGGCACCCGAGCGCATGTGAATGCTCTTTCACCTCCATCTCCTGCTGCTGCTGCCTCAGGACCACCACAGTGGACAAGCCATGAGCTCTGGAAGAGGCAATTGGGCGGCGGCGGCGGCAAGAGGCACCCAAGCACGCACGTGACTGCTTCCTTCCATGTATAAAACGACACTCAATATTTCCTCTAATTAGTTTAGGAAGAAGTGTCATTTTATACATGGAAAAATACGGCACATCATAGAGACTGAAGACAGCTTGATTTTCCATTAAATGTGCATCATCATAGGCATCCTTCAGTCTCGAGAGACTATGGTAACATGCTCTGAATCGAGGAGTGTCCTCTCCAGAGCATGAAGCCCGGGTAAGGTAATATGGAGGATAGGCTGTTACCCAAGCAGCAGATCCCCCCTCTCCACATTGCTGAAATGGTCCAATGGAAAGGCAAGAGCCAATACGACTGGTTCCAGCAATGTGCATACACTAATATATATTTGTAGACTCAAAATTAGAAACAAATATTGAACTGAACCGACCTGATCCAGGCCAATTTAATTGATTTGCTAAAATCTGTTTGCCTCTGTGTCTGCAGCAAAGGCCCTGTATATTATTTAACATTCTGCTTTTATCCTTTAGAAATCTACTTAACAACCACTTTGTCGAATCAATGGTTACCTTTAGTAATCCAGCATAATAATGTTTATTATCTTCCCAGAAACTCTGTGAGGCTTAATTACAATAGCTGATGTTTGTAAATCATTTTGATTTTATCAGACTCAGATTGTGACACCTCCTAGTAGTCCTTTGACCATGAAACATTATCATCTAAAGTATTTTTGTTGTACAAATCTATGAAACTGCCACGCGGATGTTATTTAAATATTTTGCCCTGCTGTAATTCTGCTTGTAGGTAGGAAAACAATTGTTGTGTCCTTTCCTGCATTGTGGGGAAACCACCTTTCCAGTATTAAGGAAATTTTTCCATGTTTAAACTTTGCTGACATTTCTCCCTCCTCTTCCATGTTAGACAGTGCAGACCTTTAGAAAGGAATGAGCAGGAGGAAATGTAGTAAAACCTTCTTAATTGTGGTTCACTCAAGAATGAAAAGGGAAGAACGTGCAACCTAGTTTTCTGAAGGATTGCCTGAGCCATTATTTTCTCTAGCCCAGAGCCAAACATTAGATCAGCAGGCCCCAAGGCAGGGCTTGCCCTACCATTAGGCAAAATGAGGTGGCAATCCAGATTCAGAAAGTTACCTGTGTGAAAGAAGGTTGTTTATTATTGTATGTGGCAATTTACAGAGAGAATAATAAGCAAAAGCCTACACACATGCATAAATAAGTATATGCCTTGAATATCTCACAGCAGTATGTATTGTTGTTTCAGACTCTGTACATTTGTGCTAAAAACCCAGTTTCTACTGGTAGTACATCAAGAAATAGTGAAGCACTGGAAAGATGCCACAGATCTTTCCTTGAATGCATGGTGTAAATGAGTGTGGGATCTTGCATTATTGGAAACTTTAATGGAAAAAGTAGGGAACGGAAATAACCAAACAGATTTTAATGGTTTTAAATTTAATTTGGTATCATATTATTACTTATGTCCCGTCATATGAGAATCATGTGATAAATCCTCCAAGAAAACATGACATGGCAGTATTTGGACTAATACACTGGAGTTGCCCAGATCTCTGGTCTGCACCTCCTTTGACATGTTTAATCTTAAAGTGCATCTTTTAATTGGTTTATTTTTAAAATGTTATTTAGCAATTCAAAAATAAGAATTTAGGGAAGAAAAGAAGAAGAACTGAAACAATTAATTGGAAAAGGATATATTTAGCATTTTGTTTGATTACCGTTTTTATGTCATGAATATCACCATATTGTTTGTAATCAAATCAATTGTTTTTATAATAGTACATTTGTGTAGATTAGAATTATTTTAAAAGAAACACTAAATATCATTGCATATAATCTATTAGAAGAGCAATATGCAAATTTTAATTATAGTGTGAGAAAGTAACAATCCTCTTTCTATAGGGGTATGGGCAGTTTCTTTTCGCCATCCATTCCCTAAAAAGGAAGTTTCCATTAAGCCATGGAAGACAGGGAGCATGAGGTCACTAATTATTAAACATTCAGAATGTTCCTGGTTTTTCATGGGCAAAGGAAAAGCTCACGTATTTCCTAGAAACCCTCAAAACTTTTTAGAAGTAGCTCATTTTACATAAAGAAACCACAGAAACAAAAAATAATGAGATCGCCACAGAGCTGAATAAAAAGTCCCTCCCATCTGAAACATCCTGGAAGAAATACCACTGGTATTTAATAGAAATGTTGTGCAGTCTTCTTGTTTACTTGTCTGACAATACAATCCTAATATCCTGTTGATGTTTCCATACAGCTCAGCCCCATTATATGTAGAGGGATTTACTCTGAAGTATTTAAATATCCTTGGCTGGAAATAAAACTTCATCATGAATTATAGGTACACTTGGAAAGATGGAGTTCTTCAGGCACTGTTGGTCTCAAAACAGGTGTCTTGTGACTGGAGCAGGCCCAATATCCCACTCCAAAATGATAAGGTAAGGCACTCACTGTGGCTGAACCACTGTATCTCAAGCCAGGAAGGTCAAGTCCATCCCCTGACTGGGAGACAGTAAACACGGCAAAAAATGTGTCATAATAGTTCACAAAATACTTATTCTAGACCCCACATGGATAGATAGTCTTCACAATCAGCCCTCTCTACAATACCTTGCAAAAAATCTAAATAGGCGGTTACAAAAGTATGAATCACACTTAATCTAATCCAACAAAACTCTCCTTATACTCTTATGTATGCAGCATTTTGTTCCCTAATTATAATTATTTAGAGGTGAAGTGAGTACACATTGCTTAATGCTACATCTCATTGCTGATGTAATGTGTGATAATGAACCCACAGGGAATCCTGCCTTAAATATGACTTATTGAGTAACAAATGAAGATCATAATTCTATTCTGAAATATTAGCAAGAAAAATACCCCCCCCCTTCTCTTAGGGAATAGGGAGTAGTTCCTAAACTTGGGAGGGTGAAGTTAAAAATGCATTGAGATCTTGAAGATACTACAAATTATATTACAAATCTTGTGATTTTTTTGTTGAAAAAAGCAAATATTTGGCAAAACAATTACACCTACACAAAGGTATACCTGGAAAGAACAGATAATAACATTAGCCTTACAGCCAGTTACAAGTAAGTAAATCCTTCTTAATTCAGTGAGCCTTACTTCTGTAAAGGCATGTATAGGATTGCATTATATATACTTTTGCCATTAAAAATAAACATGCAACTAGGTTTGTATTAATGCACAGTGTGTATTAATAATCTCTGGAGTACTTTGTACCTATTCAGCATCAACAGTAGCTGTTTAGCAGTTAGTGACTTTATATGTAGCTCACTGCAATTACAGCTATACTTTATTGGATAAATGATTTTGACACATAATCTAAATTGGAGTACAATAAAAGCTACATCCCACTCAACAGAGCCAGAGTGAAAGATCACCAGTGCTGAGCCCTTGCTCATTCTTCTTGCTGGCATGGTCTGCTCCAAGTATATAAAGAGGGACAGCACCCTCCACATTCATTCCCCTTTCTTTATTGACATTGGTGTGAATTGGCTTTGAAGGGAGAGAGAGCAAATGAATGGGCAGTAAAGACAGTGGCAAGGAAGGTGAGACCTGCTTGAGAAAGGGCCCCAAGTGGGGACATCCTACCAAGATCCTATAAAAGCTGGGGCTATACTATAATGGGAGTCAACAGAATTCCTTGTCTGTAATAACCTTTAAGGCATTAGTGAAGAATCATGGAGGCTCCGGGGCTTCCTGGCCCCATTTTCCACCCCACCCATGGCCCACACCCAGACCTTCTGATTAAACTAGATAACAACATGTCACTTCTGGCATTCTGAAAGTATTCTGGAGGTCAAAGACAAAAATGTAGGAGTGCTCCAAATGGCATTTAATGGGAGGCTTCTTGCGCCCTGGAGATTCTGGAGAAGTACAATCAAGGAGGAGCTCTGGAGGCATTCTCTGCAGGCTTCACACAGTCTGCAACCTGCAAAGTTTCCACCTATACTTTATATGAGCACAATGGATGACAATACCAATAAGTACATGAAAACCAGCTGAACATTTCAGAAACAGGAGGGTAAATTCACATTACAAGAAAAGGCACTTCCTTTTGCTTCAAGCTCTTCGATAGTGTGCAGATTGCTCGGGCAGAAGATGGAGAGGATTTAAGCAAGGGCCGAGTGGCTACCTATCAGTAGCATTCTAGTAGTGTGTATCCTGCATGCATCAGCAAGGAATTTGATTAAATGCCCTTTGAGATATTTTCAAATTTTATCATTGTATGTACAGAATAATAATAATAAAAAGTATTATGTTGGTGTGGGCAGGAGAAAGAAAAGTAATAATCAGACTCTGATACTCTCTCTCTCTCTCTCTCTCTCTCACACACACACACACACACACACACACACACACACACACGCGCACACACGCACACACACACACACACACACACACACACACACCATTCTATATATCTTATGTTGGACAGAAAAAGTATCGTTTCCACTAAACCCAAACTAGTTATTTTGTCCTGTGGCATCATGGAAATCTATCATTTTCTTCTACACCACAAAAATACACACACTGAGTCCCACAAAAACCTTACTACTTCAAATAGTTATGATCAGCAATATCAGTAATTAATAGTGAGGCTGCCAACAAAACTAGAGCTTGATTAAGAATGTGGCTTAATGTTATGCATGGTATGCCACAATATTCCTGACTCTTCAAGGAAACATATGAACATGAAATAGTTTGAGTGAAGTTTAGTGGTCTATGAATTGGTTCTCTAAGTTATTCTTTGAATGGCTTTTTAAACCACTTAAACAATTGCTTAAAGAAGAAATGCACCAATGACCATGGCTCTTTAAACCTTTTAATCTAGCAGTTGGACTGCAACTCCCAGAATCCCCCATAGGTGCATGTGAGGTGCTTCTGGGATATATGGGAGTTGGAGGAAATTGTCCCAAGTTCTGTTGTAGAGTCACAAGGAATACTAGCAGAGCATGGCACATTTCATGAATTTTGAGTGGGGCATTATATATACGATATAGTGAGCATGCATGGCTGGCTGGACAGCTCAGTGTGTTAGACTGTGGAGCTAGAGGATGGGAGTTCAGTTCCCCACTGTGCATCCCAGAAGAATCAGCCTGTGTGGCCTTGGGCGAGCTGCACATTCCCAGGACACCCCCAGAAGAAGAGAATGGTAAACTAGTTCTCAGTAGTCTCTACCTAGAAAATCCTTTAAAAGTTGCCATAAGTTAGAATTGATGTGAAAGCACACAATTATTATTATTACAGTGAGCATCCAAACATTGTCCTCATGTGTGAATGCTTACAACAGGCTAACTCCAGACTTTGTCATCATATGCCTGCTGAAATCAATGGGACTAAACTACTGTAGATCTGAAGTTCCTCAATGACTTCTCCCCAGGTAACTCTAAATTTTTGGATGGAGGGCACGGAATGGCTAGATTTTTAAATGTGACTGTTGATGTTTTTCTACTATACAGTGGTGCCTTGCTAGACGATTGCCTTGTGGGACGAAAAACCCACAAGACAATTGGTTTTTGCGATCACTATGGTGCCTCACAAGACGTTTTTTCTATGACTGTGCTTCGCAATACTTTTTTTTTGAGACCAATGCATAGGGAACCTCACAAGACGATTTTTTCACAAGACAACGATTTTCGCAGAACGAATTAAAATCGTCTTGCAATGCACCACTGTATTATGTTTTATCCTATTTTCTGTGACAAGTGCTATCAAGGGAGCTCACAAAGTGAGATGAAGAAATCCCCAATAAAGCAAGCAATAAAATAATTAATATCAGCATGCCCAAGAAAATCTAGGTATAATGTTTCAAGTAAAGCATAAAAAATCCTGGTAGCATCAAGGAGAGGCACTGAATTTAGAGCATGATGGAAATTTACTGCTTTAGAAGTGCAGCTTTACTGGAAATAGGTTGTACATCTTCCCCAGGACTGTCAAATCCCTTGAGAAAAGGGTCTCATCTACTCTCCCAGGGTAAAAACTTGGAAGCAGATTACTAGTTCCGCGTGCAGAAGTTCCGGGAGTCAGTGTCTCCAGGTAGGACTCTGCAAATTCCTACTTGAATCCCTTGAAGGCTGCTGCCAGTCTGTGTTGAGAGTACTGGATCAAACAGCCCAACTGGCTAACTCAGTATAAGAGAACTACCTCTGTTAAGGTCCTCTCATTCTAATAGCTGAATATTAATATCTTAACGTCTCAATGCTTCCTATCGATAGCTTGCCAAGAATGTCTACATCTACCAACTTTTAGAAAATTCATGCTCCATTTTCATGATAATTATATTTCAGATATCTTTCCTAAAATGCACACTGACTGGGTGTTTTGTGGTCTGGGTTGGGTTTCTACGGAGATTGTAATAGGAAGTGCAATTCTCTGATTATTGCACCTGCATCCCTCCTCTTGTTTCCATAGCACTTGTGCAGAGTTAATTGTGCCCAGAGTTGTTCAAAGGCAACTTTAAATTAATTTAAGGATAATAAAGCTGAATGCTGAACATTCATTTGCAACTGCAATAGGTCCAGTTAATTTCTACTGTGCTATGTCATAACATAAACAATGCCAGAATTGAGCTGTTTATCAGTTTTGAAACAGATTAAGTAAATCAGGGATGTCTTTCTCTGTTTTATTTCTTTGAGCAAGGAGGCATTATTCATTCCCACTATATATCTAGTATACTTAGAGAATGTGATGGCTTTTATCATGAAACACATTAGCTTCACATAACTTTTGGTCTAGATAAGAGACATCTATCTTTGAACACTGTGCAAAAACAAACATACCAAAACAAAAGCCTGAGATGGACACACTCGGCAAAACAAGGACTATTTAAGTAAGTGCAATGACATAGAATGCATATAAAATTCAAGTACTATTCATAAGAGTAATTTTTTTAAAAAATGTATAAATCTAGTAAATAAGCTAGAAAGGTAGTGGGGTTGTGTCAAAAACAGCCAGAAAAACGTCCTGGTCCAGGACTGCCACAAATTATTTGCAGACCTAACTGTAGATCAAATGGTGCCTCAGCCCTTATCTCAAAAGTTTTGTTATGGGATTCAGACACCAGCTCTGCCCTTCTTCTGCCCCTTCCCCATTTCCACTTCCTCAAGAGGTTACTTCATTTTGCTCAGTGCTTTTTAACATAAATTATGTGGTGTAGAGAGCGAGCCTTACGGATACCAAATTATTAGGGGAAGTAAATACAAAGCAAAGAGATTAAAAATAAAGCGATTAAGATGAAATTATGTGCTGTCACTACTTATATGTGTTGTATTCTATGCACAGTTCTGGTCACTGCACCTCAGAAGTTCAGGAAAGCAACTAAAATTACAAGCAAGCTGGAAAATGTGAGAAAGAGGTGACACACTAGAAAATCATAAAACTGATGTATAGTGTCTAGAAATGGATAGAGAGAGAGTTTTCTGCTTTTCTCAGAACATCAGCTCAGAAACATTTGGTGAAACAGAATGGTGGAAGATCGAGAATAGACAAATTAAATGCCTTTTTGTACGGCATGTTTTTGTCTATCAAATTTATTACACAAAGATGTAGTGATAGCTATTTACTCAATGGTTTCAAAAGGGATTTGCCTTGTCCTTCCCACCCTAACATCCTCCAGATATTTTGGACTTCAGTTCCCATAATTCCTGGCACCCACCAAATTCCTTTGGGCTAATGGGAACTATTATTCCAAACATCTGGAGAGCATCAGGCTATGGAAGTCTGTGTTATATATGGATAATAAACTCATAGACATTACTAATAGAAAGGGCTATATGCTGACTCTAGATTTCCAGAGTCAGCATGATGACCAAGTTGCTTGAGAATAACAGGGAATCAATCACAAATACTGACTCCGCCTCAAGAGTCTTCTTAAAATTATAATGTTATATTGTGCAAACATGCAGATCTTATGCTGTTTTGGGAACCTGAGTTAAATAATAGGTTGGTTTCCTGTCATTCCAGAAGAATCTACTTCAGAATGTTAAATACAGAAACCCAAACTTTTTGATTCTAAGAATGCATCTACATTACATAGTAGCAACAATATGAAAGGACTTTAACGGTGATGGTTCCATCCCACTAAATCCTGGGATCTGTAGTTTGGTGAAATCCTTAGAATCCGTTGCTAGAGAACTCTAGTGCTGTAATCTATGGGAATGCACCACAGGTCTCTAATTCTAATTACCTCACAAAACTGCAGATCTCAGGATTCTGTAGGATGCAGCCATGGCAGTTATGTAAGTGCTATCAAACTGCTATAACTTTGACGTGCAGACATGCTCGAAGAATATTCTAGAGACTGACATCAAAGGAGAGGAACTGTTCTCTCAGATGCTAATCGAACTGTATCTGTATCTTTCTCCACTGATTTCAGTGGCACATAAGACTGCAATTATATTTAAAAATGGCTAAGTATAAGACCCACCAAACTGAGTGGGATATGGATAGGATTGGGCTTTAAGTCATGAGCAACTTTAGCTGAAGGCTAAAATAGGTGAGAAGTTGAGTCCTACTGCTTATCATTTTCTCCTTGGCTTTGAACCAGTGATATTCAGCAATAGGGGAGGTGACAAAGAAAGCAGGGTGTGTAGCCAAGCTCTTAGGAAATACCAAGGTTTTGACTGAACCGAAAGTCAGAACAATTATAATTAACATTGGTAATTACAGTACATTCCTTTTTTGCTGTGCCAGCAAACTTAAATACTCCCGCCACACGACTGACATAATAAAAGGTGAGTCATAGAAAGAAGTGGATCCAACTGCACTGATACCAAACTTCACACATGTACATCACTTTTCTTCTAAAGTGTTTCAAGCAGGGTTCTTTGACCTAAACCAATGGACTTTGACTTTCCGTTGGCACCAAGTAACACAAGAATGAAAACTGTTTAGATCCTTCAGGCTGGATTGCCTGAAGGATCCCATTGTCCCACATTGTTGATTGTTCTACTAGGGGTGATGAGAGTTATATCCAACAATATATGGAGTGCTACACGTTCCTCAACTCTAGGCTATGAACTAGGTGAGGAGAGGGTTGCAAGCAAAGACAACAAGTTATTGGATTTCAAGAGGAGAATCATAGGAAGTTGGCATCAGGGAGAGCTTTCGTTCCAGTCAGGGGTGAACCACATGTCCTTTTTAAATGGAGAACTGTCCTCCATTTGAATGTCAGATTACATTTGAAGCTGACTTCCATTGGAATGGTTGTCCTAGTCAAATCTGAAGATGAAAGAAGAATAAGGAGACAGATCAGATACCTGCCTATCCACAGGGAGCACCTGATCCTACTAGATTCCTATCAGTCAGAGTGGAAGAAGCATATAAATGAAGAGTTATCGAAAATTGGCTTTTCCCCCAGTATACTTATAGCAATGGGTCTCAAGGCTGCCATCAAAGCAGTGAAGTTAAGGGTATGGGACGTTGAACTACAGGTCCATGTTGGCCAGTTAGGGAAATATAATTTTCTAAAGAAATCTGCTTTTATTACCTCCTTGTATTTAGCCAGCACTACAGTATGTCACCTAAAGCCATAAGGGCTTTTATGATAGATAGGCTCAATGTATTTCCTTCTAAGCTTTTGGAGGGAAATTTCGAGGTTTGCCTACATCAGATTGTCTCTGCCCTTGTAACAGTGAGAAAGTTGAATCAGTTGACCATGTTCTCCTTTTCTGTACTTGCTATCGGGATCTTCGTATGGAGCTTTTATCATCCATTATTTGTAAGTCTCCCGGGAGATCAGAGGAGGATTATGTCCAGCTGCTACTCTCTGACAATACCCCTTATATTACGAGACAAGTGGCCAAATTCTGTGCGGCAGCAATTGTTATTCGTAATCAAATGTTTGGGTAGGTGATATTAGACGGATATGTTTTTAATATAACACTGACTGAGGTTTTATTTATATTAAGGATACATGATGTTATTAACTGGAAATAAGGGTTGTTTTATAATGTTTTAATGGAATTTTATTACCCTGATTGATCTTACCAAGTCATAATTATATGTATCTATTTTATATTGATTTGGTTTTACTGGTCTTTGACCATAAAAGTAAAGTTTACAGGGAGCACCTGGATGCCACAGGAACACCTGTTACCTGGTAATGCTCTTCTTCACTCAGGTGAGATGTTTCATAGTTCTGTTATAAACTCCTTTCTAATTTTGTACCTCTACCTATAAAATAGAGAATGCAGTTTTAAGCAGTTCAACTACCTCTTCTGTTCTCCTGTTTGCTGATATGTATATGGCCATTCTACTCCTAATGCGATAGCAGTGTCAGAAGAGCACTTTCTGCCAGTCCACATGAGGGGAAAGAAGTCTTAAATTTCCCCTGCTTCCTGCCTGCTAAAATGTAATGATTGCCACCCACCCACCAGTAGCTGGGGGCTGCATTTTTTTAAAACTACACAGTTTAAAAGCAAAGATGAATTTGCATGTAGTTTGGCCTTTAGACACCAGTCACTAGGTTACTGGGTGGTGGGGAGGGACATGTTCAGCTACACTTATTTCTGAAACCACTAATAACAACTTCATACAAGAAGGCCCAGTTTAGATGAGTCATTCTAACTTTTCACTGTAGGTTAGCATGATGGCAAAAATCCCTGGCAATTATGTAGCCAAAGCTAAAATTATTTTCATGGCCCTGTTAACTAGAGCCATAAAATGGGTTCCCCTAAAACAGAAAGCTCTACCAAACATAATCAATACACGAGAAGGTTATACAGTGCTGTGCATAAGTGTGCTTAGCAAAGGATGGTTTTTTAATGTAAATATACTGCAGATGCATTTTCTGTTTTCTGACAAATTCATGACAGTAAATATTTCAAAGAGCAAATTTCAGAGTTGTTCATATATTGATAGTTGTGAGTTTTTCAGGCTCTTTGGCCATGTTCTGACAACACCCATCAATCACAATGACAGATAATCTCTCCCCTTTATCACAACAATACACTCACAACAAAAAACACGCTGATCATCATAATCGCCCATCTCCTGAAAAGGACAAAAGCTGATCCCACAGCTATAAATAAACTATTGAAACAAACTGCACCAGAGCACAAACAGAGTTCTGACTCTTGTCCTCTGAAGATGCCGGCTACAGAGACTGGGGAAACGTTAGGAAGAACAACCTTAACAACATGGCCAAAGAGCCCGAAAAACCCACAACAGCCATCAGATCCTGGCCATGAAAGCCGTCAAGAATACATTATTCATATATATTGGCCAGAATCCAGTTGAAAAGGTTTGCTGCCATATGTCCATCACTGTAAATTTCAGATTGCTGCAGATTAAGTGTACTGTACATAGACATTTGCTATCCCATGCTCACCCCTACAACTGGTGTCGAACAGCAAATACCTGCTCTGACTTCTTATATTGTAGCAATTTGCAGCTATGATTTATGCTGATAGACTTATGCCAATAATAGGCTCCTGGCCATTTATTTCTTAGAACTGAGGTCTCATCTTAGCTTCTCAGAATTTTGTATGTCAAGGGACCTACATTGAAGTGAAGGGGCGTTTAATTTTCTAATGCAAATTGCTGGCAGAATGTGTCTCGTATGGTTCAGGATCACAACAGGGAGGAAAGATTAAATGTGGTTAACATAACACGTAGTTTGACCCTTATATCCCTTCTTTTTCAGGAGGATTCAGTGGCCAGATTGGTTAAGAAAAGTCAACCCAGTGCCAAAAGGCACTTCATTGGGGATCTGTCACCTGTAGTTCAACGGCTCTCCACACTGAAGAGCTACCCACACATCCGGCGGCTCCTGATGCAGAGTTGAGTGAAAGGCTATCCTGCAGTCACATTTCAGTCTCACAGTACAGGCAAATTTTGAACTGGGAACCTCTATGGTTTCTTGTTTATAAATAACATTTATAAATTGAGCAGTGGTGTCAGGACAATTGAAAAAATCACTGTTGAGCCCCATCTTAAAAAGTAGGCCTAGTGACACAGAAGACTCCTCCACTCCTTGTAACTGTGGTCTGCTTCCCTGCTGTTAAAAGCTCTAATAAGGGTGAGGCATCTAGATGTGGGAGCAACCATTTTGCATGTTCTATGGTAACCCAAATACCTGCTGAGCATTGTGGGGAAATGAAGCGGTAGCTCCCACTTCCACCCATTGAGCTCTAATTCAGAGTACCAATTAGGCTGCCGTCTCCTGAGCTGTGCACCTGTGGCCCACATTGAGCCAATTCTTGTAATAACATTTCTATGCAGCATGCAGTACAGTGAACAGAAGGCTACCTACAGAATGAGGGAACTGTTTCTCCACTCACTCATTTATGAGTTTAGTCAGATTTCTTAGCTGTCATAGCTTAGTATTTCTGGATATTCCTCGGGTCATACCTGGTACAAACATGAAACTTTATCCGCTTTAATCTCAAGGCTGACAGCCACTTCCCACTGGGTCACTTGTTCAGGGAAAGACTAGAGCAATGATTTCTTGTTTTTCACCATCATTTGCTAGCATCATTACAATCACTGGTTGGCATGCTTGTGTTCCTCAGAAAGTATTCCTTGTTCTGGACAGGCATGTTGCCTGAGGCATGAACAACCTGTTCTATGTGCCAAATTAATTAATAGGTTAATGAAACTTCTTCTGTGCTCTACAACTTCAGTCCTGGCCTTGTAAAAACTTGCTCAAGTTCACCTTGACATACTATGTGAACAAAGCTCAAAATACTGTCAACAACAGTATCACTGATAGATAATAGCAACCAACAATTTCTCATTGTATCCACTATGCAGAAATTATGGGAGTGAAAATGTCTTATTTTTCCTCTTCTGTAACAATTTCAGGTTGTTCTCCAGTGGAGCTGTTCCAGATGCCAAAGAGCTTATCAGGATCTGGTTCAGAAGGGTTACGAACAGAAGCCTCAGTTGCCTACTGTGACAAATTTGCTGGTACATCAGGCAGAAATATGTCCACATTCACTTGCAACTGGACAATGCAGTTGTGATATCATCTGGACGAATATCCAGAGTACTAGCTAGCAGCCTTCTTAGGATCATTTTTAATTACTGTGACCTGATGATGTGGACAAGATGCTTGACTCTGTTTACCTCACTGTACGTCAATTTGACTCTTACCCATCATGGCAGAAAACATCTGACAGAGATGAATTGGTTGGGTGCAGGCCAGGGAGGTGGTGAAGAGTTTATTAAATAAGGGGGTGGTGCCTGCCATATTGAAAGAGGGGCTGATGTACCTTCTCTTGAAGAGGACACCCTTTAATGAAGAGGTATGTGAAAGCTACCAGCCCACTGTAAACTAACATCCTTCCTTCCTTTGTGTCCCACTGTCAGGAAAAAGGCAGCACATAAATAAAATAAAACAAACAAACAAACAATGGAGGAAATCAATGAGAAATCTGTAAATTTTAGCACCCTCTCTTTTGAAATCTTGAATGTTACAAAGTTCAGATGCTTTCAGTCAAAGAACCACGAAAGACTCCAAAAGAGAAAGAAATAGCCTCTTTCACGGGATTTTTCATTCAGGTTAACACCCAAACCCTATTCCTAATCTGGACTGAATATTGGTCTTCTGGTATCAATTCTGAAGTACAAAATATCAAGAATACATCAGTTGTTCACAGGTGTCACTGCATAACAACTAAATCTTCTCAGAGTACAGAGTGGCTTATTTCTCAACTTTTCATCCACCACCACAGTGTTGCTACCTTGTCCTCTGATAGCCAGACTCAACAACATAGCATTAAAAAAAAGCCCAGCCTTCTCACCTTGTTTTCTTCAACTATCCTTGCACTGCGCAAGTGACCCAAACTGGAAAGGGATGTACTGTATTAGCTTCACAATCTGCACTACGCCTTTTTTTTAAAAAGGGAATGCCACACAATATGTTAGTCATTGCCAGAGTTGCTTAGAGCTTTGGTGAACTTCCAGCTGTTCTGGAAGAGAAATACTTTCTTGTGTTGGAAAGTCTTGGCAGCAGCATCAAGAGAAAATTCTGTAAGTTAGAGGATCTAGGCTTAGGCTAGATGGCACTTCCTACTTGGCCACCTCACCATTTCCCCCTTACTGCTTGGAGTCAGACTTATTTGGATTATATTATTCATGTCTGTGGCCAGATGAAATGATTAAACTAAATCCATCAATGTGTTTCTCATCTTTGATTTCTTGGGATCCTGATTTCCGCTGAGATAACTCTGTTGATACAATTTTATTGACGAGGACCTGACATTCTGATCCTCTTTTTGGCATGAACATAGGTTAATAAAACAAGAGTGATATTAATATCCAATGTTGAACTGATATTAATTTTCCACTCTCTAAGGAACTGGCATGGAGGATACCCAAATAGTGTGAGTATGGACTGAATGTGAAAAATATTATATTCTCAGATGGAAAAGATTTTAAAAAGAGAAAGAGAACACTTCAGGGCACAATACTGCATTTGAGTGTCACGCATCACCTTGCCAAGTTAGCTTCAGAAGATGAGGAATGTAGCGGGCCACTCTGAAGCCTCTGCCAACTCAGGCCTCCAGGAGTGCTCACTACTCTTCTTCAACTGCTGCCACCACTTATATTTAATATTCAAAAAGGACAAGTGTTTCTTCCAAAACAAAACTTGTTTATTGATTTAACAAAAGAAAATGGGTAAATCACAGGTAGTTAATCCAGTTGTAAATCACAGTTTCTCATTCACTATAGCACACACAGACTTTTCCCTCACTGACTATTTGGCTCACAGGCCTACTAACATGCTAATCACTCTCAATCTATCAATCTCTCCATCTAACCCTCTCACACCTCACACAACCCTTTTATATTTCAGCTCCTCCCCCTTCCGCACCACCCTCTGTCCCTTCATTGGCTGATGTTCCACTGCCCAGCTGTGACGGACAGGTGAGAGCAGAGCTGAATGTTACAAGGAAGATCTTGTGTAACTGTGGAACTGGAAATCATTGCCCAGTGATTATTGTTCTAGAGACACACAGCAGCAGTACAGTTAGCAGTATAGTTCCCTACAGTTAGCAGGAAAGTATTGGAAGATGAAGGGAATGTAGTAGATAGAAGGCCCATTTGTCCCAGGAAGAGGTACAGGTCGAAAGGTTAAAGCAAATGTACAGCCAGCATTTCAAAACTCTTTGAATGCTTAAGTGGAAACAGCTGGACATCATTGAAAGGCATGTTGGGAGCAATAAATTCTATGTGTGATACCAGGAGAAACTTCGTGGGAGATTATGTGGAAGTTCACCACTTGTCTGCTGTTCTGTGCTTCTAGTCCAGGCTCTGGGAACTTTCAGCCAACAAAGTGCTAACAACCTTGTCTCTGTTTGCTCCTTGTTCTCAAAGTGACTAATCTATATAGCTGAACTAAGAACTTGCAGTGGTGGTCAGAGCAGTAGCAACTTCCTAAGTACAACCTGTTTAAGATGAACCAGCCCTGACACATGCTGCCTAGTACACAGCACCTGTAAAGCATAAGCACTGATAACTCCAATGAGAAATTGTTGGAGGTGTCCTAAATAGTGCTAGTAGTCACGTATGGACTTCTCTGCTGACTTACATGGAGAACCAGGTATGGAGTAAGTCCTGTCCACTGTGTGTGTCTTAGAGATCTGCCTATGGAAAGCAAAAGAAGGCACAGAGCAAAGGTTAGCATGCTGAACACATAATCCCAGGGCCAGGGTCCATAGGTATCTTTGGGAGACCAGTTGGGAGAGAAGATAAGAAGATACCATCAAGAACTACTAGGGCTATAATGCCACATGGGCACTTTTTTATATCACTGTTTGACTTAGAACAATATGCTTTCAGTGGCAAATTGCATGAAGCAGACAAGAAAATATGCAAATGTGTGCGAATACCCGAGCCTCATTTATTTCATTTAATGAAAGGCACAATTGTGTGGCTGCACAATAGACTTACAAGGGGGAAAAGGTCATGCTCTGTCTTGGCCAGGAAGTCCTCACCAAAAGGTGTGAGTGCACTACCACCTTACATTTAAGAGGAGATACAAGAGCGCATGAAGATTTTTTTCCCCCAGAGAACTCTCACATTTAGGTCAGCATAATTTATATGCATGGTGTCTGCTACTAGAACAGCATGTCTGTCCATAAACATTAAGATAATAAATGGATTTAGGGCTTAGGAGGCAGGTGCTTCCCTTGTGTCTCCCATGGATATCTATGCAAAGACTCCCTTATATTTACAAGTTTCAGAAGACGACACTCAGGAGGGAGGGTCATCTAAACAGTGCCAGCAAGGTAATAATGCACTGCTCCCCAAGATGCATCTCTTAAATGGGCGGGAGGGGGGGAAGCCCTCTTGTGAATGGAAGAGAGAAACACTCAAAACTGCTATGCTGTTTTCTAAGATTGGATCAATATTGCAGGTGTAACACTTCACGTTTCTTCTGGTTGCCTTCTGTCATGCCAGACTCCTGAATACCATTTCTTCTTTATTATGTGCCAAAGTGTGTGAGGGAGAAGGAATTAAGGTGTGCTGGCATGCCAACACTTTTGACTATTGCAGGAGTTCACAAGTATGATGCTCCCATAAATTATTCTTTCCTGTCTGTTCAGAGATCAAACTGCATGAGCCGAAGAGGGAAAAGCAGCAACTCAAATGTGTCTGGATTCCATCCAGTGCAATTAACAGCACATATCTCATCTTATTCACCTTGAGTCATAAATCAGTGAAAGCTGCAACATATTTTACAGGCTTGCTTAAACATCCTAATGCCTTCACAATAAAAAGGTATTATGTAAAGAAGGAAGGATTATTTAGGAAATGTGTTCATAACAACTTTACATTTTATAGTGACAAATGCTTGTGATATTTGACATTATCTATCCCTATTCTCTCTTTTATTAGTGATGGGCAAGGAGTGAATAAAGAAAAATAGTTTGCTTTTTACACTGGCCTAAATCCAACTTTTTCAGAACTCTCTCACCTCCTCACTACAGCTCTCAACACCACCTGGCCACCAGCTCCAGATGGGTTTTCCAGCTTTCAAAACTGGTTATTAAGGGGAAGAGAACACAAAGGCTGCCATTCAAAACAATCAATCACACAGTGACCTACCCACCAGAACACTCACCCCACCACCACCAAACACACGTACACATCACTCTAGGTAAACACATTGATACCAACCAGAGTGCGGACACATGAGGATGAGGGGTGCCTCAACAGGACTAAATCCATTTAGGATTACAATCATTCCTCACCTCCACAAATAAAACCCATTCATCTAGTGCTGATTCTGACATGCCTGTTCATTACAGCATATAATCACTTAATGTTTCACCACTCCACTCACAGCTAATACATGAACTGCTTTCCCTTCAAAATGCATGTGGTTGCAAGATGTGGTGCTCGCCCATGCTGCTTGAACTATGAGCAACCTATGATTTTGTGGATCACATCACTAATGGCACTGTTCCCATTATCTCACGTCTTCAGACAAGACTTTTTGGTAGGTCCTGCACGTGTTCCTCACATTCTCCATCAGGAAGGGGCCCCCCAAAGAGCCCAGTGGTCCAGACATAAGGGTTGAAGTCCAGGTTCCTTTCGCAACTCAACTTTACTGAATTGATCAATGAAACAACTGCAAACAGTTCTGAAAATGTGAGCCCTGAAGTAATCCACCCCATCAGTCCATTCTTGGGCAATCTTTCAGTTCAAAGAAGAGGAGAGGTTACTTTATCCTCCTCCTTTATCCTCCTTGTGCAAGCCTTTAGGGACTCAGAACTGGTCCCTCCTCTACCTCAGGAAGAGGAGTCTTCCATTGTATAGCCCATGTCTCAGCTTCCAGCTACTGAAGGTCTCTGCCTCTGCCAACATCTTAGCTGGGTAGGTGTGGGTGTCATCAGAACTGGTTCCACAGGTGGCTGCTTCGAGCATCTCCTTTAAGCAACAGCATCTAATACTTCCTTGGGAGGATCTGTTTAGGACCACCATGGTGCCACCACTCAGTTGTCCCCTTTTCCCTCTTCCCACTCTTTCTCTATCTCCTGCCACCAGTCCAGTCCTCCTCTGCTTCTTTGTCCCTCCTCTTTTATACCCTCTGGACCTCCCTCCTTCTTCTAGATTCTTTGGACCCTGTTTCTCGTCCTGGTGCCATTTAACCTTTCCAAGCAAGCCCCTTCTGCTGCTTCTTCTCCTCTTCTGTTTCCATTGGATTTTCCAGCAGGATGGGTGACTTCATGGAGAGCAGGGTGGCCAACCTCCTGGGTTTAGGGTGGCCCAAGACAAATCACTTGGTGAATGACAAAGGTAGAAGCAAACAGAACAGCCCAGCATTGGATTTCTCTGGGATCCCCTGACAATATGTCACCACTTTATATTAACTCAAAAAACTGGGGCAAAGTGTTTACTTCAAATGGCAGCGACTCTTCACTGTCTTAGGCAGAGAAAGGTATTCTTTTTGAATAGCAATGATATGCACTTTGGACCTTAATGTATAAGAAACACCAGTGGTTTAGTGTAGCCAGAGCTCACAGGTCAAAACCTTGATACTTTCTGAGTAGCAAGAACCATGTCATAATAGGCCTTCTCCCCCATCTAGGTTCCCCTTTCTCCCTGGGCCCTCCCAACACTTGGGGATCATGAATTTCCAGAAACAGGATATTGTTGCAAGCTACCCCTATGGTAATGCAAAGTAGTTGAGAGTGACTTAATCTTGAATGGCCAAGTAGGAGCCATTCACTTTACTAAAGATCAGTTTCTCATTTGTTTCTATAGCCTGCTCAAGCTTCCTGCGGTTTTTGGACTCTCCTCATTGGGGTGTGTTGCTACAGAGGTTATCATGATGAGTGTCTGCACTTTCAAATTTACCACAGCACCCATGTAACACACCCATTCTACTACATTTCTGTGAGCCCTCCAAAGGGCTAGAGCCACCACAGTGCTCTGCTGATTGTTGCAAATGTCCTTTCACATAGTTCCACCTTGAGTGGGTCCCAGGTCAAAGGTTAGGTGTGGTAGACCTATGTAAAATTCTTGTGGAAAGAAAAGACCTTGTGGATGCAGAAGAGGGAAGGGAAGTACCAGGAAATAAGGCAAGAGTTGTGACTCGCTATTGAGTGCTTAACAACAGTGGCTTCTCTCCTGGAGAAATATCTGGCTGCCCTAGTTCAACATGACCCTCTTTTTGGTTAGACAATGACTAACTTTTGTAATGAATAAATCAATTGCCTTCTAAAAAATAAAAGTTCTTTATCAGAGCCAAAATAGAAGTTCAGCGTGTTGCCCAGGTGCAGAGAACTCATAACAGTGTCTGCCGCTGATGCTAATTTTGTTTCCAGGTGGGCCAAGGTTATATAAGGAAATGTTAGAGAATAAATGGGTGCATTGCTTACTTTTCCATTCTGCTGGTCTGGTTTATGGGTGGAAATGTTATGGTGACTACCATTTTGCAGACCTCACACCCCTGACTTGTACTGGCCAGATGATGTCAGGTGGTGTGGGCACGCTGCTGCTATCTGAGGGAGCAGGGAACAGATCTGTGTGCAAAGCACATGAACACTGGCTGAGGGCAAAGCTCTTGGGACTTTCACCTGCCCTGCACTGGGGCCAAAAAAGGAGCAGGCAAAACTCTTAGCTCCAGTCATATTCTGCTGCTAAGCTAGTGGCTAGAATCAACATTGTTTCTCCCATCAGAGATAAGGTGAGGCTTTCCCCTTGCATAGTGTTCCCCACTGAGAAAATTAACAGAGCAAAGAAAGAGTCTGTAGAAGGTGGACTTGGTGGTGGTGTGGAGCTCAACAGATTACGTGTCCCACAGCACTTCTAGCAGGCTGGATCCAACCATTTATGAATCAAATAAAGCTCACTGGCTGAAATCTCCTCTCCCGGGTTTAAAGAGTCTGGTTTTCTTTCTAACAGAATCATTGATATAGATTCTGATCCTATTTTTAAAACTATCATCACATCAGAGCACCCCAGAATATTTGCCTACAACTCTCATTGTCCACATCTAGCATGGCCAATGGCCAGCTGTGATGTTTACCACGTGGCCCCTGCTTGTTTCACCAAACAATGAGCTCACATTACGTATCCCATCACGTTCTTTAACACGCTGCCACCAATTGATCTCTTTACCAACCATGTCTCCTGTGAAAGACTGAGGTCCATTCAGTATTTAACTTTGAAATAAGAAAAGGTTTATTGGTTACAAGTTGTTTCAGGAATAGTTCTTAAGAACATTGTTGAAGTTACACAAAGCATTCAGTATTTTCCTTTAACCTCTTCTATACTTAACTAACACAGATAACACACTGACTGTTCACTCCCTAAACTCTCTCTCTCTGCCTCAAATCCCAAACCTTCTCTTCAAACCTCTATCTCCTCCCTATCTACTCCACACTCTGCTTCAGCTCCCCTTCTATACAGCTGGCTCCGACTCCCAACAGCTCCCTATTGGTTCATGCAAATACACTGCTGAATATGCATGACAGGCATGCATGATATTATATTAAGAACATAAGAAGAGCCCTGCTGGATACGGCCAAGGGCCCATCTAGTCTAGCTTCCTGTATCCCACAGTCTCCTGATACCCCTCTGATACCTGTCACCTGATACCCCTCCCCTGCATCTGACATTTTGAAGTACTGTACCTTCCTTTTAAGTCTGGAGATTATACATCCTCATCATGGCTTGTAACCTGCAATGGAATTTTCCTCTGGGAATCTGTCAAATCCCCTTTTAAAGGCACATAGACCAGATGCCATCACCACATCCTGTGGCAAGGAGTTCCACAGACTAACAACACACTGAGTAAAGAAATACAGCGGTGCCCCGTATAGCGATGTTAATCCGTTCCAGGATTAACGTCGCTATACGGAAGCATCGTAAAGCGAAATAAAAAAGCCCATTGAAACGCATTAAAACCCGGTTAATGCGTTCCAATGGACTAAAAACTGGCAGGGACAGGGTGGGTGGGGGATCCCGAAGGCTTCCAGGCAAAAGCCTGGAAGCCTTCGGGACCCCTCCACCCTGTCCCCGCCACCCCGCGCTGCCTTCCCTAGCCGAGATCGGACTCCCAGGAGCCCGATCCAGGCTGGGGAAAGCGGCGGAGGTGGCTGCCAGCGAAGGGGACAGGGTGGGTGGGGAGACCCCTCCACCCTGTCCCCGCCGCCCCGTGCTGCCGAGCCCAGGATGCCTGACAGGCATCCGATCTCCCCACCTTTCCCCCGCGGCTTGGATCGGACCCGCGGGGGCTAGCCCTGCCATGGCTGGACTCTTGGGAGTCCAGCCATGGCAGGGCTAGCCCCCGCGGGTCCGTTCCAAGCCACGGGGGGAGGGTGGGAGAGTGGGGGGGATCCGGATGCCTTTCAGGCATCCCGGGCTCGGATCCCACCTGCCGCCGGTTACCCAAGGCTGAGTAACCGGCGGCGGGTGGGATCCGAACCCAGGATGCCTGACAGGCATCCAATCTCCCCACCTTCCCCCCGCGGCTTGGATCGGACCCGCGAGGGCTAGCCCTGCCATGGGCAACTGCCGAGGCTTGGATCCGAGCCTCGGCAGTTGCCGAAGAGCCCAGCCATGCCTTCCACCCCCCACCCCCCCGCGGCTTGGATCCAAGCCGTGGGGAGAGGATCGGAGGCATGGATGGGCTCTTCGGCAGCCGCCGAGGCTTGGATCCGAGCCTCGGCAGTTGCCAAAGAGCCCGGCGACGCTTTCCACCCTTCCCCCACGGCTGGAATCCAAGCCATGGGGAGAGGATCGGAGGCATGGATGGGGTCTTCGGCAGCCGCCGAGGCTTGGATCCGAGCCTCGGCAGTTGCCGAAGAGCCCGGCCATGCCTTCCACCTCCCCCCCGCGGCTTGGGTCCCCCCCGCGGCCGACTACCCCAGGCATGGTCGGACTCCTGAAGGGGAATCCCGGCGGTGGCCTCTGAAGGACCCTTCAGAAGGGTCCTTCCGAGGCCACCGCAGGCATTTTCCCCCAGCTGAGCTGCGGGAGCGCTCCTTGGGAGGCTCCCGCCGCTCAGCTGGGGGAAAATGGTGCCTATGGGGAAAACATCGCAAAGCGATTTTTCCCCATAGGCAACATCGGTATGCGATCGCTTTTCCGATCGCAAAATCCGCATCGGTATGTGGATTTGTCGTTAAACGGGGCACTCGTTATACGAGGCACCACTGTATTTTGTTTCTTCTCCCTCTCCCAACATTCAATTGGAGTGGATGTCAAAAAGGAGCATATTGATGGCACGACGCTCCACACCCCCTGATGACCTCACCCAGTGGCCACATATAGATGTTAAACAGCATTGGAGAGATGATCAAACCCTGCGGAACCCCACAATTGAGGCTCCACGAGGCCAACTCATGCTCCCCAAGCTGAACTCTCTGAGGACGGTCCCCCAGGAAGGACCGGAGCCAAGCCAATGCCTGACCACCGATTCCCAGCTCAGAGACCCTCCTCAGGAGGATATTGTGGTCGACGGTATCAAAGGCGGCTGAGATATCGAGAAGGACCAGCGGAGAAATTTTTCCCCTGTCAGCCTCCCTCAAGAGGTCATCTAACAGGGCGACCAATGCCATTTCTGTAGCATGGCGCGGCCTGAAGCCGACTGAAATGGATTCAGGGCATTTGTTTCCTCCAAGTGCACCTGAAGCTGATCAGCCACCACCCTCTCGACCACTTTACTCATGAAAGAAACATTGGCGATGGGCCTATAATTGCCAACATTGTCCGCTGCCAAGTTAAGTTTCTTTCGAATGGGCTTGAGTGTCTCCTTGAGGGCAGGAGGAAAGCTGCCCTCCTGAAGAGACCCATTAATTATCGCTGTAGCCCATTCAGTTGTTGTGGGCCTGGCTGCTTTGATTAGCCAGGCCGGACAAGGGTCAAGGGAGGAGGTGGTAGCCCGACAGCGAGCTAGCGCATTGTCCACAATGTCAGGCGTCACATTGCTTCGCTTAGAAGAAACAATGTTTCTCTTAGAAGATCTTAAGTGGCCTGGTATCTCATTAAGCATCATTTTGTGAGAAGACCCAATTGTGATTACATGGGGAACTGCAGACAGTTGCTTGCAGATATTTTGACATGGATTTGAAGCAGAGTGGCAGGAAGCAAACTCCATGTTTTGGCCTAACATGGGACAGCGTGCTGAAGCTCATTTCCCATAGCGGCATCTATGTATTGGCAGTGAACTGGAGGCTTTTGAATTGAATAGTTAATTAGATAAAGAGTAATCAACCACAGTGGTGTGCTGAAGAAACATTAGACTTTGGCCAGCATGAAAGGAGCTTGGTCAGCTGATTCCGTGAAAAGAGTGAAACAGCTCACCAAGAGAACACCAACAGCCTGAAAATCAATGTAGAATTCTATTGCCATTTAGACATTGTGATTGTGGCTCACCCTCACTATAACAGGAAGTTTTATAGAAGCTTATTGTTCATAATGACTTCTGTCACTTTTATTCATAACACAATGTAATGGTTAAACTACAGTACTGCAGCCCAGACTCTGCTCACAACCTGGTTTCAGTCCCAGGTATCCAGACTGCAGTTCGCTCAGCCTTGCATCCTTCCAAGGTTGGTAAATTGAGCACCCAGCTTGCTGGGGGGAAGGGGCAATGTGTAGCCTGCAGAATTGAATTGTAAGCCACCCAGAGAGTGCTTTAAGCACTATAGGTCAGTATATAAGCATAATGCTTTGCTTTCTAACATTCAAAAAAATTGATTTATGGAGAACCTATCAACTTAAGCATCATTCAAGTCTATGCTCCAACAACAGATGCTGAAGAAGATGAAATTGAAAGTTTTTATGGAAGCATTCAGGAGGAAACTGATCTAAACTGATTATGCAAGCGTCCAGGAGGAAAACAAGACATGCCTCTAATCATAGGTTACTGGAATGCAAAAGTAGGAAACAAAGTAAAACCAAATGTCCTTGGAAAATTTGGTCTAGGGATCAGAAACAAAGCAGGAAAATGCCCCATAGAGTTCTGCAAAGGCAACAATCTATTTATTGCAAATACATGCTTCAAGGAAGTGAACAAACTGCTGTAAACATGGACATTACCTTATGGTCAATATAGACATCAAATAGAGAATATAGTTGGAAGCAGGAGATGAAGAAGCTGTATACTCTGTGCCAAAAGACCAGGAAACAATTGTGGTACTGATCATGAACTGTTACTATCCAGCATCATAGTAAAATTGAAAAAGAATACTAAAAGCCACTGTCTCACCAGTGAGTGCTACAGTTTCCTAAGGCAGTTACTGAGAAAGGAGTGAGAGACTTTGAAAGCGCAATACAGTCCTTAATAGGGCAAAAGGTCACCTGCTCTGCTCCATACTTTCCATCCTTTATCTCTCCCCTGTGCTTCCTTTTCCCTGGATCTAAAATTTAATTAATGCTTTTGCAGCAGAAAAAGCAAGGAAGGCTCATTTATGAGGCAGCAGTTATACTTTCCTCATTCAGTTCATATTTACACATTTGTCTGAAGACAATACATATTGCTGCTTTTAGACTCTTCTGCCAAGAACCATAGAATCATCATTATCATCACATTAGAAATGTCAAGAACAGGAGAGATCATACAATGATGTGTTGAAAGGTAGTGTAGAATCAAAATGTAGAATATATAACAAGAAGGTATGAACTGAGTAATAGAGGAGCTACATCATTATTTTTGATGGAAAGTCACGAAATATAAGGCAAAATAGAAATTTTGGTGTGTTTTAAAGTTAAAATGTAGACAAAAATATGAAAAAGAAGGATTATGTTTCAAAATAAGACTACAAAGAAAGCAGACATGTGTGTGCTTCCCAATACTTTGTTGTAGGCTTTGAAATGCAGCTGATCGTGTTGAAGAAAACAGATCAGAAACTCCTCTTAAGAATGCTTCCTGGCAGGCTTAGTTTCAATTTATCCTTCTTTGTGATCCTTTGCAGACTAGAAAGACTCTGATTTCTAATTCCAGAAACAGAATAAACATAAAATGATGAAAAGGATAAAAATTGTGGGTGAACACACTTCCTTCCTCCTCCAATTACTAGAAAGGTTGATTGTGTATTAGTTAATCCAGTGTGTAGGCAGAGATTTATAGGAATTTGGAAACAGATCATCCAAAGAATTAATTTACCAAGAAGTGTAAAAATGGATTTATCTATAACCCTATAAGGAAACCAAAGTATCATGTTCAAAAGTGGCTTTTAGCTTGTGGTGACTGGAGCAGCAGGAGATATTAAACCACACAGCATAAAAATAACTCTGTTTCCTATTCACTTTCCTTACAATATGGAAGATACAGTGGCAAAGGCATTCCTGTTAGCAGGCCATCTCACCTCCACTCAGGACCCGTGGAGTTTTGGACTGCGAGTTCCTCAGTAGACCTGTGGGACATCTAGTTAGAATTCTCACCATGAGAATTCAAGACAAAAGGAATCCAGGGCTCAGAAACAAGAAAGCCAGACAGGGGGGCGTAGAAGGAGAGATCCAGACAGTAAGCCCAGAAGATGGAGAGTGACTCCTACAGGAGAGGGAACTAAGGAATATAAGGGAGGCAACAGAGGTGGGAAGACAGATATCAGGAGAGGAGAAGTTGGGGCAGGGTTCAGATGAGTAACCCCCCAACTTGAGATTTGTAGAAGGAAAAAGAGAAGGAAGAGCTTGGGGAGATGTCATGGAAGAACTGGACAAAGGCTTCCAGGCAGAATAGAACCCTGCCGAGGAACCTTAGCACCTCCATCTACGAGGAGGACCCTTGGACTGAGGTGTTGGTGCAGATGAGAGTGACCAATGGGAAGGGGAGAAACATCTCAAGCCCCATCTTCCTCCTTGGCCTCATTATTGGAGGGAATAGAAGTCTATGTGTGAGGGACCCAGGCTTGGGGAACTGACAGAGACCCAGCTTCAACACTGGTGAAACACCACCAGTGGGGGTGTCAGTGCCAACTCTCAGCCGAACAAAAGGAGGAGATGGGAAGGTATTCCCATTGTTGCCATCAGTGTGGACATTATCAACCACCCTTTTTGTGGGCCTTGGGGTTTAGTGTGACAATAGGAAAGGGTGAGCTGACAACCCCACCCCCGTCAGGTGTTAAATAACTTGGACTCAGGAGAAGTGAAGGGAACTAACCTTGAGAAGGAGAACATTGGCTTGTTACTGACCCCTTCCCCTTCCTGGATTCATAGAAGAGGCCACAGGTGATTCTGAATAATAATATCATCTGTAGTCTCATTTATGAATCGAGGAATGGAGGAAGGGGCTTCTGCTGACATGACCAGGGCTAGCAGGGCTCACACAGTCATATTATGGATAATCCAAATAATTAAAAAGATAAATGTTCCCCTTGACATTTAGTCCAGTCGTGTCTGACTCTAGGGTGTGGTGCTCATCCTCGTTTCCAAGACATAGAGCCAGCATTTGTCCGAAGACAGTTTCCATGGTCACGTGGCCAGCTCAACTAGACACAGAACGCTGTTACCTTCCCACCGAGATGGTACCTATTTATCTACTCACATTTCCATGTTTTCAAACTGCTAGGTTGGCAGGAGCAGGGACAAGCGACAGGAGCTCACTCCCTCGCGTGGATTCAGTCTTATGACTGCTGGTCTTCTGACCTTGCAGCACAGAGGCTTCTGTGATTTAACCCGCAGTGCCACCACGTCCCTTGCAATAAAAATAATTAATTTATAACAAATTCAGTTACTGTCTTGTCCTACTTGACTCAGCCCTAGACTTCATTGGATTTGGGACATACAGAACTATCTATCAGCAGGATGGAGAGATGGAATGGGACTACCTGGGACTTAGTTTAATGTGAAGTTGATGTCTAAAACATATAAAGAAATATATTGACATTGGGAAGTAAATAGAAGGCAGCATATTCAGCACTGAGTGGAAGCACAGTAAATACATAAAATCTCAGAAGTCTTTCATTAAGGTCTTCATATTATATAGTTTGAATGCTACTTCATAGACATATTATTTGTCATGGTAAAAGAACATATTCCACACTCCATATTCATTTTCAATTTTTCTAGGAAAAAATGGCTTTGGGGGGGAAAAAGGAAAAAATCTGTCTTCCCCCCCCCCCCGTTTTTCCATTTTCCCCCCAGGCCTTCCCAACTCTACACCTGGAACTGAGAATCAGAGTTTTTCATATGTGTTTGATTCCAGATCCTGTAATATGTTAACATCTTATTCTTTAGCATCATCTTTGCTCTGTTCCTGCCTTTGTTTTGATTTGTTCATGCCTTACTCCCACACTTTGCCTCCTTTTGCATCACAGGAACCATATAGTTTCGTTGCCTCAACAACTGCACTGCCTGTCAGTGTGTTTCTCAGCCCAGTTCAAACTGCTGGTCATGACCCATACAGCTCAGGTCCAAGCTGTTTGAAGGACCATAATTCCCCATATAATCTTAGGGGAAAAGGGAAGGCAAGTCTCTGAGATCTTTGGGAGAAGGCCTTCTCTCAGTTTTACCACTGTGGCAGACATGTTTAGTGAGGACCTGACAGAAAGCATTTTCCGAAATCACTCCCAGTCTGCAGAATCCCCTGCCTGGCCCCTTCCTCACAGTCCTTCCACCAGCAGGTGAAAACTTTCATCTTTAAATTGACTTTAACCTCTAAGTGCCCTGGCAGGGCTGCATTTTTTTTAAAAGGGGGATGGTGCTTATTTTTATCAGAATTTTTAATCAGACACTTCAAGTTTCTTTTAACATTTTAAACTAATGGTGTCTTAAACATTATTTTGTTTAATAGACATAGTTTTTTTTAAAAAAAATGTGTGCTGCCTTGTGTTCCTTTATTGGAAGGAAGGCTGGTTATAAATAAAGTAAGAAATAATAAGCAAATAAATCGTGACGTCCTTCTAGACTTTAGTTTGACCACACTGGAAGGTTCCTGAACATGAATTGTTGTCCTCTGACTTACTCTTCTTAGAATGGAACTGCAGGCAATTTCTGGACTTCTCAACATAGTCTAACAAAGGTTTCTTTTCCCACCCCCGAAAATTGACTCACGTTTTGTGTTACTGGCAGGTGCAGTGTTCTGATGGACAGACCAGTTACTGTCTGCAAGAGGCTCTCCAAGGTTCTCAAACAAAGGTCCTTCACCTCACCAGCTCTCTGATCCATTAACTGGAGATACTGGGACTGAACTTGGGACTTCCACTATCCTCCACAAAATCCTACTTTGCTGCTCCATCATTGTGAGGAGGTGATCTTAACCTCTTGGAGTCTGTGCTAGTGGCTGAGGCGGCACTGAGTCTCTCATTGCTTGAGTCTGGAAGCAAAACATTGCTCCTGATATTGCCTGAGGACTGCCGTGCTGCCTGCCAAGCAGCAACATTCAGCAGTAACAGCAGAAGCAGCAGCAGCAACAGCTGTGGAGACAAGGGTGGTGGCGAGATGATGAGACCACCCCATGCCACTCGGAGAATGCCACCAATGACGAAGAACAGACCCTCCCTTGGGAGAGTTCTTGCTGTCCTGTTCCACTCTGTGCTACCTAGCTACTTTTACAATATACTTTGGTAATGCCTGGCTGAAGTCCTCAGGTTCCAAGCCTGAAGCACTGTGGCAGAAGTAAACCACCACACACAAACACCCCAAAAAGCTCCTGAGCGAGGAATTACTGCCCTGCAAGTGACAAAGGCCCACTTGGGACAGCAGCTCCTCTTCTCTTTGCTGTTGCCATACCTCTTCTGGCAGCTTCAGGGGCTTTCCCACTGCTGCTTGTTCCAGATGGAACAAAACAGGAAGCACCCTTTTTGGTCAGTAGTTTTGCTTCTCCCAGGAACTCACCAACTAAAGTACTAAGACAAATGGCAGAGTCAGTCTTGGTTAACAGAGAACAAATTCCAACTACTGTAGTTCTAACAAGTTGGTAGGTGGCAGTCTGTGCATGTCCTTCCTGAGGACCAGCCTAGATAAATAGAGAGACTGTTCGTTATCAGAATCTCAGCCACCAGCTGGTGAATTAGTCAAAGCAGCTGGAACATTATGAAGGTGTGAATCCATACTAATGGAGGGACTACCATCCCTGATGAAATCAGCGGGGTTCAAGGGAGTCGTAACAATTCTGAACCAATCTGCTGCCTCTAATTCACAAACACACAATATAAAAATATACTGAGGTTTGGACTGCCTGTGGCAGAGATCCAATATCCTTGGGGTGGGGTGGTGAATTAAAGTTGCTTGTGTGTAATATTTGTTCTTCAAATGATTGCCTGTTCCCTCCTTTTGTATTCTGTTGACACAGAAATGCTGAGTTGGTGTTTATTTTGGTCCTGGCAATGATGTTGAAGCCAAAGACAGGGCTGAAAGGGTAACTATGGCTGTGGTTGACATTGCCACAAGAAGCACCTTCAGATCCTGGGGGAGTTAGAGATGGAGGGCATTTTGTCAGGAGCATTGATGGCAGAGATTACTTTCTCTAAAACATAGGGTTTTAATCATTGCTCTGATTACATCTAGCTTGATGAGAAAAAGACTAATAGGCCTGAGAAGCAGAGGCATTATGTTCTTCCCTAGGACCAATGAGGCACTTTTCATGTCCATCTATGAGTGGAATTTTGCCTTTATGATTAGAACAGTTCTTGAATAATGGTCCTAGGGCCACACAGGCAGTGGGAAAACAAAAGGTGCAAAAAAGACATAAACATGTAAAAAGAGTTGTAGTAGGATATGAAAAAGGAATATAGAAAAAGCCTCCACAAAACAAACAATTTGTACAGTCTAATCCTTTCAGAGGTGTTACACTGTGTATAGCTGCAGTGGCAGATGAAGCAGAACTGAGAAACATCTTCTAACACTTGGAGAAAGAAGGGTGAAGAATTGGCCTGAGCAATAGGGTGAATGCCACTGATCTCCTGCTGGCCTAGGCGACATCATTTGATGCTCTCCAGCCATTCACATGACATTTTCGGTCAGCTGTTGTATCCTCATCACTGAGGTGACTTAAACAAGTTACCTTGGCAAGGCAACTGAGCAATGTGAGGTTGCATACATCTCAATTACATCAACACCCATACTTCATCTGGGTTCCACTCTACTCTCTTGCCATTTTGCACCCATTCTGCAAGGCCATCTGGGTTACTGATTTGTTCTGATTTTCTGCTTCCTGGGGAATTAGACGCAGGTAGTTTGCATTAATTTGCATTCATTCTGTATCTTTCCAAGAAATCATAAGTGGATAGTGCATCATAGGAAAACTAATCTTGAAGTGGAGAATTTTGTGGTGGTTCACATTGCTCCATATGCTTCATGAGTAAATATCGTGCTGCTTGTTGTAGCAGAATGTGCAAACTTTACAAGACTTAGTTATTATTATTTATAATTTATTGGATTTATACCCCGCACCATCTGGCAACCAGGACACTCTGGGCAACAAGATAAACAACACAATTATCAAAACACGTTAAAATTAAACAAAACATACATTCAAATGCATATGATAACCAACAGGATAAATTAAAACAGATGGCTATGCAGGTGGTAAAAAGGATGATGAAAGGGTGGTAAAAAGGAGGCTAAGATCTCAAAAACTTGATGCCCAGGGAAAGCCTGGCGGAAGAGCCAAGTTCAAATACAACATATGGGAAAATGCACAAACCTCTGTTTGCTGACTTTTAGCTTTTGTTGTATTCACTCAGATATCTTTCTAACTACAAGACACGATGCACATGTTCACATGATTAAACAATGGATCCATTTTTCTGCACCCATTTTTCACTTTCAGCTTCCTTCAAATTCATTCAGATGTTTCTTAAAATAAACTACAGTATATTCAGCTTTGAAGTCAGAAATGGCAGAATTCCAGATTTGGCAGAATTCACTTTTGCCAGTTGAAAGTTAACAACACGTCACGGGTCTTGTAACTTTGTGTTATATGTACAAGGGTTTTATGTCCTTAACTATAAGGGACACTGGAAGTCATGGCCACCTGACCCTATATATCAGCTAGACAAGGAGCAGCAGAGAGAACTTGTCTTGCTCTTCCTTGCTGTGTTGGGAGCCAGTATGTTTGTGCCAAGGCAATGTATAGATCTTTAAATTGCATTCATTTATTTTATTTTCATCCTACCTTTCTTCCAATAAAGAGACTCAGGGTGGCTAACAAATATTTAAAACATACATAACTTTTTTTAGCAAATAAAAGCACACAGTTTCTTTAAAAAATCAACTAAACATATATTAAAAGCAGTGAATATATATAAAAATACTTAGAACAATTTAAAAGCAGATTCAAAAAAGGTTAAACAGTACAGCATCCTCCACAAAGTAGGCTTTCTCTCATTTCTTTACTGGGTTTGCTGTGAATGTAGCAGGATCAAGGGAAAGATCTTCCCCAGTTAGCTCAGTGGTCTAGCTATCAGGCTGCCAAGCCATATGTTGGGAGTTCAATTCCCCACTGTGCCTCCTTGACAGGGGTTGGACTCGATGATCCATAGGGTCCTTTTCAGCTCTGCAGTTCTAAGATGAAGATGATGACTTCACAAAACATGGATAGGCTTATACAGAATAATCATAAAGGATTATAACCAGCCTTTTTATCTGCAGGTAAGAGAGCAACCATTAATTATATAAACTGATGTCTTAACACCTCTATTTTCATTGTTTGCGACCTCTCTCAGATGTCCTACATAAGACAATGGTGCATACATGTGATCTCACTTTTGGTCTTTTTCCTTCTCCACATCCTTTAAAATAGCATATGCTATATGAAAATATGCTTTGTATATCTAATGAGCGAAAGAAAGGTTACTTACCTGTAACGATGGTTCTTCAAGTGGTCATTCTGTGAATTCACACAAAGGGTTAATACCAGCGCCAGCGTTGGGCCTCTCGGAACGTTTTCTAGCTGCAAGAGAAAAGTAACAATGTTTAGGACTACCCCTACTGCGCACGCCCAGCCTAACCGTCCCTCAGTTCCATTTGTCCGCCATAGGCCCTCGAGTCAGAGAGATGCCAGTGACAGACAGACAGAGGGGAGGCCGGGCGGGATTGTGTGAATTCACAGAATGACCACTTGAAGAACCATCGTTACAGGTAAGTAACCTTTCTTTCTTCATCGTGGTCTTCTGTGAATGCACACAAAGGGTGATTAGCACGCTTACTAACCGGATGGTGGGCTGTCACTGAAGAGCCGATGCTAGCACTGCCCTCCCGAATTTGGTCTCCTCTTTTGCCCTCACGTCCAATCTGTAGTGGGTTATGAAGGTAGAGGCATTAGACCACGTAGCGGACCGGCAGATGTCGGGCAGGTCGACGCCACGAAGTAAGGCAGTGGAGGAGGCAACAGCCCGGGTGGAATGGGCTTTAAGTCCCTGTGGAGGATCTCTGTGGTTGAGCTCGTAGGCAAGGGCGATGGTAGACACGAGCCACCGAGAGAGCGTGGACGGCGAGGCCGGGCAACCCTTCTTAGAGCCAAAGTGGCAAAGGAAGAGTCTGTTGGCCAGGCGAAAGTCTTTGGTCCTGGATACGTAAAAAGCTAAGGACCGTCGAACATCGAGCATGTGGAGCATGCGTTCAACATCAGTCGTCGGAGACGGAAACAAAGTCGGCAGAATAAGTGGCTGGTTGACGTGGAAGTCGGAGACCACCTTAGGAAGAAAGGAGACGTCCAGGTAAAGCATAACCTTGTCCTTAAAGAACTGAAGAAAAGGTTGGTCATGGCGGAGAGCTGCCAACTCGCTAGCTCGACGAGCAGAGGTGATAGCCACTAGGAATAGCGTTTTTAAAGAGAGCATTTTGAGGTCACAGGTAGCCATAGGTTCAAATGGGGGTCTGGATAGGGCATGCAGAACCAAATGGAGGGACCACTGAGGGAGTGGAGGACGAACGGGAGGTCGGAGGTTAGAGAGACCCCTCAAAAACATCCTGACGGTAGGATGGGAGAAAAAGCGGGATGAGGGAGAAGCTCTGGGCTGAAAGAAGACAACCGCAGCCAGGTACACCTTGATAGTAGAGATAGACAGGTGGAAATCAAACAGGTAACGGAGATACTGCAGAAGTGTGGAAAGAGACACAGGTGAGGAGGTGAGATCCCTCTGCTGGGTAAATTTCAGAAAGCTGTTCCATTTGTAGGCATACAAGCGAGACGTGGAGGGTTTGATGGCATTGGTCAAGACCTCCTGAATTTCTGGACGATCCTCCACGCCGTCAGATGGAGCGTGTCGAGGTCGGGGTGAAGGACTTTGCCTGCTTCCTGGGTCAGTAGGTCTGGCCACATTGGAAGGGTTACTGAGTCCACAGCCATGCTGACTAGAGTGGGAAACCACACTTGGCGAGGCCAAAAGGGTGCGATGAAGATGGCCGGAGTCATCGAGCGTCGGAGTTTGATCAAGGATCTCTGTATTAACGGGATCGGTGGAAACATGTACAAGAGACCCTGGTTCCATGGAATCATGAATGCGTCGCCGAGCGAGTGGTGACCGAGACCTGCCCGGGAGGCATAGCGGGAGCATTTTGCGTTGTGAGGGGATGCGAACACGTCCAGCACTGGGGTCCCCCACTGGTTGCAAAGGTCCTGGAAGACCAGAGGGTTCAACTCCCATTCGTGAGTCTGATAGTGAAGCCTGCTCAGAGTGTCGGCAAGTGTGTTGTCCTCCGTGGCTACATGGATGGCCACCGGGTAGATATGATGACGGTAACACCATTCCCAAAGGAGGATGGAGAGATACAGGAGTGAATGAGAGCGGGTTCCTCCCTGCTTGTTGACATAGTGCATTGTGGTAGTGTTGTCCGTCACTAGCTGAACTCCGCGGCCGCGGAGGAGAGGGAGGAAGGACTTGAAGGCCTTGATAACCGCCAGCAGTTCCAGGTAATTGATGTGGAACATGGCTTCTTGAGGCGTCCAGAGGGCGTGAATGGTGCGGCGCCCGCAGTGCGCCCCCCAGCCGGACGGACTGGCGTCCGTTGTAACTTGAACGGTGAGACGGAGTGGACGAAAGGGCCGGCCAACCGTGAGATGGGGTGTGTACATCCACCACTGGAGTTGTCTGGTGAGCTCCGGGGTGACACGAAGGCGTTTCCTTTGACTGTCGATCATGGGGTCGAAAAGGGTGAGAAACCAAGATTGGAGCGACCGGAGTTTGAGGCGAGCGTGCGCTAGCGCCGGCGTCGTAGAAGACATCAGGCCGAGGAGGTGCTGGGCATGGTGGGCTGTCACCCGAGCACCGGGGAAAAATTTCCTGATGGCTCGTCGAATCTTGTGTATTCTTTCCGGGGGAAGAAAGACTCGACCCTTTATAGCGTCCAAGCAGACCCCTATGTATTGAACTGTCTTGGAGGGAATGAGCCGGGATTTCTGATTGTTGACAGTGAGACCGAGATTGGAAAGAAGATACAGAATGAATCTTGTGTCTTTCAGGGATTGCCTTCTCGAGGTGGAGACTACGAGCCAATCGTCCAGGTAAGGGTAAACGTGAATGCCCCTGAGACGAAGGTAAGCCGCCACCGGAGCCATAACCTTGGTGAAGGTCCGGGGAGCTGTGGACAGACCGAATGGCAGGGCCTGGAATTCGTAGACCGTGTCCTGAAAGATGAACCGAAGGAACCTGCGGTGGTCGGGGTGAATAGTGACGTGAAAGTATGCGTCCTTTAGATCTATAAGGACGAACCAGTTGCTCTTTTTCAGCAAGTGCATGATGGACTCTAAGGTAAGCATCCGAAACCGTCTGGGTCGCAGGTAAGTATTGAGGAGTCTTAGATCGAGGATGGGTCTTATGCCTCCTCCGCTTTTTGAGACGGCGAAGTAGCGGGAGTAAAACCCGCATTGTACGTCGTGAGGTGGTACTGTAGAGATGGCCTCTTTTTCTAAGAGGGATGATATTTCTTCCTCTAGCGAGGAGTCGAAGGGAGAATGAGTAATGAAACCCAGCGGAGGAGATCTTATAAACTCCAGCTGGTAACCGTGCTGAATAATTTTTAGAGCCCAAGTGTCGTTTGTGATGACAGACCAGTTGTGAAGAAACGGTTGAAGGCGGGTGGTAGGTGGTGAGTGGGTGAAAACGGGGGGCCGAAAGTCAAAGATACTGTTTTTGTTTTCTGCCAGGTGGCTTAAAAGGTTGGCGGCGATGGGGCGGACGAGGGCGGTATCCCTGATAGCCCTGGACAGAAGAAGAGGACTGGCCAGAGCGCTGCTGAGGAAGGTGTTTGTAAGGACGGTATTGTTGGGAAGATTGATACTGTCCATAAGATTTACGCCATTGAGGGCGTCGCTGTCTAGATTGAGTCTGAACAGAATAAGACTTAGCAGTTCTCTTAGCCTTATGAAGGTCCTCCAAATGGGAGTCGGTCTTTTCGTTGAACAGCCCGGTAGCGTCGAAGGCGAGGCTTTCAACTTTTGACTTGACGTCCTCCATTATGTCCGCAGAACGGAGCCAAGCATGGCGCCGGATAGAGATGGCAGACATGAGGACTCTGGCAGAGATTTCTGCTGCATGTCTGATGGAAAGACGTTCATACTTGGATACCGTCTGAGCTTCCTCATATGAGTTAAGAAAAGCTTGCCTGGTGTCTTCAGGTATCATTTTCAACCCAGGCAAAAGTTTGAGCCACAATTGTTTGTGATAAGCTCCCAAAACAGTTTGATAATTTATGACTCGAAGTAGCAAGGTGACAAGGGAGTAGATTTTCCTGCCGATGAGTTCCAGCTTTTTACCCTCCTTGTCGACTGGAGTAACATGAGCTTTGGCCGAAGGCCTTGAGCAGCTTGTTTCAACAATGAGTGAGTTTGGAATGGGATGCTTGAGCAGAAAATGAGTATCGGCCCCATGAATCTTGTAGAAGTGTTCTGTGCGACGAGGGACATTAGGTGTAGCCGCAGGCTGAGCCCAGAATTCCTTGATGGCCTCCATAACTACAGGCACAAAGGCTATACTGGGGGGAGCGGTACTGTCTCGTTTTATGTCTCCAAAGAACAAGTCTTCTCCCGGAGGGGAAGGGAGATTCAAGTCCAATTTAAGCGTCTTGGCAAGCCTGGACATCATCTGAGAGTAAGAAGAAAAATCCTCAGATGGAGAAGGAGCGTGAGTATCGCCAGTATCGGAAAGCACCAGATCACCCGGAGGTAAATCATGCGGTGGTAAGGGTGGGGGTGGCTCCTGATCGGAGTCAGAAGACCGCTCCGTGGACACCTCATCTGGATCAGAGGAGAAGACGTCCCTCTTCTTCCTTGGAGGGGGCTTCTCGACGTCGACCTGCGTTGTCGGGGGTCGAACGGGGACCACGGTCGGTGCCGAGGTGGGAGGGGCCGGTTGCGGTGGAGGGGCAACCGGTACCGGAAGAGGGTGGTCTTTGGCTCGAATGGCCCGGCGTCGGCGTCGAGGTCGGGTCGACTCCGAAGAAGAAGAGACATATATGTACCGGATCTTTTTGCGGTACCGGTCTCGAGAGGCGGATGTCGACGACGAAGGAGGAGACCGCGAACGGCCGCGTCGACGTCGATGGTGCTTACGACGCTTAGGGCGGTCGGAATCCGCCGAACGGGAAGAAGAGGACCGACGTCGGTGCTTGGTACGACGTCGATGAGAATGGTGCTTCTTCTTAGAGCGTTTACGCTTAGAGGATTTCGAGTCCGAGCGATCGCTAGAGTCGGACTGAGTGGAAGCTCGATGCCTCTTCTTCGATCGTTTCTGTCGAGGAGACTTCGACCTCGAGCGGCCGGAGGACGGGGACCGACTCGGGGAGCCATGCTTCTCCGTGCGAGAACGTTTGCCTCGAGGAGATTTAGACCTCGAGCGCACAGGTGATCGAGGTATCCTCTCTCGAGGAGATCTCGAGTCCGAGTGTACGGACGAGATCGACACGGGAGGCGACCCCTGGCCCGCAGGAAAAGGGCTATGTGGGGCAGAAGCGAGGCCAGTAGTGACGGCGACTAACTGGCTCGGCGTCGGGGAAGACCTTCCCGAAGGCGGTATCACTTCAGTACGTCGAGCAGGAGGAGGTGCGGGTGCCTCGGCCGAGGCCCCGAAGCGCCTCGACAACTCCTCAAGAATTGGCGATGGGATGGAACCCGAGCTCGGAGAAAGTGGAATAGATGTCATTTTAAGCTGGGCGGCCGCCTTAGCTTTGGACGATTTCGACGGCTTAGCTTTCGGAGCCGGAGGCTCGGGTGAAGCAGGAGCGGCCGATTTCGACGACGCGGATTTCTTCGACATTTTGGAAACTTTGGAGACGACTGAGTGAACAGGAGCTGCTCGAGAAGTGGAAGCCATTTCCCCCTCAGAGGGCGCCGTGGAAGACAACGTTGACTCCCACAGATGAAGTTTAAGGCGCTGTTGGCGAGCCTTGAGAGCGGCCTTAGTGAAGGCTTTGCAGTGTGGGCAAGCTTTGGGATTGTGCGACTCGCCCAAACAATACAGGCAAGTATCGTGGCCGTCTTGATGGGGGATTTTGCGGTCGCACACCACACACCTGCTGAACGGCCCTGAAGGGGACATAGGGTAGTAAGGAAACCGAAACGACAAGTCCAAGGATAAGGCAGAGCAGTCCAAACACAGTCCGAGTAAGCCAGAATATACACCGGGTCGTCAAGTTGAAGGGAAAAAGCGCTAGGGTAGTCCGTGAGCGAAGCAAAGGTCAAAGCCAAAAATCAGATAGATCGCAATAACGCAGCAATAAACGCAGCTAAGACGAGAGGCTCCAAACCGCTAGGCGGAAAAATGGAACTGAGGGACGGTTAGGCTGGGCGTGCGCAGTAGGGGTAGTCCTAAACATTGTTACTTTTCTCTTGCAGCTAGAAAACGTTCCGAGAGGCCCAACGCTGGCGCTGGTATTAACCCTTTGTGTGCATTCACAGAAGACCACGATGAAGAACCAAAGCTTTCTAAAGTGCTATGTAACATTTTGCTGATCCTTATACTGTAAAAGTATTTTTGTAACTGTCATTGGTAAGGATATTGAAAGCCAGTGTAGTGTTGTGGAGTGAGGGTCAGGCCAAGACTCGAGATCTGGGTTCAAATTCCTGCTTGACCATGGAAACTCACTGGGAATAGTATGGATGAAGGCACTTCTTAAATATCTCACATATCTCAAAAACACTACTGGGGTTGTTTTAAGTTGGAATTGACATGATAGCACATACCACACAATAATAAAAGGATTGCACTTTTTTTTAACACAATAGCCATAATTTAATAGTTACCAGGAAACAGTTGCTAACTTGTATTAGTTGTACTTTGAACATTTTTCTGTATGGGCCTGCTTAGATGTTTGCAACCATATAGACAACAAACTTCAGCTTTCTGGAAATTTGAAAACTAACTTGAGGGTCTCTTATTTCATCCTGGCAAACAAGTTAAGTGAACGCTGACTAACACATATACGTTCATTTATCATAACTGCAACTTTAATGGAAGACTCAATGAAGGACTGCAACAAACATCCTCAGAGGGGCATATTCTACAAGTAAAATGAATGTAAAGGTCTGCTGTGAAAACAGGGTTGCATCATATGTCTTCTTGGAAGATGAGTCATGCCAACTGGACTTCTTTCTTGTTAAGATTAAATGTTTTGCTACTCATTCAAGTAGACTACCGTAATGCCCTTTGTGTGGGACTGCCCATGGAACTACTACAGAGACTGCTATAGGTCCAGAATGAGGCCACCAGACTTCTGAGTGGGGTCAGAAAATACCAACATATCTCCCCCATTCTGGCTGCCTTACATTGGCTACTTGTTCACTTTCGTACCAGTTTCAAGGTGATGGTACAGTATTAACCTATAAGGTCCTAAATGGTTTGGGATCTCAATATCTGGCAGAGCACCTCCTTTCACTTAGGTCTGCCTAAGATCATAACAGGCAGGGCAGCTGAGAGTTCTGACCCCAAGAGAGGTCTGGAAAACAACTACCAGAAATCGGGCCTTCTTGGTGGTAGCCCCACAACTATGCAACTCTCTTCCACCTGAAGTCCACCTGGCCTCTTCACTGGTCACATTCAAAAAGCTATTTAAAACCTGGCTAATTAGACAGGCCTTCCCTGAATAAACAACACCCTGATACAATAGTGCCCAATAATACAACATCCATCATACTGCCATGTTCCATGTTTTATATTTTAATGCTTTTAATTATATTTATTGTATCATATTTTTATCCTCACTGCACGTTATGATTTTTGATTTGCGACCTTAATGTATTGGTGTCATTGTTATTTTGCTACTTCGTTGTTTTGTGTTACTTGTTGTAAATGGCCCAGAGTGGCCTTGGCTGCCAGATGGGTGGTATATTAATTAATATAAAATAAAATAACCACACCTGGATGACTGAGAATCTTCACAGACACCTGTCTTCTTGTTTCGTGTTCAGGTCAAAGCAGATCTAAATTGAAAAATCAGTTTTTGTTCAGAACTGTGGAGTGCTGGGGACAAAGTTAATGTCATTGTTACAAAATTCCCCTCAGTTTTGCAGTTTTGAAATGAGACAGCTTGCAATAGGGGTGGGAAGCTCTATTTCAGTCTTTGGAATAGCATAGGAGCAGCTGTGATGAACACTTAGATCAAATATGGTCCCAGGCAAAACTCTCCTTGTGAATTTTTTTGGGAGAAGTACAATCTATGTTACCTTCTGATATCTCCTACCACTCCTTGTTAACACTTTCCAAAGGTGGATTTTCCTTTAGGAAAAAAAATCCTACATATGTGTGTTCAACAGTTTTGCATATATGTATCTCCAGGTATGGATGTCATGAGTCATACATGCGAACTATACTAAGGCTTTTTGTCCACTACCTTTTTTTTTTCAATGACAGCAGCAAGAGTAGGATTTCTTTGGCCTGCACTAGCTTCTCTTGGCAACCACTACTTTATTCACCACATAATTCCTCTCTGCATGATGCTATGCTATTTACAGACATTCTGAAGGGAGAATGGTGGCATATGCCACTTTTCCCAACATGGTGCCAGTAGAAAATACCGCCATCCCAAAAGCCATTGTGAATGACATCATGTGCTGTCTCAGTGTGCTGAGGATGAGACATGTAAGGCTACTAATCAGCATGTTCCTCCATTATTAACTGCAATAGTGATACCAGCCACCAGAGCAGAATGTCTCATGTTATACAAGAAAGCAGATGTTGCTATATGATGACATCAGCAAGGGCCTACAGTACAGCCTTATTACACTAGATAAGCTATATAGATACAACGCAATCAAGGAACACATAATTAACATGGTATTATGACAATATTCAGCTAATCAAATTTGACTATGGAATTATTCCACCAAAGACAAACAAAGACTGTTCAAAAGAGCAGGAGGCAATGCTTCCTCCTAAGTAGGAACTTTGCAGGGCTTGGAATAGCATTCAGAACTTCCAAATTATCTGTATTATAAATTATGTTTCTGTTCCTCTGAACCAGGGGGACTGCAAATGAGGAGGGGAAAAACAACACTTTTTGAGGCTGTCAAAACTGGTCAAGAATATCAGTAAATATTCTTGACCAATTAGTCCCAGTTAAAAATCATAAAATGAAAACTAGCATCAAATAAATTTCTTACCTTTGATCTTTGGCTAAATCACTGTACCTTTTTGTTTCACCTTCTCTCCCTCCCTTCCCTGTTGATCTGTCTATTATGGCTATGTTAGTTATGATGCTCTCTAACACAATCCCCCTTTGGTAGATGTGATATTTTAACTAAATAGTAACCAATTAACATATTTTTAAACACCAAGAAAAAAAGAGTGTGGTTTTTCAAGCGTAAGCCATGAAAACGAGGAATCTTGAATATTAAAGGAAGAATATCAGTTAATCCATAGGTCACAACAAGAAAAAAAGATTCAAAAGGATGTGCCCCCCCCCGCCCCGACCACCCCTTGTGGTGGAGATTCTTTTCATTCTATGTCAAGCACATCTACTTAAATTCCTGGAAGAGTCAAATGACAATGGTTACATGTGGAATACTAGTAATACATTTATTTATAATTTATTTTTCAACCATAAAACCGACAAAGCATGGTCCTGGTCTATGCAATAGGAAAAATAATAATAAAAAGTAACTTAAAAAAAATCCAAATATCACCAGTATCAAATAATACTAATTTCAAGATTACCTGAAATACAAAGAAACAACCAATGTGTCTATCTCTATAAACTTTAATTAAGAACCTTGCATTGTAAAGCAGATGATACAATATATAGTTAGTTGTGCTGACAACTGTTGGGACTGAATGTCCCAGTAAAATTTGTACAATTGTGTGCAACAATGTAAATATGGAATTAGCTAATTAATATGACTGATGAAACCTAGTTTGTCCATTATGAAGGTTAAATTAAATAAGTGTGCTTTGACTGTCCAAATTGTCATCATGCAGACATGGTCTGGTTTTGTTCATGTGTTAGCAAATTAAAAGGCATTCATGCATTTTGGCAATAGTAATAATAACAATTGTGTTTGCAGGTTTGTATAAAAATGACTGAAACGGCATAAAAACTGAACCAAATTGAAATATATCACAGAAGGCTTCCAAGGCATTAGTTCCTCTTGCATGAAGACATTTTAGTTTCTTCCAAAGAATTACACAATTCATGAAACTTAGCATGTGTAGATTTTGACATTCTTCTACATGGAAATCATCATTTTCACCTACTTTTTAAAAAAGTTTCAACAAGTAACAGTCAAAATGAAAGTAATACTGTATTACTGATATTTTTCATGAAGATTCTAGATTTTTAAAATGTAAATTCATAGTACAAAAAATCATACAAATTAATGAACAGGTGCAAATTACTGGCAGGTTTGTTCTTCCATCATGTAGACAGTATTATCATGGGCATCTACAGTATTAGTCCTAAAAAGTTCTATCTCTAAAGCAGCTAGCGAGGCTGTGTTAATAAAATATGATTCAAAGCTTATAATTCTTGAAGCATCAGACATTGCACTATTGCTTGAGCCAGCTGATTCAATATCACTTGAGTGGTGTATTCCCTCCCCACCCCCAACATTCACACCAAACTCCCAACAGACCAGGGATTCTGAAAGAAACAGAAACTTTTTTTCTTCTTCAAACAACTTACAGCACAGAAACAGTCAGAACAAAGACATTCTGTATCTCCTATGGTAATTCTGGGTTTGGAGAAAACAAACAAACAAACCTAAAACTTACAAGCAGGCAGAACAGTTGAGATCTGACTGAATTTTATTAACATATTTCTCTCTTTTGGGATCATTAAATAGGGGGAAAATCACATTAGAACTTTACAACTCTTATTTACAGCTCTAGGAAGTAGAACAATATTAATTTATTGGAAAATGTAAATCATTTTCCTAATGGTTAGCCTTCCCTAAAGTAAGGCAATATATGCATCACAAAAAAATACATCTCAGTTTTGCTATGTGCTACTTGTCTTTTTTTAAAACTTTATATTCCCTTTTTTATTCTTATAGATGATTTGAGCTTTAAGTGCCACTTTAAATACTCATTCTGTTTTAACATTGATTCTATGAAGGAATCATTTTTCAAATTTCATTGTGTCATTTTTTTTTTGGCTATTTTTAAAAAGGTAGGATGCTTATATAGTCTTGGGATTTAAATCTTTTATTTTATGCTAGATGTGGAATTGATTGAATGTGCCAATAATATTTGGACATAGTGAAATATTAGAAGTAAATTTGCTTATATAGCTATCAATATCACTTACCACAATATAAATCTCTTTGAGACTGAGAGGAATCACACTTGGCTTGACTAGCATTGTTTCTAAATCAACAAGTTGAATTAAAACATCATTATTAGATTAAGGTGCTGGAAAGTCCTTTACTGTGAATACATGTATTAATAACCCCAAATCTACCTGAAATAAAATCCATTGTTATTGAACTTGAAATCCAGTGTTCTCAGCCCACATTTTAGTCACTTCAAGAAAAAAAGCTGCACAAAAAATGGGTGCAATGTGTTTGCTTTGACTGTATCTCTAAAAATCTGAAAAGTCGTAAATGACAGGGGCCATTCAAAAATATGCAGTACACAAAACGGATAGGATAGTACGGACAGACGTAGTTACTCCTACATATACCACATACAATCAACATTTCAATCTCTATTATGTTTTCACAATTTGTTATTAAAGTTAAAGCACCTATGTGTGGTGATTTTACTTTTACTGTACAGCCTATGTTACTGGATTTTAACACTGTAACTTGCCCGATTGGACCGAATCATGCAACTGTCGCAGATCAGCACAAGTGTTTTATAAGGCATAATTGGAACAAGTTAAAAATCATTCCTCAAACTTTCAAAAGTTGAGTCGCTTGATGAAGGGGTTCCTGAATGCCTCAGTCTTTCAAGTTCATAGTTAAATCAAGAGGATAATTTGCTTGGAAATGTAATTTATTTGGCTTAGGATGGTGCCACAGGGATCAAAAAAGAAGAATTGAAATCCTCTCTGGTTGGAAGGTCCTTTGCACTAAGTCAAGGACATGTCACATCCAGCTACATTCAGAATCCCATGTAAGCAAGGATACCAACAGCAGGCAGCAATAAACCAAGACAACTTGGTGATATTCCAGCAGCAGCTCCTGGAAATTAAACATATTTTTGTTAGTTTGTTTTAAATAAAGAGGCAGCCATTATCTTAAACACTACCTGAAACTACAGGTAAAATAAACCTACTCCTTGAGATTCACTTGCTAAGGTTGATATGATTTTTTTGAATATTTGCCAGAATTGACCCAAGTCCTGGACCCAAAAGGAGAGCATGTATTTATTTTGGAAAAAAAAATGAAACATTAAAATGAAGGAGGTCCATTTGTTTCATTTGTTACTATTAAAGAAACTACTGCCAGAACTTTGTTATCTGAACTAGACTATACAGCTAGCACATAATTACAAAGCAGAACTCTCTTGGGAGATACAAGATTATCTGTGTTCCAACAACGGTTTGCCTCAGTTCACAAAGCTGTCTGGAATGTTGTATATAAACGACTGTAATTATTTTCCTGAAACTACAAGATAAAAGCCTTCACTGGAGAAAGACAATGGTTTGTCTGTGAGTTATATTCTTGGAATCTCTCAGAGCAAAACTTTTCGCTGTGTCTTATCTTTTACTGCTGTCCAGAGAAGGTAAAAAGGTAAAGGTAAAGGTTCCCCTTCACAATTTTTGTCCAGTCGTGTTCAACTCTAGGGGACAGTGCTCATCCCCGTTTCCAAGCCATAGAGCCAGCGTTTTGTCCGAAGACAATCTTCCGTGGTCACATGGCCAGTGCGACTTAGACACGGAACACTGTTACCTTCCCACCGAGGTGGTCCCTATTTATCTACTTGCATTTGAATGCTTTCGAACCGCTAGGTTGGCGGGAGCTGGGACAAAGCAACAGGAGCTAACTCCGTTGTGTGGATTCGATCTTACGACTGCTTGGTCTTCTGACCCTGCAGCACAGGCTTCTGCGGTTTAGCCCACAGCGCCACCACGTCCAGAGAAGAGACAGCATAAATTTTCTTTCCAGGAGTCTGCTAACTACAGTACTTAAAAGTGATTTATTTCACACACATCCTGACAATTAAGACAATCATTTAGACAATCATATGAATCCTCTTGACAATTAAGACAATGATTTAGGCCTTTGGTCCATGAAAAGTAAGAAACACTAATCTAGAAGGAAACTTTTACTCTTCTAGCCCAAAGGCTGAGGAATAGTCTTAGGGATTATGCATGTTTCAGTAGTTCTTATGTAAACTGCAGGGAGGATTGAAAAACACACCTTTTTCAAGAGCCATTTGGCAAAGTTCTAATGCAAGCTTAACTTCCCTTCTTTTGACAAAGCATTATATAAAACCTAAGAACACAGTAGGGATTGAAACAATGCCTGTCAAATTCTTCACTCTCACTAAGCGATCTATAAACCGAAGATGCCTCATCTCCAGCCAGACTGAGAAACAGAACCTTCATCTTCCTAAGATCTGTAATTTGCACAAAATATACCCGCCATTCTTCTCCTTAATGAAGCAAAGCATACATGCAGAAAGAGCAAGTACAGGAGGATTGACTGATTGTCAAGAAGGGCACAGAACATCCATCTAGGACTTCAAATTATTGAACAAACCAGCAGCCACCGTCATTTGGGGCAATTCTTTCAATTTGCTGCATTGTGTGAATTGCACAGTTTTGCACAAAAATGGGTGATTTTGCAGGAAACATTGTTCTTAACAATACAAAAACTCTTATTGAAAATGTAATTTTTCAACACCAGAAATGAAGGGGGAAAGCCACTCGCAATTGTTGCCATGTTCCAACATTTTAGCAATCCATGATATGGCAGGGCCTGGTGTCTGCGTGTAAAACTAACTCCCCGCTGCCACAAAACATGCCCATACCTAAAAGAAGGGATGGGGAATTAGACTGCAAACTGAGTGTAATGCTCACCGACTGATGATACAAAGAAATTACAGTGGCCCCAGCTCACACAGAGAGGGTAGACTGTAAGAACAGCTGCCTCAGAGTAATATTTTCTAATTTTTAAAATCACTCCTTCCTTCTGAAGTATTAGAGAGGACTAATTGGAAGTTGGGCCACCTGATTCTCAGCCATCAGGAAAAAAAAAATTCAGTTCAGTTTCATTCCAGGTCTGGAAGTTTTCTCTACCAGGGTCAAAATAAGGTCTATAAACAATTATAGCTGAGTGACTCCTAAATGCGATTGCCTCAGTTATGGGGTACATTTCCTCACAATCAGTTGTGATCTGCAAGAATTTATTCTGATGCCTTTCATGAAAGAGATATGATTAGCCATCCAGATGAATCAGAATTAATTTTTTTTTCTCCTTGCTGTTCTACTACTTAATTGGAAGGAAAGGGGAAGGAATCAAATGTACATTTGAAAAATAATTTAAGCTGACTGCAATACAGCATATTTTTCTTTAATATAGAATGACTGATTCTGTTGGATGCTTGTTCTGGAAGAATTTTAGTAGAATAGGAATAGCATATAGTCCACAGAAAAAATGGAGATATATACTTGAAATTTCAAATTTGTGTTTGTGTGTGTATACAACACACACACACATACACACAATTTTATTTATTATACTGTATTTTAAAATCTACATACCTGGAATTCTTGTGTTTGTGTGTATATACAACACACACACACACACACACACACACACACACACACACACACACACACACACACACACACACACACACACACACACACACACACACACACACACACAATTTTATTTATTATATTTTAAAATCTACATACCTGGAATTCTTACTTGAGCTACTTCTCCGTCTCCTCCTTCACTATGCACTCGAACCTCAACAACATATTGACCCTTAAGAGGAGCAGGAACCTCTATATAATGTTTGCCAGTTTTAAATAGTGTGCCATTGAACTGTCCATCTGGTCTATACAGCACCTTTTAAAGATAAACATAACACAGTGGAAGTGGTAAGTCTAAAGTTCAGTTCACACATACACATGCCCCATTCTAAAAATAAAATCCCCATTAAGCACTGTTGTTGTCACATGCCATCAAGTTACTTCCAACTCATGGTGATCTTATTTGATATCTAACTGCATGTGAGTGAGTTGTGTGAAAGTGGAAGAGAGAGAAAATTAGATTATAATCATATTGTTGAAAATATTGTATTAAAAACTTTTTTCTTCCTATGTAGTTTTCCAGTTTATATGATATGAGGAGAAATGTGTTGTGTTTTTATTTTAAAGACAACTTCCTGTACCAAACAAATGGTCTGAATTGTTCTGATCCAACTGATGGTGGTGGTTGTCATTTTTTAAACAAAGAAATATCCAAATCATGTGTGTTTATATTTTTAAAACTTAACAGGAGCAGAGAGATTCAAAACTCCATGTGTTTATATTTTTCTGCCTGACAAAAATGGCCTTCTCTATCTTTAATGTGGTGGTGGTGATGGCAGTATTTAAGAGATGACAGCATAGCTGATCATACAAACCCCAAATCATACTTTATTTATTATGAGGAGATTGGAGATAAATAATTATTATTACTCTCATATGCCAGCTGATTTTCTTTTCTTTTGCTGATGATGTGTTTAAATTTTTTAAAAAATGAAAAGGCTGGGCATCTTCACTACAGATTAATGAGAGTAGAGTGGGAAATCACACTCAAAATAATGAGTATTGTTTAACTTTCTATTTAAGTTTGCCATTCCCTTTACTGCACAAATCAGTGAAGGTGGTGATAGGTGGAGATCCTTACAGGCTGAGCAGTACCCAAGGCAAAGTAGCACCAACAAACTTTGCTTCCTTCTCATTGTTTCTGTCTATAAAGCATTAGTGGGAATGAGACAGACAGTGGTCAGAGATTGAGAACTACCCGGTCAACCTCCTATTCCTATCAGCAACACAAGACAGCAGAAAATGAAAGCTCCTCCCACTGATTTTCTTGCAGCACTCTTTAGATCAAAACTCCTGAAGCTTGCTTTTCCTTCCAAAAAGAGGAAATACATTAAGGATCTCTTGCCATTGCCACCTGCTCTGATCCTCAAAAGAACAGACCCCGCCCCTCTTTTTTTAGCCACTGAAAATGTGTCAGCTAAGACTCCAAGCATGCTTTAGCAATAATTGTATGAATCAACCTGAAACATAATAGATAATAGCTATGGTGGTAGCTGATTTGCACCTCTGTTTGAACAAGAAAAGGAAGAACTATGGCCAAGAAATGTGTACTTCTGTACAACTATGGATGACTCCATTGATTTTAGTTTCTTCCGATTTCCCATTTTTTCAACCTTAACTTCAGTTTATCCAGAATACTGAGAATTCAGTTCATCTAATGCTTGGCATATTTTTTAAATTTTGCATGAAAATTCATATACCTATTGTATGTATTTCTCCTAACATATACTTATTTTATGCCACTTCCAATAATATACAGGTTTTAGCAAGCAATTTGGCTTAATGTTCATCCATAGAAATTCATTCATTCTTTCTTTCTTTCTTTCTTTCTTTCTTTCTTTCTTTCTTTCTTTCTTTCTTTCTTTCTTTCTTTCACTTGTATTCCACCCCACTTAGTGACACCCACTATTCTGGGAGGTTTGCAAAATAAACAGCAAACTCCCATCCAGCCCCAAACACCACCCACATATAAACCCGAAGAATATAGTGATGACAAACTCATAAAAAATAAAACACCCCTACATTTAAAAAATTGAAAGTTCATAACAGCAGGGAATATGTTCTTGAAGGTCACTTTATAAAGTTCTCTCTTTGGTAGTTTCCTAAACATTAGGAGGATGGAGCCTGGTGCACTTTATTCCACAGAGAAAGAACCACCACTGAGAAGGCCCAATTCCTCATTGTTATTGGTTTGGTCACTCTTGGTGTGGCCTGTCATAACACTGTGGTTTCAGAGGACTGTGTAAAATAGGGAGCTGTTTTCTAGTGGAGCCATTCTGACAAATAACGAGGTCCTAAACTGTTAAGAGCTCTATTTTATACAATTTTGAAGGTAGTTCGTAATAAAAAATATTGTTAAATGGGGTCCCGTGGGTATGGGGTGCACATTAGAATTTAGTCTGTAATAAGCAATATTATTTGTATTATTTGTATTTTTCTTGTATATTTTTTTCTGTTTGTTTTGTCTTAAAAAATAAAAAATATATATTTTAAAAAAGAGCTCTATTTGGCACAGAAACTAACAAGGAGCCAGTGTAGGCAAGCAAACATTTCGACAATATAACATTTTGAATACACTTTTTGGTGTGTAAACCTGCTAGCAAATTCCCAAACATAATCATCTTTTGGTTTATATACTGGTTTGAAAGTACAAACTTTTAAAATGTGAACTAAAATAATTCTTTCCTATCTCTACCTCTATGCTATTTAATTTTCATATCTTGCACAAACTTACATTTAGATGAAAACTTCTAAGAGTTAGAAAATAGGATGTTTCTCAGACTTTACTACCATTAATAGTAAGGAGGTTTTGAAGACAGTTTCATGAACTACTGGATAGCTCAGTGATTTTGATCTCTGGCTGCAGAGCCAGAAGTGGGGAATTAAATTCCCCGCTCCGCCTACTTGACAAGGGCTGCACTGGATGATCCATAGGGTCCCTTCCAGCTCTGCAGTTCTAAGATGATGATGATGATGATTATAAGCTAGCAGGTTATTGGTCTAAAATGATGACAGCTATTTATGTGCTAGATTGTTCTTTTCTGTAGCTACTGATTTGAACTTGATCAGTAGCCTGGTGGCTGCACTGTTTTTCAATCACTAATTACCCTGATCATTAATAGAAAAGCAGAGTGAGATATCATATTAACTAAAGCTACACAATAAGGCCAAATCATTTCACTACAGATCTTACTTTATATCCTTTCACGGTGGATTCATTAGACTGTGATTTAACATGGTCCCATGTGATAACGTACTTTGAACCAGACCGTACGGCACTGATAATTCTTGGTCGTTGCCTTGGAGCTGAAAAACATGACATGGCTTTTATTCCAACCACTAATGTTAAGCCTTTCTTAACCTACAACCACATCTTGCCTTGTGTTCTCCCCCTCACCCCCACTCTTTCTCCTTCTTAAACATGCATAATTATTTTCAAAGTTGTCAGTTCTGTCCTTTAAAAAAAGACTTTGTGGCTGTTACTGATAATTGAAAAAAATCATTGCAGTATATTTTGAGTTTAACTGGAAGACGCAGAATCTAGATCTAGATCTTCCAGAAATGTAATGGTGGTCTCATAATGTTTGCATAACTTCCCATAGCTAATTGTAGACAACTCACAGCATGAAGAGGCATGTCTCCTTCATGTGCCTGGATTGTACCCAATTGTGCAACCAAGATGGGTCCTGGCACCTCATCAATTAACTGCAATCAGTTTGCACAAACCTGAACTAAACACCAACAGGATTCTATTATTTTTCTCTGTCTATATAATATGCCATGCAACTGGAAATAGAAGCATCTTTATAGTAAAGCATAGTTGTACTTTTACTCCACAAAGAACAATTTAAGATTAAGTAACTTCAAGAAGTATCGTGAATGTATAGCATTCACTATTAAAATAGCATTTGCTTATAATCCACTTTTTCAGCATCCACGGGGGAGCTTGAAAGCGATCATCTACATATATGGGATCTTGCTGTACAATGTAAAATATATATACTGTATAGAGCACAGAATAATAGATTGAAACAGACAGAATGTATAAACACGACACAAGAGAATAACAGAGTGAAAGAGATAGAATGTATCAATACATAAAATAATTCACTCACGTGCTTTTTCTGTAACAAAAACCAAAGGGGTACTGGTAGGTCCAAAGCCTGCTGTATTGAAAGCTGCCACATCTACATAGTATTGGGTGTCAGGCTTCAGGTTTTCTAGCCTTACCGAAAAATTCTGATTGCTGGCTTGTACTTTATTTGCAGCTATTTCTTTTTCATGACTGGACCAGTAACGGATCTGAAAACAAGAAGTGTGGTTACATGTGAAAAGGTAAAATGCATTTCGAACAAGCTTGCTATTTGATTACTGCCTTTTTAAAAAAGCAAATTATTCCTTGGAACAGAGATTTCAAACCTGGCTCAGATTTTGAAAGAAAATACATAAATGTTCCATTCTATTCAGAAGGCCCTTGGAATCAAGCAGCCCTGTCATGCAGATGACTGGGAACATTTGGACTGGCAAATCTTAGTTATCATAAGACTTTCAAACCAGAATCCTGAATCCAGAACCCAGAATCCTGAATCCTGAATCACAAGAAACTACAGAGGGTAATATACAGTAAACAGGCAGAAAGCTATACAAGAGAAGGAAAGACAGAAGCAATGAGGAATTTCACTCATTTAAACATTGTCTCTTTCCATTCCAAAGTTGTTTTGCCATATGTGTAAATGATGGGACTTCTTTCCATAAGTTTGAAGGAAAGAATGCTGTCCTTTGGGACTCCTTTCCTCATTAGGAGGAGGTGCTGCCATTTTGGAAGTTACTTGCTTTGTGAGGACAGGCACACCTCAGTCCAGATGAGAAAGAAAATAGCAGGAACTTCTCTCACAAACCTCACAAAAAACTACAATGTGACGCTAATGAGCAACAGCTAAAGGAATTAAAACACACTTGGACATAAAAAGATATATGGGGAAAACTTTGCCTCTGTATCTACACTAACCTATGATGGGGTGGCAGATTTGAAAGTACTGTGGTTGTGCTGGTGTTGTATTAATTAGGCGTGTCTCCTTTCTTTCTTGGTTTCAGCTAGGTCTAGGCTAGTTTTGTTTTGAATGGTATGCCCATGTGGTTTAGAATATTGGCTGCTTCATTGAGGACACAAGTGTGTGTTGCAAAAGTATTGATAATATTTTAATGTATGTTTGTTGCTTACTGACTCATTGCTCAAGAATTTTTCTTAAGTATTGGTTTTAACATTTATAGATTTGTTGTAACATTATTGCTCAACCATTTTCTGCATTGTCATTGAAATGACTGTATTTCTATTGAATCTGTATGAAGCTAGTTGCTTTAGGCTTCCTTTAGGAAGTCAAAAATAAGCCGAATGAATGGTGTGATTGGTGAATAAATACATGTATGACCACATGGCTGTGAGGCAAATCTCAAAGTGGCATCTGTCCCAGAAACATCAGATAGAGTAATTTTCTTCAGGACTGTGCAGTAATCCCTTTGAAAGAAAATATATCCAAGATCAGATAAACTGGGGCAACATTATCCTGTAACCACTCAGAGATAGTTGTTGAGGAGATCTCCTTTTCCAGGGATGTCTAAAGAAATATACAAAGGCTCCCAGTTTCACCACAGCTGCAGTTTCCACACACTCTCCGTGTAAAGGAGGGATGTCTGCAAGTGACACCATCTGCTACATGTGCAAGAACCCTGATTTTTTGAGATCCCAACTTCTGTGGAGAAACTCTATGTGTAGCAGAAGCTTTCCTCTTCAACAGCCCCTCTCTTCAGACAGCAGCAGGTAGAGCATGAGGCTAGAACCATCTCCCTGCTCCTGCTTCCAAATCAACACTCATGGATTGTCTGATTAGGACTTTAATAACTGCTGATAGATTAGGAGCTCTTTTCCCCATGCCTTATAAACCCATGATCATAAGGGGGGTTCACATGCCCTGTTATTCTTGTGTCATCTGGTCCTACTGAAGGAGGCACAGGCTTTGACAGCACATCCCATATTTATCTATGCTTCTACTGCTGTGAGAGGGGGAAAACGTGATCATTCCAGGGATGATTATTCCAGGCACCCCCTATCTGTCTTGCTAGATGGGAGGACGATTCCACCAGGGGCATCATAACTCCTAGCATTCCCATTCACACCCCTCACATTTCATGATGTTTCAGTGGGCATAGATTGAATAGATCCATGTGAATATCTTTCTAGAAATGAGTAAAACAAAGAAACAAAACAAAAATCATTTGCCCAGCAGCCTCTACTCCCATGTTGTGAAGTATGGTCAATCTAGATGCAAGGAGTCTCTTTAGCAGATGAAATAACATGCATGTTGATGTTGCTCCTTTCAGAAAGGAGAGGAGAGTCCCAAAGGACTGAAAAGCCCCTCCTGCCTTCTTCTGGAGAAGTAGCCTTTTATGCATAAATCAGTAACTATGGAATCCAGTTGGTAGTTACTATTAAAGTAGAACCATCAGTGGGATGGAACTGACTTGCCATTCAGCAGTTAGGAACTAGGAAATGGATTTAGGCCATTACATCTGTGGGTTTTGTTTTTTTTAACTTCATCATGGAACTAATTGGTATTTTTAGATAGATTAAGAAACAACAACAATAAGAACAAAAGGTGATGGAGGAAAACCCTAATTATTCGAAGGCTCTTTTGTTATTTTTAATTCACGTGAACCTTCTGAATGTGAGATCGGTTTCAACTGAGTGCAATTCAACTCTTTGCAGTGCTTTTGTATCTTATACTTGCTACTCAGCTGGCACTACTCACTTGATATACTTTACTGAACAAAAATGTATTCTTTAAAGCTTACCTCATACCCTGTAACAGCTGGATTGAGAATATGCTGCCAAGAAACAGAGGCTTCTGTAGATGATCGGACTTTTACGTTCACATTTCTAGGTTTTTCAGTAGGAGCTGAAAAATGAATGTGAGTCAGTGGTGTCATATCAAATACAGTTACTTTGAATGAGGCATATTGCAAGTAATTTAATGATTCAAAATTCTTCCCACAGTATTCCCAGTGAATGCAGAAGAAACTGTAATTAAAAACAGTGCAAAATCAAGTGTGAGATCTATATTTAAAAACAACTGCTCCCTATGCTGTGTGAATTTGCTATATCAGTAGCCATGTTGGTGCTATGTAAATGATATAGTATAAAAACCACATACAGCACATAGTTTTAAATTTACTTTCAGATGTACCTAAATACCCATAGATATATCTTGTTTTCATGATTAAATAAGATGTTAGGTTATTTGTGAACATAAAGCACACAAACCAGTCCACTGTTTATAGAAAATTGATTTGTCCAAGCAAAGATCAATGCTGTTTTGAGGATCTTTAGTAACAAGTTATAACAGACAAGCTTAGGAAACCTTTCATATACTTCATTTGCTAACTGGACATCCAATCAACTATGCATCAAAAATGTCAGTGTTCAGGGAAGAACAGTTACTTCTTTGATGAACAATGTCAAAGAAACCCAGATCATCTGGTATGGACACCATCTTTAAAAATTAGCTTTCAAGCAGCACATCACATTTATAATTTTAATGTAAAATCCACAGTTGTACAGGGATGGCCCTCATTACTTTTAATGTAATGCTCAGACAGAATAACTGACAGCAAGTTTTCACATTGTGATTATAATGAATGTGTAGCAGGCTTGGGTGCCTGAACCTTTTTACAGCATGTTATCTCTATTGGGGTAAGCTTTTCAACACAACGTTCTCTGAGTTCAGGATACGTCTCATGAACAGAAAGAATCATTGGGGTGATCTAAAGTTTTCTGCCTCTGAAGATACATGAACAGTGCAGACTGAAAGATTTGTCAAATATATTATATCAAATATTATAGCTGAGCATAGATATTAGAGAAAATACCGCACATTCAAAAGCTTCTGATAATATGCTTGCAGAGTTCACATTCATTATCTGTAACATTTACAGTGGCAATATTTTGTCATCATGAAAGACTGATCAAAAGGGGATTTACCTTATCTCTTTAGTGGACCACTAGTTTCTGAATTAAAATTTTAACACTGTATTTAAATGTTACTAAAGCAAGGCAGTCAATTGACTGAACATTTTAAACATATCTGCCACAAACATACCCACCTGAGAATGATGGTCTTTTCCTACTAATTTATTTTTACTTGTGGCTGTAAATGATTTTGTTTAAGCATTTAGGACACAACCCAGTATATGTATCATTTAGAAATTGCCAGGCACAAAAATGAAAGCGCTTCTTGGAATATTGTATGCTTAAAATGCAGGAATCACTATCCCAAAATGTGGTTATGATCTCCTATGTAGACATCTTTAAAGTGGAATTAGACACACCCAGGGAAGAGGTGGCTATCAATGGCACGGAGTTATGAAGGCTACAAATTACCTCAAAGAGAAGGGACAGTATACTTCTGAATACCAGTTGCTGGGAAACAGCAGAAGGAAAGGGCTATTGCCATCATTTTCTTGTGGACTTCCTAGAGATACCTGGATAGCTGCTCTTAAATGTGTATGTTACATTTTTATCTATTCTTAGCTCTTCCAGGAAAAGCTGACATGTAGAACTGCATACACATATAGGTTTTGTTAGAGAAGAACAGTAACTTCATTATTTCATTTCAACTATTTTCTATGTCATTTCCTTTTTTGCTGGTCAATGACTGTAATAAAACATTGATGATGATGATGATGTCATTTCAAAGTGGCTTTTGTTATATGGTAAAATGCAGGAAAAGCTGAACAAACAAGCATTCAAATATTATCTCCAACTCATTCATTCTTATCATAGACTGTAAATTATGTCATTGATATTCCCATTTTCCTTTTACGTACAGCAAAACCATGATTTGTCCTATGAATCAACAACAGTGCACAAATCTGAGTATCTACAAAAGTGATTTTAGTGCTGTGCCCTGAGGATATCATTTTACCCAAATCCTCTAGGGCAGTAGTTTCCAACCTAGGTAACAGGTTGCCCTTGGACAGCAATTCCCAGAAGCCTTCACCACCAGAGGTGCTGGCCAGAGTTTCTAGGAGTTGCAGTCCAAGAACACCTGGTTATCCATGGCTGGGAACCATTACTCTAGGGAAAGGTGAGGTTATGCTGCTATTTCTCCAGGGTAGAGTTCACTGCTAGTAACAGTATCACAGACAAATTTTGTAGAAGCAGGCACAGGGAAAGGTCAGAAGAGCAGCACCTTCCTAGGCAGCCTGGGAAACATTTTCCATTCCAAAAAGCTCCAGACGTAAGGAAGTCCTGGGGCATGTCAGCAAGAGCTTTGTTGTTGTTGTTGCTGGTTAGTTGTTTAGTCATGTCCGACTCTTCATGACCCCATGAACTAGAGCATGCCAGGCCCTCCTGTCTCCCACTGCCTCCCGGATTTGGGTCAAATTCATGTTGGTAGCCTTGATGATACTGTCCAACCATCTCATCCTCTGTCGTCCCTTTCTCCTCTTTCCTTCACACTTTCCCAACATCAGGGTCTTTTCCAGGAGTCTTCTCTTCTCGTGAGAGGGCCACAGTATTGGAGCCTCGGCTTCAGAATCTGTCCTTCCAGTGAGCACTCAGGGTTGATTTCCTTCAGGATGGATAGGTTTGTTCTCCTTGCAGTCCAGGGGACTCTCAGGAGCCTCCTCCAGCACTACAATTCAAAAGCATCAATTCTTCGGCGGTCAGCTTTCTTTAAGGTCCAGCTCTCACTTCCATACATCACTACAGGAAAAACCATAGCTTTGACTGTGTGGACTTTTGTTGGCAAGGTGATGTCTCTGCTTTTTAAAATGCTGTCAAGGTTTGTCATCGCTTTCCTCCCAATAAGCAGGTGTCTTAATTTTGTGGCTGCTGTCATCATCATCTGCAATGATCGTGGAGCCCAAGAAAGTAAAATCTGTCACTGCCTCCATATCTTCCCCTTCTATTTGCCCTTCTATTTTATGGGGCCTGTGGCTATGATCTTGGTTTTTTTGATGTTGAGCTTCAGACCATTTTTTGCACTCTCCTGTTTCACCCTCATTAAGAGGTTCTTTAATTCATCCTTTAATTGAAACTGTAGTTGTAATTTTTATGATTTTATATATTTTTATACTGTTTTGTTTTATTTTGTAAGCCGCCCCGAGTAGACATGGTCTAGAGGGGCGGGGTAAAAATCAAATAAATAAATAAATAAATAAATAAATAAATAAATCCTCACTTTCTGTCATCAGAGTGATATCATCTGCATATCTGAGGTTGTTGATATTTCTTCTGGCAATCTTAATTCTGCCTTGGGCTTCATCCAGTTCAGCCTTTTGCACGATATATTCTGCATATAAGTTGAATAAGCCAGGGAACAATATACAGCCTTGTCATACTCCTTTCCCAATTTTGAACCATTCAGTTGTTCCATATCCAGTTCTAATTGTTGCTTCCTATCCCACGTATAGGTTTCTCAGGAGATAGATAAGGTGATCAGGCACTCCGATTTCTTTAAGGACTTGCCAAGTCAAAGGCTTTTGTGTAGTCAATGAAGCAGATGTTTTTCTGGAACTCTCTGGCTTTCTCCATCATCCAGCGCATGTTAGCAATTTGGTCTCTAGTTCCTCTGCCCCTTCGAAATCCAGCTCCAGGATTTTAAGCATAACCTTGCTAGCATGTGAAATGAGTGCAATTGTATGATAATTGGAGCATTCTTTGGCACTTAAATACAGTGGAAGAAAAATTGGCAAAATGTCTGCAGTGTGTTTTTTCATATGTAAGTGGATGGAAACAAGAGAAGAAAATCACACATTTTCACAGAAAATTGCGTTATGAGAAATTGAGGTTAAACTCATGTCAACTCATCCATCTATAGCTTAATTGTTTATTCAGATGTCACCAATTTAATCTTTAATATTTGCATGATACACTGCCAGTGAATACTGCAAATAAACAATCTGCCTGAACTGGAAATATTTCTTAGAATGGCAGCAAAACCCTTCTTATCTCACAATTTCTACTCACCATCTTGGGCAGAAAAGATGATAGCAGTAAGGCTAAATGGTCCTTCCCCTTTGTTGTTAAATGCTCCCACTCTCACTTGATACTTCGATGAGGGAGGCATTGTTTCATCTTTATGGACATACCGGCTTGCATCAGCATGTGGAACTGTTACTCTTTTCCAGTCCTTTTGATCAAAAGACTTGAAGGATACCACATATCCAAAATTATTACCAAAGTGATACTCTCTTGGCAAAGGCTGCAAGGTAAAAAAAAACATGAAGATGAAATGCTTTTTAAAACAAGGTTGGAACCATAAAAAGACTAACTGTAAACTCTCCCAACATCCAGAAGGGCTTCACTCAACCCAGAAGAAGGGTCTTGTAATTCAGGGCTTATGGTAACCTGGTCATTTTAATAGAATAAATGTTTTTCAACTTTGCAGAAGCCTCCTCTAAAGTATGGGCAAAACCATTTTTATCTGCATGGATTATATTCCTTTCTGTACTCATGAAATGAATTTTATTTTGTTTTTCATTCTTGCTTCAAATCTTTTCTATGATTCAGAGAGGTCTAATTTGTACATGGAAACAAATTTTGATGTGCACATGACCTAAGACTGCTGTGGGTGAAAATGCATTGATTGCATCATTTATTTGCATAGATGATTCTATCCTTAATTCATTGAGTTTACTGCACTAATTACAGAAAGATTAATCTATGCTATGCATTTTGTCCTACTCTGTGTGAACAACCTTGAATAATTACAATACCCTCATATTGTATTCACACAGGCTGTAGTCCCAAATTCCTACAGCTGTCAGCTGAAAGAGAAAAGAGATGCTCTCAAGTGCATCCATGTGACAAAAGACATGATAGCAATCTTGAAAATGACCACTGAACATTGATATAATAATGTTGGCGAGTTAATCAGCAGAACCTTTAAGAGGCCAATGAAAGCAAATTATCTATAATTCTACTTTATTCTTCTAAACCTGCATCTACATATTACAAAATAAATATACTGTAATGCGGATTTCTGCCAAATTTCAGAGAGAAGGCAATCCTTGTTTACATATCATTTTATGGTACATAGCAGACACACTGTCTTAAAGAAGAAAGGTTTGTAGCTTTATGGCAGACTACATGCTTTCCATGTAAAAAATGCAAACAAAAATGTCAAGATTAATTCTTGGTTTCTCCATGTAAGAATGAAGAAATCTGCTGCCAGTCAACATTGACAGCACTGCCCCAAATGAAACAAGGGCAAAACTCAGCATGAGGCAATTTCCGATGTTCCCGTGAAAATGAATTAAGCCACATTGTCAGTGTACTCCTCCAAAGGAGAGGGAAAATACTAACCTGTAATCTACATTTAAGAAGAATGGTTAAAGGTAGTAGCATAGTGGAAAAAGCTTGATATACCTATTATTCTGCACCCAAAACAACATCTGGAAATAATTTAACAATGTTCTTGAATGTCTTGCCCTTTAGGCTTGATGAATCATAGTAAATATTCTACATGTGCCAACCTGTGTTACATTCTGTTCTCATGCCATGGAATTATTGGCATACCAAATGCAAAGTTTGCACATTTTAGAGAACAGACACATAGCTCTACATGACTCTAGTTATTTACCCTGAGCCATGAAAGTAGCTGTGAAAATGATTCAGAATGTACTGAAAAAGAAATCTTGCAAATCCAACTCACCTACTTTTGGGGACTAAATGAGTTACCCTATTTAGAATGGATGTGAAAACCTTCCATGTACCAAGACAAATAGCTGGCATATAAATCTGTTTGAGTCCACATGAAAGAACAAAGTGATCTTGTTTGGTACTCCCCAATCTTGCATGAGTCACCATCCCCCCGGTTATAATTTTAAAAATTCAGTCACAGTTGGAAATTACCCAAATCTTTGCAGTGCCAATGTAATGACTGGGGTATAAGCCTTCACTTGCAATACAAGATGTGTCACAACAATTTTTTATGCTCTTGGAAGTCAACAGTTGTCAATATTTTTTAAGATACTTTGCTTCCCCCAGCTTTACTATGTGTCTGTTAGTAGACCACTTTTTAAAAACAATAATATCAAACATCATTAAATGAAAGTATGGCTCTGATCCAGACTTCCCATGAATGAGCTCCCACTTACTGACATTGAACTTGAAAAATCTCTCCCAGTTTCCTCAAGTGGGTGTCCCTTTTGGGTTAGAGTATTTCCTCTGAACAGAAGGGATACTTTTGTTCACAAAAGAGAACATCTGCATCTAGCCACAAACATTCTTCTAAAATACTCCACAAAATGATGAAATTTGCAAGCTGTACATTTTGGAAATGTATGGCTTGGAATGTTCATCATTTTGAGAATAATAATCTTTTGCAAATTTAAGATAAAAAGGTCTCTGGAGTACATATCGCCCCCAGAATTAAATTCTGCTCTCAAGTCCAAACTGTTATACAATGAAAAGTCTTACAAAACCTTGGAATCAAAAGACTTGCAGGAAGTCATCAGCTTCATAGTTTTGAGAACATTTTTGAAGTTGCACAAATGGCCCTTTAAAACTTGGTTAAGTGTTATAAGCAGATAGTTCATAAGTGAAGTCACATTATATTTAAGTGGTTATTATCTGCATGTTTGTCTTATGAAAGATTCTAAATATATTTTACCACATGCTGAATTTAAAGAGTGATGAGTATGTTCTTCCTGACTCAATTCAAAATTGGTTTGATATTTATAAGCTTTCTCAATGAAGAGCCAGGAGAAAAAAGCATGCTTGTTTCTATGAATTCTCCTCTGGCACATAAATGCTGCTCAGGATGTTTATGTGCATATAAATTATCACCCATTCACCTACCATGCACCCACCCAATAGCAAGATCATAGTGGAGTCCTGCATAGAAAGTCAATGAGTCCCCCTCCCCCTGCAAACAAAACATACCTAGAAATATATGAGAGAATTTAAGGTTTGGATGGAAGACAACAATCAGGCACATCATTTGCAAGAATTAAGCAAGGTTAAGTTGACTAAATAGTGAAAATGCTTATCAGACAAAAGGCTGCTTGGTTAGGCTGTCTGACAGTTCTGATTCTGGGAAATCAACATTGAAAATAAAGATTAATATCAATTAACTTTTTTGCACATATCTATCAAGCAGTGGCTTTGGTCACTTCATCTGTTGAACATACATGTTTTAGAAGCCCATTCAACACACTGAGCCAGGGAAGAATCTGTCAGGAAAACATTGTGCTGTTCCTAATGTAGATAAAGATTATGAATTTGAGAAAATAATGAACCTAACCACATAATTTGGAATTCTGGGACAAACACTGATTTTCACTAATATTTTATATGTTTTCACATTTAAGATGAGTTCCCACTGATGATTAATTGAAGTCAGCCTCTTGTAAAGACATAACATACAAAATAAAAATTAAGATTACATAATTCTGTAGTGGTCCACATCTTTTAATGGCTACAATAACTGAACAATTATTCGTCCACTCTTAACAGAATCACTTCATCCACAAAAGAGTGTACAATAAGCGTAGCTTTGCCGTAATGCTTACCACCCATGTTATTGTCAGTTCTCGATTGCTGCCGCCCCCTCCTCCAACTTCAGAAGGAGCCACATTGGGAGCTAAATAAGAGAAAAGGAGAAATGTTTTCTCTGCCTTCATTATACAAAGAAACCATTATTTAATTACCTATTTCACCAAAAATGCAAATTAGTCCATTCAATTATAATAATAATGGTTTAAAATGTCAGAGAAAATCTCGGTGTTTGCCAAAAGTGTAAACTGTTGCCAGTGGAAGCACACCAGATATGCTCAGTGATGACCTAGGCTTGATTATAATTAAATGTTTTTCTTGTTTGTGTTACTCACATTTTAAAAAATTATGTATTAATTTATTGCTTTATTTCTTTAGTTAATTAGTCAATCAGTCAGTTAGTTTTGGCAACTGGGCATTTGGAGAATTTGTTATTTTCATGCCAAGAGCTTGCCTCAATAACTAATTCATTCTTGCTCAAACATATCAGTAACCACATCTACAGATACGTATGTGTTGCTCGTAAGAATGATACAAAGGATATTTTACATTGCTTTCCTCTACACACAATCAAAGAGGATTTGATTCTAGGCCCCTAAAGATGATGTGAGTTTCAATATTCCACCCAATACTGCTGAAAGCACTTTAATGATGGTTGCACAAAATAGAGGAACTGAACTGTCCCACACTTACTAACTGTGCCCTGCCCTGCCCCCCTCATTCCATCCATGTACTGGGCTTCATGTTCATATTGAACAGCCCAGGTAAGGACATTTTCACTGTGAAGTCTAGAGCGCATCTAAATGGTTTTTAGTGGTTTGGCAGCTGAAGGAAAAGGAAAAGCCTGTGTGCAGCATCTTAACAGGTCAAAATTAGTAAAGAAGAAGAAGGAGAAGGAGAAGGAGAAGAAGAAGAAGAAGAAGAAGAAGAAGAAGAAGAAGAAGAAGAAGAAGAAGAAGAAGAAGAAGAAGAAGAAGAAGAAGAAGAAGAAGAAGAAGAAGAAAAAGAAATATGAGAGACAGATCCTTCAGAACCCTTGGTATATCTCAGAGGGGGAAGGACATGTTAGGACAGGGCTTCATATTCACTAAGATTTTGTATAACTAACCTTTCCCAAAACTCTGCATCCCTGGTAGATAACAAAGATCTTTATAAAAGGACTCCCCAGGCCTAAAGCCTAGTACTTCTTTATAAAGACGCACACCTCTGTTGTGCATAAAGGCTTGTGATATTCCTAGAAGAGTAGATGTTGGCCTTTTAGTGTGGATGGCTTGAAAACAGCACTCACTTGATGACCTAGTCTGAGAGTCTTAAATTTGAAAGGTCCCTCATTGCTGGACTCACAATCAAGATAGTCAGAATTTAGAACCAACTTCTAAATAGGTTGTGCTATTGACTCTCTTGATTTCAGTTTAAGTCTCTATCTTTAAGTCACCATTGGAAGTTGGACCTATGATAGGCATAGGGGATCACACATCTACAGCCCAGGATGCACAGATCTAATGTCTGAAATCCAGTAGTAGGATGCAAGAAGAGTAAGCTCACTGGATTTGGTGAGTTAACATTTCTGTGATTTCCGTTGATTCAGTGGACATACTGTAGCAAATTACTAATGTATTTCAGCCAATATGTGTTATTTGTATGCTACAAAACCGCTTGTGATAATCCACTTTGTTTATGAAAATTGGGAAGCCAGCCATGCCATGCCTACCATCTAATATGCAGTTGGATCCTGCAAGTTCTTTCAGTACGAATATCCCTTCAATTCTGATCTAACATTTACAAAACACTAGAATTGTAAGATATGATGCTGGAAGATGAGCTCCTCAGGTCGGAAAGCGTCCAACATGCTACTGAGGAAGAGCAGAGGACAAGTACAAGTAGCTCCAGAGCTAATGAAGTGTTTGGGTCAAAGCCGAAAGGACGCTCAGCTGCAGACACGCATGGAAGTGAAAGGAAAGTCCGATGCTGCAAAGAAAAATACTGCATAGGAACCTGGAATGTAAGATCTATGAACCTTAGGAAGCTAAATGTGGTCAAACAGGAGATGGCAAGAATAAGCATTGACGTTGTGGGCGTCAGTGAACTAATATGGACGGGAATGGGCGAATTCAATTCAGATGATTATCATATCTACTATTGTGGGCAAGAATCCCGTAGAAGAAATGGAGTAGCCCTCATAGTCAACAAAAGAGTGGGAAAAGTTGTACTGGGATACAATCTCAAAATGACAAAATGATTTCAATACAAATCCAAGGCACAACTTTCAACATTACAGTATCCAAGTTTATGCATCAACCACCAATGCTGAAGAGGCTGAAATTGACCAATTCTACGAAGACTTACAACACCTTCTAGAACTGACACCAAAGAAAGATGTTCTTCTCATTATAGGGGACTGGAATGCTAAAGTAGGGAGTCAAGAGATACAGTGGTGCCTCGCACAACGAGTGCCTCACACAACGATGAATTCACACAACGATGCCTTTTTCTGTTAAATTTGCTGCCTCACACAGCGATGTTTCCTATGGGGGATTTTCACACAACGATCTCCCTTTTCGCTCCTATAAAAGTGTCTTACAATGTTTGGCCGCTGTTTTAAATGATTGCAATGGTTAGTCCACCTCCTGGAACCTAACTGATTTTGGTGTTGTTCTGACACTTCGTTAATTTATGATGATTTTTTGAATTTTCTCCATAGGAAACCATTGGATGGTCTGTCTAATGGTTTCCAATGGAAAAAACAAAAAATCATCATAAATTAACGAAGTGTCAGAACAACACCAAAATCAGTTTGCATAGGTTTCAGGAGGTGGACTAACCATTGCAATCATTTAAAACAGCTTCCAAACATTGTAAGACACTTTTACAGGAGCGAAAAGGGAGATCGGGAAGAACTTTAAAAGGCAAACAGAGATCAAAGAGCCCTTTCCCGATCTCCCTTTTCGCTCCTGTAAAAGTATCTTACAATGTTTGGAAGCTGTTTTAAATGATTGCAATGGTTAGTCCACCTCCTGAAACCTATGCAAACTGATTTTGGTGTTGTTCTGACACTTCGTTAATTTATGATGATTTTTTGTTTTTTCCATTGGAAACCATTAGACAGACCATCCAATGGTTTCCTATGGAGAAAATTCAAAAAATCATCATAAATTAACGAAGTGTCAGAACAACACCAAAATCAGTTTGCATAGGTTTCAGGAGGTGGACTAACCATTGCAATCATTTAAAACAGCATCCAAACATTGTAAGACACTTTTACAGGAGCGAAAAAGGACTTCGCAAAGGCATTGAAATGTATTGAGTCGGCTTCAATACATTCCAATATAGGAAACATTGTTTCACTCAACGATGTTTCCTATGGGGATTTTCACTGAACAATGGCAATCCGTTACAATTGGAACGGATTAACCGGTTTTCAATGCATTCCTATGTGAAATGGTGTTTCACAAAACGATGTTTCACACAACGTTGATTTTTTTGGAACCAATTAACATCGTTGTGTGAGGCACCACTGTAAAAGGAACAACAGGTAGGTTTGGCCTTGGAGTTCAAAATGAAGCAGGGCAAAGGCTAATAGAGTTTTGACAAGAGAACAAGCTGGTCATCACAAACACTCTTTTCCAACAACACAAGAGGTGACTCTACACATGGACATCACCAGATGGGCAATACCAAAATCAGATTGATTATATTATCTGCAGCCAAAGATGGAGAAGCTCTATATAGTCAGCAAAAACAAGACCTGGAGCTCATTGTGGCTCTGATCAACAAAAACCATCCAAAAGAAAAGGAAACGCAAGAAAGCAAAGTGGCTGTCCAATGAGGACTTACAAATAACAGAAAAGAGAAGGGAAACAAAATGCAAGGAAGACAGAGAAAGTTACAGAAAATTGAATGCAGACTTCCAAAGAATAGCAAGGAGAGAAAGAGGGCCTTCTTAAATGAACAGTGCAAAGAAATAGAGGAAAATAATAGAAAGGGAAAAACCAGAGATCTGTTCAAAAAAACTGGAGATACTAAAGGAACATTTTGTGCAAAGATGGACATGATAAAGGACAAAAATGGTAGGGAACTCACAGAAGCAGAAGACATCAAGATGAGGTGGCAAGAATACACATCGGAATTATACCAGAAAGATCTGGCTGTCCCGGACAACCCAGATAGTGTGGTTGCTGACCTTGAGCCAGACATCCTGGAGAGTGAAGTCAAGTGAGCCTTAGCTAACATGGCTAACAACAAGGCCAGTGGAGGTGATGGCATCCCAGTGGAACTATTTAAAATCTTAAAAGATGATGCTGTTAAGGTGCTACATTCAATATGCCACCAAGTTTGGAAAACTCAGCAGTGGCCAGTGGATTGGAAAAGATCAGTTTACATCCCAAACCCAAAGAAGGCCAGTGCCAAAGAATGCTCCAACTACCGTACAATTGCACTCAATTCACACGCTAGCAAGGTTATGCTCAAAATCCTGCAAGGCAGGCTTCAGCAGTATATGGACCAAGAACTCCCAGAAGTACAAGTTGGATTTCGAAGGGGCAGAGGAACTAGAGACCAAATTGCAATCATGCGCTGGATTATGGAGAAAGCCAGAGAGTTCCAGAAAAACATCTACTTCTGCTTCATTGACTAAGCAAAAGGTTTTGACTGTGTGGACCACAGCAAACTATGGCAAGTCCTTAAAGAAATGGAAGTGCCTGACCACCTTGTCTATCTCCTGAGAAATCTGTATGTGGGACAGGAAGCAACAGTTAGAACTGGATATGGAACAACTGAATGGTTCAAAATTGGGAAAGGAGTATGACAAGGCTGTATATTGTCCCCCTGCCTATTTAACTTATATGCAGAATACATCATGGGAAAGGCAGGACTGAATGAATCCCAAGTCGGAATGAAGATTTCCAGAAGAAATATCAACAACCTCAGATACGCAGACGATACCACTCTGATGGCAGAAAGTAAGGAGGAATTAAAGAACCTCTTAATGAGGGTGAAAGAGGAGAATGCAAAAAACGGTCTGAAGCTCAACATCAAAGAAACCAAGATCATGGCCACTGGTTCCATCACCTCCTGTCAAATAGAAGGGGAAGATATGGAGGTAGTGACAGATTTTACTTTCTTGGGCTCCATGATCACTGCAGATGGTGACAGCAGTCACGAAATTAAAAGATGCCTGCTTCTTGGGAGGAAAGCGATGACAAACCTCGACAGCATCTTAAAAAAGCAGAGACATCACCTTGCTGACAAAAGTTCACATAGTCAAAGCTATGTTTTTTCCAGTAGCGATGTATGGAAGTGAGAGTTAGATCATAAAGAAGGCTGGTGGCCGAAGAATTGAAGCTTTTGAGTTGTGATGCTGGAGGAAACTCTTGAGAGCCCCCTGGACTGCAAGGAGAACAAACCTATCCATCCTGAAGGAAATCAACCCTGAGTGCTCACTGGAAGGACAGATCCTGAAGCTGAGGCTCCAATACTTTGGCCATCTCATGAGAAGAGAAGATTCCCTGGAAAAGACCCTGATGTTGGGAAAGTGTAAAGGCAAGAGGAGAAGAGGATGTAAGAGGATAAGATGGTTGGACAGTGTCATTGAAGCTACCAACATGAATTTGACCAAACTCTGGGAAGCAGTGGAAGACCAGAGGGCCTGGTGTGCTCTGGTCTATGGGGTCACAAAGAGTCGGACATGATTTAACAACTAAACAACAACAAAAACTGTAAGGTAGTTTAATTGCTACAAAAATGTCTACACAGAAAGTTGCTTTTATGCTTATGCAAGAAAATCCTAGTGGAATTAGGTTGGAGGCAAATCATCATAAAAATCATAAACCATCCTAGACATATTAACATATATTTATTAACAATATTCCATCTTATATTTTTAAGAGCACTTATTTGCCAAAGAAAAGCAATCAGACATTTCCAGTGTAATAGTTTTCTCCATAGTACTATTTTGGACATGCCTGAAATATTCATGGGCATGATTCACACATATTAATTCCCTAATGTTCCCTCCTTTTTTCTCACTCCTAGTCTGTGAGGATTTTGGAAATGCAGCATTTTCACCAGTAGGACATTCTTTCTATAGTATACAAACTGTGCCACATCCGTTCAACAGTGACTGCAAATTTGTCCCACTTTGCTTCATTCAGAAAAGGTCTATGAGCTTGGTATTCTAAAATAGCTACTCTTACAGATATATATATTCAATATGAGACTGTAGAACTCTAGTGGTTACTCTGTTATTCACATCATAGTTCAATGGCTTGTGTTATTTGTGTTTATTTCTTACTGTTCCCCCTATTATAATAAAATATCAGATATATTAATCTTATGTGTTGCCTGAAACACGTCTACTTTGGATTATAGGAATTTTTTTTCACCAAAGTTTTCTTTCCTTTTTTGACAAGCCTAATGCTTCAGCCTCAAATCAATGCCTGATTCAACAGTATGCTTGACACATTCATTCGAGACAATGATCCAGTCTCTGCACTAAAAGGAAAAAAGAATACGTAATTTGCTGAAAATGACATCTTGGGTTTCCTGGGCATTTCTGCAGTGACTTATGAGTTATAGGAGAAATGTGGTTATCTCCTTCTTACAGTCAAAATAGCATGTGTTATCTTGAACAACAAAAGTCGTGCTTATTCCTCATGTAGAAAAAGTAATTCCTGTTGAATGCCAAGGACTATGCACTACTGTGCACTGAGCACTAACATTAAGCAATTAGACAAATTAAAAGATGTGTCAGGGAGGATAAGGTCATGCCTTTGAGACAGTTTTAGAGGCCATCGATCAGTTGTAAACACAGCATTATCTAGTCCAACACACAAGTAGGCTTTGACTAGTTATGATCATAATACTCCATCTCCCTAACTGTAACATCCATAATTTCACAAAGCTTCACTGGGTCAGTAGACATCTATCCAATGTCCACAGTGTCATCTGGGATTGGATTATTAATTAACAATGAAATTCTGGGAATGCTAATAAATAAATGATTCATTATATGTTGGTTTCAATGCACTGCACTGCACTGCCTCAATTACATCTCCTTTTCAAAGTGCTGGACATGAACTGAACCTCAGACAGAGCTAAGTAGCACACACATTCAGGCAGCTTTTGAATGTTGAGGTAGTAGTGTGCAAAAGTCCAGGACTGTATGGAATTTGTATGATGAGGTCTTGCACTCAGGAACTTACAGCGAGAACTTTAACACTATTCAATCAGGCTTATCCAAGGAAAGGGAAGGACAGCATGGCCCAAACGTGAACCCCTCTGATCTACTGCAATACCTCTCCCTCCCCACAATGAAACTATATACAACCCAGAATGGATGCTGCCACATTCAGCTGTGGGATGTTAAACATACCTCTTACTGGACTGGAAGGGTGGTGGAGGAGCTGGGTAGCACTGGATCTGAGAAATTCTACACTGGGGTGGGGCTTTGACAATACTGTGTGTGTACATTTATACAACTCATGGTGCTTTGCTAGGCTTACAACCCAAAGCCAAAGTTTCTCAGGAAGGTGAGAACTTTCTATTCTGAATATGTAATTTTATTTCCAAAGTATTCTGGAACTTGTACTGAGCAGTGACTCAACTTTTATCATTCTGCAATACCATAGCATGCCAAACTATGAAAAAAAAAACCCAACCTAAAACAGATACATTGAGTGCTTCCAGAAAACTCACAGAATTTAATAGAAAAGTACTACAACAATATTTAAAACATTCCACTGAAATGTAGCCTCCTATGACCATGGCTAGAATGGTTTTTGCTTCACTTTCTATCAAGTGGATTTTAACGCACTTGGTGTGAATATCTAATCACAAAAACTTATTAAGTTCAAAAACATCATAATTTTCTAAAGCAAGCCAAATCTACACGAAATTATAATTTAGAAAATTTGAAGTTTTAGAAATGTGTCTTTTTTATATGACAAAGAGGTAATTTAGATCACCAATTTTTTCCCTAAAACACATTGACTAAAATCTAGTACAAAAATGCAAATAGAAAAGGCAATTGAATTAATAGAATTTATGAAGGAATCCCCACTGATACAATGGGCCTAGTCCAGTTGTAACTTACTACTGGATTACAGCCATTATATGTTCATATATATATATGTTCTGTAGTCACTACCTGGCAAAAATCATACTGTCCTGGGCTTCAAATGTAAATGTCTTCTTTAAGCACCGGGTCTCCTTGAATAACTTTGTTTCAAGTTATTCAAGGAGAAATTGCAAAACAGAATGCAGAGGGGGGGAAATGCTCACCTGAATCCACAGGAAAATTCAGTGGGGTCTCTACTTAAGAACTTAATCCGTATTGGAAGGTGGTTCTCAAGTGGAAAAGTTCTTATGTAGAATCTGCATTTCCCATAGGAATGCATTGAAAACCATTTAATCCGTATCTGCTCTTTTCCGTCCATAGAAACTAATGGGAAGCTGCTATTCTGCCTTCTACCACTAGAGGGGGATTTTTTCTTTTTTTCCCCCTTAGGTCAGGGAACAGTGTTAAAAGCACTTCTGACGAAGCTAATTTTGAAGCAATGGACTGAAAACCAATTAATCCGTTCTGGCTGTTTTTTTTATGTAGAGGTGCATTCGTACATTGAAGCATTAGTTCCCATAGGAACTAATGCAAAGCTGGTTAATACGTACTCTACCGCTAGGGGGAGAACTTTTTTTTAACCTAAGATGACCTAAGGTTAAAAAAAGAGCAGGAAAGTTTTTTTTCCTGTTCTTATCTGGATTTTTGTTCTCAAGTAGAAGCAAAATTTAGCAAATGGAGCTGTTCTTAAGTGGAATTGTTCTTAAGTAGGGACGTTCTTAAGTAGAGACCCCACTGTTGTTCATAATGCTTTACAGTAAATAAGATTCAGTACAGTTTCCAGTGAAACAAAGAAACAAACAAACCACAATACTTCAAAATTATTACTTTAAAATGAGAATAAAATTAGGCATGGTGTTCGTATGTACGTACGAGATCCTTCTGTTCGGATTTTCTGTGATGGTATACTTGGTTCTCCTGTCCCTAAAATATTAGTGGCCATTATCCGAAATTCATATTCCATCCATGGGATTAAATCAATCACCTTGGCTGACTCAACATTTCCTTCAACTACTGGAGGATCTGAATGAAAATAGAAAATACGTAACAAAAGATCATAATACAAAAACATATACAAGGTTGGTATTTCAGTCCTATGGTGAATTTTTCTTTTGACAGTCCTTTTGGTTACAAAGATCCACTCATAACTGTGCTAGTACACATTGTAGAACTGCACCAGCAGCTAAATAAATCAGTCTTCTATCCAGAGTTTATTAGAATGTAAGAGCTGAGAACTCTAGCTTGTTACTTTCCAGACCAGCAAGAGTTTCTGGTTCACATACTCCAAGACACTGTTTGTAGGAGAAACCCTGCAAGAATGATATGGCTGTGTGCACCACCAGCACTGTGCTCTATCCTGCTTGTCAAGAAACAATTAGAATGTGTACTAATGCAACAAAGCCGTTGGCCTCGGAACACTGTGTTTGCTCTGAACCATTACTACTTTCCTTCCTGCGGCTCCAACGATAAAAAGCGGAAAATATAATATATATAAGAAAAAATATATATAAGAAAAAAGCTGACAATCTCCTTGAATACTCCAGTTTGAGCTCTGTTTCTCTAGTTAACATAGACTATAAAATTCACCCAACAATAATTAACAGCAACAATGTGAGTGGCCTCTCAGTAAGTTCTCTTGAGATATAGGGTGATCTACCTATATTTTCCACTTTTTATCGTTGGAGCCACAGTGTGTGTCTAACTATGGTTGGTACAAAATATTATATTTAGCAATAGGGGAAATATGTTTCTAAACCTCAGATTTGACTATCTCATGTCATAATTCAGATTTGTACACACTTTTATAAAAATCATGAAATTTACAGCACTGTCTAATGATAATTTCCAATATAGTACACATGTGTGCATAACTGGAAGAATTAAATAACATTACTGTTTGAACATGGTATAATACTGAATAGTTTTCGCCTCTGCCACTTAAGACTTCTGCTTTTTTCAAGCTGAGACTATGTGAATGGACTTTTCCTTGTGTGATTAGTTTTGTTCTCCAAAAGGATGTGGGAGCATGACTATGGGTGGTATTCTGGTGATGCACTAAGCTGGATATGATGTTTTAGACAGAGGGAATACCCAGCCCACAGTGCTTATTTTTTTAAAAAAATAATAATAAACTAGTGACTTTAGAGCTGTATCACTACATTGATACACTAATATAGTGCTAGATCACCTCTGCATGGACAAAAAAAACCTGATTCCACTTGTCAATACAGTCATCACCTTAGAGCCTGAAAGCCTGTCTACATTTTTCAAAAAACCCACAACATGTAGCACTTTAATTTTAGCTGACTCAAGTCACATAGTTTTTGAGTTGTTTCCTGCATTCCGGCTGTAACGTTCAAAACTGGGTTTAAGTCAATTAAGAAAACAGCATGCTAAAAACAGGTGGCTGTTCATTTTAATTTGCTTCCTAAGAAAATAAACCAAGTCAGAGGAAAATAAATATGCACTTTGGAATTCATTGTGTGAATGTGAAACTCAGCATCGTTTTTAACACAGGACAGATCCCAGGTTTTTTGGGCTGTGCAACCAGGCCCTTAGTCTAAGAACCATCAGGAACTTCAGCCTGGAAATTACTGCTCTTTAAAGAGCCAAATGGCTACTCCACCAGACTCCTTGAGCATGACTCAATTATGAGCTTTGAGTGAAGTTGAACTGTACATTGGGCAACAATGGGCTGCTGAACGTACAGCTGAAAGTATAGTTGAACTTCCTAGCCCAGAAAAGAATCAGGTATTAACTGGAGGAAAGGCCTGGATGTAAAACCATGTTTTTAATTGGGTTTTAAAGATGCCCAGCGTAGGGGCCGCGTGAATCTCTGGAGAGAGATTGTTCCAGAGGTGAGGAGCCACCACTGAGAAGGTCCGGTTTTGTGTCTTCTCTTTCTGGGCCTCTCTTGGTGTTGGGCTCCTCAGTCTCACCTCCTGACTTGCACGGGTGATCCGGGTAGACCTTGGTGGGAGTAGACGTCCCTAAACCGTTTAGGGCCTTATAAGTAAGCATTAAGACTTTGAAGTCGACACAGAAATGAATGGACAGCCAATGCAGTGCAGCCAGAATTGGAGAAATGTGTTGAAACTTTCTCACTCCAGTAAGGAGTCTGGCTGCCGCATTCTGCACCACCTGAAGTTTCCGCATCAGCCTCAAAGGTAGCCCCACATAGAGCATGTTACAGTGGTCTAATCTTGAGATTACGAGCACATGCACCAAGGTAGTGAGTGCCCCCGTATTGAGGTAGGGCCTCAGCCGGGCAATCCGCCAAAGGTGGAAAAAGGTGGTGCGGACTACCGACGCCACCTGCGTTTCCATGGTGAGCGTCGGGTCCAAATGTATGCCCAAGCTGCGGACCCCACTCTTCACGGCCAGGGTCACCTCCCCAAATGTGAGAGAGTCACCCAAGTCACTAGCCACGGGGCCACCCATCCTCAGAACTTCCGTCTTGTCTGGGTTCTACCTCAGCCCATTCTCTGGCATCCATTGCAGTACGGCCCCCAGGCAGTGCTGAAGGGACAGGACGGCATCACCTGCAGTTGGTGAAAAGGAGATGTAGAGCTGGGTGTCATCAGCATATTGATGACACAATGCCCCACATCCCCTGATGACCCCTCCCAGCGGCCTCATATAGATGTTAAACAGCATTGGGGAGATGATTGACCCCTGTGGAACCCCACAGTTGAGACTCCACGGGGCCGAGACACTCTCCCCAAGCTGCACTCTCTGGGGACTGGTGTCTGATGTCAGTAATGGACTGGATGAGGGCAAATAAACCGAAACTTAATCCAGACAAAACAGGTGGGCCCATCAGTCAAAAAGCAGATCAAGGAATAGGGATGCAGCCTATGCTGGATTGGGTTACACTCCCTCTGAAAACACAGATGTACAGCTGAGGGGTGCTCCTGGATTTGTCTTTGAGCCTGGATGTCCAGGTTCTGGCTGGACATCCACATAAATTCACATAGTTAAATCTAGTCCACCAACTGTGTCCATTCCTTGAGAGGTCTGATCTAGCCACAGTGATACATGCCTTAATTACATCTCAGCTGGATTACCGTAATGCACTCTACATAGGGCTGCCTTTAGAAAATGTTCAAAATCTCTGGTGGATCCAAAATGCTGTAACCAGATTGTTAGCTGGGAATGGTTACAGGGAATATATAACTCCCATTACAGCAGCTTTACTGGTTGCCAATCCAATTCAGGGCAAATTTAAATTGCTTATTTTAATCTATAAAGCCCAGCTTGGTTACAAGCTATCAAAAAGACCATATCTCCCTTTATGAACCTTCCCGGTTACTAAGATCATGAGGAGAGTCTTTCTCTCAGTTCCTCCACCATGACAGGCATGTTTGGTGGGAACATGGGAAAAGGTCTTCTCTGTTGGTCCTCTCAGACTCTGGAACTCTCTCCCACAGGAGACCAAGCTGATTCCATCTTTACCATCCTTCCACAAGGAGACAACCTTTCTCTTCAGGCAGGCATACCTTTAAATGACTGGTTGACGAAGGGGATTTTTTTAAAGGGAGCATTTTATTCTGTGTTTTACTTTTGTTGTTAATATTGTTCTAACTAAGTTTTAATATATTTGTTAGCACTTTTTAAATATTGTAACAATTTATTATTTAGCTTTTAACTTTGTTCTTTTAATGCTGTAAGATGCCTTGGATCCTTCAATCACCATATAAATATTTTAAATAAATAAATAAAATGATCATCCTAACTCCATCCATTACAGAGAATGTTGGGTTGTGGCTTTCCTTCAAATAACATAATTTTTCAAATATTATCCATGGAGACTGAAGCCAGGTTTTTTCCCCAGCTGTTGGGCAGCTGTTGGGCAGACTTAGATGCAACAGGAACTGGTCACTATGATCTCAGTAGCCATCTAGGATAAGGTAGGCAAGCTTTGAGGCAGTTTCTGATCTACATTTGAACCCAAAGATTCTCAAAGTGTTATGCTGTAGATGTATAATGTATTAATTCCTCACAGAGCAATGGTTCCAAACATTTGGACTTAATGATCTTAAACTATAGCTTCTAGAAATACCACACATTCTTGGCTTTACTGACTAAGGCTTCTGCATATTGTAGCTGAAATACATTTATAGAGCTAAGTTTGGTCTACACAAAGAATTCAGCTGTGAAAGGGAAACATAGACCTTTTCACTTTTGGGAGGGTCAGTAGGAACTGATGTACATGTTCTGCAGAGATGGTGTCACAGCTAATACGTTTGATGAGTAAAACTCCCATTTGTGTTACTTTTCAAACATAAAATAGTTTAAACTTTCTATTTTCATAGGTTTAATTCCAACACATTATTTTAAAACTCTGCATAGTAGGCTGGCCTTCTTGCACTTGCAATTCTGACTCTTTAGCAAAACTGTCTGACAAATTAACAACATACATTTAGGAACAGACGTCTTATTTTCTAGTGAATCTCTATAAACCTATGCAGAAGTGGATCACAACCCACGTGTTCTTCAACTAAAACTCCCAGAAGCCTTCGCCATTAGCTGTGCCAGCTAGGATTTCTGGGAGGCTTAGTCCAAAAACATGGAATATTACCACAGGCACATTACTTCAGATACACTCTAATATTTCTAATGCCTCTACTACCTGTTTTCATGTCCTTCCAGTACTCAGAGAGAAAAGTTCTTGACTGGATAGTGTAATTTGAAATTGGGCTGTGATTGTCTGTTCCGCGGCTCCATGTAAGAATAACAGATGTGTTTCTAATATCTTCTATTTTCAGTCCTCCTGGGGGACCTGGAGGCCCTGAAAAATATTTGCATGACAATTATGTGAACTTATCAAGAAGTGGAAACAAAGATATCAAGAAACAAACATTGTATACAATAACACTGCATTCTGTCTAAGCATTGTAAGAAATATCTTGTCAAGGTGCTTCATAGAGTAATTTCAGAAGCTTCTAAATGCCTGAGAATCCAATATGGTGTTGCAGATACAGTGAGGAAGAGCCCATTCCCCCTTCAGACTGTTCCTCCACAAGCAGGAGGTGATGAAAAAGATGAAGGGGGGCAGCTAGAATGCATCCCTCTTTGCCTGAGTAAATGCCTGGGTAGAGCTACAATTATATAATGGTATAATTCTGTTCTAATGAGCATTTGGAGATAAAGTATTTTTTTATTTGATTTATACCCCACCCATCTGGCCTATAGGACCACTCTAGTTTCACCACTGCCAACCACCATTTTAATAGTTATTTTTAAAACATTTTTGCAAAATATATATGAAGAGAATTCTTACCTCTAACAACAAGATCAGCTGAAGCTGTCGCATTATCAACGATGGACTGAGCAACACATGTGTATCTTCCAGCATGCCTCAGCTGGGCATTTTTCACAATGAGTTCACCGTTGTCCTTGATCTATGGAAAAGAGGTGAAGAAGATAAGTAATGCTTCCTTGAATTCTCTGGATTTTCCACTGAGGTGTCCTAGCAACTTCAGCCGCCTCATAATAGGTGAGGACGCATAATGGTAATCTCTATTCATAGAGCATATTTTTGTCCATCTGTTTCTGGGTGAATTCAAAATGCAGCAATTCAAAGTACTGCCTTAAAGAATAACATAAGTTGGGAGTGAGATATCTGAACAGCCACCTGCTTCTATATGAACCTGCTTATATTGCAGTCCTAATTGGTCAAGACCGCAGCAAACTATGGCAAGTTCTTAAAGAAATGAGAGTGCCTGATCACCTTATCTATCTCCTGAGAAATCTATATGTGGGACAGGAAGCAACAGTTAGAACTGGATATGGAACAATTTATTGGTTCAAAATTGGGAAAGGAGTACAACAAGGCTGTATATTGTCCCCTGCTCATTTAACATATATGCAGAATACATCATGCAAAAGGCAGGACTGGAGGAAATCCAAGCCGGAATTAAAACTGCTGGAAGAAATATCAACAACCTCCGATATGCAGATGATACCACTCTGATGGCAGAAAGTGAGGAGGAATTAAAGAACTTTGTAATGAGGGTGAAAGTGGAGAGTGCAAAAAACGGTCTGAAGCTCAATATATAAAAAAAACAAACCTAAGATTATGGCCACTGGTCCCATCACCTCCTGGCAAATAGAAGGGGAAGATACGGAGGTAGTGACAGATTTTACTTTCTTGGGCTCTATAAACACTGCAGATATTTTCAAATTAACATCCATCTATATAAATCCACTAGACAGCATCTTAAAAAGCAGAGACATCACCTTGCCAACAAAAGTCTGAATAGGTAAAGCTATGGTTCTTCCTGTAGTGATGAATGGAAGTGAGAGCTGGACCATAAAGAAAGCTGACCCCCGAAGAACTAATGCTTTTGAATTGTGGTGCTGGAGGAGACTCTTAAGAGTTCCCTGGACTGCAAGGAAAACAAACCTATCCATTCTAAAGGAAATCAACCCTGAGTGCTCACTGGAAGGAAAGATCCTGAAGCTGAGGCTCCAGTACTTTGGCCATCTCATGAGAAGAGAAAACTCCCTGGAAAAGACGCTGATGTTAGGAAAGTGTGAAGGCAAGAGGAGAAGGGGATGACAGAGGACATGATGGTTGGACAGTGTCATTGAAGCTACCAACATAATTTGACCCAACTCCAGAAGGCAGTGAAAGACAGGAGGGGCTGGCATGCTCTGGTCCATGGGGTCACAAAGAGTCAGACACGACTAAATGACTAAACAACAACAACAAATTGGTCCAGACAGCTCAGCCTAGTTGAAGCTGTGTCAACATCAAACTCCTCTCAGCCCAGTATTGGAAGTTACTTAGGAATACTCCACCCCTGGCTTAAATTTGTGGTAGCATTGTAACTATGGTTCAGGGATAGAGGATGGTTGAATCTGCTGCCACTCATCTTCATTGTTACGCTCTTCATTGAATTCTCTCCCACTGAAGGCTGGCACCATTTTTGCTGTTCTTCCACAAGCAGACAAAGGCCTTCCTCTTCAGGAAGACTTTCCCTTACTGACTGTCTTAGGAAAATGAATCATGAGAGGGATTGGGGTTTTTGAAGTCTGTTTAAAGTGACCTGGTTTTTGGTTTGACATATGGTTCCTCTTGGGAAAACTTTTAATCCATTTTAAACTGTATTGTATAATGGTTGAAGGGGCTACAACGGGGTTTTAGTATCACTGCATTTAAGGCTTTGCCCTGTGCCCACACTCCCCTCACACCTGCTGCCTCTCTCAGGCACTAGCCACTGCTGCTTTAGTGTTATTTTAAATACTTTTCTTAATTTTTTTTATTTCTTGCAATCTAGCACTAGTTCAGTATGGCAGATAGAAAAATAAAAAATAAAACAGGTTTCCCTGCAGCCCGACACACGGGCACAGAGACAGACAGACCAACAGACACACACAGAGAGAGAGAGAGAAGGGGTGGAGAAGGACAGAGAGAAATGGAATTACCAGCTGAGGTTGAAACTGATCAAAGGCATATTAGGCTTGTAAAGGAGAGTCTCTCTCTCTCTCTCTCTCTCTCTCTCACACACACACACACACACACACAGAGAGAGAGAGAGAGAGAGAGAGAGAGAGAGAGAGAGAGAGAGGGAGGGAGGGAGGCAGGGAGAGGGAGAGAGAGAGAGAGAAGGCGGGAGGGTTGTAGAAGGAGAAGGAGCATGGAATCATCAGCTGGGGCTGGCAAGAGGCACACCAGTAATTGGTAAACCTCATAAACACAATTTACACTGACAGATGCGTTCATATATACCAAAACGATTCAAAATAAATTGATTTCACAAGAAATTTAGAATAAACAACCCTCGTGCAGCCAAGTAAAGTACCTTATTTTCCAACCAAAAAGACACTTCTCAGGAAAAATAAAAAATAAAAAAGATCCACACTTCCATATGCATCACGTGGTCACCTTTTAAAAAATCGATTTCACACATGCTACACTCAATTTATATAAAGTTTACTCCACACATACACAAGTAACTGCACTATTAGAGATTTTTAAATGGTTTGTTGTGCTTGTTCTTTGAATGTGTTTTTCATGTTGATTTTGTTTACTGTTTTAGTGTGGCATTTGTTTGATTTTTTTTGGTAACATTTGCATGCTTACTGTTTCTTAGCTTTTAAATATTGCCTTTTACTGCTGTAAGCCACCTTGTGTTCTTTTTAAGGAGAAAGATGGGGGTAAGAATATTTACAATAAATAAATTCATTGCTCCATCCCTTTTCTACCTCTTTTTCTCTTTCTTCTTACTCACACATCACTTCTGGCTGTAGATTACCCTGAAAACGGTTAAAGAAGGGGGTTCTGCCAGCAGAATCTTGTATCTAATCTTAATCATCAACAGCCACCACACATTTGATTTAAAATTGCACTTCTTCTGAAGGCCCCAAGATTAAACCATTTTAGGGCTTCCTTTTAGGTAGCCATAAAACACTCTACACCAGTGATTCCCAACCTTGGGTCCCCAGGTTTTTTTCGACTGCAGTTCCCAGAAGCCTTTACCATAGCAGCCCAAGAGGACTGCTACTTGGGGACCTGAGATTGGGAACCACCGTTTTACACAAATATTCATTTTGTGAGTTTTGTTACCTTTTAGAGAAGGGCAGTGGAAATGGTGTCCTTCCAGATGCATTCCCATCTGGGAATTCCAACTGCATTCCCAGCTGTAGGTTCAGCAGTCCTATCTTGTAACAACCATAGTTATTATAAGATAGAGAGAATCCCAAAACTATTGGAGAGAGTCAGGTTCCCCACTGCAGTGTTAGGTGCTAAGCCAGCCCCAAATACGTATTAGATGAGTTCTTGCTCCTGTTTTATTGCTGCTTGCTTCTATGGATTTTTCATGTATTTGATTTTCCTTATTAATAGGTTTTATTTGTTTTACGTTACACTGAATGCTTTGTAACTTTAAAAAAGTAAAGTAGAAGTGTTTTACAGTATATAAATAAAAGTGATCTAAATCCAATTGTTAACACCAAACCAAAGTACAGTATTTTGACATACCCTACAGCAATTGATTCAATGGATCTACTGTTGTTGGGACTAGCAAGGAATGCTGGATGGTTCAGTGGTTTGAACAGCTGGCTATGGTGCCCCACTGTGCCTCCTTGACAGGGGCTGGACTCGATGATCCATTGAGTCTATTCCAGCTCTGAAGTTCTACAATTATTGTTATTATAACTGGACTTAGGGTGCAGTCTACACTCCTCACACTTCTGGGAGCATGAGTAGGAACTGGCATACATGTTCTGCGGGGATGGTGCCAAAACTAGGACTCAGGAGGCCTGGATTCAAATCCCCACACACCCACAACAACTCAGTGGAAGGAGTGGGATGGGTAAAACCACTCTTTAAACATCTCACTTACCTTGCAAGCCCTGTTAGGGATGCTATAACTATCGGTTCTTACTTGACAGCGTATAACAACAACTACAAGCTTAGTATGGATAAAAAGAGAATCTGGGAACACTGGCTTTATATTAGTTGTATATGATTTAAATCAAATTTGGTTATTTCCCCTATCTGTTTTACTTTTGAAAAGCTTTTTTAAAAATGGTTTTTAAAAGTAATTTTTTAGATATATTGTTATATTGTCTTTGGGCAGCTCACTGTTTCAAATATAAATATTTATTTTCAGGTCCAATTTCTACCATGTTCAGTGAAAGAAACTGAAATGTAGGTATGATTTCAGTACTATAATCCAAAGGTCACTACTTTGGCAACTTTATTTATAACTCTGCTTTCCAGTTTATTAAGAAAATATACCGAGATCAATTAAATGAGCTGCACATATGTTACACTTTTAAAGTATTTTCATAAACTCCTCAATCACCCTATCAAAACAGTTTCATATGTGGTGAAACATTATGAGAGATTAACAACCAAACTGCTATCATCCCATCTTGAAACGGTTAACAGTTTACTGCCTTAATCCCCTTAAATTCATTCCAGGTTGTTCTCCAATTTCATTTCATCCAGTGTCCCAGTGGGGCCAGGGAGATAAGAACAGCTCTGAGATGAGAGGAGCATTCACTCAAATTTGTTTATTGAGGAATTAGGAAAGGTGTTGCCTTTCAGGGCAAAAAAATATATATATTGAGATTTTGGCTAATGCATCTTAATAGATGCTCCATAGATACAAATGAACAGAATTCTCAGTAGTGAAAACTTCAGTTACCTGAAAAAATATACAATGTCATTGTAGGAGAGGGCGCACTCATTGCCGAGAATAATACAAATTAGTTATTTATTCACATATTTCAACAATTAAGATTCCTAAATCATTATCTCAATACAGCCTATCTTAGCCTTTTACCTTTGAGATGTTTTAGAGTCTCATCATATCTGACCACTAGTCAGACCGCTTACCAACGGTGGATGTTGCAGTCAAGAACTTCTCAAAGGTGCCAGGATGATATTTGTGCTCATCCCAATAGTCTACTTGAGATAGCCTAATGTGCTGAACTGAACAATGCATCCACACATCTCCTTGGAAATTATGTGTAGATGAAACAGTTTGTATGGATGCTATGCAACAGCACATCTTGGGTAAGAAAGCATGCAATCATCTTCATATCTCAATGGCGTCAGTCTGCACATGAAACCTCGATGGACTCAAACAGTTAGTGGCTTGTAATCAAGCTTGCCAGTCCTCCATGGGAGCATTGGCTCTCAGAAGTAAAAATTAAAGCTTACTAAGCAGATAATGGGTCGTGGTCAGCAGCATGTTTTTAGCCACAACACACTCTCTCACACACATGCCCAACTATGTCTTCACTGAAAACCTCAACTTGGCTGGATTACAAACTACAGGAAGAACTGAATCATGAACTGGAAATGTAGACTGCAGCTTGAGAAAATTTCCAAAGTACATATGCAATTTACTATTCAGATGTCGAATCAAAGTTCAAAGCAACCGGCATACATTTTTAAAACACACTGTCAGGAGGATATGTAAGCCATTTTTTTAAAAAAAAAATTGCTACTGTAACGTCAAAAGTCTGTCTCCCCATCTCCATCAGTCTCTCACAGTCAAAGAATCACTTTCTGTATTATGGTGCAAGTAACTCCATGTCATCAATATCAAACCACCAAATAAACAGCAGGAACTCATGTCTTTTTCAAAACTGTATGCTGCTCCATTTTTTAATTAGTTTCAGTGTTAAGTTGCTTTAAACTTAACATGTTTGATGACTGGTTATTGTTTATATACTCTTTATAAACAAAGTAGACTTGTTTTTATACTCGAGGGACTCCTGATTTCAAAAGGTACGAATATATAAGCCATCTATTCCATCCTCTATTTGCTTTCCCGCAATGTGCTTTCCCATTCAGGGACAACATGCGAGCACTGAAATGGTGCTGAAAAGGGGAAAGTGGAATGGACTCGAACCATCCATGTCCTTGTTAGGGATGTAAACCCTTCTTTGTCTTGTCTTGGCACATTAAGCCAAGGAACTGCAAAATTATTTCCTTCCCCCCGTGAAAGGACGAGGTATTTTGAGGATGTACCAGGAGTAGGCATCCTTCAGTCTCAAGAGACTATGGCAATGTGCTCTGAATAGAGGCCTTGGAACAGCGTCTGAAAATGTACCATCAAGAGAAGAAAGCAGTTTTGTGTAGTGCTGTGCCAAAAATTTCTCCCATAAGAATTTTTGCATCCTTGCAAAAATATATATATATTAGAAAAATATATATATTAGAAAGAATTTTCAAAGGTGAAGAAATACTCATAGGTGAAGTTCAGAGTTCTTTTGCTTGTCTGACATATGAAGTGGATATATATAAATGTACTGTGTTTCACTGTATAATCATCTCCCCAGATTGTCACACTTCAGTTAGAGCCCCAGAAAAGACTGTAAGAAGACACTGGCTTTTTCAGATCAGGAAATACAGACAGGCAAGGAAGCTGCAACATGGTGAAGAAATACGGAATAGAAACATCAAATCATCCTTTGCTACCTTGCAATGTTATGAAAGACTTAAAAGAAATTTTAAAGGCCCATGAGTGTGGGGGGGGGAGTTTGAAATCCTTTTCATAGGAAAATAAAATGTTATGGAATTGGCACAGCACACGTGTCAATTTTTTTACTGGAGCTGAACACCACAGTGCCTTTCCTCATACAGCGCTTTCAAGGAGGAAATCTATATTAGGTTTTGAAATAAAGATAAAATGAACCCTCCAAAATGTAATCATTGGGAGATTCTGGATAACATACTATGCCACAACAAATGACAGGTTGTTTCGAACCAAACTTTTCAAATGGCATTGTTTGTACAGAAACATTAGTAGATTTCTTACTCCCCTAGTCATAGAAGGCCATTTTCCAGAACCATTTCAAAAAACTTCTCCATGGGAAGGAGGTGATTATCTCTCTACCATTAGATTATAGTGCACCAGTAACACAAGTTGGAGAGCACGGTGGAAAGCAAAATGGCAGTCAGGGTGCCAATATATTTGCTGTTGTTGCAGTGGATGCCCCAAAAAAACCAGAACAGAGCAGAATGAAACCCTTCTGGGGCGGGACACACAAAGACTTGCTACAACCCATTGCTAACCCACCTCTGAACAAATGTTAAATGGGAAACAGCTGGTGAAATCGTCACTACTAATCTCTCTCCCCACAAATAGTGTGGAGAATTATGAGAGACCATTTGTGAACTTGTGGAAGAGTATCATGCATCCATCACAATGGCAGATTAAAGAAACCTAGAAACGCTTAAAATATATGTCTACCAAAAAGCCTCCCAGGCATATTATTTGTGTGCTCAGGATTAATTGTTGTTCTGTGGGTGGATGTATCACATCAGCAGTTTTAGTGCAGCCACTAACCTGGATCTATAACGGCTAGTCTCTCTTTTTTAAATGTTCTGTTTAAGATTCAGTTCAGCAGCCTTCCTAAGAATAGCTCAGGTTCTGCTTAGAGGAAAAACATGTATTCTGCCTGGCAATCTTTCCGTGCTTGCATTGGCTCGACTCCCTTATTAGAGACAAAGCCACTGAAATTCCAACTTATGAAATGACTGGGCAGGTCTTCACTGCTTCTTTCCCCCTTCTATATTTTTCTTTCTTTTCTTTGTTTGGGGTGTGGGGGTGGGGGGTGGAGAGGGGTAGTACTACTTGATGAAGAATTTTGAACTTGAAAACCTACATACTCTCGTGGTCCTATTAAAGGTATTACCCATCTCTGAATTACAACCCTTCGTAAATTCAGTATTCCTTGGTTCATAAATTTATAAATAACAGGGAGATTCTACTGGAGGTTCACTGTGTCAGTGCTGTATTTGATGAGTGAAACTTTGCAGCAGTTGCCTCTTCAATAAAAGAACAGTACAGGATCAGCATCATGAGGTAAATGGTGACTTGCAACCACAAAAGCTGCCTGTATTTCTAATGGATGTAAATTAGTTTTCTGCTATAGGGTTGATAACATCTTGACAGTAATACCTAAATCTATTCAGTTATTTCACTACATTTCATTAACGCTGAATAATTGTTATTGGACTTCTAATATTCTTCCACCTATCAAAATGCAGTGATCACTGTGGACTACATCAGTCTGAGAAATATCTGAATTTTCTTCCAACATATTTTGACACCGAATGCGCAAAAGATGTAATAATATGCTGGAACATAAAGATTAGGTTCTTGTATTCTTTCCTCTTCATGCCATTTCACCTTAACTCTGAATAATCTTCTCTTGCTGCCTCGCAACCCTACACAGTACTAGTAAATGTTATTCAACACTGCCACCTGATGGCCACAGTGTGCAATTCCAGATTAGGTAAAAGAGCTCAGCTAAGGGAATGGAATTAAAAACTGCCTCATAGTGTTCCTCTCAACTGTGCTCAGAAGTAATCTATGCATCCAATGGAGGCCCTACTGGCATTATAATGCTGATAGCTGTTGCTTCCCCACAAGTCAGCCAGACCAGCTACAGTACAAACTCTTGACTCAGTCACTGCCCTATTCCTGTCACTGTATTTCAGTCTTTCAAAAAATGCCTGCCTATATTAGATGAAGTCACTTGCTTGTGACCCTTCTGGACTTCAGTTACTACTTCAGAACTCCATCCCACGCCTGTCTTCAGCTGCTTTACCTGCTTCTGGTCACCTATTCTTTGTCTTCCACCTCTGGAACCTGAGTGCACACCAAAAAGCGTGCTACTTATATATCACCCCATTAATTATGCAGGCAACGCACGCACGCACACACCCGCGAGCTGGGTACTCAGTTCACCCTGTAGTCCTTGAAGACATCTGGATAAATGCAGACATTTTTGTCTCTTTCTTGAATCTACTTTAAACAGAGTCTTTCATTTCCTTCGCTTTCCAAAACACAGCTGGTAAAAAAAGTAATAAAGGGGGAATATTTCAGTAGGAATCAGCAACAGGAAGGTGGAACCGGTGAAGATAGAAAGGAATACCTATTTATTATTCAAGTATTCATACATTATACTCTGAAGGCATGAATTTTGAGATTTGTTTCTGTGTACGGCATTCAAACAGAACTATTAGGTAAAATAAATGTGCTTGAAAGGCAATAAAGCAGTCAGTTCCACCAGCTATTGTTCTAAAATGTCTGACTGTGATATAACAGGTATATATGAAATAATTCATTTGGTTTTCATTGCATTACTGTTGCTGCTGCTGTTTACAGTCTACCCTAAAGTAAATTCGAAAGGCAATGTGGAACTTTTTCCCAGTATATTTCATTTTTTCCCAATCACTGGGAGACAGAAACAGCAAGGACGTCCAACCAGTTAAACATCTGTGGAGTTCTTGAGCACAAGTACATAGACTTGCATGTCCCAGTCCAGCAGAGCAATCCATGGACAAGCAGGACTAACTGCTTTTACATATTCTTCAGCCTTCCAGATAATATATTATATATGTAAAAGGGTGCTAATGGGGAGGGTGCTCACATTAACTAAGGATGTGTGACCTTTCTAAGGACTAAGGATGTGACCCTTCCCACAAAAATACAGCTTTTGCAGCTTCAGCTAATTGTCTCATCCAACTGATTCCACCTTTTATTCTTATGAAACACATCACTACTTTTGGAAGCACCATAAATTGTCTCATAGAAGAGGCTTGATGTGAAATATTATTGTACACTCTTAACTCATTGCCAATGTTTGTGTTTGAAGGAAAAAGGCAAATAATACTGTCTGGCTATAAACTAAAATGTGTTGCTTTTTTTGTATTTGTATTTTAGACTTGTTTTTAACTGGAAGGGAACTTCAGGTCATTGCAGAAAAACTCATTTTCCCTGAGGTGAGACTGCAGCCTGTCCTCTGTTTCTGTGAGACGTTAACTCCTGCATTGACAAAATTGCCTACTCTTGATTCAATGAAACAATTCTAACTGGTGACACACTATTAAATTTTGGCAGACCTCCTTGGAATGCCTAAAAATGTTATATTAAAATTATCATATGAACCCCAATTATTGGCAACCAAAAACAATAAAACATTAAAGATCACAGAGTTTAATCAGCATTATGCCTCTACACTCCATCAAGGATACTCCTCCTTTTTTAGGATACACAATTTATCTCCTTTAGTTACATCACTGTTATGTCCCAAGTTTTCCTCTACAATCACCTTCAGATGATGATGATGATGGCATGTTATGCCAAGCTCAACTTATGAGGCCTTCTTTCTTTCTAGATCCATGATGTTAAACCATGATACAAATCATGGTTTTATCAAACTTTTGATTTCCTTATGCAAAAAGAGATATAGAATGCTAAACTACATAAAGTGCCTCGTCTTCTGCCAAGATACGTTCCTTGTGCTGAAAGTGTCAAACTAACATGTTTTTACAAGAGGTGCTTCTTCTAGTGGTAAAACATGTCTGTTTGTAATATCACAAACAGTAACTTTGTTTTGTGATTAGTTGTTGGAAGGTAAACCCAATGTTAATTTCAAAGTCTGATAGCCAAGGAACATATCTTTCAGCAAATTCTGTTGTGCCACAGGAAAATCATTAATGTAGGGAAGATACATTCTAGTTTGAAGACACATGTCTAGTTTCATCCATGGCCTCACAAATTCCTCCTTACAGGAATTTGGTTACAGTTCATGAGAGTTTTCCCTGAAAGAAGTATATTTCATGAATGAAAAGATGCCATTTTAAAGAAGAAGAAACAAGTTAAATAATCATTGGTATAAGCAAGCATTTTAATGGAGAAAAAGTTGATGAATAATAGATTATTCTTGATGTTTCCTCATCTATACAGAATGTATTTTCCAGAACAATTCACATCAAGATTTATCATGCAATAACTATTTTTCCTTAATAAGAAATTGTTAGTATGAAGAATGTTATTGGAAGTATCAATTTCTTATCAACACCATTAAAGCAATCATTTCTAATAAAACTAGAAATATATATATTTCTCTCTATATAAATGGCTCTTCAAACCTAGATATATCAGAAACATGTAGTAAAAATCAGTAAAAGGCCACGTGGTCCCCAAAACAATACAAAAACAGGACCAGGTGATAACTTTATTGGACCACACCAAAAAAGTGATGTGTAGAAATGTGTAGTATCTTACCATGATGCTCCTTTCATAGTATTCACTCTCTTTATCAACATCTATTGGATATCCATTGAGAAGCCAAATAAAAGTCAGATCTAAAAAAGGATCATGGGTTGCATGGCACTGCATGGTAGCATTCTGTCCAACAATGACATCAACATTAGTTGGAGCTAAATCTATCCTTGTGGGAGCTGCACAAAGAAAAAAGTGGAAATTTTGCATGTGAAACAAACCAATATATATGCCAATTTTGTCCCTCTATGCATCCTTATATGAGATACTGTCGGAGTGCCTCTTCCCACACCACCAGATCCTCTCAAGCTATGCTCCATTGAATAACCATGCGAAAGGAGGCCAGAAAATCTTAGAGAAAAAGCCAGGCCTTCTCAGAGGTGGCACCGTCTCCCAAGGGATCTACACCTGGGCCCCTCCCTCCTGAATTTCAAGAGGCTGTTACAGACTCATCTTTTTTCATAAGCCTTTGGCAACAACCTTTTTTGAACTTCCCCGCTCTGTATTGCTGCTTGGACTCACTGCACCATCTGGGCTTAACACCTGGACTATTTTTGCCCGTTGCCATTCAGTTTTATTAAGCTTCACTATGCTATTATACCATTTCATTTGTTTTTTTTTACATGTACACCACTGTTTTTTTACATGTACATGTTATACACTAACAGGGTGGTATATAATTTTTAGAAATAAATAAATGAATGAATAAATATTGTGTGTGACATGATATATCAATCTTGTTCAGGTGTTATAGCCTAAAAATGTGTGTGGCTTCAAGCTGAGTGAGAACATGGGGAGGTTAGTGATTCCCACCACCAAATGTCCACTCAACCAGAAATCACTCAGACCATTGCATGTTCTGTGTGAAGGTCTAAAGAGATGCCTGTAAGTGACTTGGCATGACACAAGAAATACAAGCTTTGGGGTTTTTTCGGCCAGTTGGTAGTAATTTGCCACAGAGACACACAGAAGCATCTAGAAACACGTGGTCTGAAGAGGACTTCAAACAAGGACTTCAGAACTAACATTGTGAACCCATCTGTTTTTTTTTATAGTGTGTTTTTGTAAATTTAGCTTAAGGATATTAAATGATTACCTGTGGTCACAAGAGCAGAAGAACTGTTTGCTTTTCCTTTGAAATTTTCCACAAAACAGGTGTAGTTGCCTGCATCTGCTGCTGTAACATTTATAATTTCCAAACTTCCATCATACCAAATATGTATCCTATTCGAAGAAAAAAAATGTTAGGACATGGTATCAGACAAAAACAACACCTGTCTGAAAGAGGTGTGATTAGCTTACCATAACTTCAACAGCCCCTTGAACTGATTGCATTGACCAGTAACATGATTTCTCTAGTAATATACTATTTATGGGCTAAATCCTATGTTAGTCCCACCTACATTAGGTCCACCAAAAGGAAGAGGACTGAGTTAGATAGTGTTTGATACTGTTCCAGTACTTTCTCCATCACATTGTATAAACCAGTGGTCCCCAACCTTGGGCCTCCAGATGTTCTTCGACTACAACTCCCAGAAGCCTTCACCACCACCTCTGTTGGCCAGGATTTCTGGGAGTTGAAGTCCGAGAACATCTGGAGGCCCAAGGTTGGGGACCACTGGTATAAACAGTAAGCAATATCAATCATGACACAAGCTATGAGTTAAAGCAAGTCACCTGAACTTCTTTCTTATTTTTAATAGCTCAGTGTACAATTTGCTATTAAAAATGCATGTTCCTGGAGCTGGGAAGGGGGTGGCAAGATTTCAGCCAAACTAGCCAAGATTAATTAGTCGTTTCTACAGGTGTCATCTGGTGTTTACGTGGGCCTCACCTTTGTCCATTACTAGTGACACTCCATATTATCACTGCTTTGTCCTAAGCAAGATATGAAAACCACAAAAATACGGATGCCTTTGACCCTTTATCCAGCATGCACCAGTGGTGATGCAGACGGAACTGCAAAAAAATAGGATTCATTCAAAAGGAACACGAACTACTGTACCCCAGGTTGGTACTAGGTGCACAGAATATAGGGTCTTGTTCTGCTCCTAGAAACTGCACAGGGGGACTGCTGGCAGATGCAGCTTTTCTTACCTTTACATGTCAGAATTTTCTTTTTTTATAAAACTATTACAGGCAGAGGAGCTCATTCTGTTTTGCATCAGGGCTCCCTGCTATTAACCCATATACAATATCTGCATAGACATTTAATGAGTTAAAAAATATTAGCTGTTACCTCACTCAGGACTCAGCTGCACACCATAATTCTCCTGTTTTCACACTGAGTTTGGTATGCTTAAAAGAGAATTTTAAATCTCCAATTACATGATGTACAGATAAGTGTGAATTTTTTTTTTACAGGGAAGGGTGGCTTTTAAAACACCCACGGGCAAGTTATTTTAAAACAATTCTGGCCATGCTTTTTTTAAAACCCATTTTGGCATGTGACAGAGTAAATAGTGTCTGTGGGGGTATATGAGGTTATCCAAGATTTGGACTGCAGGACACCTTGCACTTCAAACTCTTCCTTTGTTCTCCCCATCTGTTTCTATTTTAGTGCTGCATCAATCTAGAACTATGCCACTTGAAAACGTATATTAAAAATTAAATATTAAAAAAAGGCAATTTAGACCAGTGGTAAAGAAGAACTATGGCTTTGGACGTGATGATTCTTAAAAGACAGAGGAAACAGATGTTAGAGTAGGTCTGGGTTGTGTTTTAGGTTGCTGATACTAGCTTTGGAAAAGAAAAGCTGCTGAGTCTGGCACCAGCTGTCTCAAAAGCAGGCAAGCTCCACCTCAAGAAAGGCACAAGGTACAATGGAGGTGAAGAATTTCTGGTACAGAGGAAAAAAACAGGACCTGGAGCACTGAAGCACCAATGTACCACTGAGCTTATAACCAAACTACAAGTTGTTGTACACATAACAACACAAAACCCACATGATGTTAAGCAATTTCTAAAAACCAAAGCAGCTCCCAATTTAATTCAACAATACAGTATAGTTGCACCTTTAGGCTGTAATATTTTACCCTTTTACACATATTTGGAATTTAGCCCATAGGTTCTCAGTGGGATCCACTTCTGAGCAGGTATACATAAGACTATAGTATTATTCTTGTTTTTGACCAGGGTTTTTAAAAGGCATCCTGTATACCACACCCACAGTACTTAACACAAGCACTTGCACTCTGATTACTGTATACAGTATATTATAGATTCAACCACAAGGACTGTCTGTTGTTTATAAAAATATACCATGTTGATGAGAGAGAATTCCCCTCCCCCCAGTAACGGCAATGCACTAATTTTTTAAAAGGCACATCCTGAAGTCTTCTAGCAACTACAAACATCATTATTGAAATTATGCTTTATCGGATGCATAACATTTGCATGCAGATTCTAGAAACTATTTCATAGCTTTGGCGTAAGAGAACTCCAGCTGTGTGAATATGATAGAAACAAGGGATGAAAGAATTCAGTACACAGATTACATTCAACTTTAATTACACCACATGATAAAATTCTATATGAGTGCACAATGTATTAAAATTGTATTCATTTCATGCATATCACATCATTACTAACCAAGATATCCCAGATTATCACACATTTACATTTTCATATACATGTGATATAATTATCCAACATTGTGACAAGAAACTATTTTTTTCCCTGATACACAAACTAGCCTTTGTGTTAGAAAAAAGTAACACACAAAATAAAAACTATATGGTAAGGAAGATGTGCACAGGGAGATAGTGAGTGATCTGCTGTATTTTGACAAAAAACCCTTCTGCCTAAGTATTGGTAATCAGTCATGAGTCCTGTTTTCTACATATGAGAATCAATGAGGGTTGGCACAAGACATTTTGCTGCCTGAGGCAAAGGTCAAGATGATACCTTTGCCCCAAATCTGCATGCAGAATCTATCTGGACTTCCACCTGAATCTTACTTCAGTACTGGCAGTGAGAGAATACGCTCCACTGCACCTAAAAGCAGCAGAACAGTTTAGGAGGTAGCCAGGAAAACTGTATGACACAAATAACTCTGTTTTAGAACAGAGGGGACTGACCAGAGGTTTCAGAAACAATAGCCAGATGACTGTTGCCTCTCAACATCTTCTGCCTGAGGCAGTTGCTTCACTGTGCCTAATGGCAGGGCCAGCCTGGAAGTCCTTTTGTGTGTGTGTGTGTGTGTGTGTGTGTGTGTGTGTGTGTGTGTGTGTGTGTGTGTGTGTGTGTGTGTGTGTGTGTGTGTGTGTGTGTGTGTGTGTGTGTGTGTGTGTGTGTGTGTGTGTGTGTGTTAAAAAACTAAGCCATATTGTAACACATGACAAAATCTTGGTAAGAAATTGTAGGTTTTATAATAGAAAGTCTGCTCCCCATTCCATCCTTCAAATGCATATCTTCCATAGCCCTGTTCATGCAGTTACCACAGTCATTTTGTTCTTCCTGTGCTGTGTCATTTCAGAAAGTCTGGTTAATTATATAAGGTGGAAATACTTCTCTAACTTCTGACACTTAAGGAGTACAGCTTGTTAAGGCAGAGAGAATTAGTTTGCTATCTGGAGCCTTGATGACATCTCCTAGTTTCTACTGCACTAGAAGAAAAATCATTCCCGTGTTGCCTAGGAAACCAGGCAGTTCCCCAGAGGTCCTTGTCTTTAACTTATTTCCCTCACTGGGAGAAAGAAAATCCACTCCATATTGTCTAGAATAATATCAGAGGACACCCTCTGTTCCATTGTTGACCTCCAGCACAACACCAGCTGAGAAGAAGGGTTGTATGACTGAAAAGTGAAAAGACAGATCCTCCTGATCACACTGCCTTGTGATGCTGAATAGTGACAGCAGATGCAAAACCATTCCCCAAACATTGGAAACTTTTCATGACCCTTTCCAAAGCAATGATGTTAAGATACAGCTACATACAGCTTAGTCACCATAAACCACTGAGGTGAAATATAAACACAACAAACAAGCAAAATGCTTGGTCAGAAACAGGAATTGGACAGGAGATGGTGATCTGGCTCTCATAATTCTTAGAGATCTAAATCATGCAGGTGTGTGAGTGCCCAGTTCTTATGGTGATTCAGCAACAGGGGCAGCCTTAGCATTAAGCAAAAATAAAATGATTACCACAAAGAGCAGATGCTGGGAGGGAGGGAGAGTTCCAGTGAGGGCAGAGTTGTGTGTGATACATCCCGTGCCACCTAAGCTATTTTGCTGCCCTTATGTGCAGTAGAACACACTGGGCAAAATCCTGCTGAATAACTTCACACTAGCATAACCCAGACTGGGTGCCAGATACATTTAATTTAGACTCATGGAAAGTTTCCTATCCACCCATCTCAAAGCTCCCTACGGCTCCCTTCTGCCCTGGGGAACACTTTGGGATCACTATCATATTGTCACTGCTGGGACTGAGACTGGCAGAAGCAATAAAATAGCATTTTAAAAATATTACTATTAAAGCTCATGCCCAGTCCTGAGGCTCCTAAGGGTTTCCCCAGAGCAAGAGGGAGCCCTACAACTTGAAAGGGGGAGAGGAATAAGAAATGTTCCATGAGTTTAAACTAAACATTTCCAGTGTCCAATGAAGTTTACATGGGCATAAAGTTACATCAACAGGACTCTGCCCATTGTCTTATGGACATTATGAAAAATAAGATTCTGTCATTAAATCAGATGGTTCCCAGTATATGGAAGAGGGAACGCTATCCTATGTTTAGCTTGTGGTGAGAAAATGTCTTAGGTCAATTCTGTTCTGTTCAGTGTTATCAGGATTATTATGAAAAAAAAGTGCTAGAAAGCAAGTATTGTAACATGGGAACCAAAGATCTTTAGACAGCACCATTAATTATTAAGCATATACTATAACTGGCACAATTTTTACTCATATAAAAAGAAGAGGAAACTGTTTTCCCCTCAAAAGGATCAGCAGTGAACTCTGCTGGGTTAATGCACCAACTGAAGCAGAATCAGCAATGGAGCAAATTAAAATAGCAGGATCTGTGGGACCTCACATCCAGAGTTAATTAGCAAGTATAAAGATTAATTTTTAAATGCCTGTATTACAGTATGTATGGAGAGATCAACCAGTGTCTAATACGTTGCCTATCTCTATCATTTCTCTAAAGGCCCCAAAGTGCACTCCACATCTTCTTGCAGGTTATAAAGCACAAAATGGCCTCACTGCAAATATTCTTTCCAAGGAAGGACTAATTGATCTGATCTTGATTTCACATCCTGGTTAGTCAACACAGGATAACAGCCAAAACAGATGAATGGTGCTTAGTTCCCCTTGAAATGAATAGGACTTCATAGAACAGAAAACAACAACATAAATTTCTGAGAGGGAGTATATTTATATTGGAAAATTAAGTCTGAATATCAAACAGTAGATTTTATTTAGAGATATACGAAATCTCTCTCTGGTGGAAACCATATTCTTTTATCTGTCCTGGATGTGAGGCTATTTCCCCTACAGATTTGTTAATCACAGCGCCAGGAAATGAGCAGAAATGGCTGACAGACTCTGCCTGAAATAGTGGAACATAACCCATTCTGACTGTTCCAACCAATAATACTAACCTGGTTGAGTTTCTAAGAATCTCTGCCCCTTTGCTCCAAGTAAGTTTTGGCCTAGGAGCTGCTCTAGGCTTGCACTCAATTATAGCCTGGCCTCCTCTAGCAGCCAAGACTTCTTTCTTCATTGGATAGTATTCAAAGGTAGGAGCCAAAACTGCAGAGAAAAATGTGTATTTTGTTAGACACGCAAATACCTAGTTAAGGCACTACCAGTGCAAGCCTACAGTGTCTACTCAGAAGTAGGTACTATAGAGATTAACATGAAATTAGGTATGCACGTAGAGGACCGCAGTTGTCATTTTACATAACAAGAATTATATAACTGTTTTATTCATTTAATGATAAATTATAATCCAATTAAAACATCACCAGTATAAGAGTTCTCTATGGAGATACAGAAGGCAGTATAAGAATTTTATGCAACTAATTTCATTATCAAGAGGCAGATAAACAAAGGCAGTAATGTATCCAAACAAAAATAACTCCAAAATAAATAAATAGGTCAGAACCTATTGATGTTTGCACAAAATTTGCATTATTTGCCACGACTAATTGTGGCTAATGGGGAACATCTTAGTATGTGCAACTGAAATTTATCCAGGCACTTGTCAATTAGTTGCAAATAGTTGCAGCAACATATTAAAACACCAAAAGGATTCAGCCAACAATAACAAACAGCAGATTTGATATTTTTATATCAGAGCTTCACTGAGTGAAAATAGCCCATATTGCTCAACTAGGGCTTTAATTGGTTAAAGTTTGCATTTGTATTGAGTACTTTTTTATTATACCAGCCCTTCAACAAATTTCCAGTATAGTTTTCTGTAATCCTAACACAACAAAATAATGACACATGAAATATGTAGTAAAATGTAAAGCAGCAGAAAGTAATTTTAAAAACACACAATCTCATGTCATCTTAGATGGTAAATTAGAATGAATTAAATAACCTGAGAAAATGAAAAAATACACGATTTATTTGGTTGTTGTGGTTTTTTGGGCTCTTTGGTCCTGTTCTGAAGGTTGTTCTTCCTGATGTTTTGCCAGTCTCTGTGGCTGGCATCTTCAGAGGGCTGGAGTAGGAACTCTGTCCATACTCTGTTGCTGTTTGTTGGATAGTGATCAGCATGTTTTTGTGTGGATGTATTGTTGTGATAAGAGGGAGAGATTATCTGTCACTGTGATTGATGGTTGTCTTTAGCTGATCTTTTTTGTGCAATGATCCCTGGTCCTTGTGGCTGGGTAGAGTTCGTTGACCTTTTGCAGACTGTATTTTCCAGTGCTGGAAGCCAGGCCTTATTAAGTTTTAGACTTTCCTCTTTTTTGTTGAAGCTCTGCTGGTGTTTATGGATTTCAATGGCTTGCTGGTGTTGTCCAGTACTTCAGTATTTTGAAATAGAATTTAATGTCCAGCTTGTTTTAGCGCATGTTCAGCTACTGCTGATTTTCCCAGTTGTTTTAGTCTGCAGTGTCTCTCATGTTCTTTGATTCTGGTGTGAATGCTGCATTTTGTTTGTGCACTATCTGGATGCTATCACCAAAAGGTTCTTCATATGTAGCTACATTTTGCATCTCAGATGTTGGGGACCCTTGAAACACAGTTTCGTAAGAAGCACTTACATTTCAAACAGACAAGGAGTAAGGAAGGCAACTCTTTAGGCAGGTGATCACAGAATATAAAGGATTTTAGAAGTCAAAACTAGCACTTTGAATTGAAAAGGAAATGCAGGGTATGATCACAGCTTATTGTATTACTAATCAGAAGTGATTTAAATTAATGTTAAATTTTATGTTTTCACTCACCAATAACCTTCAGCTCTGCATTTGAATAAATCATGCCATGCATATTTTCTGCTACACACTGATACATGCCGCTATCATCGTTCCTTAGACTAGAAAATCTCAAGTCACCCTTCCAGTACTAAAAGAAAGCAACAAAAAGAAACCATATAGGTATCAAGCAGTTCTGAAGATACATCTGAGACATAAATAGTAACAGATTGCTAGAGTGATACCTTTCACAATGGCAAGGACCTTTTTTTGGTAAATTGGTTGGAATCACAGCCAGGCCTCATTTCATCTCAGCTAGAGGTAAGGCAAGAGGAAGAATTGTGGCTTTGCCCCCATCACTGTATTCCTCCCCAACAAGATATGAGCACTATCCAAGATTATAGGTATACTGGTAGCCACCTGTTTAATGTCCCTAGGCAGTGATCCATTTTGCAAACCGAGTGGGAAGGCTTTGCCTACATAGGTGATATGAAAAGAGTTTAACTAAAATAATAAATAAGCATTTTGGTTGTGAACATCCAAAGGGGGGGGGGTTATGTGTACCATTATGCAAGCAAATACTGCAATCCAGTAAACAGATTTGTGTACAGAAATGTCCTTTGATTTTTGGAGTTAATCTCCCTTGCCGGATCAGGATGAGTGTTATAATATTCACTGTTATTTATCTCTGCCTTGAATTTGCAAGATGTGAGCAGAATCACTGATGACAGGACTTTTCTGGAGCTCATTAATTCATAAGGTTCCCATAAACTGAATCAATTTGATAGCAGATAACAACAGCAAATTATTTAGTTCTAAAAGACACTGAAAACATGGGGCAAAGGGGAACCATGTGCTTTTAGCACCCTGTTAGTACCAGCTCATTGTCAAGTGTGCATAGCACTACAATATAATTTGACTATACAGTATTTCCTTAGTATGGAAATACAGTATATTACCTAAAATAAAATAATTTACTTTAACTGAACATATTCTAAAGCAATTCAGATAAAATTATACAGTTCTAACACAATGTCATATTATTAACTGATTACTAACGGATCTGTTTGGCATGGAAACAAATAATAGAAAAAGGACTGCAGTCGTCGTATCCTAGTTTCCTGCAGACTGAAATGATGAAGATTTTTATGTGTGTCTACAGTTTGTCCATATAATAAACCTAAAGCAGAGAATGTTTTTTAAATCACATCCTTGATAACAAGGACATTATTAAATTCAGTATTAGACAAATGTCAGTAGAGTTATTAAAGATCCAAATGTGTGTGACTGATAGGGATTATGTACAGTGAAAAAGCCTATCTATCTTTCCATGGATTGTATGATCAACAACAGCAAATATATCTTTATTTTTAAATATCCTTTGGCTACATTGTCTTTTCCTTCATATATATCTCAATCTTCTTTCTTCCTGGAGGAAATGAGACCTTTGAAAATGAAAGCACAGAAAAATATATGGCTTTAAAAAATCTACTGGGTTTAACAAGTACAACATTCTCACAGGAATCAAGATATTTTGTTTTACCCAGTAGTTTTACACTCAGTGTTTGAGAAGAATGTGATGCACTTTGCAATCCTGTATGTCAGTGTAGTATGTAGATTTATTTTATAACATTATATGTGTGAAATGTACTCCCCTCACCATTACAATCAGTTTCCACTCTTGCTACTTGTTAGGACTTGAAGACACATTTTATGTGTCCTTATGATATTATTTATTTAATTGCTGAATTGATTAATTTAATTTTATGATTCTGTTATTAGTGTGATGAATTTAACTGTCTGTCTACTTAGTTAATTTTAATGGCTGTTATTATTGTGTTTTGTTTTACTTGATTTAAATTTTTTATTTGATTTTTTCTACTGATTTTTTATGTTTTATCATTATTGTAAGCCATCTTGAGTACTACATGGCTTTGGAAAGGCAGGGAAGAAATGTAATTATAAAATTAGTAATTCATGAAAGTAATTATACTGGCTTTGACAACAACATTGGCATGTTACACTGAATTGCTTGTTTGTAACCACATATACCACAAAAATGTGCTCATGACTGTGCTGAAATCATTAAATGTTGTAATTCTGGACAAATTCTTTTAGTAGAAACTTATTACAACAAAAGGTATTTAAGACTGAGGAAAGGGAAATGTATCCCACTACAAGATGGAATGGGGAAGCTGCCCATTCAAAAACTAGATCTATAACCTGGATCTAATCTGGTTTTAAAATTGTGAGTTTTGATTATATTTTGATGCACCACACATTTCACTTTAAATATAATAAAATAAGTCATAACTGGAAGAGGCCAATTTAAATCAATGAAATTTACAGAAGCGTTGACTCGTGCACTGATTCAGTGGGCCTACTTTAGTGTGACTAGGCAATAGGATTTCAGCCATTATAGGTTCAACTTAAAGGGTAAACTAAACCTACCGGTAGTCCGTCTTTCAGCCATCGGATTGTCGGAAGAGGCTTGCCTGCAGCTACACAGGGCCAATGGAATTCACTGCCCAAATCTCTCTCTGTATCATTAATGTGCTCTACCCATTCAGGATATGCTGAAAAACCAAGAAAACAAAATGCTTACATTTTGCATACACTGAAATCCAATTGCCTTCTCCTTTTTTAAACCCTGATTTGTAGTGCCAAATCCTACTTACTGGTTTTATGTATCTGTTAAACACCTATTCTGAGATAATCCTACGAGACCAGTGATAAACTATGTCACATTTCAATGACATTTTTAGTCCTCTTCCATCCTTACCACATTTTGCCATTTCAAAAAATTTGAATGCCTTATTTTGTTTCTGCTTCACTCCTTGGCTTTTCTTCAGTGCATGGCATACTTGATGGATAGTCCTCATGTTGAAATCCTGTTATGGCAAACCTAGTTTTTCCATTTGAAGAATGAATCAATACATGTGATTTTATACTTGTGGAAACCAACTCTGCATCTTATGCTATTGATTAATTAAAACATGATTGGAAATCATATGTTTCCTTATGTTCATACATTCCACACCTTGTGTGACACACATCAAAGAAGACTGGAAGTTTCTGCTTTTCCATTAAGCGAACCACAATTTCCCATTATGTCCAAGTTGAGGAACATAGTTTATTTAAATTCTGACTAGTGAACAATCCAGGAACAGAAACCTCAGAGTGATCCTGGATTGTTTTAAATATGATTTAGCACAGGAATGGGGAGGATATGGCCCACCAGATATTGTGAACCCCAACCTCATCAATCCTTATCACTGGCAATACTGGTTAGAATTGATGGGACTTGGCAATTCAATAATAGCTTGAGGATTACATGAACAGATGGAAATGTAATCATCATTCAAATTTTCACTTCATATTTTGCAATGCAATTCCTGGCTCAAAAAATATATATATTTTGGGGAATCGGTTCTTCACTCTATTGTGGATGCCTGAAACCACAGATATGGGGGAACACTATACTGTATACAACATATAAGAGGGTGAGACAAAGGCCACAAGGGGGTAGGTCAAAGGCCACAAGAAGGTGCCCTTGTATGTTGTATATAGGGTCGTTGCAAACAGTGGACACACAAACCAACATGCACTGAAATAAAGGTTTTAGAATAGAATACATTTAGGAATACATGCTATGAATTTACTTTTAGAAATGTGTATTTTATGAGAAAATGCATTAAAATATGTATTCAAATACTGTATGAATTTTTGTGCAGATTTCAAAACAAACTACAGGTTCACATAAAAATGAGATAGAATTGACTTACTCATTTTACTGAACAGATGAGAAATTATCAAGAACCATAAATAGGTAAAGGTAAAGGTAAAGGTTCCCCTTGACAATTTTTGTCCAGTCGTGTCCGACTCTAGGGGGCGGCGCTCATCCCGCTCTTCAAGCCATAGAGCCAGCGTTTTGTCTGAAGACAATCTTTCCGTGGTCACATGGCCAGTGTGATTTAAACACGGAACGCTGTTTACCTTCCCACCGAGGTGGTCCCTATTTATCTACTCGCATTTGCATGCTTTCGAACCGCTAGGTTGGCGGGAGCTGGGACAAGCAACGGGTGCTCATTCCGTTGCGTGGATTCGATCTTACGACTGCTGGATCTTCTGACCCTGCAGCACAGGCTTCTGCGGTTTAGCCCACAGCGCCACCACGTCCCTTTTAGAACCATAAATATATATATATATATAATCTCTGATCCATGTACAACTGATACACTGCTTTGCGAGAAACTGATAAATATTTATATATATGTAGTCTGTGACCTCAGCCTGTCTTGCTTTCTGTTCTATTGATTAGCTTATTTTTCCTGGTTACTCTTAACAGCCTTACATAATAGTTAAGGTTTAAATATAGTACAGTGCAACAACTGTCAGCAGCTACCCTATTCATTAACACACTTTGCCTTTAATTTCATAACATCTGGAACTGAAAAGCAGTCACACCAAGTGATAGTATAAGATGCAATAGGTATGAACTATGAGGTTTTCAGCACAGTGATGCAAAGTGTGAAAAAGCAGTCTACCTACCTTGAACATACACTTTTGCTGAATGCTTATCTTTTCCTCTGTGATTTTCAGCTTCACATTCATATGTACCTTCATCTTCAAACTGAATATTATATATCCTGAGGACTGCACCAGACATGCTTATCTCTGCACTGGTTGGCATGGGTTCCAGATACTTATTCCATCTAATTTCAGGAACAGGGCTTGGGGAGGGAAATGGAATACATGTGAATAGGGGACACTTCTTAATCTTGTGTCCTCCCCGTCCATGCCTTCCAGTCCGCTGCTTCCCCTTTCTATTTATCAAGCCACTTCATCACTTCTATATCACTCCCCTTTTTTCAAAAAAAAAAAAGCCCTTTCTTAAAGCTAGAGAACTCTTACTTAGCTGTTTCCCCACCCCTTCTTCAAATGTCTCTACCCTCTCTCTCTCAGCACTGTCTTCTGATGACTTCCTCTCCAGTTCCTTGTCTATCTAAAGTAAATTGAAATGGTGTAATGCCTTTCTAAAGGCTCAATTGCACTTCAGAAAAGAACCCCAGTTATACCAATTCTTTACATCCCTCTGTTGTACGGATACATTTTTAGTGGTCATGTGGTATATATATTGGTGGAAGTGTTTACATTGTTTTAAACTACATTGCTACATTTCTTTCTATTTGAAAAGTTATAGCCAGCTGCACTGCTTTTTTATATCGATTCATTTTTTCTATTGTTTTCTTGGGCAACCAGTCCCCCGGGTCCTTTTTTTTAAAAATTACAAAAGTGATATACTGTATTTTCTTCCCTCCTTTACTCACGTATCACCTTTTATTTATTTCCCTGCATATCTCCCCCTCTTGGTTCTTGGCTTCCATTTTTCGTTTCCCTTTTGCATAGCATCAAGAGGAAGAAGTGGCTTTTAAAAGACTTGCAAAGTGTTGTCAAGAGCAGGGTTTTTAAAAAAGAGAGGAGACATTAATGCAATACCCCTTTCTTTATAATTCAAAGCAAGAAATGTCCCTTTTTGTGCTCAAACCCTCTTTCACTCACAAGGGACGGGGGGGGGGGGAGAAGGCTGTCTTAGCAATGAATTCATGTTATTTTCATAGTGGTGGCTGCTACTAGCAATTTATAAATATCCCTTTAATTGTTTTTAACAAGGGTACAAGTGGAGTGGCCATGAAGTGGCCACAGCACATAAAAACCCAACCCCTTCATAAATGAAATATATTGACAGCAATGTTCATACATGCGGAAATGATAAGGAATGAAATGATATATGATCTGTACATTTTAGAACAAACCTCCCAGTAAGGAGAAAATAAATGAAGTGCTGAGGCAGATGAATTTATGTTAGTCATGTGTCATGTGAACGGAACAATCTGAAACCAAATAAGGGCAAAAACAGTATAACCAGGGTTCTTTCGGCCCCTCGTTCAGCTTATATGCAAAAGCCCAAACAGATGGGGATGCAAACATAACCCCTGCCCCCCACAACCCACCCTCAAAAAGTCAAGCACATTTTTGCACATTGAGCACAAGTGTTTCAACAGGGTCATGTAGGCAGGATTGATTGGATATGCTTCTGTGATTGTGACCAGGAGCCCTGATGAAGTAGGGCTTCACATCATGGGAACTGTGTGTATTCAACAGAACTCACTCACAGTGTCCCTTTCAGACTGTTTTTGCCATGTTCTGACAGATATCCAGGGAGAGTGAACACGGGGGCAGGGCTTATGTTTGTCTCCACCTCACCACCAGGATCATAGCCCTGAGTAAATAGCATTGTGATTCCTAGACTACTCTTAAATCTTAGTTAACTTTTGTGAAGAAAGCAGGCTGTTGAAATATTCACTGGTGGATTCTTTCTATGCAAAATTGGAATCTGACATCAAATTATTTCGATGGAACTGAACAGAAGACAAGATAATCTGCACAACTGGAAGACAGGACATAAAGTGTGTATATGAGAGAGTGAAATAAAGGGAGGGAAGGAAGGGACACAATCATTGCCCATGTCAGATAATATGAACTGCCAGTTTCACTGAATTCAGCTTTACCCTCATTCATAGTTTTCAATGCAATGACACCTGCAGCCCATGCCATAATATGGGATGCATGTACCAGTAATTGCATTCATGCAGTAGTATGTCTACTTAGATAAAAATGGCAGCTGAAGCCTGTTAACCTTGTGTATGTCTACCCTGCTTCAAGAAATAAGTAAGGTGGAGAACTTGAACCTTCCAAATCTTATATGCAGGAGCCAGTATTGCTCCTGACAGCAGATCAGAGTTGCTAGCCTCTGGCCCAGTTTTAGAAGTTGCTTCTAGATTCAAGCATACTTACTTTCCAAGCGCAAAACATTCTAGTGTCACATTTTGCCCTAGAAGTGCATATGTGTCTTTGAACTTCACTCTGATATCTGGTAGATAACCTTTTGTACCTAATACAAAGAGAGAAGCAAAGAAATAGTACAAATTAAAGAGAGTGATCTGCACAGAGGTCTTTCCCATTTAGCTGCTGCTAAATCCAGGAAGGTTCCTTTGCCCCTCACCTTGCTTCTGTCATCACAAATGGAGGATATCTGCTAAACATTAGACTATTTCAGTTTTAAAGTATGATGGATAGAGACTAGAACTCAGGAGACAGTGGGTTCAAATTCTTCACTTGGCCAAGAAAACTCACTGGGGAGTACCAAATAAATACCTCACAATACCCTGAAAATCCTGTTGGGGTTGCCATAATTGAGGAGTGATTTGATGGCGCATTAGAATAACAAATGGGCAAACAAGACATCTAACCGACATGATAAATACTTACGATCTGCTTGAGGAATAAGTGGAATGAAACTGCTAAACACGCTCTTAGTGATTGAGTTGCTGGTCACAAAGCAAGAATAGTTGCCCTTATCTGATGCTTCAACTTTGGCTATGTAGAGATTGCCATTTGACTGTGATACGTATCGCCTTTTATCCAAAGTAATGAATTCTGGGAAGTCATTCAGAACCCAGCGGTAACTGAGATCATCTGGAGAGAGAGAGGGAGAAATGTTTTGATGTTTGATCAGGTTTGTACGCATTCTGAAAAGAATACATATGGATTTCAAAGTAGTTGCTTAAAGTTAATGGTTCCTCAATTCAGGACTATGTAAGGGGAGCAGCATGGGATGGGGTGTTTATACATGTGGGGCTGAGATATTGACTTGATTTCTTTTTAACCTAAGTTTCAGTAACTTTGAACCTAGTTCTTTAAACATGCAAGCATTGGGTTTGTGACTGAGCTATGATGGCATTACTTTATGCCAACGTCTTACACTGCATCAAACCATTGGTCCACTTAGCTTGATATTGGGCAGCAGCTCCTCAAAGCTGAAACCAATGGCTATCCAAGTTTACATCCTGCTCTCTGGAAGATCCCTGGGCTTAAGTCTAACCACTTCTGCATTTAAAGCTTGTACTGTAAGAATGAGCTTTGATGGTATCCCTAGCCAAAAAATGTCAGAATACATTTTGCAAGTTTTGGCGATGCTGCATGAAATTGTACACATTTTGCAAATGTGGCTCAAGAACAAATTCTGATTTAAAGGAAACAAAAAAACATTTTCAAGTGACAGTAGGAAACCTGAACACATTGATGAAAAAAAGCAGCAAAAAGAATAAAAGTGAAAGTAGATTAACGAGTACTTGTTTATTATATCTGTTAGTCACCTTATAAAATATATTTCCTAACCCACTTAAAACTATTAAGTTTAAAACAATATTAAAACACAAAATAGTACAATCAGATTCAGTACTATTTCAAAATTAGCACAAACATAGAAAATAATTTTTTTCTTTTATATATTGGAACAAGGTAATACATGCTGATCCCTCTATGGGATATCTTGACCTTCTACAGAAAGATGTCCATAACAGCTCATGGCTTAAAGCTTTTCGAGCCAAACTGTGTCTATTAGGGCTCTCTTTGGACTTTCTTTATGCCCAGTCATTAAAAAAATACAAAAACAAAAAAATTGTATGGGTAATCTATTTTACCAAATTATACTGTTTTAGCTGTTTTGAAATATTTTAATCACTTCCATTTATTTTAAATATTACATGTATGTATTTTAAAGGGTCAGAGATTGCAAAATAAAGATTGATTGATTGTATGTAATATTAATATAAGAAAACAACATAGGGCTAATCTATCTTATCACTTTATACTGTTTTAATTGTCTTGAAATGTTTTAATTGCTTCCACTTATTTTAAATATTACATGTATGTATTTTAATGGGTCAGAGACCGCAAAATAAAGATTGTTGTTGAAATTTATCATTGTCAAACAACTTGATTGAATATACCTATGAGTATACTGGCAGCTTGAGTTGGAGATGAAATGATATAAATGTTGCACAGTACAAGGATGAAAAGTCAGATCAACAGAGTTGATGGCAGCGGTGCCCAGCAGAAGGCACTTGCATTATCTCCAGGACAGGAAAAGTCTGGAGTTAGAGAATGACCCATTTGAGGCACTGCAATGAACACCAGGATGTGCAGAAGATTTCAAGATATACATTACGAAAATAGACAGATAGACATAAAAATATGAAGGTCTTTGGTAGAATCCTGGAGATCTGAAAAAAACACTGGAAGACCCATTATTTTGCTTTCTTTCCAGTGACAACTTCTCTGCCTGCATAGGGCAAGATGAGTTTAGAATTCGTAATGCACTGAACAAAATTTGGGGAAAAGATAAGGTCTTACTTTAATTAATTACTATCTAACTGGTATATAAACACAAGGTTTCAAGAGTGAAAAAATATTAATGTCATCCTTGTTTTTGTCCATATCATTTAATATGAAATACTTATTAAGATTAACCCAATTGGTCTTCTGTTCACATAAACATGTGAACAGATTTGGCAGAACACACATTTTAAGGCAGATCCTACAAATAATATGTTTTTAACAGTTCAAAATGGCTCTTGCCAACAGTGATAGTAATGTTACATTGGAGATGAAAATGAAATGAAAAATTGTCCCTATACATGTTTCTAAGAAGAGCCTAAATTACAAAGATAGTGACTGCAGCACAGCTTGGAAGGAAATAGGTTCACATAACTATTTACTTGTAATTAATTCCTTTCCAAATATCTAACTTAGAACTACAATGGCCAATATCCTGCTGCATAGCTGTGTCTACACAATGGGAATGACATTACAGGAAATGGCAGATTACTACTAATTTTATGATTTGAGTATTTGCACAACTTTACAAAGTCATGTGCACTCAAAAATGAAAAAAGGAACTCTTTAATTAGCAGCAATCGTCCGCTGGTGGCAGCATCTCTACTGTTGTGCAGGCAGAGTTACACAACAGGATACTGGATATTATTAAGTAATTATAATTAGAGGTGGGGATATTCGTATTCGTATATGAACACAAATATGTATATCCCCGCATAGCTGGACTTAATGAGGGTGTGGGCCTTAGGGCAGGACCATCCACTCATGTATCTAGTGGCAGCCATGCTCATCCTTCCAATCGCTCCTGAAGCACCATTCAGGGAGACTCTAGACACAGTCTAGCTGTGCGGGGATATTCATTTTCATATACAAATACCCCCATCTCTAATTATAATGTAATGAGAGAATAAACTATACCTTTTGTAGCATTAGAGAACTTTTTAAGCTCCCTACACTCTCCCGGCCTTGTCCATGTTCATAAGCTGTCACAAAATGACCACAAGACAACATTCATTTCTTTGTCCACTCATCATATAGTGGCAACTCTGCCACTCCCTACAGATAATCTATTTTCCCATAGACTAATGTAGTCTTTATGCTAGGAAATGTTATTGCCAAACTCCATTTATGTCTGCAGAAAAGTGCTTTCCATTTTTGGGTATACATAAAGGAAGTCACCAAGTTTTAACAGTGAAAGATTTTAATAGTAACCAGACAGTTGATCTTTAATCCAAAGAAAACCCAACCATGCTCTAAGGAAATAAAGAAATTCAAGCAGAGAGGTCGGCAGGCACTTTTCTCATTACAGGGCTTAAGCAGCTTATATAGCTTATATAGTCATATTCAAAGTTAGTAATTTTGTAATCATATTAGTTCCTATCCTTCCAGGGAAACAGCTAAAAATGTGAATTTAATTACCTGGATAATGTGGTGGAGGGTTACAGAGGAGGACAGCACCCACACCTTCCCGTACTTTTACTGGATGTCTTTCTTCAGGTGGGAAAGGATGTAAATCTGTTTGAGAAAAATGTACGTATTACATTGATCTCATATGACGGAAGGAAAAACACGTAAGGTAGTAACTAAAATTTAGAAGTGACAGATACAAATAAGTATTAGTTATTTTTACTGAATAATTGCATATTTTTTCTTTAAAAGAATATCATGATAAGCTTTAAAAGGATGATTAACTTTTTCCTGTTTCCTCTCATTCCACTACAAACCATACATAGAGTGTTCATTTTAAGGCATTGATATCATAATCTGTCTCCTGACATCATGGACAATGGAGGATGATGCCTTCATGTTTTAAGGGAAATATTTGTGTCCCACATAATTTGATTCCTTAAGGACATAATAGATTTCCCAACATGAAAGCACAGGTAGTTTACATGCATGGTAGTCTGGATGGTATGTAAAGGTGAACATTATCAAGGCATCCACTCAAGGGAACAGCTTTGTAGGAGTTGACTATTTTGCTGTACTGATAGATGACAGAGACTCTTCCTTCCTTGCTCAGAAGTGGAGAGTCAAAGAAGAGAAAAATACGTAGGTCTGAGGATGTACACTAGCAAGACTGTTTAGTTGAAAGGAAACAGGAAAGGTAGGACATCGTTGAGGTAGGGTGTGTGTGTGTGTGTGTGTGAGAGAGAGAGAGAGAGAGAGAGAAATATCTAAGTGGGACTTATATGTTATGTTACAATGATCACTAACCCTGGATTAAATATATTTTTATTTTATCTGACCATTGCACTTTTGCCCTAAATCAAGTGTTACATAATAAAATTGGGTTAAATTTTCTGTTTTCTGTTTAATGCAAGTTTCTTTCTTTCTTTTTCTTTATTTCTTTCCTTGCTCCAAAGAGTGCCAGTTTAAAAAGACTAAAACAAACAAGAAGTAAAAATTCTGTAACTTAGAAATTCTGTCAAGTTGAAATGGGTTGGTATTTCTCTATTGGAAATAAGTTGCAAGAATTTGTAGATATGCTACATTATGCGGGGGGGGGGACTGCAACAATTTTGTGAATCTTCCAGTTTCCTTTGATACCAGCAGCATCCCTGGATCATTAGTTAATCAAAAATACAGTAGATAGGACTGGGTACAAAAGCAATACAAAATATATACATAAATATAAATAACAGGTTATGGAGTCTCTTGTACAGTATTCCCTTTAACTTTCTTCTTTTTTAAAGGGAACATATTTCACACAAACTCAATGTTTAGAGAACAAAACTTGTTGTTAACATTCACAAATGAATGTCTAAAGTGAGATTTTATGCACATTAAATTTCTCCAAACCTGCAAGACACCAAATGTATAGAAACATTTCCACAAGGTTCCCCTAAGCTGACAAAAGAGGTCAGAAGTGCCCTCTGCAGGATTTCTTTGGCAGTGACAAGGTCAGAAATCTGTTAGCAAAAAGTGACAGGAGCCACTTTCTGCACTGTTTGGCTGTCATATAACCCTAATGACATCTTTTAGTCAGTCATTTCTCCAGCTGGTATCTATACAGTAACAAGCAGGGTACAATATGTAAGGTTTTAGTCTCTGGTGAGGATACCTTATGTCTGTTTTTAGTCTCCATAAAATTTTAGGGAAATGATTTTTTTTTTAATGATAACTATTTCAGAGCTGTTGGATTGTTAAAATGATGCCTCACATGCCACTTTACAGGGCAATATAAGCCAAAACTAAAAAAAGTCATGTTTCAAAAAGATGATACATAATGTTAGTATCTTCTTCTCTGCCCTTCAAAGACTGGCATTGCTTGAAATCTGATAGTAAGTCACAACTAGAGTAGGTCCATTGAAACCATGCGGATTTGTTAAGTTAACACCTACACAAAGTTTCACTGAATCTCGGCATAATCTACTACTGGGTTTCAGTCAGTGTATAGAATCATCCAATCCCCTGCTCGATGCAGGAATACAAATAAAAGGATAACTGCCAGAAGGTTGTGTAAGTTTCTCTTCAATGCCTCCAGAGTTGGAGCACACACCACCTTTCGAGGTAATTGGTCCCACTGTCTTACTGCTCTAACAGCTAGGAAGTTTTTCCTGACATTCAGTCGAAATCTGGCTTCCTTTAACTTCATTGTTGCATGTCCTGCACTCTGGGATGACTGAGAACAAATCCTTCCCCTCCTCTGTATGACAGCCTTTCAAATATTTGAAAAGTGCTATCATATCACCCCCTCTGTCTTCTTTTCTCAAGGCTAAACTTGCCCAATTCAGTCTTTCCTTATAGGGCTTGGCTTCCCAGTATAGTTATTAAGGTCAGACAAGACCTCCTTTTTGTTTAGTTAATAGATGTTTCTCACTGGTTCATAATGGTTTGGCAGGTTTTAACAGCAGTATGCACCTAACTGCAGGATGGGATGTCTGTCATCCCATCTAATCCTTTTTTCCTGTATGTGGCAGAAGGGAAAACACTTTGAAATGATTCGAGCCAGCATGAAACACAACCTGATTTGGGAAGGTGGCTTTCAGATTTCAGTGCCTTGGTATCCAGGAGGTCACAATCTTACACTTTTTGCTGTGGAAAACTGATTCTGCTTTACAGAATCATGACTTCCCGTGATATGTGAATATCTATATTTACCAAGAAAAGGCACAATTAGTTGGAAGATTTCTCATTCAAAATAAAATAAAATTCATTAGACCTGTCCCAAATATTTCAACATTGGAAGATGTGAGGAATACAAGCCAACATATTGAGAGATATGCAATCTGTCTAATCATGACAAATGCACAACATAAAATAAAAAGAAAGTGTGTAATAGCAGTGGGTGAGATGGTATCACAGCTGATACTCTGGAAGCTGTTCATTGGAACAGTGTGGGTACCATTTCTTCAATTCAGACCTGATAATGCCATTTTTTGTATTAAACTCACATGGCTACTAGAACATATGCCAACCAGGGCAATACTACGATGGTATGGTTTTTACACAAGACTCTTTTATCTGTTAAAATGTAAATAACTGCTTACATCCAAAGTTTAGAGTTGCTTCCCGGCTCCTTATAGTTCCATGCACATTGTATGCTATGCATACATATGTTCCTTCATCCCTTGATCTTTCAGGATTAATGATTTCCAGGTTTCCTCCTATCATACTATGGTGCTCCTTTGCTATCTTAATATCAATATCCTTGTTGTTTCGTTGCCATCTGTTAAGAAAAAAAAACTTTTTACTAAAATGTGAGCATCTGAAACTTTGCATTTATCTAGCCTTGTTCAGCTGTCTGCATACCAAAAATAGCATACATGGAAATAGACAAAATGAACAGGGCTGACCCTATGGCCTCAGCATGCATCAGTATCACTTTTTAAGCCCCCAAACAATAGGCAATTTTCACAGGACTTCCACTCACATTGAAACAACCACAAGTGCAAGCACAAAACTGGAGTCAACCTGCTCTAGATTTCACTTCAGAATTCTTTTGGAGGACTTTCAGAGCCCTGACACACTGGACACGTTTAATTCTCCCTTTTTTGGGCTTGAGTAAGTATTAATTAATTCCTGCAACTTTCTGAATCTGTAACAATGCCCCCATTTTTTGTTAGCCAGTGTTGATTTGCAGCAGCCATATCACGATGTACTGATTCCACACATCAACTGCCAGCTACTAAAATCTGGTGTGATTCAGGTCTTGATGCTATTGAAGCTAGTGTCACTCCTGCTCAAAGACTAATATTTTGTATTGCAGACACATTTATACTGATGCGTCTGCAAGAAATGGAAATATATTATTTCATTCACCAGAGGGGGCATCTAATCTTCATATCCAATCTTCTCCATGAAGCAAGTAAATGAAATATGAAGTAAATTTCATTTTTGCACCTCCAGGAAGGACTAGAAATCCTTGAAAGAGTACATCTCTAACAGCACTCTTTGAAAAAAAATATTAAAAGATTTACTGACAAAATATCAGACACAAAGGGAAAAATCTTAACAACTATCGAGCTGCATTTTTTCTAAATATAAGACATAACTGTTCGTACGTATGTAACTAAATTGCTGTATAAAGATATTACTAATACATTTAAGATTTTCTTTTAGTCAACTATACTAAAACATTGCTAATACCCATTAACTGGAGTCAGTAGTATCACCTGTAAACACATTCACCCACACATCGAATTACTGAAAGACAAAATACTTACAGCCTCTGTATAATTTCAGTCCTTTCATGTTTTTGCCACTGTTTCCGTAAGTGACTTAGCAACACTGACTTGTCACAAAGTCCACATTTTCCAGACCAAAACATTCCATTTCCCGCCCCCCGACTAAAATCTCGATTATTGACATAAATGGCAACTTCTACATATTCCTGTAAGATAAAAGTTCAATGTGCATTACTTGTAAGTAGGAGTGGGTATTCCTCTTGCTCTGCAGTTCATTGTGACTCTTCCTTCTGGGGATTCATCTGGGTAGACGGTATCAATGGGCTGTTCTTCAAAAATTGGCCCATATCCTTTTTGTTCATCTGAAAATAAATTAAAATAAATTTAACTTATTTATGTATTAAAACCATCCCTTTAAAATATTGCTTTCCATAGACAATGTATAGAGTCAAATTCCTTTAAAATAATTTTAGGGAATCAACACAGTGAACACAGCACCAACACTATGAACATTCCAACTTCCCGTTCCCCATTATACCTTGTCAATACCTCTCCAATTAAAAGAAAAAGACTGTAAACTAACTAAAAGACCGCGTATGGCCACTGGCTCTCTGTTGACACTGTCACTGATCCTGTCAATGGGCACCAAAACAAATGGAGGCATTTGCCACTTGTACATCTGTCTGTCTGGAAAACACAGACAACTACACCAGCTCCAAACAGCCACCAGATGGTGATGACATCTGATGTCCTCTGGCTTGGGCCATAATTTATAGGAAAGCTGACAGCTGAGAGCTTAGCTTCATTAGCAGTTTATTTTGCCCCCCCCCACTCTGCAACTCAACCGCCACCTGATTGCTTAGCTGCTTTTAAAGACAATAGGGTGCTCCCAGAGTTCAACCCAGGAGCCTGTGTTTGAAATTACAAATCCACTCAGAGAGTGTATGAAGTAGATAATGGTGGATTTATGCAAATTGTCTTTCTTCAACACTAATTAACAACAAGGGCCCAGATATCTAGGATAAGTGAGTAAGAGGTAGAATACAGCCCTGCTAAACTTTATTTTAGAAAATAACTGTCCTTGAGAAAGCATGTACCTTCACACTAATAAGACAAATAATGTTTACTGAAAAGCTTGTCCTTGTATTTCAAATTCACACCCGTTATCCAGGTTATCAACAGCAGGAAAAAGGAATACTGTTCAAAGGTTCAGTAGTGTAACTGCAGGCAATAGATGTGCACTGAATTTATATATCAGTTCAGAAACAGGAATGGGAAAGATGTATTTTTTTTTCCCCTGCTGAGGATGACATTCACCTGGGATGCTCTGTCAGGATACACATGCCAGGAGTGAGCAGGACACATGCCAGAGACAAAGGCTGTCCCATATCTCTCAGGATGTCAAAAAAAAAAAAAAAAAAAAAGAGAGAGACAGTGCACTGTTGCCAGAAAGCTGAACTGAAAGCTTTAAGAATTTTGCTTATTATCTAAATAAATATATAGAAGGCCATATTAGAACATGTATAAGTACTGATAAGGAGAAGCATAGGTAGGCAGAAAGAGGGCATTTGTAGAAGCACATATGTGTGTTTTAAAGCACTAGGTTTTAAATGTCTTCCCCTGCTCAGTTACATAGTTTTGTTGAAGAACAGCAGCATTACCAAATTATTTGTTGGACAATTTATGTCCTCCTTAAAAAACAAAAAAGTAGGCAACTAACAAGGCTAATGATTTTTTTTAAATCCTGTAATGAACCAAGAATGTGGAGTAAGTAGGAACATTAACAACAAAGGGAGACCAGATACCACCAAGGATTTATCTAATTTTAGTAGTAATCTGAAATAACAGGGTAGACATCACCTACTACTAAATCATAACAGTGATATTTGATCTAATTAAATTATATGCCAGATTACCAGTTTAGGATACAATCCTCCTTAGCCAAGATGGCTGATGACTGGCCATCACACAGAGTCAGCTGAGGTTGTTCTCAGTCCATACCTTGCCAATCTAGGAGTGTTGGAAATTACTTAGGATAACTCTAACTCTGGTCTAAATTTACAATGGTATAGTGGCTGTGTTTGGGCTGAGAGGGTTATGGATCTGGCATGACTCAGCTCGTTCCCACTTCTTTCTATCTCTGCTCCTTTTTTGGCTCTTCTGCTTAACTGATCTCAGCCAGCATAGTTACAGCAACAGCTCCAGCTGTGCCAACAGATCTGAGCTCAGTCAGTATAAGGAGAATCATGCCAGCATCTGCCCATTCTAAGCCCACTACAGCTGATGCATCTTTGAGTATGGATTGCACAATTAAAACAGAAAGTGAATTCTTTAATGTGGGTACCACCACTCAAGATTTATCCATTAGGTAAAATGCAGTACTCTACTTTGACATCAGCCAGAAAAGTATTCCATGGGCACAAGATTAATTAATTTTACTGGGGAAAAAATGTAATACCCTTTGTTAGCAATTGTTTCACAGAGCAAGGATTTAGCTGTATTCAAAAATCTGGAAGGGCTCCAAGGTCAGTGTTATGTTCCTGTGTGCAAACAACAAACAATAGAAATGGAATGTTTGCTGCTTATATAGCAGAATCCAAAAAGTTACTTTCAAGATTATTTTTCTTCCTCTAGAGAGATCTCTGAATATATTCAGAGATATGAACTTCAGAAAAGGTTATGTAGCAAGTATCTCCAAAGCATGAGGTTCCGGTGTTTGTAGCGGTGGAAAATTAATGTTCTCTGGTGTCAAGAAAATTATAGTCTTGCGTTCAAATTATAATAAATAATCAACATAAAATTATGATGTATTGCTATTCTCTAAAAATGTGATTAAGCTTTAAGAGCAGATTAATGCACCTTGATGTTTACATAACAGAAATTCCTTTCATTAAGACAAAGTTCAAATCTATAGAAACTGAAAGATAACAAGAAGAAACACCCAAAGCAGCAACTTTTAAATCAACTCAGTGCATCCTGTGCTATGAGTGCTATATGAGAAAGATACATATACTGAAAGCTTCATCTGTACATTTAAATCTCATTCATATAAAAACTATTTCTGTTCCAGAGAATCAAATTTTCAGAATTTTTTTTAAAAAGTTGCAAATAGCCTTAAATTACAACAAACACTTCTAAAAGTTCAGCTATGTCGATATCTGAATTTTAACTGGAGGTGCCAAATTCAGCAAAACTGAACTAGGACACAATCCTAACTGATCATTTGGCTCTTCTGCCAGCTTTCAGCCAACACAAGCAGTTGTGCCGACAGACCCAGCTGTGCCAGCAGATCTGCTATCAGCCAGCACAAGGATTTAGTACCGCACAAGGATAGTTGCATCAACATATGGGCAACTGCGCTGGCACAAGAAGCTTCTGCCCATTCCAAAGACATTACGGTGTGTGTTTGAGTTCGGGACTGTAGTAGTCCTCTCCCAGACAAATCTTTCTAAGCCGCCCAGGAGATAAAGCTGCAACCAAGCTTGAGAAATTAATTTATCCAGAGGGCCTCTAGATCAACGGTTCCCAAAAGGTGTTCCACGGAACCCTGGGATTCTGTGGAAGGGTCACAGGGGTTCCGAGAGGGGCATACTGTCATAGAAAGCAGGCAGTTGCCAGTGTTCAAAAATCCCTTCCAAGTGGACATTTTAAATTAAGGTATGCAAGTAATGCTTTATAATAAGCTTAATAAATGTTAGAATATTATAAAGCAGTGGCCACCAACATTATTGGGACCGCAGACCGGTTAGGGGGCGGGCTCCATGCGTGCAGGGTGTCATGCTTGCAGGAGGCATGTCGCGCTCGCGGGGGGGAGTGTGTCGCACTCGCAGGGGGAGCATGTCGCAATCGTGCACAAGCATGACACGCCCCTGCATGAGCGTGACACGCACCCCACATGAGCAGGACACACACACCCATGCGAGTGCAACATGCCTGCCATGTGTGCGGGGGGGGAGTGGAGATCCATCTCCATGGCCCGGTTCTGGGAAGCCCATAGACTGGCACCGGGCCACAGATCAGGGGTTGCGAACCCCTTTTATAAAGCGTTACTTGCTAACATTAATTCAAAATGTCTGATCGGAAGAGGTTTTGAAGACTGTGAGTCGGTACCAAGCCCCAACATGCACAAAATGTCCCTCGGGCGACAGTGACAGGCAACGGTGAGTGCGGGTGAGGCAGCATTGACTGATGTGACTGACCGGCTGGCACAGGGGCGTGGCCATCCAGTTGAGTGCGTCAGTCACCATGACAGGACTGGTCGTGCTTGCGTATCAGATGTAAAGTGTATCAGAAAGTGGAGTGATTTAATTCTATTTTAACAAGCTATTCACAGTATTTCTTGTTGTTTCAATCAAGTATTTTCTTGATTTCTATTATATGCCAAAAATGTTTTGTACAGTGGAACCCCACATTACATTTGCCTTGAATTGGAAAAGGATTTTCTGTGGAAATAATGCTTCACGTTGCGAAATTTTAAATAGGGTTGTCTCGCTTTAAGACAAAGTTTTCCCATACTGCATTGTGCCTGAGAAGGTTATAGTCCATAGAACATGACAGTGTGCAAACAATTAGGTATCAGGGGTCTTAACAATAAGATGTAAATAAAATACATTTGGTTTTTATGTTCACAATCGCCAGTTAACTTTCTTTACAGGAGTTGAGGTTCCACCAAAAGAAGGTCGATCATTTAGGGTTCCGTAACCAAAATAAATTGGGAACCCCTGCTCTAGATAACTTGAACGGGTGCTCCTCTTTACACGGCCCTCCAAATTCTTTAAATAGGTAGTCTAGAGAAAGCAGAATGAACATGAAGGGGAAAACTAGTGAGAAAGATTAGGAATGGGGAAGAGTCCAGAAGGAAGAAGGTGCTTGGCAAGAAGAGCAGTACACAAGGTTTCTACACCTTGTGAAGCTCAGCACATCTCATAGTTCATTTTGAGAAGTGTATGTAAAGAATACTTGCCAAACGTTTCATTTTCTCAGTTCAAAGAGACATCTCTTAGAGGACTGCTCAAAGCCTTTGAGAATTCTCACTGCCAGGTGAAAGTGGAACAAGGAGTGGGTTTCTTCTCATCAGTGTCCCTGTTCCTTGTGCAAAGTCTCTCTCTCTATAAAACTAGCATCCATTCACTTTGAGAAGCAAAGCATGCATGCAACAACCAAAGAAGAACTGGCTGATCACTGAAACAAAGATGCATACGTATAACCCTTCTGGTGCTTCTTATCCTTAACACTTCTTGCAGCACTCCCTAAGGAGAACGGCAGGGTGAAAATATTTTAAATAAATAAATAAAAATAAAAATAGCAGCATGCTAGTTTTGTGAGATTGGTGTTACCTGTATTAAAGTGTTAGTTGAGGTAAATTATTATTTGCACAATTCTGCTTCCATTGTGAAAAATAAATGTTCTCATTCTAATTCTCTTATGTCTGGAAGAATACCAAAAATACCAAACTGACAGGGCAAGAAAAATAAATTTGTGTTCTCTAGTCCTGTCATGGAAGGAGGGCACAAAGAAGTATGTGCATCATTGACTTCACAGGCAGTAGCAAAGAAATGTACTGTATGTAAGGTGGATAAAATTAATTACAGGAGTGATAGAAGAGTGCTTAAAATTTGAACACTATTAAGGTTGCCTAGTAGGGTATGTGGATGCCCCAGTCTTTGTACTACGCTTTCCTCTGAAGAAACGACTAGGGCAGTAATCACTTCAAATAGATTTTATTTATTCAAAATGAGTTTATTTTTCTTTTCTTGTGATCCTTTTCCGAAGTAAAACCAAACAAAAACAAAAATCCTAGAACATATAGTGATTAAACAGAGATTTTGGAAGATCATTTATTCAGCATTTAAAGTCTTTGAGAAGTACTTAATCACAGTCCATCAACAGACATTATGTATTATTTGACCTTTCTTGTCAAAAGTTACATGACTGGAAAATAAGAATAACTGCAAAGCCTCAACCATCTAAATCACTTTCATTTGAATCAATTTACTTCATCAGCCACCAAATAGGTATGTGCATGTATCTAATTTAGTGATGAAAATCAATTTTATCCACAAATTAAAAATGATTTAAGAAATAAAGAAATAAACTATAATTTGATAGTCCTGTGTTTTACGTAAAGATTGGCCAAGTTTACCAGCAAAATGCTCCTGTTGCAATCTAAGTAAAAACTTAAAAGATCTGGGAGGAATTCATCTCATGCAGGGTAAGCTATTTTAGCATCAAAGCTTTGTATTTGGAGGCCTTGAGGATTTTATTGCAACATTTTCAGCCTTTCCCTTAAAAAGGGAGAGATAAATCTTCCAAAGCTGGGTAAAACAAGCCTTTGGGAAGATGTAGGATCAAAACTGGATAGATTCTATCGATGTGCTTAGGTGAAAGAAGCTTCAGCGTGTTGGAACCTACCTATATTTGGGCCAAACCAGATTGAATTCTAAATGTATTGTTCTTGTAAGCATAAAAGAGCCATACTACATCATACCAAAAGCTGGTTTTGTCTAGCATTCTGTTCAAAAGATGAACCAGTTGCCTTTGGGAGACCTACGAGAATGTCATGAATTTAATAGCACTCTTCTGCTTTTGTTATCTAGGATCTGATATACAGAGAACAGACACACAGACAAAAGTATTTTTTGATCTGTCCAAAATCTCCCAACATACATCTCCAATACACAACTTCCTCCTCTCAGCCTTCTCACTAGTGGGGTTAATTTCATTTACTTCTAACATTTTTCTCTTTAATCACTGTTTTTCCAAACAGAACTGCCCAAATGCTGCAATCTTTCCTCACAGGTGCGTTTCTCCTCTAGCCACTGAACCATTTTAGTTCCCTTTTCTTATATACGTTGCTTAGAACTGTAACACTATACCAGGGGTGGCTGCACTGCAGGTTTGGAAAAGTAGTATAATATTTACAGCTTTCCTTTGAGTTCCTTTTCCAAACATGACTACCATAGAACTTGCTCTTTTTTTTAAATACCAGTGGCATAATAGGTTTACATTTTCATCAAACTACCCATCATAATTCAGTGACCTCTTTTTTTGGCCAGTCACTGACAGTTCAGATCTCATCAGTCTGTATCTGAAGGTCTTTTGCTCCAGTGTACATTATTTTACACTTTGTTCACACTGAACCTTATTTGCCATTTTAATACGGCAAACAGGAATAAAGAATTAAAAGCACCACCAACATATCTGTATTTACAAAAGCACAGAATAGGGAACATCACAAAGAGAAAACACCCAAAGTACATGAAATAACTGAAGACAGTTGATCATTATGAATTCCTTTAGATGTAATATTTATTGGTTTGCCATTGGAGTGATACAAAATTAGCTATTTCAGTGCATGAGCGCTAGAGAACCATCCTCTGTCTGTGAAAGCAAAAACTGAGTGACTCTCCTCTGTTCCTATAGTTTTGACTGCAATGTGTCTTGGAAGTGCATATTTGATGACAAGGGAGGCACTGCTGCCCTGGCTCTTCTCTTGTTGCTATTTTCTCTAAAAGGATTTGTATTTGTTCAACAACAGCTATCAAAGGAAACTTCACAACCTTAACGTCTTTATATAAACAAATATAAGATCTCACCACTGAGTTTTTCGAATCAGTAAGATCTCAAGCTTATAAAAATAGAGTTAAAACGTTGTTTGCAAAGGTCCTTTTCTACCTTATGCAGCGGTTTAATTTTTCCCACTTCTCTGCAACCTTTTGAATGTAAAGTGGTGGTGGTGGATATCCTTCCCTTTTTTCATGTATGGAAAATGTTAACTGGGTCATGAATACTATCTGGCTGCCTATTTTCCCTTTGCTTCTTCTTTCTTTCTTTCTTTCTTTCTTTCTTTCTTTCTTTCTTTCTTTCTTTCTTTCTTTCTTTCTTTCTTTCTTTCTTTCTTTTTATTGTTGTTGTTGCATTTCGAATGATAATACATAATTAGCTAGTTATGGGGCAGAATGCTAATAGCTGGAAAAAAGAAGGGTCAAAAGTGGATTATGTTAAGACTTCACTTTGGCTGTCCTGTCTGCAGCTCAGGACCCTCCAAAACTCAGGACATGGTGCAAATGCACAATTTGTTATGTGTGACTATATCTTGCCGTTTGCATTTCCCCCTCTGCAAGAATTATTTATACCCCTGGAGATCCAGAAATGCTCAAATACCAATCTGGACCCAGTCAAGGATCAGGTTGGGAGTGTATCAAAAGAGGACAAGAAGGATTAGGCAGCAACCTGTGTGCTTTTATTTCGGCACAACCATGTCAGGGGTCCAACAGACATTCCTAGACATGTTCCCCTCAGTAGCAGACACAGTATACCTCTGTGTGTCATTTGTTGAGGAGCTGGCAACGGAAGAGTGCTGGCATTTATGTTTTGCTTGTGCCTTTCCACAGATAGGTAGCTGGCCACTGTGTAAACACGATGCTGTGTTAGATGCCCCATAGTCTAACCATCCTGACTTTCCTTATGTTCTTATCTTTCTCCTGCAACTCATGAATTCTGACTACATAGATATGCTATATCAGGCAAACCTCAACATTCCTGCACTTCACAAAGAAGCTTGTTCTATTTATATTGAGGATTAATAGCAGAATTCTGTGTACAATTTAAGACAGACATTCTATGTTTTTGTAAGACAGAATGTAGCATCATATTTTTAAAAATGAGATAGATATATTTATAATCGGAAACAGTTATAGATTTATAATATCCAAAACAGCCTTTAATCTGTTTTAGCAAAAACAGCACCAATAGCAGAGTCCAATAGCACTTTAAAAACAGCCAAATTTAGTAGTCCTTGAATTTTAGTGAACTACAGCCCATTTCATCAAGTACACAATTCATAATGTTTATGGCAACCTTTCTCATGTTTTTCAGCACTGTCTAATGTTTAACTTATTTTCCTGCCCATGTTTGTTTCTAACATTTGTTTCTGTCTATATCTATCTGTATCTATCTGCCAAAAAACATAAGACATGCTTTCTAAAAATGCTACCTAATTACTAATATTTCATAAACTCTGCAGACCACTTGCTGAACTGTTTATAGAGTATCTTTGAAGTGAGTCTCACCACTCGATGGACACTACATGCCAATGACCAGAAGGGTGTTTGCATCTGAAATGAACCAGCACTTAAATCAGGTCAACTTAACTGAATGAATGCAAAAGACATTCTGGGAAGGCTTTCTTTTTAATACACATTTGTTTTCATCTGGCTCTTATGCCAGTGAACCAGGTCTGCAAGCATGTTACATTCAGTAATGAAATCTAAATGGAAACCAAAATGGATTCTTAGAAAGGAAAGCAAATTTACCAAGAGTCACTGTCTAATAAAGACACTTGAAAATACTGCACTGACAAGTTGTTTAAAAATGCAAAGGTTAAAGTAAACACTACTCAATCAATCACCCTACATTGTCATGGCTTCTATATAAGAATCATGGATATTTAAGTATGGAGAGATTCTGAGAAACAGTGATTCCCTTCCCTTCTCCTTCCAACAGAACTACAAGTGTCAGGATTTCTTCAAAACCAGGAATGAGCACAAAGCTAGTGTTCAAGTATAAGTTAAAATATCAGAAATATCACAAGTGGGATTTGTGACAAAATGTTGCAGTGCAGATGCATATTCAGTGCCTCAGACAGGCAACCATAACTCCTTTATTTATTTATTTATTTATTTATTTATTTATTTATTTATTTATTTATTTATTTATTTATTTATTTATTTATTTATTTATTTATTTATTTTATACCCCGCCTATCTGGCCCACCGGACCACTCTAGGCGGCTTCCAAATATAAAATCAAATAATAAAACATAGACAAATACATAATAATCAAACAAGAACAGCAGTAAAGATAAAAAGGAAAAGTAAGGAAAAAATCAAGAGTTGGCTGGAGGGAAGGCCTGAATAAACAGCCATGTTTTTAATTGGGTTTTAAAGGTGCCCAGCGTGGGGGCCGCGCAAATCGCCGGAGGGAGATTGTTCCAGAGGCGAGGAGCCACCCCCGAGAAGGCCCGGTTTCGTGTCTTCTCCTTCCGGGCCTCTCTCGGTGTCAGGCTCCTCAGCCTCACCTCCTGACTCGCGCGGGTGATCCGGGTAGACCTTGGTGGGAGGAGGCGTTCCGCCAAATATCGAGGTCCTAAACCGTTTAGGGCCTTATAAGTAAGCATTAAAACTTTGAAGTTGACACGGAAACAGATGGGCAGCCAATGCAATGCGGCCAGCATTGGAGAGATGTGTTGATATTTTCTCAGTCCTGTAAGGAGCCTGGCCGCTGCATTCTGCACCACCTGAAGTTTCCGTGTCAGCCTCAAAGGCAGCCCCACGTAGAGCGCGTTACAGTGATCTAATCTTGAGATTACGAGCACATGCACCAAGGTAGTGAGCGCCCCCATGTCAGGATAGGGTCACAGCCGGGCAATCCGCCAAAGATGGAAAAATGCGGTGCGGACTACCGACGCCACCTGAGTTTCCATGGTGAGCGTCGGGTCCAAATATATGCCGAGGCTGCGGACCCCACTCTTCGCGGCCAAGGTGGTCCCCCCAAATGTGAGAGAGCCACCCAAGCCACCTACCACGGGGGCACCCACCCTCAGAACTTCCGTCTTATCTGGATTCAGCCTCAGTCCGTTCTCCTGCATCCATTGCAGTATGCCCCCCAGGCAACGCTGAAGGGAAAGGACAGCATCACCTGCAGTTGGTGGAAAGGAGATATAGAGCTGGGTGTCATCGGCATATTGATGACACGAAGCCCCACATCCCCTAATGACCCCGCCCAGCGGCCTCATATAGATGTTAAACAGCATTGGGGAGATAATCGACCCCTGTGGAACCCCACAATTGAGACTCCACGGGGCCGAGACACTCTCCCCAAGCTGAACTCTCTGGGGACGGTCCCCCAAGAAGGAACGGAGCCAGGCAAGTGCCAAGCCACCAATTCCCAACTCAGAGAGCCTCCCCAGGAGGATACCATGGTCGACGGTATCAAAGGCCGCCGAGATGTCGAGGAGGACCAGCAGGGAGATTTTGCCACTGTCGGCCTCCCTCAGCAGGTCATCGTACAGGGCGACCAATGCCGTCTCAGTACCGTGGCGCGGCCTAAAGCCCGACTGAAATGGATCCAGGGCATCCGTTTCGTCCAGGTGAGCCTGGAGCTGATCGGCCACCACCCTCTTGACCACTTTGCTCATGAAAGAAACATTGGCGACAGGCCTATAATTGCCAATTTCGTCCGCCGCCAAACTAGGTTTCTTTCTTATGGGCCTAATGAGTGTCTCCTTGAGGGCGGATGGAAATCTACCCTCAAGGAAAGACTCATTTATTATTACTGTGGCCCATTCTGTTGTTATCGGCCTGGCTGCTTTGATTAACCAGGCTGGGCAAGGGTCCAAGGAGGAGGTGGTGGCTCGGCAGCGGTCAAGCACCCTGGAGACGGAATCAGGCATTACAGGCTGAAAAGAATCGAAAGTCACTGGGTAAGACGGAGCGCTGGACATCTCTGCTCGATTCACTGTTTTTAAAAACGGAGAGAGCTCCTGGTGGATGGCCTCCACTTTAGATTTTAAAAAGGCTGCAAACTGGTCAGGGGAAAAACTAGGGGGAGGCCTATCACCTGAACCAGTTCCAGATAGATCGCGCACTATATGGAATAACTCCGCCTGCTGGTTGGACGCTTCGCTTATCCGGTTAGCGAAGAAAGATCTACATGCAGCCTTTACCTTAGTCAGGTAAAGGTTAGTTGCGACCCTGACAGCTGTCCAATTGTAATCCGTCGGGTTCTTCCTCCACCTACGCTCTAGCCTTCTCCTATGTCGCTTCATCGCTCGGAGCTCCTGGTTAAACCAGGGCGCAGGCCGAGCTCTGAGCCGGAGAGGGCATTTAGGTGCAATCATGTCTATAGCCCTAGTGGCAGCGATGGACCAGCTGTCAACCAGAGCCTTGACAGGAGCGCCAGCCAGGTCAGCCGGAACACCTCTCATGGCCTCCTGGAATCCAACAGGGTCCAGTAGCCTTCGAGGTCGGACCATAGAAATAGGTCCTTGCTCCCTGCGAGGGGGGAGTGCCACTGAGAGGTTGCATTTTATTAGGTGGTGATCTGACCATGACAAGGGAACTGACACAAGGTCAGTCACCACCAGACCACACTCGCTCCAATTGGTGGAAAAAAACAGGTCTAACGTATGGCCACCCACGTGGGTGGGGCTGATGACATGTTGGGACATGTTCAAGGAAGCCATGGTTTCCAAGAACTCAAGAGCTGGCCCTGTGGTCTCTGCCCCCGCATGCACGTTGAAATCACCCAAGACCAAAAGCCTCGGGGATCCCAACAATGCCGCGGAGACAAAGTCGACCAGCTCCGGTAGGGAAGTGGCTGGGTCGCAGGGAGCGCGGTAACCCAGCAAAATCCCGATACCATCCCTAGCCCCTATCGACACGTGGAGTGCCTCTAGACCTGGCTTTACCACCGAGGAGCGCCTAGTAACCTCTAAGTTGGATTTGTAGACAATGGCTACTCCCCCGCCCCGCCACTCCAGTCTACCCTGGTGCTGGACAGCATAACCGGGCGGGCAGATGAGAGCCAGATACTCTATTCATGGTACTCTATTCCACTTTCAACCATTCAGCACCTACCATCCTCATACTGTGGCCACTGAGTATGCCTAGTCCTCATTTTTAAGAAGTGGGTTATAGCAACTAAGACTTTCCCCCCCTGCTTCTTTTCTGATTAAGAGTAGATTACTTTCACTCCATACACACTTCAGGCAATCAATTTCCACTTTATTCCTCACCATTTAGCAAGACAACAAAAGTAAATAATTGTCAGAAGAAAATACATTTCTTGTTCCCTTCCAAGCCTGGAAACATAATAGACTAAACACTAAAATAACAATTGCATGACGAAAATCATACAGTTCACTAAATGTAATCATCTAAAAATATTCACATTATTCACAGTTTACATGGTAACCAACATCTGAATTTAGAACTGATTGCAAACTATCTTTCAGTATCATGGGAAAAAATCCCAATACTTTGGGATATATTCAAAGATGAGAAAATAACATTAATGCAGAATTACATAAAAATGCATACCTCCAAACATTTAGTAATTGTTCAATTATTGTTTCTGTAGCAAACTGAAATTATTACCATAGAAAAACTCTGCATAGTATTATTTTAAGTTGTTCTCAAAGAGGAAAACCATCTGGTTTATAACTTATAGGCCAAAATCCTCTTGCTAAATAATTCTGGCAGAAAGGAAATGACATACGTTGCAGTGGTCAATTGCCACTTACGAGCCAACTGCCCTTTTATTCCCAGTGGAGTAATCTGATTCTTTTTTTTTTTCACCTTTCCCCACAGAAAGTAGTCCAAAAAAGTCATGTGTTGGAGAAAGATGAGTAATTGAATTGGATTTCCTGCAATCAGATATCTGAAGCATAAATAATTATTGCTTTTCTAGCTAAACACTGAAGACTAACTCTGTATATCAAACCATACAGAGCTTATTTGTCATCAGCAAGATAGTTACAGACATCCCGCTGGCAGCATTTATGAGTTTTTAAAGATTAACTTTCCTTTAAATTTATATTTCTTAATTTTGTCGCATTATTGTCAAACCACAGACACTTGTATGAACATCTGCCTTTCATATTATCAACTCGAACACTTCCATACGGGAGGAGAAATTTCAGACACTGTACCTCAGGAGTGGTGTGAATATAATGTTTCCAATTTCTTAACCACAACTAAAAAGCTGGTGACTATCCCACAAGTCAAGGCTTCCCCCTCTGATTTCATTGTAAATTCCCCCACCGCTGCCTTTGCTTGACTTTTTAGCATCAGCTGCACATCTTCTGTTACTTTTAAGCAGGGATTGCAGACTAGCTTCAAATCCAGGTTTTAAAGCTTTGTTTTAAAGCTAACTGTGCTTTATTAGTTTTCTTCCAGACTTTGTATTACGTCATAGTCGATGCTGAAAAAGTCAACCAAGCATGGATAGAGGAACAGCTTAAGATCCTCTCTTTTATCCTGGAGAGATAGCTTACCACAGCACTAGCTACTACTGGTGTCTGATTACGCAACAGCCTAGGTCCTATGATTTTCTTCAACACGAAGTTTGTGTAAGTTAGGGAAAAATGCAACCTGTCCCTTTCACCAGTGTGAGGAATATTGTGCTCAAGCAATCCGAGGCAGGAGGCCACATCATTTCTCTTTCTCTTTCTCTCTCTCTCTCTCTCTCTTTGTAAAAAAATTGATATTATCAAATTCTTCCAGGTTTTGCATAATCAAATCACCCTGGTGTCATGTTACAGCCCTATGTCAAGTAAATTTAATTTTTTCCTGTGTCATGTTCATTCTGTATTAGGTCCAAACTCCTGTGAGGTCTACCACTTAGGGAGATGAGAAACACAGTTATTTCATTAGTGGCACCTAAGATGCAAAATTCCCATCTTCTGAGGTCAAGTTTGAACAGCTAGACCCTTTCTTTCACAGGATAATAAAAGCTTATATTTCATATTTTGTTTGGAAACATTGGCATTCCATAGTAGAACAAAAAGGTTTTCATGTAGAAGGTCCCATAGAAGGTTTTGTAGAACTCAACACACCTCAGCAATTTTTAAAAATATATTGTTGTAAACCATTTTGAGAAATACTACAGCTGAAATATAGTATGCAAATGATGTAAATTCAAAAACTAAGTTTACCATTTTATATGGTTCCTCTGCACCTTTAGGTGGCAATCCTAAATGCACTTTACTCTGAAGCAAGGTTCATCAAACTTTGTGGGACTTACTTCAGTATGTGTGTGGACAGACAGACAGACAGACAGAAAGACAGACAGACAATTTAGCTGTTGAGTCATATTATAATCTTTTAATACTTAGCCTTGTTTTATGAAGAAATAGAAGCAATGGAGAATATCACTGTGCATACTCAAGAAAAACAACTTACCTCGCACATAGACTGTGAGTCCATGGATATCACGTACTTCAAGCAAAGTTGGAAAAGAGAAAAAGAGAAAATTAATTTCCTAAGTATCTCTGAAATTTTCTTCATAAACATCTGTTATATAATGCAAAGTGTCAGAAACAGCTTTTACAAAGGGAGATGGAAGTCATGCTAAAGATTACTGTATGATTTCAGCTCTGGTCTCATTAAGTATATAGCTATAGCACAAATTCAGTATGTTCAGTAATTAATACAATACGTTCAGCCTGGAGGCAGGTGGTGCAGCATGGCCTCTCCCAATTTGAAGAAGCACTTGTTCAGCAGGCCGAGACAAAGAGGCAGTCCCAAAACCAGCAAAATCAGGGAGCTGGACAAGGGACAGATTCTATTTGTCTTCAGTGTGGAAGGGATTGCCACTCTCATATTGGCCGCCTCAGCCACACACTGTTCTAAGACCTCTATTCAGAGCACGTTACCATAGTCTCTCAAGACTGAAGGATGCCTACTAACGGTATGAATTATACCAATTTGATAATACTTTAACTGTTGATATTGCTGCTACTGTTGTTGTTGTTGAAAAAATACCAGGCACAGTCAATCAAAATTGTAAAAACATTGGCATTATATAACAGATACAATTTTTAACCAAAAACCTAAGTATCTGTTAAATATTGACTGAGTATATATGCTGTTCATAATATTTGCCTTTTTTTGTAGCTCTGATCATGTTATTTTTGGAATCTAATACTGTTTATAAAACTATGTGAAATTTCTTGATATTGTTCCCAAAGCCCCAATGATGATGGGGACCACTAAGGTATGTTTCATCCATAAACAAGATGTTTCGATTGCCAGACCTCTGTATTTTGTTAATTTTTCCAATTCTTTATTTTCAGCTCTGGCATCCCCTGGAGTTGCAATGCCAATGATTCAGACATTTCTTCATTCTGTTATCTCGTGTGTTATGTTCAAGATGTCTATCAATCTAGAGCTGGAAATCTCACAAGGTATTGACTTTTGTTATTTTCTGAGTAGTACTCAAGACAACTTACAGCTATCATAAAACAAATAACAAATAAAAATATATTCAAACAATATTATTATTAAAATCAAACAAAACAAAACACAACTGTAGGAACACTAAAATCAATAAATCTACATACAGTTAACATTGATAGACTAAACGAATCAATGTCATAAGGCAATTTTAAAAAAAGGATCTTCGTGTTAGAAAGAAAGGAAGCTGAATACAGCTTTGAGGGGAATGTATTTCATAGGTACAGAAACATGCAAATCTACCATACAAAGCTCTGGCTGCAGCATACCGTCATACAATTTATATAATGAGCATATAATTCATTCCTGTGCTTCATATGTATGTACATGCAACAATGAGTGCAGAACAAAACCAAAAGGTTTCTGATTGTCACTTCACTTACCAGGATTTCCTGCCGCATCTGAACACCTCAGACCTATTTTTAGTAAAAGAAGAGTAAATACTAAATGTTCTGATAGTATTGTCTTTATTTTTTTTAAGTGGGGGTTTTGTGGGAGCAGATGAAAAGGAGTACATATATGAAAACAGTGGGGAGAGATAATCCTTGGCCCACACATTATTTGTTTTAAAGCAAACAACCTAAAGGTCAAGTTCTCAAGGACAAATTGCCACCTCACAATCACTGCACACCTGGACAGGGGAGGCATTTTTGCCCTCTTCACCTTAAGTGAAGAAAGAAGGAATATTGGACTATCTTCCCACTGGTAGATGAAAGACTGGATCATCTTCCCACTGGTAGGATAACAGACCAAGGCAGGTCAACAACATGGTGAGATTTGTTACTCTTCACGCAAGCACCTACGTTGTGCACAGTTGCACTGCAGGTTCTGGCAGCAAGCTTTCTCATCCTGGTGGGAATCACTTGCCTCAAGTGGATTATACTTTGGTTTTGAAGAACCTATAGCAAGGTCTACTTAATTTTACACTTGGGGGGGGTCTAAAAAGAGCTCCCTCCTTTTTGTGGCAGCCTAGTGCGAGAGAGGAGCTTATGCCATGATAACAAGCGCCTCAAGGCTTTTCTAGAGCAGAATCGACTGCCTTTGGTTTGGCAGAACTGGTTTCATGGTCCAGCCAGTTATGACCGACACCATTTGCCAGGTTGGACTTTGTACTGGGACTTTATCTCAGGCTGTTTAAAGACATGGTTCTCACCCTACAATGACAAAGAACTGAGATTTCCAATCTCTTGCAAGTAATTCAGGCATCCCACACTGCTTACTGTTTTTCAAGTTACTCTACTCAGCAGAGTTGCACACAGACCTCCACAAAAGTCCCAGTCTGATTTGGAGGACAATATTGGGCTCTAGAATGTATTCCAATTTGGTCTGGAGCAATCTGTGTCCCAACTGATTTGTTTTCTACTCTGGATTTTAACTGATCTCTACATCTGCAGAGGTGATGCGCTGGACCAAAACCTTTTTGTTCCTGCATTGATGTATATGAAATTGGGAGATATGATCCATCCTAAAGAGGGAAGTAAGCTTGCTAAACTTTAGAGACCTGGCATCAGGATTTGAGTGCTAAGTACAATTGAAGTTTGCTTAAAATTGTAGGCAGAAGTGATTTGTGCACCATTCAGTTTGAATTGTGCTCTAAATCTGGATATTTTATAGATTTACTTCATAATCTAGCCATTCTGCTTGAACACACAGAAATTGGTCTGAATCAGGTCAATCTGCTTGGTAATTTGTGACTAGTCTGTATCAGGTGTATAGCTAGTAGTGCCCATTTACAAACCCATCAGTCTCCAGTGTCTTCATTACTAATGAGAGTTAAGATAGCATTCTATGTATACATGAGGATGCTTTAGATTTTTTCTGTCTAGGAACAGGAGTCTATATCATCCGTGAACGATCTCTCTGTCAGTAAAGGGAGTTGTTTGTATAGTATCTATAAGCTACTATGGGCTATAGTTAGACATAAATAAAAAATGGAAGTTCCGTGCCCTGTCCCAAGTTTGTGCATGGGGTCCAAATGGCTTTAGACTCTACCTGTTTATATTAAATACTTAACTATATGAACTATATTTGTTTTTAAATGGTTTTAAAGGAACAGCTTAATATATTTTAACTCTTTTTGTGTATAGCTCAATAGGGCTTACCATGCAGTCTTATAAGCAGAAGATCCATTGTGTTCAATGGTGCTTAATCATGCTTAAGTGTGAACAAGATTTCAACATAGCAATCACTTCAGCATCTGAGGATGATTAAAGTTAAAGTTAGAAGTTATCTTACCTGTCAAACAGAATATGGAACAAACTGCAACAAAATGCCTGTTTAAAAACTCCATCTTCATCTTTACAATGATGTTTATGCAGAAGGATTTCTATCAGCCCACAGAACTTCAGATAATGGAAAGTAGCTGGCCATAAAAAGAAAAGAAAAAACAAGTTAAGCATTGTGCTGCTAAGCAACATATATCTGTTCACAACTCAAGTGGATGGTAGCCTTGGACAAAGTGGGAGCATTTGTGTAACAAAGTAAGCCAGAATCCAGGAAAATCTTTGGCTTAATGTATTTCTATATCTTTGAAATGAACAGTTGTGATATCATATATGATACAAACTGCTATGCTACATGTACTAATTCTGGGAGTCTTAAAACAACCAAAACAGAACCATTTAAATATTTTAAGGGGACCAGAAAATTAGCATTAAGAGATATAAACTATCAAAGAATAAGATGCTTAAATATTCCATCTGTTAGAACACATTAGAACCCTACAGGCAAATGGCTACTCCAAAATGAAATCACAAGAGCCATCAAACCAAGAAAACAACACCGAACTGAAGAAGAAAAACAGCCACCCACAAATAAAGTATTTCTGCCATACATCAAAGGGGTCACGGACCACATGGGGAAACTTTTGAAAAACACAACCTGCAAACAGTATTCAAGCCCACTACAAAAATACAACAAATGTTACGGTCAGCAAAGGACAGAAGGGAGCCCCTCACCACGGCAGGAATATACCGGATACCTTGCAGTTGTGGACAGGTATATATTGGAACCACAAAACGCAGCATCCACACCAGAATCAAAGAACATGAGAGACACTGCTGACTAAAACAACCAGAAAAATCTGCAGTAGCTGAACATGCCCTGAAACAAACTGGACATGAAATTCTATTTCAAAATACTGAAATACTGGACAACACCAGCAATATTACGTCAGACTGCACAGGAAAGCCATTGAAATCCACAAGCACCAGCACAGTTTCAACTAAAAAGAGGAAAGTATGAAGCTCAACAAAACTTGGCTCCCAGCTCTCAAAAATACAATGTGCAAAAGGTCAACGAACTCTACCCAGCCACAAGGACAGGGGATCACTACACACAAAAGACCAGCTAATGACACCCATCAACCACAGGAACAGCTAATCTCTTCTCCTTAGCACAACAATACACCCACAATAAGACACACTAATCACCCAACTACAGAAAAAGACAAAAGCCTATCTCACAACCATAAATACTGCACTCCCAAGCCAACTACACCAGAGCAGAGGTTGCTGTCCTCTGAAGATGCGGGCCACAGAGACTGGCGAAACGTTAGGAAGAACAACCTTCAGAACACGGCCAAAGAGCCCGAAAAACCCAGAACAACCAATGATGATATTATTTACCAAAAACCAAAATCTAAATATTGATTGGCTGTCACTTTCTTTATTTCAGGGAAATGATTTTTTTCCCTCTTGCAGTTACTTGATCTCTCTCTCTCTCTCTCTCTCTGTGTGTGTGTGTGTGTGTTTTAGTGAAATCTAGTTCACCTCCAGTTTTTTCACATAAAGAACACAAAACATCGACACCACATATTAAGCTATGGGGGTTAGGGGTCATATCTCAAATCACATGTAATTTTTAAAAACTTCCTTATTTGTGTCCTATTACAATAATTGTCCTCCTCCCATTATCAACACAAAAAATGCACCATAAAAAGCTACAAGCATCCATCCAACATCAGTAAGCATCTACCATATATGACAGTCAATGTTAATCTTAATTCTCATTCTATGTTGAACTGATGCAAACTGATGTTCTTTTAAAGGGGATTTTATCTATCACTGAAATTTATCTAAACTGGCCAAGCCATTCCATACCACTTCAGTCCAGTATAGAACTATTTATCCAATACAATGCTAGGAGAGAATTTGGCACCCTTCTATTTAGGAGAAAACATCCTTCCTCAGAGGCAACAAATATAATGGGTTATGCGATAGAAAGCAGGCCATTATGCAGACTGCCCCTGACAAAGGTTTTTTCCTGAATCATGATGGGTAAAGTGCTAACAAACGCATTCTGAGGATGATACTTGATTTTAAATAGAACACATATTCCTTGCAATTTCCCTCTTACACTGGGATTTCCTCAGGATCCCATGCCGCAGCAATCATATGTACATATAAATTATGCCTGTGTTTACCTCCTTATGACAAATCACACAGGAAAGCATGCTAATGCAATATGAGAAAAGCCATGAACTATGAGAAACAGATGTTTTTGGATGAGCCCCGCTGGATGAAAAGACTATCCACTTTACCACTACTGGGTAGAAAAAATGGTGCTAATTATGCATGAAAGCATGTCACATGTTATAACCTGCTCACTCTGATGTGACCTATAAAAGTGACGGGCTAAAATAACGATACAACGTTGTGATAAAACCTAGTTTATCTTGATTTTCCACCAAAAACAAAATGTCACCAAGTACTCAGTAAGGAGCTAAGGCAATTAAACTTTGTATTGTGAACAGTTAGTAGTACGTGCCAGAGGGAATTTACAGATTGTTCTCATATATTCACAAGTAAAAGCTAGATATTAATGATATCCAGACTCAGTCAACTGGTGAGAAGGAAAAGCAGAGAGACATTTTGATATAGTGCTATCACAAATGCTTTTACATCTGCCTGCTATTATATAAGAGAGCACACCAATTCTTTTCTATAAAACTGAAATCTGTAATTGAGTGGGCTACTGTAGCTCAGCCCAAATAGCAGTTCAAACAGATCTAAGGCAACCATTCTTTCAAAAGATGGAATTTGGATGTTCTGCATCTGTATTCTGTCTGCCATTTAGTAAAAGATCTAAAGACCTTTTGCTCAGTGGTCTGAATCTGTGTTCACTCCAGAGAATGAGAGCAAAAAGAAGGAAGAGATTTTTGCAATTACCGAATCAAGTTTCCTTCTTGAACAGTAGTTATTAACTAGATATGATCATTCTTGCAGAACAAATGGATACTAAAATAGGCACAGGGCTGACACCCTTCCCTTACCAACAACAAATAAGGCAGTAGATCTACATACTAGTCATATTCCCTAGGCATGAACATGCAAGATTTCAAATTAAAGAAAATGAAAAGAGCACCCCACAGTAAAAGAAGAGAGGAGGGGAATGAAGGCAGTTCCACTCTCAGCTGGCATTTATATTTACATGTATCAGCTGAGAGCATACTGCTCTTCCTTCACCTTCTCTCTATGTGAAAAAGAGCAAAGCTTTGTTTTTGGCCAATACAGCAGGCTGACAAGCACCACCCAGTGAACTAAAGAAATCAGGAGGTGTGGACATCTCCCTGATGTCAAGGATGTGGCCAGATCTCCTGCCACCTTCCCACCTGAGGAAACTCTTAAGCGGTTGCTCCCCGAACTTTGCATCCTACCATACTGTGTATATTCCTTGTAAGCATTCTTATGCTGCCCCAAGCGGTGAGAAGTGCCAAGGATCATGTTAAACAGAATTACCTTCCTTTGTAAACAAGAGCCTTCATAAACAAGAAAATTTATAGTGTTCCACCTATTGGCTTACACTTTTCCTTTGAATTTAATGGGTTCAAGCAGCACTGATATGATTATACAGATTTTTATTCCATCAATCAATCAGTATTCTAATAAATAAATAAATAAATATTCAGTAAGCACTGTTCTGCTATTCATCTCCAGGAAGTGGCCTGAGAAAGTTGGGTCTCAGATTTACTGAGGCCCTTCTTGTTGGTGGTGAAGCAGCCCACAGTCCAATGACGGTTGCCCAGCTAGCCCCTTCTCCTTACATGGTGGCTCCATGTGGCCACTGGGGATGGTGCTGGGGGATGTTGCAGTTAATACAGTAAATGTACGTGTTCTGTATATGTGTGTGTGTGTGCATGTGTTAATCAACTGTTTATGCTTTGCAGTTATGTTTGGAGGGGGGCATAAGATAACTCTAACCCTACACAGGTTTTGAACTATGCAGGGGTCCAGTGCCCCTAGCCTCAGCATTGTTGAAAGTGTATTTATAAATATAAAAGTGGGCGGGCATGGCATAAACAACTCTACTAATCTTACATTTCTTATCAGTTTTCTGGAAAATGACACTCTGTACCCAATGATTCTCCCAGTCTTCATGTAACTCTCCCAAACTTTGTTTATCTTATATCTGCCCCTTTAAGAAGTAGCATGGGAGAGACACAAACTCAAAGCCATGAAGGTTAATCCTTAGGACAGTATCTTCTAAAACTTCTAAACATAAGGTCCCGCTAAGGAAACATTAAACATTCACCTCAGATTATTAACAAAGTGATTAGCAATGTCCTCATTAAAGGAATGGCTGCCCAGGAGTCACATCTATGTTTTCTAAAAGTCATAGCTTGTTTCAAATTGCTATGAATAATGCACCAAACTGGTAGCTGATCTTACACAGAGCCAGAAGATTATGATTTTCTCCTTCTAGTGGAACCGAAGAAAAAGAATGGATGAAAGCATATGAATCTGGGATTCCTACTCAAATGCTAAACTAATGATTAAACATTTCATTTGAATGTAGTCCAGGTGTGAGCCAGTATAACGATTACTCTAGAATCCACACTGATGAAATTCAAGTGGACAACCTGTCATCATGTAACAGTCCACCTAACTATATTTGTTATGGCTGACAAACTGCATGCACATTGCCTTCATTTTCTTGAAGCTGCAAAATAATTTGGTGACTAGTCAAAAATCTTTGCTTTTATGTTTCATAAATGATTCTGAATGCCCATGTAGTAATCAAGTTAAATCATTTTAATTCTCAAAATTAGGCTGCGGTATAACATCTACAAAAAACAAAATAAAATCTCCTACCACTAAGAACAAACTCAGCAGGAGATTCTTTCTTTCTTTCTTTCTTTCTTTCTTTCTTTCTTTCTTTCTTTCTTTCTTTCTTTCTTTCTTTCTTCAAACTGTGTGTTTCCTGGCAATTCTTTAAAACTGAGTGGCTTTTTAACATCAGTCATTTGCTTCTTTGGAAACGCTTAACAACATCCCTTTCATCCTATGAATACCCAATATAAATCAGAATAGCAGGCAGCTGCAAGCTAGAAAAAGGGAAACAAAAGTCAACCCTGGTCCCCAGTTGATTTGGAACAGTTCTATTTGGTATTCTGTTTATTTAGACAACTAAGTTAGTATTGTTTGGATACAGTCACTTAACAAAGCTAATAGTCAATTTTAAAATCCTTTACAGCTAGGAATATCTGTTTCATACAGATTTCACACCAAAATAATGCAAAAACGTAATGACTTCATCTCTAATGCTTATTCTGGTGGCAAAATTAGTCTGAACTATCTCAACATAGGTGGGAACACAAAAGGAAGACAGAACAGGTGTAACATCCTTGGGTGAAAATTGAAATGAAATGAAGTAAATAAACTACTGAATCAGAAATGATTTTGGAACAATAGGACATATTTTTTATGTTAGGTTTTTTCTTTAATAAGCACTGGGATACAGCTTTTCATGGTTATGCAAAGCACTGCATAGTAAATCATTACGAACTTCTTGCATTAGTACTTTTTGTCATGTTTTGCATCCACATGGCCACCAATTCTTCTGATACAGAAAGAAGCCACTTGGATGCTCCGGAAACACTACCCACTTCCTCCCTCTAGCAATACAGGAGAAGAAGTAAATTAGAGAAAATTACATTTCTTTTTATATGCACAAACTAAACATACAAGAACTAAAAAAAAATCAAGGGTCTTGTACATACAGCTTAAGTCTCTGTAATGAAAGAGTTAATGAAAATCCGTACTTAATATGCAAGCTATTTTTAGGTTAACTATATATAGTTATTTCCAGGTTGAACACACTTCAGGTTAAAGATAATACTGATAACAATAAGGATCAGTTTGCAATCACATTCCTTATGAGAACTGTTCTCTATCTTTCTATGCTTTTTACCCCCGACCATGAAAAATTTAAGGACATATTTCCATATTCACCAAGAATTCTTCCGGAGATCTATCAGTAATGAAAATGAAGTCAGGCCAACAATATTTCTTCTTAAAATATTTGGGGTTTTTTAAAGCACAAATTTCTATTTATCTTTCTGTCACATATGTCAAATTATAGGAAGAAAAGACAAATGTTACATTTTACAGATCTACATAATCTCAATAAGAATCAGGTCAATTCTTTTTCCTTTTCCTTCAGCCTCACCACACATTTGTACACCCTGGGAAAGCACTGAGTCCATTAAAATCAATGACAGATTTGCAGTTAATTTTAACACTAAATTAATTGCACCCCAATACTTTATCTACAGACCCACAAATGTGGAACATATTCATGCCTTTGAAGTATTTACAGTTAATAAAAGTGATTAAAAGTGACACCAATTTAAATCCAAGCTGGATTTCAGATATGTACAGACAAGGGGCATGCAGACTGCAGTGGAATGCTCTTGTTGTTGCTGTTTAGTCGTTAAGTCGTGTCCAACTCTTCGTGACCCCATGGACCAGAGCATGCCAGGCCCTATTGTCTTTCACTGCCTACAGGAGTTTGGTCAAATTCATGTTGGTCGCTTCAATGAATGCCTTAGCCTAGAAGACCTGTAAAACTGTTGCGAAGTTTATAGTCCATGGCACAATGTACATTATTTAAATTCACACAAAAAATATATTTGCTGCCATACTGAACTTTGTTTCTCTTTTCATTATTCCTATATCGTAGAATCTACATTTTGAGCCAAGTCTACACATATTTATTCCAGTGTGATCATTACTGTGGTTTTTGCTTCATCTGGTCATCAATCCAACCTTGCCCTGAAAATATTGTATCTGATAGCTAGAGTTCAACTGCAGTGTGCCACAGGAAAAAACAATCCATATAATAACCATGCAGCTACAGTAAAAGTCCACCTTTTAACAACCATATTTGCTAAAGGTTTTATAGCCTGGAAATGTCAGCTGCCGTTACCAAAAGAAAAATGAATGCTGAGAAAATGTAATATTTTTAAAACAATGATCTCCTTCTATTTAGTGTATGTTAGTTCTATTATGATTATGCATATAATCAACAGTTTCAAAACGATGTAATTGGTCTTACAGGTTTACAGTTTTTATTGCTTTCTTCAAGGCTTATGACTTGTATAATTTCATATTAATGAAATTACTTCGCGTCAAGAATGTATCTGACTCTGGCAGTGTGGGTAATGTTTTTTTTCTCCCAATAATTAATAAGTTTATATTAATAAGTAACTCACAGAATCATAGAATAATGGAGTGAGACGGAGCCTACAAGTCCAACCCCCTGCTTAATGAGAAATCCAAATCAAAGCACATCTGACAGGAAGTTGTCTAATTTTCTCTTGAATGCCTCTAGCATTAGAGCACTAACCGTCTCCAGGAGTAATTGGTTCCATTGTCATACTGCTGAAATAATTAGGAAGTTTTTCCTGATAGTCAACCAAAATCTGGCTCCCTGTAACTTGAGCCTATTATTACCCACCCTGTACTCTGGGATGATTGAGAGTAGATCCTGCCCTTCCTCTGTATGACAATCTTTCAAGCATTTGAAAAGTGCTATCATATCTCCCCATCATCTTATTTTCTTAAGGCTAAATATGCCCAGTTCATGATTTATTTATTTATTTGAATTTTATTTTTGTGCCCCATTAGAGCTGCTTGGTGTTTTTTTTTTTCTTATTGTACACAAGGCTTCCTCTATGTTTACCTCTGAGCTTGCATCTCCTCCCCCCCTCCCATTCAATTTAAAACCCTCCTGATTAAGTTCTTGCTGTGGACAAACACATTATTCCCAGTCCTTGTGAGGTGCAACCCATCCCTTGCCAGCTCTCCATCTTACAGAAAGCTTAGCCCATGGTCCCAAAATCCAAATCCTTTATGCCAGGGCCACCTTTGTAGTCAGTTATTCACCTGGAGTATTTCCCTTTCCCTTTCTATTCCTCTTCTGAATATAGAGAAGACTCTCTGGACTGTAGTTCCTCTTAGCTTTATTATTTGTTCTAATATGGATGAAAAGAAATGGATATGCATCTATGGGTTTTATGTGCCATGGCAGTCCTTCCGTCACATCCCTAATCTGTCCTCCAAGGAGACAGCATATCTGGCAGGTCTGTGGATCTTCCCAACGTATTTCAGTTTCATTCCCACACACTGAGGAGCCTCCTACAACTGCTCTTCTCTTCTTCCTTTTGTAGGGGGTGGGTTCAATGATTCTGCTTGGCTGAGCTTCAGCCTCCCTCCTGTATGACTTCCTCTGCACACTGTCTGCCAAACTCCCCTTCAAGAATTTAAAAGCAGTTTTGCAGTTCCACTGGCAAAGAGTTTCTTCTTCTTTTGCTTCTGCGAGTCTTTTTCATGATGCTTTCTCCACTATGTTTGCTCTCTCCTCAGCATTCTCCTCCTCTGTTTTGTCTTGCTGTTCTTCCACTTCCAGTGCCTCCCTTGGCTGTGGCTGCTCAATAGTTCTATCTATGTGCTCTTCATATACTCCTACAGCCTTAAACACGGCTGCTCACAACTCCAGTTTTCACTTTTTCTTCCAAAAGTCTTAACAGTTTGCACTTGCTGCATGTGTACAGTGGCATGAAGATGAACATTGCACACCTTTTGCAGGTCACTACCACCGAAGTGTCTCTTCCCTCCATAATCCCTGTTACTTTTTAAAATTCTGTTTCTCTACGAGTGCCCTTTCCTCCTTTGTCTTGTCTGCCTTGAAGGACGCTGGGAAAGCCCAATAATATATAACTCTCTGCCTTTGTCTCCTTGGTCTCCCTTTTTCTTTTTTCTTTTCTCTCTTCCTCTAATATATACTTTCCTTACTATTTCCCCCTTGTCAAGCTCCTATTAGTTCCCTCTGGTCACTCAATCTGTGAGTATCTCAGTTTTATTCCTATGTTGTGCTTTTCTGTGTTTAAACCACAGGTTAATGATAATTTGAAATGAATAGTTCTGTCACTAGTCAACCATCAGAATGATCTCAGAAACATGCTAGTTATAACGTTATTGCAAAGATACATTCTCTGCTAGTATTCTCCCAAATATATACTGATTCTTGAGCACAACATCTATTGTTCCACTGGGGAAAAACCTACAGTTATTTCAGAAATTATCCTGAATTACCCTGTATTCCAGGAGCTGGGGGAGAATCGTGAAGTCTAGCACAGGCATCATCATTGTTCAGTTTGCCAAGTCAGTTTTCAAAACACCAGGACAGTTACCCAAACATTGTTTCTTTGATGCTGGTGGCAGGCTTCCTGTGCCATGAAAGCATTCAGGGACTGCTTAATGCCAAAGCAGTGTGCCAAGACTGTTTGCCCCACTTAAAGTAAGCAACCACAAAGCCAAGACACACACATCCCTCATTTTCTACTAATACCTTTGCTTTAAAATCCTATTTTCTGTTTCTCTTTACCTAACATCTGTGGTTTCCTATTACAGATCCTTGTAGTTTCTCCATCCAAATCTAAGGACTTTCATTGAAAAACAGAGTTCATTGTCTTGAAACTTTTCAACTAAAACCAAAGATATATTTTCGTGTTTATTTGTTTATTTCTGCTATAGCTTAATCAACAGTTGACCACAGAACTAACGAAAATTCTTAACTGACAGGATTTGATGACCTGGTAAAATGACAGTGTGTGCACAGTTTAGTTAGGACCATCTGTAAAGTATTCATATCATGAAAATTTAAAGGTAGAATGCAAGGTTGGGTTGAAGGTAGATCTTGAGTTGATCTGCAATAAATACACTGGATCAAAACAAAGGCCAGTCTAATCCAGAATCCCAGAGTTTATTCTATACTGTTTTCTTACTCCACAAGAAGCAAGAAAGCCAAGGAGACATTTCCTCTGTCTGACACCATGTGTTATTTTTCATTGTTGATGAAGGACAAACTGTGTGTGTGTGTGTGTTGGCTGAGGCATATTATGGGATTCATCACAATTGCTGGTGTTAGTAACAGCTGAAATCCTGTTGCTTAATGTAGTAAGTCGCAACTAAAGTAGGCCTATTGAATCAGTGGAATTTATGAAGAAGCTGTCTCACCAAATCCACATGGTTCATAGTTGGAAAGGGCCTAGAAGGCCATCAACTGCAATTCCCTGCCCAATTCAGGAATCTAAGTCAAAGCAAATCTCCAATTTTCTTTTGAATGCCTCCAGATTCAAAGGACCTACTCTAGTGGAGGCATTCTACACTAAGCAACAGAATTTCTAAGCCAGTGTTTGTTGATTTTGATGGTCACTCCTGCATATGCTACAGCCAGAAAATCCCTGATTTTGAGTACAAGGCTACAGTATGGACGTGTTACTGCAGCCACATAAATGAAACATGGTCACCAGGCATGGGAAGATATGAGGATCATAAAAGTGCTTTTCCCAGGCTGAACCTTATTCGCGGCACTCCAGGAGTGCCAATCCCTGCACTTCCCACAAATGCAGGAAATATCACCACATAATTCAAGGGAAAAGCTAGCACAAGCTCCCCAATCCAGTGAGCATTTTCTAAACTCCTGGTAATTGCAAAGAAATTAGGGAGGAACTGTGAAAGAGAAAAAGGGAAGTTAGAATGAATCAAGAAATTAAGAGACTCTCAGGATAGAAGGCAGGCTAGGAAAATGAAATGGAAATTATCATCTTCCTTTCATAAAGGATATATGAGGACAAAGACTGCCTGATGAGCCAAGAACTTGATGCCCTAATTATAACTACTGTATTAGATATTTATGTTGTGTTGGGGAATGCAAGCCCAAAACTATCATAGGAGTTGCTCATATGACAGCAGCTCAGTGTTGTCACTTAAATTTATCTACATATCTGTTGTAATAGTTAAGCAGAGATTGGAAAATCATCACCTGGCAATGTCATAGCAGAAAGAGGTCCTTTTAACCTTATGATCCTAAGTGCACCTGGGGCAGCAGATCTGAATTTAACGCAAAAAACTGATTTTTGTTTGGGATTAAATCTACCAGGAACTACTGAGGAGCCTATTATAAACAGAAAACAAGGGAACTCAGGCAGTTTTCTTATGCATTTGTTTAAAGAAATAACCTCGTTCCAATTAAAGCCTATACTGCCCAGAGGAAAAAAAATCTATTTGCTCCACTTATTGCATCTTATTTTCCTACTGTACAAAATGTGTTTAACTGCACATTTAAGTAATGTGTGCAGCATTCTCCTCCTATGGTGGGTGCTTAAGGAAAACCCCAAAATAGGATATGAGTGCAATGAGGAAGATTCCCAGCTTTAACAATGATGGAATAAACTTTCTCTCCTCTTAAATTATAACCATGGATGTAGCCAGCAGTGTATTTTACATGGATGTAAACACTGGTGAATGCTGGCTGATACATATCACCCAGATGTTACAAGTCAGAAGTCTACTCAACTCTGGCAAGATCTGGGTTATATGTACCACAATTGACCAGGTATGTTTATACTGTATATGCAAGATATATTTATATGTGCACATTAGACTAGTAACAGTATCATTACATTGTTCATTCCGTAATCTAGAAATAAAGATCGACTTGCAGCCGGAGGAAAAAGGCGGGGAATTCAAATTGCTAACTGTCGGTAGACGAAGAGGCTGCTTCTTTGTAGCGAAGCCCAACGGTTAGAGTGAGTGCGATCGGAGGAGGCTTCAGACTGCCTGGTAATGTAAGGTGCTGCTTTCTCCTTTTTAAAAACTGTTCTGGGTGGGTTTTGCAGTGTGGTTTTGGGCTGGGTGGTGGGATTATGTCTCTATGCTGTGATGGGTCTTGCAGGGTTTGTTTGCTTTTTGAGGGGGTTCCCCATTTCCAATTGGTCCTGTGGAGTTTGTTTGCTTCCCCCCATCTTGCGGGGTTTGTTTGCTTTTTGATTTGCTTTTTTTGTATTTCCAAAGGGTCTTGCAGGGCTTGTTTGCTTTTCTTTTCGTTTTTTTCCCCTTCGACCAGAACAGATCAATTGTGTTTCTGATGGGTCTTGCAGTGTTTTGTGTTTTTGGGGGTGATTTTTTTTTTCTTCGGCCAGAATGGATTAATTGCATTTCAGTGCATTCCTAGGGGAAATGGTGCTTCGACTTACAGCCATTTTGAGTTACGAACCAATTAGCTTCGTAAGTTGAGGCACCACTGAATAATAGTGATTCACAGTTTGAACAGGGGAGAGCCACACTGAAGAGGGTATCGTGCCTCCATTATTCAGATCACAGGCTGCCAATGGTGGTGTATCACTTTTCATGGATTATGTATGTCACTTCTCTGAGACAGGCTCTTTGAACACTTACAGCTCCCAAATCTATAACTGCACTCATAAGCAGGAAATTGTGAACATGACAAGTAAACAGAGTTGTTTTGCATGAGATTACAGGAGTATAGTGTTGCTTGCAAACCTAACATTGAATGAATAATCATGCAGAAATACTATGGTATAGAATAGCAGAGCGTCTTTAATAACATTAAAGCTGGTGTAAATGTGTATGAATGCCACAATGACAGGCAAGTTAGTTTGGATACTAAGATAATATATTTTTTTCCCCACAGTGGAACGATATGAGAATATATTTTTTAAAAATGATTAGGCCTTTTAAAAAGTCTCTGTAAAATGTCAGTGATTTGTAAACCTTCAAACATAAATCACACATACACGGAATTCTTTTTAAAAGACTGAAGCAGAATTCAGATGCATTTCTCAACTCTGAATCCTTGGATGTTATTTCATTTATAATATCTTGTCCTTTCATTTTGAAATGTGCAAGTAATGTTGAACTTCCACTGAAGCACAAATTTGCAGTTCTGTTTAAATATCAAATATCAATATAGAAGCAAAGCTTTGAAGTCTGTGCATCGAAAGATCCCCATATTGTCTCATGAGATGTATCTAGAAAATTATTTCTATGCAATTTTCAATAATTATTTTCTTATTTTATTCTGCCATAGTTCTGAGTACTATTGTTTACGTCAAGATGCAAAAGAACAGGAGCTGGGAAGGTCCTCTTTCCACTAATAAAGTGACATGAATCTGATACATTCTGCCTCAACTACTAGAAGTCAGAATACCCATGAAAATACAAATGGGATGCAGCAATTAAAAATACACCTGTAGGCAATTAGGTGGGTTTTCTTCATTATATCTCTGTGTTTCATCTATGAGAAATATACATTGCTCTCTCAGAACACATTACCTGTTTGAAATTGTGCATTACACTGTATCAAATGAATCCAGTATGCCAACTGAAATTGTAATGAATCAGGTGAGAAACATGAAAACATGAAACCGCTTCATATGGCGTCAGACAGGTTGTCCATTAAGAATGGCACTGTGAACTCAGTCTGGCAAGGGAACAATAAGACTTGCTACCCAGGACTGGCTCTCAGCTTGGGAAACCATCAGCTAACTTCCCTCTATGGGCCATTCTCTGTGTCAATGTCTCCCACAGCTGAAAATCATAATTTTCCATTTCTTGCAGCATCTAGAACAGCATTTGAAAATGATATCAGAAATTAAGTTTTTGCATGCCCTACATGTCGCTCTGGAAACATATAATACTCTAGAGCAACACTCAGAAGTGTCCTTGGGGTCCTCAGGGCATCACAGAACATTCAGGACAGTATCTGTGAAGATTCTCAGTCATCCAGGTGAGATTATCTGGAAGATGAGTAATGGCAACTAGACTTCTTTCTTGTTAGATGGAAATGTTTAGCTACTCATCCAAGTAGCTTCTTCAGTCTGAAGATAGTTGGTAGGAGACCCCTGATACGTCCAACACTCCTCAGACTGAAGAAGCTGATGAGCAGCAACACCTAATAAGAAAGAAGTCCAGTTGTCATAATTCAACTTCCAGATTCAGGACAGTAGCTCATGGCTACCTAGAGCTGGGCCCCAGGAAAGATGTCAATACCTGAAAACCTCTGAGATACTCATGGATGTAAGATATGAAGGTTACCCATTAAAATGCAGTAGAACACTATATCGAACGAATGGATGAAAGGTCCTGATCCTGACTTTGCTGTTGCCATTCACATGCCTTTCTGAATTGTTGTATAAGACATCAAAATATGAGTGTTCTGTAGATATACCTTGTACCTACTACCTCTACTATGACTTTACAGGTTAAAGGTTTCCTGGCAAATAATATCCACAAAGGCAACAAGGGAATATATATACCAATTATATCAATCCCCACACCACGAAGTGTTAATATTAAGATGGTTTGTATTACTTATGTGTATTCCAGTACGGTTTGGGCAGTATGTCCCTGTCATCACTGAATAACATGAACCCTAGAAACATATACATAGAACTTTACATATTAAATTACTGATAAATTTGAAACCTTCTTTATAAATTGGCCCTCATAATATTTCAGGGCTCCTGGCAACTTGCTCATTTTCTACACTAATGCTGCCAGCTCAACAGCCTTCTAATCCACTTCAGCTCAACACAAATCAGTTCTACTTTCAGAATTGCAGACAGATGCTTGGTCTCTTCAAATTCTAATTTCTTTCTATGGAAACAACTACATTTTTTTCAAACACTGTCAAAGATCTATTAGTCATGCCAGCATGAGACATTATTTAAAATATCAGCTCTTCAGTAATATCTCTAAATTAATGGCAGCTACTTTAAAAAGAAATGGAAAAATAAGTTGATCAATTGATTTGTGTAGAGGAGGTTATTACCAGAACTTATATTTGACAACTCATGTGTAAATACAATCTAAATCCATTATGAGTTCTTCTATAAAATTACTTTTATATTTAAATACCAATTTCCTTTAGAAATTATGAAAAAACATGGAATAAAACTCATCTCATGTCAGCTTCCTTCTACTAGATTATGTAATCATAATTTAAGACATTACACAATGAATAATCAGAATTCAATGATTTAGTAACTTGCAAATCAAACTACATTTTTAAAGATACTCCTCTAAAAGCAAAGCAGCCTGTGAGGAAGCTAAATTTTAAGCTTTAATTATGTACTTCTTCAGCCTTGATTTTGCAAAGTAAATGCATGGAATATAGCAATCTTCTTCCATTCTTCTCTTCATATACTCAACTGCCAGAATTGCACAGAGTGATCTATTCTATTGACACTTCCTCTGTTTTAAATTTATGACACATTTCTGTGTCGATTATATTTCTCAATCTTCGGAGAGCTCTACGGAGGATCCTGCCTGGATAGAGGAGTGCCCTTAAATGCCTTCTGGACCTGAATGTACTGTCTTGTTCAATTCATCTGGCTTGCAGAACACAAAGACAACTTCCAACCCATGATGCTGCAAACACTTTTGAATCCCTTCAGCCAACTGTGCAAATTATCCTTTGAAGTCTGTAGTGAAAGAAGCAACAAAAAGAGCAAAGAATACACAACATTCTTCCAGGTTAGTTCTTCAAGTTACACTTACTTGATTAAAAAAATCAAACAGAAAGAGGCGATGCAGTCCTTGCACACAATTCAAAGGCAAGAGTAGGTGATACCTTTATTAGACCACAAAAAATCTCAAACAAATGCTAGCTTTCAACACATATCAGTCTTCATCAGGTTAGCTACCACAGTGCTGTCAGTGGTACAGAAAAAAAAAATTGGTTTGCCCCATTTCTGTGTGTCCCCATTCTCAGCCGAAATGAACTCTTGTTTCAATGCAGGATGATGTTGGGGCATAACTAACTTGCAATGATCATATTTTTCTGCAATCAGCTAAATCTTATTAATTACATTATTTCCTCCATCTTATAAATTCCACCCCCTGCCCCAGTTTTAGAAAACAAAAAAACAAAACTATATCAGGACAAACAAGTTATGGATATAGTAGTTGATTTTAATAAAACAGATATTATACATCTGAATAAGCAACAAAGAAAAAACATACCTAGAAGTCCCATCAACAAGCAACCTAAAAAAATGCAGAAAATAAAAAAATTGCAAAGTACCAATAGGTAAGAAATTAAGAGAACATATAAAGCAAGATTAGGTCATACTCCCACACTTATTTACTTCAACAACTGGAGTCATTTCAAAATCTTACTTTGCCAGTTTAAACAATTGCCAATAACTGCTAATTTCCTTCTTCAAATTAAAAAAAATTTAGTGATCTTGCAAATATGTCATCTCACCCACAAAGTTTTGGGATGTGATTCCTAATGTTTAGGCTTGACCTTTTTGGTCTAACCACATGCACCAGCAATGTTGAGGAATAAGAAGTACAGTTTATTAATACTAATACTAATACTCATAATCATGACAAACATAATAATAGAGGGGCTTCCAATCCATTTTTTTAAATATCCATTTTTTAAATATGCACCATCCTCTTTTTTTTTTAAACAGGAGTCAGTTTACAAATCAGATTAGTCATGATTTTATTTTTCATATAGTGAACTTCAAGCCAGAAGTGTCCTTACTAATGCTTGAAAAAACTGGCATCTTCTTCTACATCAGTTACTTTCACAATAGCTGTTGCCACCCCACAATTGGATCAGTTATTAATTTGGCTTTTCAGCTATACGTTGCTTGTAAATATTCCACTGTTCTGGAACTCCAGAATCCAAGGAAACAAGGGGCATCATTTGTCCTTCGAGTTCTTTGTGAGTCTCAATTTGCTTGAGAGGAATGCTGTAGCGTTCTCTATTTATTTGATCTATGGTCTATGTTATGTAATATAATGGCTTATGAATATTAATGTTGCAGAGAGGCGGAGCCGAGACAGATGCTATAAGAGGCGGAGCCTGATTCAATATTTCAGTCAGAGTGTGAGATAAATAGAGTTCAAGTCAGTGTGTGGAGATTAAGTCAGATAGAGTGAGAAAGAGAAATGTAAGAGTCAGGCAGGAGAAAAAAGCCAGACAGAGTAATAGAATGTGTAGTTTGGGAAACTGCTGAGGAATGATTTAATACTGAAGATATTCATGAATTAATCTATGTATTCAATAAACCAAAGTTTTATTTTAAAGGACTTGAAGTGTGGACCTGAGTCTTTCTGAAGTAAATGGTGATTTAGAAGTCACCTGGTGGCAGCAAGTGTAAAAGCAGAGAGTGTCTGCCTTCGTGTGCTCTGGGGGCTTGAAGGTCAAGCAAAGGGGCACGAGGGTGGACGCCACAAAAGCTAAAATGAGACTGGTTATATAGAGCAAAATATATTTCAACTGCACATTCATCCTTCCATGGGGCAAATAAACAAGATTTACATTGCTTGTTTATCAAGCATGGAATCACTGAATCTCTAGACTGAAGAATGCAAACACATGCACATCTCACTCTTCACCAGGTTCCCATCTAATCAAATGCCAGACATGTCCACTGAACTGGCCTCAAAAATTTCAAAGGAAAGATCACTGTACAGGAAGCTGTGTACAGAAATAAGAGGTTGTGTTTATTCTTGTACACAGAACCTGCTGGCAGAAGATTATTATCAACATTAGACATGGGAGCTTTTTATTTGTCTCCCAGGGGAGATGAATACGAAGCTCGCTGGCAGAGGTGGGTGGCCCAAGTGGACCCTTCCCCCCTCAACTGGGCATCCACTTACCACTTGCCACACATCATGCAGGGCCAGCATCATCAAAAGTGTGCCAGTCATGGCAGCAGCCCAGCTGGCGCTGTCCTGCCTCTCTGCTCGGCTGGCCACTCAGCAGCTAAGTGGAGGGGCTCATTATCCCACCCCCTCACCAGAGTGGCCAGCCAAGCAGGGAGGTGGGACAGCACCAGCTGGGCTACTGCCGTGATTGGTGTGCTTTTGATGATGCCAGCCCTGCGCTCTGCATGGTGAGTGGTAAGTAGACACCCAATTCAGCAGGGAGGGTCCAATTGAGCCAGCCATCTGTGCCCACAAGCTTTGTATTCGTCTCTCCCAGGAGATAAATACAAAGGTCCCATCTCTAATCAACACTCATTACAATTCAAAATTCTTGGCATAGGCAAACTACATTTCCTTTTGTATGCTGCATTTTTTTCTATACCCAAGATAGGAAAACCAGACCCTATCATTGACATAAACAGTTCTTCATCTTTCTCTCTGTCTTAGGAAAACTATTCCCTCACCAACACACAATATACAGAATTATTAGGAAGGACTGTTCTTCCCTGGCTCAACAAGAAAACTTCCTATTTTTGCCACTGCAACTTTTCTATACATTATAGAGGATTCATGCAGAACACAAGTTCTTTGTTATGAATGGTTCCATAACTTATGGAACACGGGTATTGCTGCTTTTCTTTGCCTGATATAATATTTGGGTTGTTTATTATCTTAATTATTTTACTATGTGATTTCTATGTGTACACTAATTCAAAGGAATGAAAACAGTGCTTCCTTTTAGGTAACACATTGTATTGGGATATCATTGTCTGTATCTTATTAGGAAGTAATTCTGTTGTCTACATTCTTAAGTCTTGCAACTGTTGCCGCAGCCATTAATTAAAATTTTCCTTTTGACTTAGGGCTCAGCTACTGTAGACTGTTGAATGAAATTGGGAGCTGATTCATGTGGGCGGGCATGCTGGAGTACGGGCAGGCAGGAGTGTCTATGCGTGCGCACAACTTATGTTCCTTTTTCAGTTTCAGGGTGCACACCACTTCATCTCATTGTTTATGAATCATATGCATACCAAAATGAAAAAAGAGTATGTATTTTCTGCTGATGTATTTTCTGCTGATAGGCAGAGCTTCACTAAAGGATACTGGCAATCCTGTGTACATGTGTATATGCTGTAGGCGGCTGATCTGTGCACATCTATTGGTGATACCCTAATGCCATTTTGTCCATCAAGAGCTTTCTTTCACTTTGAAGAAACAGGGCAAAATATGGTAATCTTTATATGTTCTTGTAGTTTTCCAGATTATTAAGAAGCAGTAGAAAAAATGAATTTTTGGATCTTGACTTCATGAGTTTTTTTCCGAATGCACACAATTCCTCACAGCAGTGTTGGTACTACTCTAGGTTACACAGAAATAAGAATTGTGCTCTCTGTAGAAATTTTACAGAAACAACTATAAACAAAAGTAGGGCAGAGCTGGAGGATAGAAGTATGTGACTCTCATTGTAATTAATTATAGACAATCAGATGGAGAAACAAAGTGTACAGCGTATGCAGGGATATCCCCCCCCCCGTCAATTGCAATTTCTTCACATTGTAAACTTTTCAGGAGACAAGATAGTCTTATTGTCCATTTTGTAAGAAGAAACAGATAAAATATTTTAGCTCCAGAGGGAAACTCCTTTAAAGCTGTCATACTGGAACAATCACATTTGCTACCGTAGCCTTTGTATTCCTCTTAATGACGGATTACAATACAAAAGCAAATTAATTTTCAACTTGTGGCATTGAGGAAGTGATATACAGTACAATGATTGGAAAAAAACCACAACTTCTTAAGGCAAATTGGTTCCTGATTATGTGTTAACAGTATTGTTTGTTTTGACCTCCGTGTCTATATTTTATTTCCATAAATAAATAAATCTCTGTCCAGTAACAGATGAAATACCACAAACTGTTAAGCCTTTTTTTAAGTAAGCAGAAAAAAGAAGGAAAGAGCTGGGGGGGGGGGAACTTGCATTATTTAAGACCAGTCCCTAAAAACAAAATAAAACTAAACAGAAAGGCCTGGAGTCCAATAAATGAATTAATATGACCTATGAACACTAAACTGATCCAAGTGGTGGTACTGAAAACAACCTAAGGATTGGAATGAATATATTCGTGAAGGCTTTCACGGCGGGGATCTAATGGTTGTTCTGGGTTTTTCGGGCTCCTTGGCCGTGTTCTGAAGGTTGTTCTTCCTGACGTTTCGCCAGTCTCTGTGGCCGGCATCTTCAGAGGACCAGAGTACAGGTTGCTGTCCTCTGAAGATGCCGGCCACAGAGACTGGCGAAACGTCAGGAAGAACAACCTTCAGAACACGGCCAAGGAGCCCGGAAAACCCAGAAAAACAATTGGAATGAAGTTATTCTTTAATTTTAACACTTCTGAATTTTACAATACAGTTCTTGGCACAAAAGATGTACCAGCAAAAAAATGAAAAAGAATTCCTGCTTTACAATAATACTATCCATTTTTATATCTTACACATACAAACACACATTTTTAATGAGAAAACATAAAAAATAATGCAGGGTGAATGTTTGTTGTTTTATTAGGTTGCTGATTTCTAAATGGGATTAAACCTACTGATGAATGAAGACATGTAAAATTGATGTGGCCTGAAAACAGAAGTGTTCACTCTGATTGTGTCATGTTACTTATTCACTCTCTTTGTGAAATCCTCTCTGGTAAAACTGTGGCTTCATCCTTCTCAAGATTCCTTAAAATCTCATACAGCTGTTTGTAAGACTGCCCCATCAGCATTCTGCATAGACTTCACTGTTAAAGAACTATTCATGTAAAAACTATCTCAATTTTTCACACAATGTATGATGGCAAGAGGTAGGGAGAAAATGCTGGCACATATGCTGGCACCATCCTCTCTGTCTCTGACCTCCCTGTGTTGAGAAGACAATCCGAAGGGGCATTGGCCTCACACTCACTTTAACTCATGAGTCCATGCATTCAGCAATGCCTCTAGTCTGGTTAAATAACATACAGTATCCTTCTTTTGTATCTCAAGACCTTACCCATTAAATATGTTTTTCTCCACTTTTGATAGCCTTTTATGGTTTTATATGTGGGTAAGATAGATGGGTGAGTTAGAGAGAGAATATGTGTTCCCATAGAATGTAAAATGCAACATTCAGAACATACACTGTTGGCCAGTCACTCATCCTGAAATCACAAGAGATATCACATAAACACCCAGTAGCTGCTTTCATCATTTCACTCAGATTAAATTATAAAAAAGCGAACAAACCCAAAAACAAATTAAAATATAGCCTGCATAAGGTCAACAAACTCTACCCAGCCACAAGGACCAGTGATCACTGCACACAAAAGACCAGCTAATGACACCCATCAATCACAGTGACAGATCATCTCTTCCCCTTATCAAAACAATACACCCACAACAAAAAACACGCTGCTCACCATAATCACCCAATTTCTTGAAAAGGACAAAAGCTGATCCCACAGCTATAAATACTCAACTATCCCACAAACTGCACCAGAGCACAGAGTTCTGACTCCTGTCCTCTGAAGATGCTGGCCACAGAGACTGGTGAAACGTTAGGAAAAAAAACCTTCAGAATACAGCCAAACAGCCTGAAAAACCTACAACAGCCATAGGATCCTGGCCGTGAAAGCCTTCGAGAATACAAATAAAAATAATCTCAACTGCCACAGAAATTATTAAAATGTTTTAGCTCTTTTATTCCACACAATATATGTATGGGAACATTATTCCATTACTATTTACCAACATTCAAATCCTCTGTCTGCAGTCAGACAGAACCTTTATATTTGCTGCCCAAAAGCATGTTATGCAGCCATTCATGGTTTGGCATAAACATTATCAATTTCCAGCTCTATTTTAAATACCATATTTGAAGCAACAAGCTTTTTGAAAGAGCAACGAAGCCATAAGAATATTGGGTTTAGTAACTTGAGGACTACATGAAAAGAATATTATTGAGGGCAAAGAAAAGGACAAATGGCTACAGAAGACAGAAATCTCTGCAAAGTACCAAAAATTCGACTTTGATCACAGTGGAATCTTTCACATATTCCATTTTTCAAAGACATCTCTAAAGTTATGAACTCTAGAAATAAATTTTCTGAAGAGGAAGTGTCAGGCAAAACATCAGACTTCACAGTATGGTTCTGCACTAGATTTCAGGCCAAAAAAAAAAAAAAAACTTGTAAGAAGATAAATGTAATACAATACATTATGAAGGATGTAAGCACAAGTTCTGCATCAATATGTGTAAGGTCTCAGTCACCTCAGTTTTGATAGCCAGACTATATCCCATAAGGTGACAATGCTGAAAATGTACGCACGTATGTGTACACACACACACACACACACACACACACACACACACACACACACACACACACACACACACACACACACACGCACAGGGCCGGACTGGGACCAAAAATCGGCCCTGGCATTTAGAGCACACAGGCCCACCTGGCTTTGGGCCAGGATTGGCCTTATGGACCCCTGAAATGCACCGGGGGGATTTTGAGCGAGGTGCTCTTGCCATCAGCCTGGCCTACCTCACAGGGCTGTAGGGAGGAGGATAAAACTTGGGAGGGAGCTGAGGATATGAACGAAATGAAAAAACAGAACCTCGCTGTGCAAGAGGAGTGTATCTTTTCTGCCGCAGCGCATCCTAAGGAGCAGGATAAGAAGGCAACTCGTATCTAAAGCGGGGTTGTGACATTCTCAGGGGACGGTGAAACAAAGACAGCGTAGCCCAGCTCTGATGAGGTAATTTTCACTTAAAAAAAAAACTGGCCAGGAAAGTTGATCTTCCCGGGACCGGGTCAGGATCCCTCCGGTCGAGGCTGGGCTTGCCAACGAAACTTCAGCCCAGCCTCGTCAGAGGGGCTTTCCTGGGAGGCAGCATGGCCACCCCTGCCCGGGAGGAGAGGCTTTCTCGGCTTCCAGTTTCCGATCGGCCCTCCTCACCTCTTCCAGTCCCCCCCCGCTCTTTTCCCCGTCCTCGCCCCCTTCCTCCTCCTCCTCCCCTCTCCGGGCCCCCCCAGCTTTCCCTCCTCGCCCGCCCGCCCGGGGAAGGCCGGCTGAGGCGCCCGCTCCCTCTCCCATCCCCCAGCAGCGCGCTTCCCTTTGGAGAGGCCAAGGGCGCCCAGCGAAGGCGACACGCCCGGGCACCGTGCGCTCTCGGCCACCTGGGCGCCCGGGCAGCGGGCCTGGCTGGGCCGGGCCGGGGCGGGCGGTGGGGGAGGATCCGAGGCGAGGCTGCCTCCTCCTCCTCCTGCCGCCGCTCCCGCTCCGCCCTCCGGCGCGCCAGGGCGAGGAAGCGAGCGAGTGAGCAGGGCGGGGGATGCGGCAGCCAGACCCTCCGGCCGGCCACCAGCACCAGCCGCGGCCCGAGAGCAGCCGGCGGGCAGGCAGGGCCGGGAAGCCACGGCATCTCGGCTGCCCGCGCTAGCCTCGAACAAAGCGCGCCGCCTCGAACAAAGCGCTAGGAGCCGGGCCTCGGCGTTGCCCCCCCCTCGGGCGCGGATGCGCTCTTGGCCTGGTGGGGAGGTGGGGGGGACGCCCCAGCTGGAGGGGGCGGGAGGAGGAGGAAGGAGGAGGAAGAGGAAGAGGCAAGGCAAGGCAAGGGGGTGGGGAGGGAAGGCTCCCTTTCGCTCTCTCGCTCGCTCGCTCTCTTTTGGGGAGGGGGGCTCAGCCTGGCCCTGCGCTGAAGCAGGAACCGGCCCTTCTGACCATCGGCCGTTCTGGCATTTGCCAGAATTGCCAGATGGCCAGTCCGGCCCTGCACACACACACACACACTTGAACCTAAGAAGCTGGCCAAGAAGTAATAACATATAAAACACATTACTACTGGATGAAAGATTCAGCATAACTAAGAAAGATACACTAGTTGAGACCTTTGGGTAGTGTGGGCGGCATATAAGCTAAATAAATAAATAAAAATAAATAAATAAAAGGCAGTCACTCAGTTTATACATTTGCAAGTATTATTTTTTTTAAATGCTTAATTTGGTGTACAGTAGTAGGTGTGGCTACAGGCAGATAACATGTTACATTTCAAATTACACTGTGATGTGACAAAATAATTAATAGCATTTTTTATGTTTAAGACAATTGACATCCTGATATATTCAAAATAAGAAAAAAATGTAAGAATGAAAACTGAATGAGCACACATATAAAATAGAAATCTAGAAACAGACAGAAATGCCCAATTTTGGAAACCTAATTACAACTGCAATGCAGAAGATCAGTGGTTGTGTATTTCTAGGCTTTTTACTGAAAATTATCTATTATTCAATATTTTTCATTATTACTGAGGAGGGGTTTTTCAGTTTTCTTGGACTATAAATCCCATAATCTCCATTTTGGGAGTTCTGTCTAACAGACAAGACACCCGAATGTGGCTGACCAGGGAGAAAGGCCTTGGCTAAAAGGTCTTCCTTTTTTTCAGGAAAAAAAAATAAGCATATGTTTCAGGCTGCTTCCAACTTATGGAGAACCTGTTAGGATGACCATTGTATGTGAAATGTTTAAGGTGTGGTTTACCATCCATTGCCATCCCCAATACATTTCCATTGCCAAGCAAGCAGGGTTTTGAACCCAAGTCTCCTGAGAACCTATTCAGAAGGTTAATCAGATAGAACTTTAGTTGATTAAACCTATGGAAGTCAATTTTGATTAGAGAGGTAAAAAAATGGCAGGGCTGTTCGTTAAAGATATACTTTTTCTCCTACTGGCATGCTGTTACAGTAGAAAATAATGAAGGCACTTTGTTTTAACAATGAGTAGTAGCAAATATTTTAGTATTTCATGCTTCTTTAAACATCTTCAAGAAAACATCTATTTTTGGATATTATGCAAACTTCTAAAATTAGTTAAAGCAACTGATTAAGCTTGTTGTCCAATCAGCCAACAATTTTATTTTCAATGCATTTTTCCTGCCTGGAAATCTTTACTTTCTCATTCTTGAGCTGTTATTGCTTCAGCAGGTTTGCATCAGTACCTATTATTTCACAAAATCAAACTCCACTATAACATGCCATCAAAATACAGTAATTATATGAAATTCCTGTACACTCTTATTAAGACAAGATTTTCATGCACTAGAAACTTATGAGATTCACGTGCATGTTTATTCCTTAATTAAAAGCTGCTACAGATTCACTTTGGAAAATAATGAGATGCTAACAACACAGATCAAATTTCTGTGCTGTGGTATAGATTGGAGACAAAAATTACACATGAATTTCCTTCTGTAAATCGAAGGGAAGGACACTATGAATATAACTAAACAAGTTAGCAATTTTAATAGTGGAACACCACCTAACCATGTATGCTTTCTCTTTCTGGCTTCCTTTCATTTTTTTTTTTTTTTTATAATCTCAATTCCAACACTGGCTGCTTTGAAGGTTCGTTTTCTTAATATGCCTCCAGAAAAAAAGACTTTGTCCCTTTTGTTTAGAGACTCCTGACACCTTGTTCCATATACTGTACTGTTTCAATGCCCTGCTCATTATTATTTCTGAATTCTTTTTCCTCGAACCTTGGATTTAATCTCTTTCTAATTCACCTGAGCCAATTCTTTTTATTTTTATGAGTTATGAATGTAATTCTTTGACCGCTGCTGTTGCAGGTTTTCTAGCTGCAATTCTGAAACTGTCCGCTTCTTCTTGCTTATAATTTGTGAAATTTTACTTCTCCCATTTTGCTTGTGCTGTTGTAATTTGTGAATGCCATTAAAGGTTTCAGAATCGGTTAGCTTTTTCATAAAAGAGGGGATGTTTTGAGATGAAAAATGTAAAGTTCTCCCAAAGATTATTTCAAGGTGTCATTCAATGTATAAATAAAACTCAGGCATTCTAGGGTTGTTTTAACCTTATTAGGCTGAGCACTCCAGGTGGTGCTGGAGGCTTTTGCTCAGCCTCATGGACATTACGTTACACGGTTCCTCTCCATACTATTTCTTATGCTTTTTATTATTTATGCAAAGCCCTTGCAAGAGATCAGCTGGAATTCTGGTAATGGGCCTCATCACTGATCTCTCTGTTCCAACTGGGTTCCAGGCCAGGCCATGTCATGGCATAGAGACGGTTTTGGTCACCCTGCACAATGACCTTTTGAAGAAGGCCAATGGGGGTAAAATGTCCCTGCTGGTCCTCCTCAACCTCTCAGTGGCCTCAACCTCCATGCTGGTCCTCCTCAACCTCTCAGCGGCCGTTCGTACCTTCCTATAGGACCATTCCCAGTGCAACTTGGAAAGACGGCTCTCTCTCCTTCCACTCTTCTGCAATGGATGCCACCCCATCCCTTGAGCACTGCCTGGCTGCAGTACTGGATGGTGGGGGCAACAGATTGAGGCTGAACCCAGACAAGACAGAGCTCCTTTACGTAGGTGCTCTGGGTGTTTGCAAACTGGGTGCATCGCTTTACTTTGAGGGTGCTACTCTCTCTGCCAAGGATGAGGTTAGTAGTTTGGGTGTCCTACTGGACCCAACACTGTTTATGGAAACTCGGAGTCTGTGGTCCAGTCTGCCTATTTCCATTTCAGGCAGATTACTCAGCTGCGTCCCTGCCTGGACAATGTGTCCCTCACACATCGGTCCACACACTGAGAATATCAAGCTTAGATTACTGCAATGCTCTCTATGTGGGGCTGCCCATGAGGCTGTTATAGAAACTTCAAAAGATCCAGGGCACAGCAGCCAGATTACTCAGTGGAGTGAATTAATATTATATCACCCCAATTCTGGCCACCTTGCACTGGTTACCTGTCCATTTCCATGCCAGCTTCAAGGCGATGGTTGTAACCCATAAAGCCTTAAACAGTTTGGAACCACAGTACCTGACAGAATGCCTGCTTTTAAAAGGATCTGACCATCTTACAAGCAATCTCAAGCAGGCCAGCTGAGAATGCTAACCTCAAGAGGGACCCAGTGAGAGAAGACGAAAAACTGGGCCTTCTCAGTGGTCACTCAACTGTGGAATGAACTTCCCCCTGCAATTCATTTGCTCCCCTCGCTGGTGCTTTTTTAAAAAGTCACTAAAAACCTGGCTATTTAGGCAGGCATTCTGAAACACTATACCCACAGACTCAGATAAGCTTAGTTAGCCTACTAAGCCACCTAGAGTGGTTGTTCGACTAGAATGGAGAGGTATAAATGCAATAAATAAATAAATAAATAAATAAATAAATAAATAAATAAATAAATAAATAAATAAATAAATAAATAAATACTTGATCTAGCCATCCATTTTAAATGTTTAAAATGTTCTCAATGTATTCTCTTCTAAAGTTCAGCTTCACAGCCTTGGAATGGTCATGGAGCCAACATTGTTTATTGAAGACCATGGGGCTATTCTTGATACTTTATCAACAGTTTGAAACCATATGTGACCAGAGATTAGATAATTATTGCATATACTGCTTGAAATTAAGGGGAACGAGTAAGGAAAAGGGGAAGAAAGTGATTCCCTATTATGGAATCATTTTGTGAATTGTGATGTATTTTGAAAATTTACTGTTCAAACTTCTGATGTTCTGTATTCTTAGGCTGTGACGCACCTTTCCATGTTATTTTTTTATGTAGGTTTTTGAAAAATGTAGTAGTCTAAAGCTTTAGATGAGAAAGCAGCATCACAGTGATCCATAAAAAGATCAGTAGAAGTGGGACCACTTTCAGACCTGTCAATTAAGTATATAAGATTTTGCTTTACAACAAAAGAGACTTCTTCAGAACCAATCCCCCACATTAAAATCATGGTGCTTTGCTCTTGTATGTCTCCCCTCCCTCATCCAGAAAATCACACTGAACTGCCTACATCACCAAAACACCACCTACAGACATGCCCCCTATTTTACAAGAATGTGTGACAAAGAATGGACGGGAATGGGCGAATTCAATACAGATGATTATCATATCTACTACTGTGGGCAAGAACCCTGTAGAGAAAATGGAGTAGCCCTTATAGTCAACAAAAGAGTGGGAAAAGCTGTATTCGGATACAATCTCAAAAATGATAGAATGATTTCAATACAATTCCAAGGCAGACCTTTCAACATCACAGTAATCCAAGTTTATACACCAACCACCAATGCTGAAGAGGCTGCAATTGACCAATTCTATGAAGACTTACAACACCTTCTAGAACGGACACCAAAGAAAGATGTTCTTCTCATTATTTACAGACTGGAATGCTAAAGTAGGGAGTCAGATAAAAGGAACAACAGGTAAGTTTGGCCATGGAGTTCAAAACGAAGCAGGGGAAAGGCTAATAGAGTTTTGTCAAGAGAACAAGCTGGTCATCACAAACACTCTTTTCCAACAACACAAGAGGCAACTCTACACATGGACATCACCAGATGGGCAATACCAAAATCAGATTGATTATATTCTCTGCAGCCAAAGATGAAGAAGCTCTATAGAGTCAGCAAAAACAAGACCTGGAACTGATTGTGGCTCTGATTATCAGCTTCTTATAGCAAAACTCAAGCTTAAACTGAAGAAAATAGGAAAAACCACTGGGCTAGTCAGGTATAATCTAAACCAAATCCCTTATGAATACACAGTGGAAGTGAAGAACAGATTTAAGGAACTAGATTTGGTGGACAGAGTGCCTAAACAACTATGGACGGAGGCTCCTAACATTGTACAGGAGGCAGCAACAAAAACCATCCCAAAGAAAAGGAAATGCAAGAAAGCAAAGTGGCTGTCCAACAAGGCCTTACAAATAGCAGAGAAGGGAAACAAAATGCAAGGGAGATAGGGAAAGTTACAGAAAATTGAATGCAGACTTCCAAAGAACACCAAGGAGAGACAAGAGGGCCTTCTTAAATGAACAGTACAAAGAAAGTGACAGATTTTACTTTCTTGGGCTCCATGATCACTGAAGATGGTGACAGCAGCCATGATGTTAAAAGATCCCTGCTTCTTGAGAGGAAAGCGATGACAAACCTCGAGTATCTTAAAAAACAGAGGCATCACTTTGCCAACAAAAGTCCGCATAGTCAAAGCTATGGTTTTTCCTGTAGTGATATATGGAAGCGACAGCTGGACCATAAAGAAAGCTTACCGCCGAAGCACTGATACTTTTGAACTGTGGTGTTGGAGGAGACTCTTGAGAGTCCCCTGGACTGCAAGGAGAACAAACCTATCCATTTTAAAGGAACTCAACCCCTTAGTGCTCAGTGGAAGGACAGATCCTGAAGCTGAGGCTCCAATACTTTGGTCATCTCATGAGAAGAGAAGACTCCTTGGAAAAGACTCTGATGTTGGGAAAGTGTGATGGCAAGAGGAGAAGAGGATGACGGAGGGCGAAATGGTTGGAGCTACCAACATGAATTTGACCAAACTCCAGGAGGCAGTGGAAGACAGGAGGGCCTGGCGTGCTCTGGCCCATGGGGTCACGAAGAGTCGGACACGACTAAACAACGAAACAACAACAACAAATCACAACTAACCACATGGGGACAAGCCTGTTTGAATCACTCCATCTTGGAAAAAAAAGTTGAATCCCCCCCTGAAGGAGAGAAAAAAGCTGCTTTGGTTGCAGAAGGGGTTGACCAATCCTAATCAGCATTTGTGTCACGTGGTTACTTCAAATTTATCCTTTTTATAAGGGGAGCAAATCCCACAGTATTTGATCACTTAGTCACACCCTTAGTCATGAGACTGCCATTGACTCATGTTTGAATAAATTTCCCCTCACTTATTCTCATGAGAAATAGCAGTGGCAACAGTCATGAACAGAGTATGCGCAAAATGCAAAAACTACTTATTATATAAATTCTGCAGTCATCATACACTACCAATCCTACTCATCTACATGAATTTATTCAAACACATGAAGGTTGAAATCCAGTAATTTAAAACTATGCCATGGCTGTATTTTGGTAATTAAACATTTCTTACTCCATCCCCAGTCCCTAAGCTCCCTTAGGATCTCTTTGGTCTGGGGAAACCTTTGAAGACCGCACAATAAGGGTTGGAAGTCTTAAATGATGAAAAAATGCCACCACTGGTCCCACACTGACCATCAAATTGTGACCTATACAACCACCACCCTGACCCCCTATGCCCAGTGGACATTCAGAATTAGATGAGCAGAAATCTCTCTTTTCTTCAATATGCCAGCTAGAAAACCTCGAGCCCCAAATTCTTATCTGGCTCCACAGCAACCAGGAAACCTCACTCTGGATACATAGGGCAGATGGGCGGAGCCAAAGAAGAAAAAGGCCTGCATTGCAGAAAATGTCAGCTTATAAAGGCTCTCAGTTGTCACCCAGGAACACAGACAACCCAGCACCATAGGGAGACAATAAGCCATCTCCCTTTCCATCTCCCTCTGGCAGGTTCATCACAGGGCATCAATACCACTCCTTGCAGATGACTGTCCTAATTAAAACAGAAAAAAACCCTCCAAATAATCCTCCCTGTTTACAACAGTCATAACGGAATCTGTAAACGTATGTTTCAACTGAAAGAGAAAGCTATCAGGAGGAAAAAACCCTTGTCAGATGTATGATGTTGTAACAGATACAAGCAAAGAAAACAACTCAGAAAAGTCACCTTGAGAACGACCAGAGTGCAGCATTTATCTTCACAAGGGAGAGTAAATGAGAGGATGAGATGACGTTTGCCGCACACACAAAGGGATAATTAGGAGAACGTGTTTTTTTTTCTAAGCTGGCATCTATTTTTAAACCTACATTGCCATTTATAAATCTCCCCCACTCATCCATCTTTAAACAGTTTTTTTACAGGCTCTTACTGAAAATACTGTCTTGGTTCCTTTACGTGTTTTAGACTGGCATATGTGGCAGATTAGTTTTACAGTAGTCTATTCATCAAAAGACACATTAAAGACAAGGGAATTCTAGTACCAACGATATAACAAAGAGACCATTAAAAAGACAGGACATCCCAATTTCATTTTCCTTCGGAAATATTTTATACTTGAAATTTTTCTCACACTGGAATAGGAAGCAGCTCTGACCCTGAACCTGATAATCTGATTTTATGTGCTCAGGCTTGGTGCCAGTGTATCAAGAGAGGATTTCTGTTTGCTGTCATCTGCACAAAGATTCTTCTTGCAGAAGCATTAAAAACAGGAGTTTCACTGTGCTAAATGGAGTAGCGTTACTCTACAACACAAAATAGATGGGAAACCAATTACACACTTAAAACTCTATTTCATTTGTAAATCTACTTGTTATTATTTGCAATGATATATTTGACATTTCCAAGCTGTGAAATGTACACCCTCTGTATCGTCTCAGAGAATCAACAGAATTATTTTCTCTAAATGCATACAATATTTGGGAAGTGCCTGCATGTACAGTTTCTTAACCCTCTTCCCTCCACATGTTTAATTTTTCATTTCTGCACCACAGCTGCTGCTTGTTATATAGCATCACAGCATGATCATTCTCTTAGCAACACTAATGAACTAGTAAAAAGCACTTGAGGATACACACAATTATACATGAGAAATTCCAGCATGAATTCTTACAAAAGTATTTGTTATATGCAGTGAAGGTAGCATAACAAGGTTTTTGCCCCATACAAGCCCAAATTAATTAGAAATGTAGTAGAAACATGCTAAAATACACAATAGAACCAAGTTAACTGTACATATCGGGCATATTAATAGAATACAATAAATACCGCTTAATCTGGTTTAAGCAGGAAATTAATTACACTTTGGACATAAGATTCTAATGCCTTCTATTGCTATGTTAATCAATGTCTGAAATTTTTTAAAGCAAAAATGCCACATATATCAAATATTGCTGAACTGTCTGGTATAGTTAATTTAAAAAGCAGTTAATTTAAAGAGCAGCTCTTCTGAGCTCAGCACAGTCCACCTTTCTTTATAGCTATGATATTTATGCAGTGGTATACCACAACAGGGTGAGAATTTTGTGTTCCTTCTGAAACCACACAGCAAGCCAGTATGAAAATATGTGGCTAGTTCACTTGAGTAGGCTTATTTGCAAGGCTGTGGTGAATTATTGCTCTATTTACAAAATATGGTTTGAAGTCGACTGATCCCAATAGTCTGAATGATCATAGGTGGAAGTGTGTGTGACCTTGCCTTCCATGGAGATGGGATACTGGTAATTGACAGACATCAGGAGTGACCAAAATTCCCTGTGTTTACAACTACCAATATTGTTGGTAGCATAGTTCTTAAACCAGAGCTGATAACATTGAGCATGGACAATATTCCTTTAAATCGTTTGTCCCCTGACCTGGGTGTAGATGTAAACTGAATGGTTAACTGTCAGATAGGGTCCATACTGTGCTGGATTAGCAAATCAGGCTGTGTGTTATCATTGTTATGTGCAATTATCCAGCGTAGTCTGAAATCTACCTGACAATCCCTGCATTCTAAACCTTTCTCTTTGACCAGATTCATTGTGGTTTTGCCAAGACATTTAGTTAAGAAGCCTTTAGGAGGCAATCCCAATGACATGTCCATAACAAGAGACAGTGTGAGAGCAGCACTGGTATATGTGGAGATCCAAGGTAGTGTACCCATAGGGACATGAGGTTAATGAGACGTAGCTGCAGAGGAAAAAGGAAAGTGTCATAAAATCAGGAGTGGTCTGTTGACATCAGGGCTAATGGAATTCCAAAGTGTCTCTTAGGGTTAAAACTTTTATTCATTGCACCAAAAAGGCACAAAAGATTGTGCACACTCTTGAGTTCATAAAAATAAACACTCAGTTTTAGCTATTGAGTATACAATTTTGGTACGAGTTGCAAAGAAGATTTCAACCTCTGCATGCGATTATTATAATTCCTAAAATGCCTTCTGGAGTCTACAAATAAAAGGGAAAGTGCCATTCAAATGGTACCAAAATGCTGTCCCCATGGTTCTAAGTTACAATTTTTCAAGGCCTAATACAAATTTGCAACACATATTATCCTTCTCTCTTCCAATCTTTAATGTTTTGAAAATGTGAGGGGACTGAAACTATTAACCTCTAACAGAGTTTGGTTCTTATAATAAGTTATGCCAGTGCTTCATTTATTTATTAAAATGCAGTTAGTTAATTTAAAATCCTTGGTAACTGTCAGGTTGCTTCCAACTTATGGTGACCCTATGAATTAATTACCATATTTTTCCGTGTATAAAATGACACTTTTTCCTTAAATAACTAGACAAAAAAATTGAGGGAAGGCAGCCGCTTTTCCCTGCCTTTTGCGAAGCCACGGGACTTAGCAAAAAGGAAGGGAAGGTTCCCTTCAGGTAAAGTAGCCATGAAAGGGCTGCACAATCGCAGCCCTTTGATCCTGAAGCCCTTTCATGGCTGCTTTACCCGAAGGGAGCCTTCCCTTCCTTTTTGCTAAGCCCTGTGGCTTTGCAAAAGGCTAAGGAAAAGTGGCGGTCAAAGGGAGCTCTTTGATCCCTGCTTTTCCCTTCCTTTTGCTAAGCTCCGTGGCTTAGCAAAGGGAAGGGAAAAGCAGGGATCAAATTTTCTAATTTGAGGTTAGAAAAGGGGGGTCGTCTTATGTATTGGGTCATCTTATAAATGGAAAAATACGGTACCTCCAAAAGGTTCTGTCATTAACAGCCTGGCTCAGGTCTTGCAAACTAAAAGCCATGGCTTTCTTTACTGTGTCACTCAATTTCATACTTGGCCTTCTTCTTTCCCTAACATCTTTGTGTTTTCCAGTGATTCTTGTCTTTCCATGATGTGCCCAAAATATGATGGCTATGGATTCTGGAAAGAAGATGATGAATACTGGAATGGAAGTTATTATTCTGGAAAAACTGACATGGGATGCCAGTGTGAACTTAGACACTTTGTGCAAGGAGTAATGAGAGAGTAGGAGAAAGACAAAAAAACAAATATCAGAATGGTTGTTTTAATGTCTCTTTTCTTGTTGCCTTGAGTGCATGTGATTATCTATGTAAGTGACTGAACAGGTGTATGGGTGGATTGATTCCGTATGTGTGTGCATGTGTGCTTGTGACAACGAGGGAGTAAAAGCAGGACTGTCTTGATTAAGCCAGCAGAGAACTGAATATTACTATTTGAATCATGATAAGACACAATTCCTCATTTTACTAGACTTCGCAAGGAAGCAAACTGAGTTGCAAACTATCCAACATGGACAAAATGGCTAAATGGAGACTATTTACATTACTGTAATTATAATGCTTATTATTTTGGGCTGAGAATGGAGATGTTAGAAGTTCATCCTGCTATTGATAAAGGTTAAAAATTACAAATGGAATTTATTGGGTGGTGAGAATGTTTGAAGTTCAAGGGGTTGGCAATACAGACCTTTTGCCTCTTTCTTCATAATCTGTAAATACAACACTGGCCAAAAGGGATTGTGAGAGTTGTAGCTCCCCACCCAAAGGTGCCTCATTCTTATTCTTCTAATTGGTTTTTCTTATTATCACCCCTTTTAAAAATATTGTAGGTAACTCTTCCCTGAAGAAAAAGAAAGAAAACAAGCTATCTAATCTACTACAGAACTGCCCAGCTCACAACAAGAACACCATGGACTTACAAAATAACATCATCAATGTATCCAGCCACAAACTGAATCAAGCAAAATAATCAGTTTGTTGTTGTGGCTTTTTCGGGCTGTTTGGCTGTGTTCTGGAGGTTTTTCTTCCTAACGTTTCGCCAGTCTCTGTGGCCAGCATATTCAGAGGACAGGAGCTAGAACTCTGTGTTGAACACAGACAGAGTTCTAGCTTCTGTCCTCTGAAGATGCCAGCCACAGAAACTGGCAAAATGTTAGGAAGAAAAACCTCCAGAACATGGCCAAACAGCCCCAAAAAAACCCCACAACAACCCTCGGATCCCGGTTGTGAAAGCCTTTGAGAACACAAAAGAATCAATCCTAACATGGAGCTTGTCCTTCTAACCACCAAACCCACATAGATGATACAATTCTGGCAGCCAGAATTCTATATGCTAAAAATTGGAAAAGACCAACGGTACCAAAACAAGATCTTATTGAAAAGATACGGGAAATAGCCGAAATGGACATTTTATCAGAAGTCATGAAGGACTATCCCTTGCAAAAGGCAGCAGAAAGATGGGATCTATTTAACAAGTGGACTGAATCAACAGGCAGCTTGTGAATAGCATATAAAATGAGTACTCAATCTAGAAGGCAGAAAAGAGTAAATAGAATAACTTAAAATCTCGATATGGCAATAGGTATAGAATGGATGGAAGTATGTTATTGTCTCCCCTCTTCCTCATCAATTCCAATTCCCTTTTTCCTTTCTGTCATCCCTTATGTTAAAAAATAAAAAAAACATGAAAAACAAACAGATGATACAATTCTGCAGTGACCTGGAAAAATTTTCCAACAGTTACGGTGGAAATAATTTTTCCACAACTACGAAAGCAACCAGAATTACAACACACAAACTGTGTCCCACTCTCCACAACAGGAGAAGGAAGTACCCCAATAACATGAGGAGGAATTATATACCAGACCACATCTACCTTCCTTACAGCACCACAAAAAGAAGACCTCTACGTGGACTTCTCCAGAAGGCCAATACAAAGAAGGCCTTCTCTGTCGCTGCACCAAGACTTTGAAACTCCCTCCCATCGGAAGCCAGGCAGGCTCCATCTTTGCTTTCCTTCTGCAAGCAGGCAAATACTTTTCTTTTCTGGCAGGTTTTTCCTTAGTGCATGGCAGTCTGAGAATGGATTGTGCTCTGTGGCTTTTAAATATGTTTTTAGTATACAGTATATATTTTTACTGGTTTTAATATAATAGTTATTTAATTCTTGTAAAATATTTGTATACAGTGGTGCCTTGCTTAGCGATCGCTCCGTTGAGCGACGAAATCGCTTAGCGATGGGGTTTTGGCCATCACAAGAGCAATCGCTTAGCGATGGTCCCTATGGGGGAAAATCGCGGGGAAGCGATCATGGCAAAGCGACCCTTTTTAAACAGCTGATCGGTGGTTTCAAAATGGCTACCAGAAAAACAAAATGGCCACCCGCTGTGTGTCCTTGCTTTAGAGGCACCGAAAATGGAGGATCTTCGCATAAGGTTAGTTTTGAAGCCCATAGGAACGCATTAAACACGTTTTAATGCATTTCTATGGGCTTTTAAAAATCGCTTAGTGATTATATCACTTAGCAACATTTTTCCTGGAACGGATTAACATCGCTAAGCGAGGCACCACTGTACTTAGTGTTTTTAGCTTTTAAATATATATTTTATGATGTCAGCCACTTAGGGTCCTTTTAAGGAGTAAGGCAGGGTAAAAATGTTTTAAATAAATAAATTAAAGAAAGAAAGAATTGGAGTTTTACATTGAGTGTTTTTGCCACTTCAGCCAGGCTGAGATCATCAGCAAGGGACATGCCCTTACCATACAGCCTCACCTGAATAGAGCACAATGCTGTGCGCAGCCTCAAAAAAAAGCCCAACATAATCATCAAGGAGGCAGATAAGGGTGGCACTGTGGTTGTCATATACAGATCAAGCTATACACAAAGAGGCAGAGACACAATTGTCTAATTTCAAATTTTACCAGCTCTTAACAACAGGCCCAACCACCAAATATTAAAAGGAATTAATAACCTTATGAAAAACTTCCCTGAAAACATACATAAACAAGTGATGGCTAGCACATCACAAGAACCTCAATCAGCCAACTACTACCTACTACCTAAAACACACAAACCAGAAAACCCTGGTAGAACTATTGTATCAAGCATCAATAATGCTATTGTTGGGGTATGCAACATATGCAAACATATTCATGGCTGACCTAGAACAAAGCTTTCTTAACTGTTGCACCCAAAGCCCACTCCTCTGTTTGAGGTACTTTCATGACTTTTTCTGATCTGGACCTATGGAAAGGAATACCAAGATAAATTACACCAAGATTTCAATAACTTCCATCTGAACATTAAACTTATCCTAGAACACTTTACATAAAAGATGCATTTTCCAGATACCACTGTAAAACTACAACATGGACATCTTAGCATCACACTGTACCAAAAATCTACTGATCAATATGTCTTCCTGTATGCCTCCAGCTTACATCCTGAACACACACAATAATCTATTGTTTACAGCCAAGGCCTCAGATATAACTGCATTTATGTGGCCCCACTAGATAAAAACTCTAAACTCAAGGATCTACTAAATGCATTCCTCAGACTAAAATACTCACCCAACATGATTAAGAAACAAATTAACAGAGCAAGATGGATACCCAGAATTAACCTACTGCAGGACAGACGCAGAAGAGGAAATAACCAAACACCACTAGTTGTCATTTTCAGCCCATTCTTGACAAGAACACTTCAGTCTCCCAAGAGCTTGATGGCAGATCTATGTTTGCTTACAGACAAGCCTCCAGTCTCAAACAACTACTAACACACAATGGACCACACAATACTGACAAAGGCATGGGGAGTAAACACTACTACAAACCCAGATGTTAACTCTGCCCCCACATTTATTCTGACAACACCATTAGGCTCTAACAATGTCACAAACAGCTTCAAAGATGCTTTTACCTGTCCCTCTACTAATGTTATTTTTGCCATCTTTTGCTAATGATGGCCCTCTGCATTCAACAAGGAAAAAACAGGATAATTTCTATGCAAAAAAAGTAATGGACATAAACCAGACATCAGGAATAGAAACTTTTTCATGTCATTCTAATTTATCTGGACATTCTGCACAAGATCTGAAAGTTGACATTCTGGAAAAAAGAAACTACAGGTCAAGAATCCAGAGAGAAAGAGCTGAGATAAAATATATACACATGCTGTACACCCATCTCATAGTTTGCAGCATACGAACCAGCCAATCGCTGTCTCTCTGTCTTGATGCCATGTATCTATTTATAAAAATTTACATTTATCTCATTCTTATGCCCGAGGAAGTGGATTTTATCAACAAAAGCTCACATTAAAATGTAACAGTCTTTAAGGTACCACACCATTTTTGTTTTTTAAATATTTTTCATATTTTTCATATTTATTTTATTTTTGCCTGATACAATTGTATCATCATGACATACACAAAAATCTGAGATCTGCCCCCAAGTTTATTCTTGCAGGGGAAGGTAAGAGAAGAAAAGAGCTATTAAACCAACACATTCTTTTTTATTTAGTGCTATTGTGATAGAACTATTAAGTTGTCTTACATCAAGTATGACATATTTTCTCATAACATCTGAAGATAACACAGACTAGGGTTATTCTAGAAACCAACACTTTTAATTTAAGATACTGTTTAAACTGGAAAGGATTTCTGAGCTTTGCCTACTACCCTGTTTCCCCAAAAATAAGACCTAACCTGAAAATAAGCCCTAGTATAATTTTTCAGGATGCTCGTAATATAAGCCCTACCCCAAAAATAAGCCCGTTAAGTGAAACCCCACCCTCTATCATTGTGCAGCATCGTGCAGCAATCAGAAGAAGATGACAAGACTGTAAAATAAAACATCCCCTGAAAATAAGCCCTAATGTGTTTTTTGGAGCAAAAATTAATATAAGACCCCGTCTTGTTTTCGGGGAAACACGGTATCACACATTTTTTCATTTCCCCTTCCCTGTAAACAATTCCGTTATACTGCAAGAGCTGCTGAATAATATATTGCCAACAGGAAAGCACACATAGGCCAAAGATGTTCTCAGTGACTCAGCATCAAAAAAGCGTTCAAAGCATAAGCAGTTCTGCCTAACAGAAGCTGCACGTCACCAACCTCTCCATCAGGTCAGCAACCCAAAGCTCAAAAGGGACAGCTTAACAGAGTCTCTGAAGGTTATTCATCAGTATGGCAACGAAGTGCTCTGTCATAGTGATTATATTAATTAAAGCAAAGCAGAACAAATGAGACATAGATTCTCTTGCAGTACCATTAATGCCACTGCCGTAGAACAATTGCTCTGTCCATTTCTACTATGCATAGCTCACCTCTTATGTTAATCTGCACATGTTGATGTTTTTGGAGTCTTTTGCATGCCCTTCCCTACCCCAAAATCTCATGCTCTCCTCCAAATCAAAAATATTTTCTTAGCTGAGTCCTTTCTGAAGAGAAAGGCAGGATAAAAATATTTTAAACAAACAAACAAAATTTTGTAGCTGCCTTATATGTGATTAATACATACATATAAACACTTCTATGGCTCAGCCCTGGAGCTTATCTTATTTTATTATCAGAACTAAGCTCTAGAGCAGGCAGATTCGAAGAAGAGAATGCCACAGAGCATGTACAGAATGTTTTTATCCATGAAAAACATTATAGGAATGGAATCTTTACATAAGTTTGAACTCTGTCATCCTTTGAAATATACATGCATCAACCTGCAGATAAACATCATGGCTGTAAAAATAAATGCTTATGCAATTAACAGTTTTGTTTAGAGGGACCACTGGCCTGTCCATTTAGCAATTTTAATGCCTGATTCATTTCAACATATGTGCTGGTCACAATTTGCTATTTCATTGCTTACTGGTTTTTCCTGGCCTCCTTTTTAATCTTTATATTTAAAAACAACACTTTTATTGCATTTTTATTGAATTTAAATTTTTCTAAATAGCCACATACTATATGCAGAAAGGTGAGATATACATTGAAATAATGAATAAACTTCAAAAAATGCTGTTGAATATTCCCTTAAAAGGCAAATTCAAAATACAATGATTTATTTATTTATTTATTTATTTATTTATTTATTTATTTATTTATTTATTTATTTATTTATTTATTTATTTATTTATTTATTTATTTATTTATTTATTTATTTATTTATTTGACTTATATACCGCCCCATAGTGCTACAAGCACTCTCCGGGCGGTTTACATTTTTTTTTAATTATACAGGCTACACATTGCCCCCCCAGCAAGCTGGGTACTCATTTTACCGACCTCGGAAGGATGGAAGGCTGAGTCAACCTTGAGCCGGCTACCTGGGATTTGAACCCCAGGTCGTGAGCACAGTTTAAGCTGCAGTACAGCGTTTTAACCACTGCGCCACGAGGCTCAAACATGCAGAATTTTTGTGAATGGAGCTAGTATTTCTGTCTACAATTTCTAGAGCCGGCAAGATGAATTCAGTGCTTGGAATAATTTGAGAATGTACAAAACCTATGAGACTACTATACATTTTAGATATCAATTCTATATAATTTGACAATGTGAACAGGATGAAAATCAGATTCTGGTAAGCATAATCAAATTTTATTTAATATTCAAATATATTAATTAACAAATAGCCTATGGAATCTTCCAGATGATTTTCTCGTGGTTCCAAGAGTGACATCATAATAAAAGTATAAATTCAAATAAAGAATTACTTAGTCATTGACAAAATTGGGAATCTCATAAGTAAATGTTTATTTTAAAGTTAAAGTAATTGCTATGGAATATGTATTTGCTTGATTTGATGCAGGTGAGATATTAATAAAACTGTTTTCAATTCAGAAAACAAGATTTCAGGAAAGAAAAACAGAAACAAAATGAAAATAGAAAACTGAGATTAAACAGTTCAATTAAATCAACATGCCAGTAGTGGCATGATTCTTGTTTGGAGTCCCAACATGGTGAATCAATTTGATTTACATACATGTTGACTCATGATTCAGCAATTTGTCTGGGAATGCCATTAAGGTATCAGGCCTTAATTTATTATATCAGAATGTCAAAAGGTAGGGAGACATGACTATACTGACCATGTGCAACTGTTGAATACAGACATAAAAAAGAACTTGGTAAGAGTCACAGAAGCAGAAGGAGGAAAATGAGTGAATCAAAAGAGTAATCAAAGGCATCAAAAGTGGTTAAGTCAAAAAAAAATATGCAATGGTTAGAGGTTTTAATGAGAGCAATTTATTGAATTTGCAGGTGGAAGACCTATTAAATGAAGCTAACAGAAGCTGGATGGGAGTTGAGGTGGGAAGAGTAGAGGCATGTTCCAGGATCTGGAGGGCAGAGAGATAGAAGGTAGGTAGGGAGCTACTGCTCATGTAGGATTTGGATTTATCAAAATAATTTTTTAAAAAAGACAGGGGAAATGCAGCCATATGTATTTGAATATATAGGGGGACCTAGATGCAGGAGATGATTGTTTATGATGAAGAGAGGAGGAATAATGACAGAACAACCAAGAGGGGAACTAGTAGTTCAGGGCTAAGCACGGAGAAAAAATTTAAGCAAATATATAGTAAATTAACCAAAGAGCAATTAACAAAATCAATCAAACAGGAAAGGCATTTTCCCCAAATACATGGAGGGAAAATAGCAACGTTCATATAGCTCCCTCTTCCAAAAACCAAGAAAAACAAGCAAGGAAATAAAGTTTTAAAAAAATACAATCAAAGCACTCCCCAAACTAAAACCTCTAGAATATGGGGAGTTTTCTCTCTTGACTACTATTTTATGCTTTCTCTTCTTTGAACCCAACAGGCAGCAGCAGGCATTCCAGGCAGTAGCAACGATAATCCAAGAAAGCAATGACTCCTACTCTTTTAAAAAGAAAGAAAACCAAAGTATGTGAGGGGAATTGTCAAGGAAATCAGTTAGGAAATCCAAAAACTAATCCCAGGAAGGCATGCTGATATAGGCAGGCTACATTGCAACAGCAGAAATATTCCAAAGAAGAGGAGGGGGAATTCAAGGATTTAAGATGAGGCACCAAGGGAGGAAACACAATTCAAAAGAAGGGGGCATCAGGAGCCCATATACCCACAAGGAATGACTGAAACAAAGGAAAGAACACTTCTCCAGCTCCTTTACAGATTCAAAATTCCTACTCCCCACCAGAAGTTCTGACTGGCTGCTGATAGCAGCTCTTGCAATCCTATTAGATGACAATTTTTCCCAGAAATTTGACAGACAAAGGGTGAAAGGGAAGCTAAACAAAAGAGTGAAGCACCCACCCACCCATCCACAAATGCAGCACACATGTACCTCTCTTTGGTTTATAAGAATTATAGTAGGACCCCCATATCTGCTGGATTGATATCCTTGGTTATACTTTTCCTCAGTTTTCCAAAACCCGGTGTATACAACATAGAAGGGCACCCCTTGTGGAATTTGTCTTGCCCCTCTTTATGTTGTATACAGAGTTCCCTCACATCCATAGTTTCAGTCAGTAGATCATGGAACCAATTCTCCACAGATACAGGGGGTCCTACTGAAAGAGTCTCTCCTTCAAAAACTGATGAAACAACATGAAAATAAAAAACTGAAGCTGTTCTGTGTTTTTTTCTCCCTGTAATTTAAGCACAAAAGACCCTAGTTAGGAGGGAATCATTTAGGGTTTCATGACCCATGAAGATGACTACGAATAGGCTATAATCTCTTAAATAGATACAGTGAACTAATTATTCAAACCAGTATTTTAAAGTGCTGTTGCCACAGTGACCATGTATGCAAACTTGACAGCAGCATCAACACGCTGCTTACATTGTGACATATAAAGCACATATACCGTATTTTACCGTGTACATGACCCCCAATGTATAAAACAACCCCCTAATTTTGACCCTTGATGGAGGCGGAGGAGCAGTTAATGGGCAACTGCTCCTCCACTTCCATCTCCTGCTGCTCCTGCTGTCTCTGCTCCCCGCCCAGTTACCTCTTCCAGTGCGACTGCTGGGGCTCACCTCCAGCTCACATTGCTGCCTTGTCCCCTGCCCTTAGCAGATTGTGGGAGGAGGTGATCTGGCGGCAGCAGCAGGAAGAGGCACCCAAGTATGTGCGAATGCTTGTTTGCCTCCACCTCTGCCTCCTCCTGCCTCCACCACCAGAGGGGACAAGGTGGGCGACATGAGCTGGAGGTGAGCCCCGGCAGTTGGCAGTCGCACTGTAGAAGTAATCAGGCTGGCGGGGAAGGCAGCAGCAAGAGGCGCCCGAGCGTGTGTGAATGCTCCTTCACCTTCACCTCCTGCTGCTGCCGCCTCAGGGCCACCAGAAGGGATAAGCCGTGAGGAGGAAATTGGGCAGCGGCGGTAGGAAGAGGCGCTCAAGCGCGCGTGACTGCTTCCTTCCATGTATAAAACAATGCTCAATTTTTCCTCTAATTATTTTAGGAAGTGTTGTTTTATACACGGAATAATATGGTATATTGGCTGTCATAGTACCAGACAGCATGGAAGGCAAAGGATAATTATTCGTTTAAATGTTAGATATTTACATGCATGGATGAGTTAGGCCATTCTCTTATAAACTAAGTATTCAACTGATTTTTAAAAAATTAGATTTAGAAGAATACAAAATTATATTCTGCAATTATTTAAATATTTGTTTTAAAGAGAAATATATATGGTTATTCTTCATTCACCCAAGCTACCCTTGTGCCCTCTATATATTTGGGGCTACAATACTAATCATCCTTGATCATTGGTCACATTGACTAGGGCTAATACTTCAAAGCATCCAGAAGGGATTGGGTTGGGAAAGGCTATACACACTTTTCCCCACTTCTCAGTAAGTGCTGTATGATTTTCCATTACAATCATATGTGCAAGACTCCATCCATTTTTAAAAAAATAACTAAAAATAACCACCTCATTCCTTATAACATTAAACTAGAAAGATTCATTCCAAGACAGCATAAGAACGTCTGTTCTCTTAATTGTATTCTATTTAGACTTTCAGCCAGTCTCAGCATTTTGGTTAGAGATGGGGACGAATATTAAAATGGATTGGTTTTTTGGATGAATATAGCCAATTTGTTAAATATTCGTCAATCCGTACTTGTGAGTTCCAGAGACCCCCACGAATACGAAGGGATGAATATTTACCCGTTTTTATTTGTCCTTCATATTAAAAACAAAAAAACCCCATCATTCTGCCCATCGGCCACCGATCATCTGATCGGCAGCAGAAAGGCAGCCACCACCTCACACAGCCACCCAATACCACAGCCTATCCCCTTCATTTCCCTACTTTAGGCCCCATGCCACCCCACCTCACCCCCACTGACTCCCTCTTACCTTAACGCTGCTGCTGAGGTCTTTTGGCCTCACAGCCACGCATGTAAAATGGAGACTTACTGCCCTTTGCAAAGATGGTGGATGCAGCTTCATTTAGGGTAGGGAAGCTGCAGCTGTCATCTTTACAAAGGGCAGCCTAGATTCCCTTAGCCTGCCTTAAGGGAGTCCAGGCTGCCCTTTGCAAAGATGGCAGCTGCAGCTTCCCTATCCTAAAGGATGCCACAGCCACCATCTTTGCGAAGACCTGATGGAGACCTCAGCAGCAGCTATTAAAGGGGGTGTTGGTGGAAGTGGGGTGGGGCTAAGGTAGGGAAAGGAAGGGGGTGTGGAGTAGGCTGTTGGGGTGGTTCTGTGTGTGTGTCTGCCTATTGGCTTCTGATCAGCTGATCGGCGGCCGGTAGGCAGAATGGGCTTCTATGCTGTGTGGTAAACTCTCCTGGGGGGACCCAATTTGTGGGTGAATAACTCAAATGTCTATCCAATCTTCACCAAAGTTGGCAGGTGTGTTGGGGAAAGACATAAGAAGCTCCGTTGTGATTCTGGATTCTCTAAGTACCTGAGGGGAGCTTTCCTGGGGTTTCCTCTTTGTGACTATATAACTCGGGGGTCCATGATCAAATGTTCACCAAGCATTCAGGAGTTGTATAAAATAGTCTGAGGAAGCTTTCCTACAAATTTGGTGTCTCTAGGTGGTTGGGGGCCCAGTGTTATAGCTGTTTAAATTTCAGACAAATTGACAGATTGATCTGTCGATTCGTCGAAGACTATTCGTATATTCATATTTGTTGAGCCATTAATCTTAATGAATAACGGATCAAAATGAATCACCATTTTTTTTTATTTGTCCCCATCTGTAATCTTGGTCCATGAAAGCCATTTTGACAAGGGATTCTGAGACTTACCTGACATCTAAATGCATAAAAATGTAGCACTACAAGCATTGATACAGAAATCAGAATCCATAGAGCAACAGTGCCATTAACCTATTTGGACTTGTTGTAAGATCATTTCCCCCACTTCATTTAGCTTTACTGTATAGCCCCTCCCCATGATGCAGTCAGTCACCAACAGCAGATCCAGATTAACTGAAAACATATTTTGGGAGAGAGGAAACAGGCTGCCTCCCACACCAGACTGATTGAAACCACATATTTTGAGGGAGAAAAAACAGGCTGTCTCTCATAGGCTGGTTATCATTCAGAAACATGCTGGATAAACAATTTTCAGATATTATCTCTTGTCTATTCCGTCCCCAATAACAGCTATCTTAAAAACCTGATTTTGCATTCCAATACAGAGATATGATGAGTGAATGCTACAAAACCTACAACACTGTAAGCCTGTTTCAACACATTCTAACATCCTTAATTGTCGTATATGAAAGTGACAGATGAATTATTTACCTTAAATGAAGCATTCCTTTTTGTCTTTTTGTCCATAATAAGGATCTCAAGTTTATGTTTTGAAACACACAGACACAGGACTGCACCAATAAACTTCAAAGACGCTTTCCTGCGGCAGAAAGCAAATTGAGAGAGAGAGAGAAAGAGAGACAGAGAAAGGAAGAGAGGAGGTTTCATACTGCCACCTCTGAGCAAAACACAGCCCTTATCATCCCTCCACCAACCTTCTGAAGAAAACAGGCTAGACAGCAGGGAAACTGGCTTTTTAGATGGCTCCAATACTTTCAAATCAAGCATTCAGTGCACTGTAAGCTCAAGGATTTATATCTTCTTAAGCAGGCTGTCCCACACAGCCATGCTCTGTGTGCTTGGCAAGGTAAAGCATTTCACTGCAGTCACTTTATGTAAAAGATCCTCCCATCATGTTGATTTCCGCCCCCCCTCGGCTTTGAGACAAAGAAGAAATGAACACAACAGCATGCATAAACACACACTGAAATATAAAGCACATTTATTGTAACCAGCATTGCAGCCAGTAACTAATGGGGATATATTGATCAGCTCACTAAAATAATCAAGCTTTGAGGCACCGACTCACTGCAGCAGGCGGCTGCTCCAGCCTAAGTCAAATGGAGAACTGAATTTTCTATGTGTATAAAATGCTAGCCTATGTGGCTTGATATTACAGTATCTATGTTTCTCCCCATTTAATCTGGGATTCATGGCTGTTTCTTTGAGAACAAAATGCTGCACAAACTACTCTTTCCCCCTCAGTTTAATTTAAATGCACATTTTTGCACAGCCTCATAAATAAGTGCATGATTCCCTTATAGCACAGTAGGCTGCTGAAATAATAAAAACAAACTCAGATGTGATATTTTATTTTCACATAGTTTGAAACTTAGCTGCAATTCCCTGAAATGGTTTGGAAATAACACTCATTAGTCAATCCAAAATGATAAAAACTTCACGTTGACAGTTGTGGTTCCCTGTAAATTGACAATAACTAGTGGAATTTTTCCTCATTCTTTGCTTTCCTATCTACTACTATAAAAGAGTCTTACTGGTAAACTCCAATATTCTTATTTAGCCTTGGTATTCCAGTAACAAGAAATTTTCAAGTCATCAAATAAAATAAACTATGCTGCTTATATATTGCCCCATAGTGCTTAAACCACTCTCTGAGCAGTTTACATTTTAATTACGCAGACTACATATTGCCCCTGACAACCACCACAAGCTGGGTACTTAATATACTAACTGTGGAAGGATGGAAGGCTGAATGGCTGAGTCACCTTCAGGCAGCTATCTGGCACTGAACCTGGGTTATGAGCAGAGTTTTGGCTGCAGTACTGCAGTTTAACCACTGCACCATGAGGCTCCATAAAAACTATTTATTTATTTACTTTTCTTTATATCCAAAGCGGCATACATATATGTTTAAAAACCAGTCTAAAACACCAGATAAAAATATGCTGCATCCCATAGGCAAAACATCCTGTAAACATGTCCCAAGAACCATCCATGAAATAATGTTTAGGTCATACTGATTTCACAAACAATTATTATTGTGTATTCGCGAAGGCTTTCACGGCCAGGATCTAATGGTTGTTGTGGGTGTTTCGGGCTCTTTGGCCATGTTCTCTACTCCTGCCCTCTGAAGCCACAGAGACTGGTGGAACGTTAGGAAGAACAACCTTCAGAACACGGCCAAAGAGCCCGAAAAACCCACAACAACCAATTATTACTGTGTTTTGTGGGGATTTTTTTTGTGCTTTCAAGTCACATCCAGCTATGGTGACTCTACAGGATTTTCAAGTTATGTAAGATATTGAAGGAATGATTTTACCACGGCCACCCACCAATGAGTTTCCATAGCTAAGTGGAGATATTTACCAGTGGTGCCTCGCATAACGTTTTTAATTGGTTCCAAAAAAAAACACCTTATGCGAAAAAAACTTTATGCGAAACACCATTTCCCATAGGAATGCATTGGAAACCAGTTAATCCGTTCCAATAGGCACGGATTGGCGTCCTTAAGTGAAAAAACCCATAGGAAACATTGTTAAACGATACAATGTTTCCTCCATTGGAATGTATTGAAGCCGACTCAATACATTTCAATGGCTTTGCGAAGTCAATTTTTGCAAATTTAAGTGTGTCATAAAAGGGTCAAAAATGGTTTTAAACGCTTGGATTAGCTTCTGCACCCTCTAAAACGGATGCAAAAGTTAATTTGGCTTTGATCTGACTTTTCGTTAATTTATGGTGAATTTCCCCCCCCCCAACTTTTGACAGCTGTCAAAATCTGACAGCTCCATTGTTTCCTATGGGGGAGAAAAAAATTCACAAAAAATTAACGAAAAGTCAGATCAACACCAAATTAAGTATGCGCACATTTTAGAAGGTGCACTAACGATTCCAAGCATTTAAAACCGTTTTTCAACATGTTAAGACACTTTTGTAATTGAAAAACTGAACATCGTTAAGTGAAGCAGGGGACCTAAAACAAAAAACGTTAAGCGAAGCATGGTCCCAAAATCGCTATGTGAAAATCGCCCATAGGGAAAAACGTTATACGAAGCACAATCTGACTCTGAAAAAATAAACGTTAAGCAAAAAAACGTTAAACGAAGCAAACGTTATGCGAGGCACCACTGTATATATATCTCCTTATTTCTAGTCCATCCCTCTGTCTACTATACCACATTGGTTCTCATACAATTAGTTCAGATCAAGCATTTTCATTATATAAATTTTTAAGAAGTATATAAATGTGGAGAAATGGGAATTCTTTATTACATGCACAATATATACAAAAGCCTCCTTCTCTACAGCAACAACAATGGACATTGCAACAGCCTCATACTGTCCAGCAGAAAATCTCAACAAGGAAACATTCACAGTTCTGTGTGCCTCCACAAATGAGAAGAAACACAACAAATCAAGGGCTTCCCAAATACATTGAGAGCTAATATAGAGCAACGTGAATGTTATCCCCAGTTAAGAAAAGCCCATCACACATACACCAGTCATCCCTTCTCAGAAGGAAGTCCTGCTCTGAAATGGAAGATGGTGGGGAGACATTTTACCAATTTTGGTATTTAAACACTCAAATGGATGTTGTTGTTTTCAGCATAATGCAGGAAAACTTTTAAAATAATTATTTTGAGGGAAGTACAACTCACCTGGCTTCCAGTCCAAAGTTCAGAACTGGCATGCACATGTATCCTGATCCTGAACATTAAAAAATGAGTAATTCAACTTTTGTTGGAAAAAAACTATTGCAACATTTTGAACCAACAATATTTGAACTGTGGATCAGTGGACTAACTCACTACTATTTTACTGACAATTAGTTCTACAAGCTGGAGTGGGGGATTTAGATGCAAGGAAATATGCTTAAGGTTAGGCTATTAGTTAACATTGTTAAAAGGAATGAAATGAGGTTAGGGGTAATTTTTTAAATTAAGATACAGAATTCATAAAGTAACTGTAGCCTGGACAATGTATTTGAAAAGAGTAGAAAGGTTCTTATTTTAAAAAATATAAGTCTTATATGCAAGACCGAATAAAGCAAGAATTCTAGTCCTAACAAAGTGAATGTGTGATACAGCTGTATCTCAAAATAATGCAAAAACATCATGAGACTAGGAATAATAATGAATAACTTTATTAATAACTTTTAAATCCACTGAGCTTTCTCTCTCAAAATAATATGTCCAACCATTTTTTTAAATTCTCAGGAAGTCATCTTCTCACTGTTGCATCAATTGTGTGCCCACATTTTGAAGTCCAGTATTACTAATACAGCTACTAATGTTTTTCTTTTTTGATTCAAATACGTCATTTTGTTCTGTCTTGTTTTTCACTAGGCCAAAGTACGGCACATATTAGAAATTCATTTTTACACATTGCAGAATCTTTCAACATACATTCCTATTCATCAGAAAGACACATAAATAATTTAAATTATTTAACATCATCAAAATAGTCACAGTTTTTTTTTCCAGAGGGGAAAAACATTAATGGATATTTTGATTCTATTGACTGTGACAATACAAATTATTTGTTCTTTCAGACATATAAATTGGAGATGGGGGTATTCGTATTTGTATTCGAATATAAATATCCTCATACAGGAGGAAATAACGAGGGTCCACCCCATGGGGCCGGACTGTCCTCTCACGATTTCGCCACTGCCACCGGCTCCATGGTGGCTTCCTATCGCGCTGTTCTCCGCAATGGATTAGCCACTCTCTGACCCAGCAGTCTCCTGCCAGGACTGGGTAATCGAATGCGGACAATGGCACAATAGGAAGCCTTTGTGAAGCCGGGGGGCGGCAGCAAAATAATGAGCAAAAACCCTCATTATTTCCACCTGTGTGGGGATATTTGTATACGAATACCTCCATCTCGAATATAAATCAATCCTCCATATTTCTTTGTAAGGGTTTTCCTTACATTCAGCTATCTTTAATCACACAATTTTATTATAGAGTTTTAGTCAGTAACTAGTAAGCATCTTCTGCTTATGACTTATATTACTACAGTGGTACCTCGCTAGATGACGACCTTGAAAAATGACAAATCCGCATGATGATGAGGTTTTGCGATTGCTATAGTGATTTGCAAAACAGTGATTCCAATTTGGCGATTTTCGCTGGGCGATGTTTGGGTCTCTGCTTCGCAAACCGTTTCACGCAAGACAACGATTTTAACACTTATCAGTGCTTCGCAAAACAGATGTTTTCTGGACCGATGCTTTGCAGGGCAGCCATTTTAACAGCTGATTGGCGCTTCGCAAAATGGCTTCCCTATGGGCGATCTTCGCAAAACGACGACGATTTTTCCCCATTGGAACGTATTAAACGGGTTTCAATGCATTCCAATGGGGAAACGGTTTTCGCAAGACAATGTTTTCGCTAAACAGCGATTTCTATGGAACAGATTATCATCGTCATGCGGGGCACCAGTGTACATACAAAGGTTTGGTAAATGGTCAAAATCCATTCTAAAATTATTTGAGCAAAATTTTTAAATTCCTATACATCACTGGATCCCCACCTTGGGCAACTCAGGTTTTCTTGGACTGCAACTCTCAGAAGCCTTCACCACTAGCTGGGCTGGCCAAGATTTCTGGTAATTGCAGTACAAGAACACTTGGGTTACTATTAAAGATGGGCACAAAGCACTTCATGCCGGATCATCCTAAGTCGACAGTGTGGCACCATAGGTGCCATGCGTTGCCTGCCCCCCTGGCAGCCCCACTCACCAGCTGGCGCACACTGCTTGTTCCCTCCCCATTAACGTCCCTTCTCCGATAACCTCCAGCAGCTGCCCACTCACAGGCAGTGCTGCAGGAATCACTGCCCCACCTCTACATCTGAGCAAGCAGCTGCTTAAGGAGTTAGAGAAGGGAAATCTGTGCTCCTTCCAGGACTGGAAGATCATTCAACATGGAGGAAATGAGCAGTGCACACCGTGAGTGGTGGGATGGTGACTGGGAGCGCCAGCAGGGTGGGGCAGGGAACATGCAGCACCTTTGGTGCCGCTCTGCTTACTTAAGATGCTTCAGCACAAAGTGCTTCATTCCCTTTTCAATTTACTGTCCATAAAGAAGATATCTCTATTCTACCTGTGGTATTATCTGCCATGCCTAAGAAATATACAGTATTTCTATCTCTATTTCTTCTATAGAGTACAGGGGTTCTTCCTCCTTTTTCACTGAGATGTTTTAAAAACTGATAAAAGTTGTTCATCTCAGGAGCAGTCCAGTGGTGCTTTTGGAATGGAAGGACCATTCAGCACAGAGCTGCCTAGGGCAGTGGTTTCCAACCTTGGGTCCCCAGATGTTCTTGGACTAAACTCACAGAAGCCTTCATCAGTAAATGTGCTGGCCAGGATTTCTGGGAGTTGTACTCCAAAAACATATGAGAATCCAAGGTTGGGAACCACTGGCCTAGGGGACACTCATATGTGTTTAGAGTTCTCACGTCCTTTGGAGACCTTCTGTTTCCCCCAATATTCTGGTAATCCTTAGTCATCATCTCCAATGTAATATTTTCAATATTAACATCCATCTATATAAATCCACTAGACAGCATCTAAAAAAGCACAGACATCACCTTGCTGACAAAGGTCCGCATAGTCAAAGCTATGATTTTTCCAGTAGTGATGTATGGAAGTGAGAGCTGGACCATAAAGAAGGCTGACCGCCAAAGAATTGATGCTTTTGAATTGTAGTGCTGGAGGAGAGCATTACTTTACATTATATACAGACATAGCCCTCAAAAACCCTCAGATGTTTTTGCAGTGCTTCTAAGAAATAATTGGTTCCTAAAATACCAGGTTTCCAGAGGCACTCTAATCAATTTCTGGTAATATACAGAAAATTGGAATATGAGGCTCCATATTATACAAAACATCATATCCATCTTGAATGCCCCAAAGCTATCCCTTCCTTCAAGAAATAGTCAATGTTCTCTATGTCTTGTGAATATTGTTTTGCATATGGTTTGAAATAATTTCTTTCATTTAAATTGACTTGTTTTTGTAATTGATTCTACCTAAACAATAGCCCCTCCCAACAGGCCAAAGAAAAAAAGGAAAATCATCTACAGTCAGACAATACTCAGTATTTAGTAGAGTATATTCAAATTCCACATGCCATTTTAAAATATGACAAATACGGTAAGAGTATGATATGTTTCCTTGCAAGATTACAATGAAGATACTGCAATAACCCAGCACTGTCCTATTTGGATCTCATGCACGAAACAACTAACTAAATATATTGCTTTAATGAAATCACTGTTTGCAAACATTTCCATGGGATCTATATCTGTATAAAAGTATGGTTTAGAAATGTTTTAAATAAATAAAATGAATTCTTCTTTCTTTGATTAGATTATCAATATGGATGGGCATGTTAATAAAAAAGAAAAGTCAGGATCCAATGGGGTCCAATTACAGTGGTGCCTCGCAAGACGAATTTAATTTGTTCTGCGGTTAATGTTGTCTTGCGGAATGCATTTTCCCATTTGAATGCATTGAAATCTAATTAATGTGTTCCTATGGACAAAAAAAGTCAGAACAAAGTCAAATTTGGTTTACAAAGGGTTTATTAAGTGCTCTTTAAAGCCATATATATTGTGCAGATGATTTTAAAAAATTCAATAAAAAAACTTTAACTTTTTAAGCATCATAGAAAAACATTTAAAAATCAGCAAACATGAGGCAGGAACAAAAAACGGAACATTCGTCTTGCGAAGCACGGCCATAGGAACATTTGTCTTGCGAGTCATCAACCCCATTGCCAAAACCATTTGTCTTGCGAGTTTTTTTGTCCTGCAAGGCATTTGTCTTGCAAGGCACCACTGTAGTTTGCTCCCTTTCTCCTGAAGCCCCCAATATACCAAAAACTGTTCTAAAGGGCTGGAAAACCTACTGGAGGCAGTTTTGGCATATTATATTGGGCTGTTAGGGGAGAAGAAAAAAGTTCAATTTCATACATTGAGTTTAGACCAGAAATCTCAAGTCTCACATTGAGTTTAGACCAGAAATTCAACGTATAGGCTTGGAGCAGAACACAAGCTAGAACCAACCCACTGGGCTCTCCTTTGGAAACTGTCCAAGCAACTCATCCTAAATTTGTGACCAGTCTCACTAGCACTTGCAATAGCTTTCCTTTTCCTACCATCCAGCATTCATACTGGCATAGTAGGAGTCTTTCCCTTCTACACAACTATGAATTTCTGATTACATTATTAATGGTATGGAACATGAGAATACAAGACCTGGAAGTATCTGTGGTTTAAGATGCTAAAGCTAACTGAATAGCTATGTGGAGCCATAGTTAGGGAGTTCAATTCTCCACTGTACATCCTGGAAGAGCCAGCCTCTGCAGCTTTAGGAAAGCTGTGCAGCCCCAGGCTGCCCCAGAAAAAAGGAATGTTTTTTGTTATTTAGTCGTTGTTTAGTTGTTCATGACCCCATGGACCAGAGCATGCCAGGCCCTCCTGTCTTCCACTGCGTCCCAGAGTTTAGTCAAATTCATATTGGTAGCTTTGATGACGTTGTCCAACCATCTCATCCTCTGTCGTCCCCTTCTCCTCTTGCCTTCACACTTTCCCAACATCAGGGTCTTTTCCAAGGAGTCTTCTGTTCTCATGAGATGACCAAAGCACTGGAGCCTCAGCTTCAGGATCTGTCCTTCCACTGAGCACTCAGGGTTGATTTCCTTCAGAATTGTTAGATTTGTTCTCCTTGCAGTCCAGAGGACTATTAAGAGTCTCCTCCAGCACCAAAATTCAAAAGCATCAATTCTTCGGCAATCAGCCTTCTTTATGGTCCAGCTATCACTTCCATAGATCGCTACTGGAAAAAATCATAGCTTTCACTATGTGGACCTTTGTCAGCAAGGTGATGTCTCTGCTTTTTAAGATGCTGTCGAGGTTTGCCATCACTTTCCTCCCAAGAAGCAGGCGTCTTTTAATTTTGTGGCTGCTGGCACCATCAGCAGTGATCAGGGAGCCGAAGAAGGTAAAATCTGTCACTACCTCCATTATTTTCCCCTTCTATTTGTCAGGAGGTGATGGGACCAGTGGCCATGATCTTAGTTTTTTTGATGTTGAGCTTCAGACCATTTTTTGCGCTCCCCTCTTTCATCCTCATTAAGAGGTTCTTTAAGTCTTCCTCACTTTCTGCCATCAGAGTGGTATCATCTGCATATCTGAGGTTGGTTATATTTCTTTTGGCAATCTTAATTCCAGTTTGGGATTCCTCCAGTCTGGCCTTTTGCATGATATATTCTGCATATAAATTACATAAGCAGGGAGACAATATACAGCCTTGTCATACTCTTTTCCCAATTTTGAACCAATCAGTTGTTTCATATCCAGTTCTAACTGTTGCTTCCTGTCCCACAAATAGATTACTCAGGAGGTAGATAAGGTGGTCAGGCACTCCCATTTCTTTAAGCACTTGCCATAGTTTGCTGTGGTCCACGCAGTCTAAGGCTTTTGCATAGTCAATGAAGTAGAAGTAGATGTTTTTCTGGAACTCTCTGGCTTTCTCCATAATCCAGCGCATGTTAGCAATTTGGTCTCGAGTTCCTCTGCCCCTTTGAAATCCAGCTTGTACTTCTGGCAGCTCTCAGTCCACGTACAGCTGAAGCCTACCTTGTAGGATTTTGAGCATAATCTTGCTAGCATGTGAAATGAGTGCAATTATATGATAGTTGGAGCATTCTTGACACTGGTCTTCTTTGGGATTAGGATGTAGACTGATCTTTTCCAATTTCTGGCTGCTACTGAGTTTTCCAAACTTGCTGGCATATTGAGTTTAGCACCTTAACAGCGTCGTCTTTTAAAATTTTAAATAGTTCAAGTGGAATGCCATCACCTCCACTGGCCTTGTTGTTAGCCAAGCTTTCTAAGGCCCACTTGAATTCACTTTCCAGGATGTCTGTCTCAAGGTCAGCAACCACACTATCTGGGTTCTCCGGGACATCCAGATCTTTCTGGTATGATTCCTCTGTGTATTCTTGCCACTTCTTCTTAATGTCTTCTGCTTCTGTAAGGTCCCTACCAATTTTGTCCTTTATCATGTCCATCTTTGCACAAAATGTTCCTTTAATATCTCCAGTTTTCTTGAATGGATCTCTGATTTTTCCCTTTCTATTATTTTCCTCTATATCTTTGCACTGTTCGTATAAGAATGAAAGGAATGGTAACCTACCTCTAAGCAGGGTGGATAAAATCAATTATTTTTAAAATGAAATTTAAAAAAATTAATTCAAATCATCAAAAAATCTGATTTTCAAAAAATTTACATAATGTTTTAAATCATAATTTAAATTAATTTTATTTAAATCAAATCCACTCTGTCTCTAAGTACTCTCCACCTAGAAAATACTGAAAAGACTCACCATAAGTCATGTGACTTGGCAGCACATCATTATTTATTATGATGATGTTAAATAATTTGATCCTCAGGTTAAAATATTGAACTTATCTATCAATGTAGTACCATAATAATAGTACAGCTCCTCATTTTTGGTATTCAGTTGCTGGAAGATGCTAATTATACATCCCATTGATGCAAGAAACGTTATTCAGATAAGCAAAATATCATTGTCTAAGATAAATACAGTGGTGCTTCACTTGACGACGATAATCCATTCCGTTCAAATCACTGTTAAGCGAGATCGTCGTCAAGCAAAATTTAAAAACCCATTGAAACACATTGAAAACTGTTCAATGCATTCCAGTGGGGGAAATACCTCATAGTGCAGCGAAGATCCTCCATAGGGCGGCCATTTTCTGGCACCTGTTAAGCAAGGAATCTGTCCTAAAAATAGCGGGGAGCCATTTTGCACAGCAGGCAGCCATTCTGCGACCCGCTGATCAGCTGTTTGGAAATCATCGTAATACGAAGATTCGGTTCCCGAAGCAGAGAACTGATTGTGAAGTGAATTTTCCCCATAGGAACATCATTTTGCGATCACAATAGCGATTGCAAAAAAACCATCGTAAAGTGGATTTGTTGTTTAACGAGGTAATCGTTAAGCGAGGCACCACTGTGAGATCTGGTATAAATCAGTTATATCATCATCTTCTCTGCAACTGAGAGAGGCAGATAGGCAACATCATAATAAGAAATTACTGGGCTTCCAGACAGTGTAAATGGATGTGAGTCTGAAACCATTTGAAGGTTCAAGCATATTACAAATCTACTGAATATTACTGCATGCTGGGAAAATGAATTGTAAATGGCATTCATTGCAGCACAGCAAATTATACTGAGTCACAGGGCATAAAAATAAAAGGGCATTGAATATCCCAGCTGGCACAGCTACTGATATGGCACCATTCCTAGCCAGTAAAGCTCTCCTTCCAACAAGTTACGAGGATATGAAGAAAAAATAATTAAGGATGAATACAAGTGATATGGTAAGACAGTAGAATAAAGTATTATAAATCCAGTGAAAATAAACAGTTTCACACAAACTTTCCTAAAAAGGAGGAATATGGAAGGTATATTGTTCAACCTCTGCCAGCTGGAATGGCTTTCTGAGCAAATGACTTATTTCTTATTTAGTGACATAATCTATACAGGATGGGTATTCGTGAACTGTAGCAATTCATTTTATTCTTGAATTAATTATAAAAACAACATTTAAAAAAGAACAATGTGAGCTTTCATGGACAAGTCCACTTCTTCATACGTATAACATGGGAAATATTTATATAGTGGTGCCTCGCTTTACGATTGCTCCATTTAACGATGAAATTGCATTACGATGAACATTTTGCGATCGCTTGTGAGATCACTTTACAATGTTTCCTATGGGGGAATTTCGCTTTGCGATGATCAGTTCCCTGCTTCAGGAACCAATTCTTCGCAAAATGATTATTTTCTAACAGCGGATTGGTGGTTTCAAAATGGCCACCGGGTAAACAAAATAGCCCCCCGCTGTTTTCTGGGACGGATTCCTCACTGCACAGGCAGCGAAAATGGCCGCCCTATGGAGGATCTTTGCTGGACAGTGAGTTTCCAGTCCATCGGAATGCATTAAACAGGTTTTAATGTGTTTCTATGGGCTTTTTAATTTCGCTTTATGACGTTTTTGTTCTACAGCGATTTCGCTGGTACGAATTAATGTCGTAATGCGAGGCACCACTGTACATGGCATCAAAATACATAGGCTGCTTGGTAAGAAAGCCAATGGGTATACTGAGATTTACACACTGCTGTATTGTTTATGTTATTTGAGATTCTTCAGTAATCTCCAAAATGAGAGCAAAAAATAAAAACTCTGGACACAGACGTTCCCTTCACCAAGAGTGTGTTTACAAATATACATACGTTGCACCTCAGTACTGGCAAAGTCCATGAGTCCAACTGCCAAAGTAATGTGCTGCTCCTCCATGCATCAACCCAACACCAAGCTTAGTCAGCACCTTGCTTATATAGTGTAGTCTGATGCAATCATGACAGAACATATTGAACTCTGCTCATGTGCAGCAGAGTCACATGACTTTCACTCTTGTCTCACTGTCAACTTGAGTGACTCAGCCTTTTCTGGTTTCCGACAAACCATCAAGGCAATTCCATATTACATTTTATACAAAATGCTGATAGGGTATTTAACAGTGGGCCCCAGTCAAGTGAAACCCCGCCCTCCACTGTGGTGCAGAATTCTGCAGCAACCAGAAGAAGATGACATGACTGTATCTGAATAAAGATTGTTGTACATGAAAAAACAATCCCTTGAATATAAGCCCTACTGAGTTTTTGGAGCAAAAATTAATATAAGACCCTGTCTTATTTTCAGGGAAATATCGTAGGTGAAATTCCTGCAACAGTACATAAGGGAAAGCAGTCCTACATCCTGTGATCTCCAGAATCAGATTTGTATTTAGTTTTAATGGCTCCTCTCTGTTCAATTTTCTCTTTCTCTCACAGACCTGACACCAGCATACAGTGGCATGAAATGAGCTGTCATCATCATCCAACAGCAGCTTGTGCTGGGAGGCATGCAATTTGATACCTGCTGAGTACCTCTAAAAATAGCTTACATTCCACTAGGGAATTAACATGACATCCAGAATCTGGCAAAAAATGAACTAAAACCCCAGAGGCTATGCCAATGTGCCTTAAGACCATCTGAAATAATACACATTTCATTTGTGAACAAGTCATTTCCATGACCAAAATGTTTATAAAGAAATTGGTCCATAAAATAAAATTTATAAAAAGTTACATGAGTTATATTTTTATATAAGAGCCTCGTGGCGCAGTGGTTAAAACGCTGTACTGCAGCTAAAACTGTGCTCACGACCTGGGGTTCAAATCCCAGGTAGCCGGCTCAAGGTTGACTCAGCCTTCCATCCTTCCGAGGTCGGTAAAATGAGTACCCAGCTTGCTGGGGGGGCAATGTGTAGCCTTTATAATTAAAATTGTAAACCACCCGGAGAGTGCTTGTAGCGCTATGGGGCGGTATATAAGTCCAATAAATAAATAAATATAAATAAATAAATATTCCATTTTTTTGGCTTTCCTTTGTTTGTCCTCTCCCCTAAGCAAAAAGTGTTTGTATGTTCTATTTCTCCTCACATACCTCATATTTGAGGATCCATGCTTGGACTTTGGCCATGGCCCACAAATGTTCTCTTGGCCTCTATGGGATGTTGTGGTGGGATCCATGGTTTCTCAGCGCAATGGTACCACTTTCCAAGTAAATAACCATGAGACACCGTACTTGGAACTTGTTCCCTTATCTGTCAGAAGTTGACTCTGACAGAATTTCAACTGCACTGAAGAGCTTTTTGTTCACCCAGGCTGTGGAATGCACATTTTTTTTTGTTTTTGTTCCCTACTGTTCTTTGTTCTAGTTAGTAGAACATCCCAAGGCAAGTAATTTGTTGGACTGAGCTGCACCAGTTCAAATTTATTTGGAAGGATGTTTTCTAGAATGTTTATCATGCAAGTCCCATTCAGTTATGTACACGTTCCTAAATGCATACCAGTACAGAGAAAATAGTTGTTTGGCTATTTATCCAGTGTGGTGCAGTAGACAGACTGATGGACTAGGATTCAGGAGGCCTAGGTTAAAATTTCCATTCTGCCATGGAAACTCACTGGGGGAGTGGAACTGGTAAAATCTTAAATATCTAACTTCCCTTGAAAATCCTATAAGTTGGTTCCAACTTGATATCAAATAACAAAAAAAAGTGATTTGGTATGTTGGATTAATGATTCCAAATACACAGATGACCATGTTTGCATGACACAGATAACCACCATTTCTGGAAAATCTATCAGGAAGACTCAAGTAATCCTTTTATTTCCTTTTCCCCAAAATCCATGGGCTAAGATACTTATAGACTGAAAAGGATACCACTGGATTTTCTAATTGCTCGGATTAATTTAAAAAAATTATCCAAGCCATACAATGCACCTGCCTGCTCTAGATACACCAAGTATTCTTCTCATTTGAATTTGAATTTCCTTGTTTTTTCCTTCATTTCCACATACTGCTGTGTCATCGCTGGAGAGAGAAAGAGAGAGAGAGAGAGGTATTGTTTTTCTTCACTCTAGCCACAGACTTCAATCAGAATGCAGCCATTTGATTCTTCACAGGGGACACATAGAGGGGGAATGAGTCTCTGTTATAACAGCTGCATGGACTATTGATTTGTTTTCAGGATGAATTCTGAGGGGTTCTGCAATACAGTACCAGTAAATCATTTTATCCAAAGTTTGCTTAGATTTGCTGGGAGTTCCCTTGATTAGACTCAGTGAGCATTTCTGATGGTAAAGCAAGAAGAATGGGCTAGAACACTGGTTTTTAACCTTGAGTTACTCAGGAGTTTTGGACTGCAACTCCCAGAAGCCTTCACCACCAGCTGTCCTGACTGGGGTTTCTGGGAGTTGCAGTTCAAAAGCATTCGAGTAACAAAGGTTAAGAACCACTGGGCTAGAATCAGGTTGCACAACTTGTGGTTCTCCAGATGTTGTTGGACTGCAACTTCTATCAGTCTTAGCCAGCACAGCAAATGGTGAGAGATTTGGGAACTGCAGTCCAACAACATTTGAAAGGCCACAGTTATCCACTCTGCTGCAGAAATAAACAACTTTCAAATAATTCTGCAGAAATTGCTGAATACTCAATATGGGTCTTATTTATTTAGGGCAAATAGACAGGAAAACACAGGTCAAAATCTGGAACCTATACAAAAGAGTAAATGAGAAGGTTTTGCTACATTTTCTTGCTACATCAACTCTAAACTATTAAACAGTAGAAAACACTGCTTTTCACTGACAAGTCTCCACTGTCAGAGAGGCTATCTTCCTTCTCCCTTTCCTCTCACATTATTATGGAGGAGAGGCCTTATTCCAGACAGATAACATCTGAATTACAGCTGCCATACTTACCAGATTACTTTGTTACAATAAACTCTCTGTGGTTGAGGGACAAGGTATCCAAAGATCTGTCTTCTCGTATACGAGTCTCCCAACCTCATGATATCATTTTTTGTGCTCTCCCTAGACGCTCCAGCAGTCCCCAAAATATGTCCAGTTGGGACCATGGAAAAGGCCTTTTCGGTAGCTGGATTCAGCGCTCCTTTCGCCCGTCTTGTTCTCTCTCTCTCTCTCTCTCTCTCTCTCTCTCTCTCTCTTTCTTTTAAATGACATTTCAGAATCAGGTACAAGGTTTTTGTTTTAGGGTGTATTTGGATCCAAAAAGGCTATTTTTTGGTGGCACTGGCTTTCACTGTGAAATGTTTGCATAACTGCAAGACCATTGTTTTCTGTTTCTTGCTGCTTTTTAGCATAATACATTTTAGTGTTAGGGGAAAGACTAAAGGTTTATTAATATATTATCTTAATTGTTATATACCTTGCACTTTTTGGCATATAGGAAGGAAGGAAGGAAGGAAGGAAGGAAGGAAGGAAGGAAGGAAGGAAGGAAGGAAGGAAGGAAGGAAGGAAGGAAGGAAGGAAGGAAGGAAGGAAGGAAGGAAGGAAGGAAGGAAGGAAGGAAGGAAGGAAGGAAGACACTAAACTGCACATCAGCAGTGTTCTTTCAGAACAGCTTTTTTATACAATTGCCAGAATTCAGTTGGCTTAATTTACACTGTGTAAATTGGCAAGTGCAATATTTAAAATTAAATTGATTTAATTTAAATATTTAAATTATTTAAACATTTGTAATTATGTAATTATAAATGATTTAAATATATTATTTAAATATTTCCTCACCATACTGGTGAGGCCACACTTGGAGTGCTGTATCCAGTTTTGGTCACCACAATACAAAAAAGAAGTTGAGGTCCTGGAAAAGTTGCAGAGAAGAGCAACAAAGATGATAAGGGGACTGGAGGCTATATCCTATGAAGAACTACTTAAAAAACTAAGTATGTTTAGCTTAACGAAGAGAAAACTGAGGGGAGACATGATAGCAGTCTACCAATAACTGAAGGGTTGCCATAGGGAAGAGGGCATTGATTTATTCTCCATTGCGCCTGAGCATAGGACAAGAACCAATGGGTGGAAACTCATCAGAGGGAGATCCAACCTGGAAATAAGAAGGAATTTCATGACGGTGAGAACGATTAAGCAGTGGAACAGCTTGCCTCCCAATGTTGTGGGTGCCCCATCGCTGGAGGTTTTCAAGACAAGCCATTAACAGCCAAAATTGCCACCGGATCCCAATCCTGACAGTGATATTTCACTATTTAGGCCTCTCCCAAATCCCAAAGGTTTGCTCAGAGCAAAAGAGAGACTTAGAGAGTATCAGAAGCTGAAAGGAGGTGGAGGATGAGAAACTTTAGTTTAAATATCCCACTTGTCAGATGATTATGTCATTCTACTTAAGCAGTGTAAAGTTCCTCAAGAGGATTTCAGTCATTAAACACCACCAAATGTGGTTTTTTCCTTAAATGGAAGACACTTAAGCTCTTAGTATTAAATTAATATATTCCTGTGTTACATATGTTTTCAAGCACACAATAGTAGGAATCATCATCATGGTTGTTGTGGGTTTTTCAGGCTCTTTGGCCATGTTCTGAAGGTTGTTCTTCCTGACGTTTCGCCAGTCTCTGTGGCCGGCATCTTCAGAGGACAGCACTCTGAGTGCTGTCCTCTGAAGATGCTGGCCACAGAGACTGGCAAAACGTCAGGAAGAACAACCTTCAGAACACAGCCAAAGAGCCCAAAAAACCCACAACAACTATTGGATCCCGGCTGTGAAAGCCTTCGCAAATAAATCATCCTCATCTTAGAACTGCAGAACTGGAAGGGACCCTGTTGATCATTCATTCCAGCCCCTGTCAAGGAGGCACAGTGGGGAATCGAATTCCAAACATAAAAGACACAGTTACAGTTAGCATATGACACTTCTTAAAATGTGCTTTTTATTTGGGATCTCTAGAGGGAATTGAAGGGAGGAAGAACAGGTGCAATGTGGTTAAAATAATTTATTTAAGTTTGGCACAAGAAGAGCAAAGACAAGACATGGCTGTGCTATTAAAATAAATAATGCATGTACCTGTAATACGAAACAAAATAAAATATACTCATACAATGTTAAATAAAACACCAGTTAGAGGGAAAACAAAGAGCTAAATAAATTTAGACCACAGATGAAAAATACAGGGGAGGGGGAAAAGTCAAGGATATTATGTTGTCCAAATAAAATAAAATAAAATAAAATAAAAATCCAACAGCAGAGTGTTGTTACATCATTAAAATAAATAAGAAGGGCTAGTTAATCAATACTGGAACAAGGCATGCATGTAACTACTGTTTCTTACAAGAGAAAGTAACAATGTGCAATATAAGTTTTGAATGTATCAGACAGAACATCTATCTCACACATTCCTAACAGATGGTGAATGCATCTTAGGGACTGTGTAAATTGCCCAAAGCCCCAAAGCCAAACAGGCTGGCTCTTCTGAGAAAAAGGAATCAAATTCCCCCACCTGTGGTTCTTTAGGCAGATTTCGAACTCACTGAACTATACAGCCAAGGAGTTCTGCTGACTAAATGGGCAAAATCCTCTCATTTAGCTAACTGAGTGTAAGTCGATCTTATGCTATAGAAGCGCCGAGGAAGTGCTCTCCATGAAGCTCTTCCACTAGCACACTGCACAATGGGAATTGCACGGCTGATTGCACAATCCAGTCATGTGATTTACTGTTGCCAGGCATAACACCTGGTACATTTACATTGGCATAACTTAATACTGTATTACATATGCAGAAACAGGATGTTGCCCACTATGTTCTATTTAATCAAATTCTTCTCCCAGATCCAATACATGTCTATGTATACAAGTGTTGGTGGTATGTTCATAAAACCTCTACAGACATATTGGTTTGATTCAACATTCATGCCAACTTGGGTCTATGACTGCAAGTAATAAAGTTTGATATCCACCTATTAATATTTATATCAATTATGTTACATAAACTAGAAAACACTTCCTTTCCAAGAATTGAATTTAACATATCTAGAACATTTCTATAAGATATAATTTTGAACTTACAGTATTTCAAGCAAAATTTAAGTTTCCAGGCAAATATCTGAATCCTTTTTATGTTTCCTCAGAAGAACAACTCATTGAAAACAGTGATTCCATTAAGGATGCACAGGATTGAAGCCTTAAGCAAATATTGGTCTTTGATCTATGACGTAAACATTTAATTTGATATATTGGTGTTTCCACACATCGAAACATGGGATCTTATGAAGCTGCTTTGTTAATGCTAGTGATCAATGCTAGCTACACATGTAAATAAATGTAAATAATAAAATAGGCAGGATGCTACTGATGAAATATCTGGTGAATTACAAATTTCTCTGCATGCATGTATGTGGGTCTCCCTCTACCACTCTGTCTATTTGACTGTGTATATAAACCTCCCCCTCCTCTAGGCTCCCTCGTTAGTTACATGGAGAATCTGTCCCAAGAGAAATTACAACACAAACAAAATGGAAAGCTACCTATAACACTGCTGGGTCATAGCACTGGTTCATATAGCCAATGAACCATTCACTAGGGTCCTCAAACTTTTTTGGGCTGGTGGTCATGTTTGGAATATTGAGAAAATACAGTAGCTGTCACTAGAGAAAAGATACTATTGAGGAAAGGCCCACCTGTTCACAAAATGACTGCCCTGATGGTTGCAGCCAGTCACAAAGCACTGATTTCACAGAAAGGCAAGCTGCTGAACTCACCCCAAATCCTGAATACAGAACAGGATGGGAACTGAACCCCCAAGCAGAAGACCTCTTCTGGAAACCTACAGTTCCCTCTCACTCAGAATCACAGAAAAAATCTCTCGGTATATTTCATCTCATATACCCTAGTACACAGGATCTACTTCTGAGAAATGCTCATATCCTTGCTACAATACATTAACCAGACAACCACAAATTCAAGCAGCTCTCCTTTATTAAAAAGCACTTTTGCAAAAGTGGGTGTCCTAACTAGGTAGGCATACCACACCAATCAGTACAGATAGTTTGATATTTATTCCCTATTCCCAGCTGCATGGTCCCTCCCTTATTTCCCCATTGGTAGGTCAAAGTGTACAGCCGATCCAGTACGCCTAAACCAATCATGTGAAGTCCCGCCCCTCTTTACATCTCCCATTCCTCATATAAACTAGACCCCAGACTTGTATTTATTTTTCTCCTTATTTGGTACATGTTCCCCTTTCTTTAACCTTCTTACGGTCATTCTTACTGACCCATACAGTTTCCTCATTATTAGCTAGGGTTAATCACTCAATCATCTTCTCAGTACAATAGGGTACCTCCCTTATTTGTATTTTCCTCTTACAATTTTTCAAGACTTCCCTAAATTCCTTATGCCAGCTAAATAATTAACAAAGAGTATACAGTATACTGATTATTTTACCATGGGATCTTATGAAGCTGCTTTGTTAATGCTGTCCTTTCAGGGACCTGCAAAAGCAGCATTTACCTTCCTCCTTTTCTCTCATATTCACTCCACAGACCACTCATTTTTCTGTATCTCACCCCAAACATGAACCCAATTCATTCTTTCCCACGCCTTTAGATGACCTACAATTCTTCCTTGACCTCTCCTGCTGCTCTTAACAGCCCTAGCCCCAGACACTCCACTTCCTCATCCTTTTCCATGTCAGATTGTCAGCAGCCCTGACTAAATCTTCCTCATTCTTCTTCCCATTACAATGGGCCCCACTTGCCTTTCTACCATATCCAAACGTCTCAAAGGCAAAGTGGGATCATACTGTCCTCTCCCCCCTGCCTCCCGGACTGAAGTACTTCAAAGGAATCTGCTACTTTCCAGCTACCTGATATCTTTAATTCCTTAGAATGTCCTGGGAATAAAGATAGCAGGCAGGTCACCCAGAAAAAAAAAAACACCACACAAACCAAGTGACATTTAAAAATATAAAAAATTTCAGGTATCATAAGTGCACTCCATGAATCCAAGAGGAGGTGCCTGCAAACACTACATTGGCTGACTTCTATCTGCACTGACTGGTAGCAGCTTCACAATGTTTATACATTTCATACCCCTAGCTGGAGATGTAAAAGGTGGGTTCGTTTTGTACATAAATCATGTGTTCTGCCAAAGAGCTGTGGCTCTTTTCCTGGCACAAAAATGGTGGGCAAATACCAAAGAAGCAGGAATTTCAACAGGATAAATATCCTAATTTCACCTGTTTGTATCCATCTGCAATGGATAAACAGTTACTTGATTTGAGTGCAACATGAGAGTTTGGCCCCTCAGTTTCACAGAAGCAAAATGAGTTTGGCTACATTGTTTTTCTGAAAGAGATCTTATGTTCTCAATGCACAATAATAAACTTGACATATTCAAAAAATGGCCCATTTACAGGGAAACATTTTTCCATCTTGTATGAGCCTTATACTTCGATGATCAAAGAAAAGTGCACAAAGCTAAGCTTCTGATATAAACTAAAATGAGCATGTTGTCAACAGAAAGAATAACAGAACACATTTCTCTGGAAAGAATGATTCAAGGCCGTGTTGCCAGTGTTCATGTTTGCAAAATTCTTCCTTACAGTCATACCGTATACTGGTCCAAGATGCCAGCATCAGTACCAGCTTGAAAATAGCCAGTGGCCATATTGGCTGGAAGATTCTGCGGGCTGTAGATGATAAAATGTCATTATCACTCCAAACTCTGCCCTGACCACAAACTGTGGTTTAGATTTTTAATAATTGAGTTTTTCACAGTGGGGACATAGGCTGGGGGGAATTCAACAAGAACTGAGAGCAGAGGATACACAAATGTTTAAAAGCTGAGCTGTTTCACTTGACCAGCATAGAATACCACTTTAGCTGTTATGAGTCCCTTGTACAGGAACAGCTGAAACGGAAAAATGAACTTGGCTTGCTTATAATAGCACTCCTTCTGATGCTATACTCAGTTTCACTGACTGACCACTTTGTGCATGGGGCTTTCCTGAAGAATGAGTGGATATACATCTGTCTGCCACTATGATCCTGTTCTCTCACACAAATAACTGTTGTGTCAGCATCAATTATCTGAATGGTATACTCTGTTTCAGTTTTGAGTCATGAAATTAAATCATATTCTGAAATCAACTGCTTATCTACCCAAATGAAACAGCCATCAGATCCTGAATATAAAAATTAGAAACCCTCTTAAATCAAATAAAGCTGCCTCCACCAATATCTTTGTCCAGGTCTTGTCAATCCCATATTAGAAAATGCCAAGTTGTGCAGAGATCAGGTGGGGAGGAGAAAGAAATCTTTATGACATCTGTGAATAACAGTAAGACTGAGAGAAAGAGTCCATGGGCACCTTGAAGAGTTCTTCTTTTATCTTAATATTATGTACTCCATACATATAACAGAACCTACATAATGTTCTCCATCTGTTATCTACAGATCTCCAACAAAATACAAGTTGTTGAGTGAATGTTTCAGAACTTTATATATCTAATCATCAGTGTGGTGTAGTGGAGAGAATGACATATAGAAGAGAGTCTGAATCCGCCCTTGGCCATGGAAAATCACTGGGGGAGTAGAACTGGTAAAACCACTCCTTAGATATCTCATAGAATCAAAGAACAATTAAGTTGGAAGAGGCTTATAAAGCCATTGAGTCCAACCCCCTGCTCAATCAGGAATGCAAATCAAAGGATAACTGCCAAGTTGTCTACATTTCTCCTGAATGCCTCCAGTGCCGGAGCACTCACCACCTCTTGAGGTAATTGATTCCATTGCTTTACTGCACTAACAGTTAGGAATTTTTATTGATATTCAACCAAAATCTGTCTTCCTGTAGCTTGAGCCCATTGTTACCTCTTCTTCCCTCTGGGATGATCAAGAACAAATTCGGCCCCTCCTCTGAATGATAACCTTTCAAGTATCTGACAAGTGCTGTCATATCTCCCCTCAGTCTTCTTTTCTCAAGGCTATACATGCCTAGTTCTTTCAGTCTTTTCTCATAGGGCTTGGTTTCCAGCCCCCTTGTTGCCCTCCTCTGAACTTGTTCCAATTTGTCAGTATCCTTCTTGAAATGCAGTGACCAGAACTGGACACAATATTCAGTGTGAGGCCTAACTATTGCCAAGTGAGGGGAACTAATACCTTGTGGGATTTGGAGACTACTCACTTGAAAGGCTGTCATTCAGAGGGTCACTGTAAGTCAGTTCTGACTTGACAGCATAAGAAAAATCATTTTTTAAAAAGGCCAAATTTTCTCAGTATTTCACTGATAGCTATGTGGCTTAGCAAAAAAAATAAAAATAAAAAAAGGTAGGGAACCTGTAACATTTCAGTTGTTCATGGACTATAGTTTTCTCCATCCCAAATGAGACTAATGAGAGCATCCACCAACATCTGCAGGGCCATGAGCTTCCTACTCCTGATTAAAGCAAGACTGGCCAGAAAGAAAGAAGCATTTCTCACCTGAGTTCTTATTATTTAGATATAGAGTGCTTCTTCTCTCAGCTTCATTTGTCTCTCCACCATCTCCATGTTCTGTGAGACTATCAGAGAGCTATCACAGCTTAGAAGCAAAGCAGCGATCATTCAGATTTGGGGTAATGCTGGCACATATCCAACTGGCCTCATGAGAACTTACACATGACAATATTGTGCAATTATGTTCTTATCTTATTCATTGTTATAACAGAAATTATTTTCAGTTTTTTTTTCTACATGAGTAATTCTGTAAAGTACTCAATCATTTTATTATGCAAGGATAACACTGGAAAACAGCAGGGGTTGAGGCAACTGAGTAATCCATCTCTCTTGAGAGGAATCAGACACGATTGCTCTCTCTGAACTGGCTGGCACAAACACTTCAACAACAATCCACTATTTAGAAACAGGCAGCCTTTCATGCCTTTTCCATGAGACAATACATCTTTAAGTTTCAGAACAGTTTTTTTAAAGGCTGACCTGCATAGGAATACAATTTTATCATTAACCTGCCCATCATTTTATCACTAACCTTTTCTTTCAAAAAATATATTGTTTTCAAGATATTTTCACATGATTGCAGGCCCAGCATATGCTGGGCTTTGGAAAAAGGAGCAAGCTAGCTTCCAGCAGCAAAATCAGCACAACTGCAATGGATGGTTGTAGGGATATGTCACAGTGCACAGCTATTGAACCTATTCCTTTCCCTTTTCCCTCTTCCATACATGCACAGTGCAAAATAAAGCAAGCAAGTTGATCTGGGCACAGTAGTATCTTCCATATATGGAAAACCTAAGTAATGAATTCACTAAAAAGATATAACGTTATAGAGATTAAAAAATTACGCATGGCATGGAAAGAGTCTCATGCTACCTTGTTCATACTGGAATATGGGATCATTTAAGAGGGTTGACTGGCAGGATTTCTAAGTTGCAAACTTATCTTTATAAGACGGTTTTTTAAAATTAGTAAAGCACTGTAAAAGCTACTCCAATAACTCCCTCCCTTCGTTCCCCCTCTCCTTTTCTTCTACCAACAGGTAAAAACTTACCTTTTGAGAGAACCAAGACAGTTGAGATGGGAAGGTTTTTTAATTGATAATTTAAAAATATGAATATAAAATAGTTTTTAAATTAATTAGTCTGTTTTAACTAACTGACAATTTTAAATGTTTTGTATGCGTCCCTACTTAGGAGAAAGGTGAAAGAAAAATCAGACAAATGCTGCTACTTTTTTTTAACAAACGAATTTCAAATTTAACTTTAAAAAGTTTTTTAATGTCCCCTTATTCCTTATAGTCATCAAATGTATTTTTCAAATTTAAATCATTGGAAAGTATGTAGTGCTGGGGACCACTTAAAACATGGTAGAATTACCTGCACACCCACAGAGAGCACAAGAGGGCTTTTTGAGAAAGAGATTATTTTTAAAATTAAAACTTTGGAGAGGTTGAGGGTTTTGTGGGGCCCCACCAATCCTGGCTGATGGCTAAAATGGTCTCAAAGGCATTATAGAGCCCATGGGCTTAATTTTTGCCCCACTCTGGTATAACTTGTCTCCATCGCTTCTGGACATCTTAATTTTCATCAAAGTGTCTAGTTCCTTTCTTTCTGTGGAAAATATTCATCAGTAAGTGTGGCTCTTATGTCTGATTAGATTTACCTTAACAGAATGAAAAAAGCAAGAAAAGGAAAGGAATAGCTACAAAAAATTAAGGGTATTTCTAATGGCTGTCTTCCACTGCCCATGCCTTGTGTTTTCAATACATATTATTACAACATAACAACAAATCCTGGATTTTAAAGTTAAAAAATAAAAATAAGACAATTATAAATAGGCATGAAAAATAAAATTTGTGCTGTACATAGTAATTTACATACACAAAAATAGTTATGCAGACAGGCAGGCACATGAGTTTTTGCATATGAACACGGGGTGGGGGGAGAGAGGCAGGTATTTACACTTTAGAGAGCCTCGTTTCCGCCACAACTAAAAAGCAGGGAATTACACCTTGCCCAAATTAGATATGTTCCTAGCATTTTGATGCTGAACCAGACATAAAGAACTGCCTCATTTGCTCTAATGGTCCAGTTTCCATTGGACCAAGTCCTGCTCACCAGCAAGTTTTTAAAAACAGTCCAGATCTTTTTTAAAAATTTAGACTTAAAATGCTAGCATTAAAAAATAGCTATGTTCTGCCTCAGAAGAACCAGTTGCTCAAAGGGCAGGAATGTGCTTTCTATGAGAAGGCCATAATGATTTTTCATGTGTCATTGCCATTTCGGGAATACAAACAAGAATGAAAGACAGAAAATCTTTCTCTCCTACACCACTAGTAGTTAAGGCTGCATATCTAGAAATCACCAAATTCTAAAGTAAATAATTTAAGCAATGAAAAACAGAGGTAATGAGAAAAGAAAAGAAAAGAAAAGAAGCTCTCTTGGTAGACTCTTACTGTAATGTAAATTACAATTTTGTTATCTTGAAAATCTGCCGCTTGTCACTTGAGAATTGTCTGCCTTCCAAGAACCCAGATCACATTATACAATCTTAGATGTAATCTCTGACCCACATAACTTAGTATAGGAGGTACATTTTTTGTTTTCTTGCTTCCCAGTACCGCAGTGTTCAAAGGTTTTAGGGTAGGAAATGTTATTGTACATATGGAACTTCTGGCACGTGCCAATCCAAAATTGAGAAAGATGCCAGAATTCTAGCTGAGCCTCAAGCAAAACTGCAGGAGTTTTCCATATGCCAGGAACAAAAGTGTACACAACCATCAGAGAAGTCTTATGGGAATTAAACGCTCAGAAGCCCTATTCTGCCATTTTTTAAAAAAATAAGAGTTTTCACTCATGCTGAACTGTCACATCTTGAGACAAGGAATCTGAATCTCACAGCCTCTTATTCTTGAAAATAAAATAAAATAAGGTTTCTCTGTGCAATATTTCTCTGAGAATTCTTGCAGGGCTGATATTTTTCTGAATTTGGGCAGTCTTTTTTCTGGAAGAAATGCCAAACTGTACAAGATTATTTCAACTCTTGTACTGAATGGCATTTTTTTTACAGAGGATTCATTGGGACCAAATTTGACAATTATTTGCATGGAAAAAACAGAGAGAGAGAAAAATGCAAGTTCCTGCATTTAGGTAGACAAAAGAGAGAGATGGGGAGGACAAATGCAGAAGCCAGGAAATCTATTGGTGCAGAAGAAATCTCATCATCATGAGATTCAGAAAATTGCCAAGAATGAGAATTATTTGAGCACTCATCACATCTTTACTACATTTTATTGTCTTCAACACAGAGAACTAACCAATTCTTCCCTCCTGCCCTTGAATTGTTTCCTCCTGCTTCTCTGCTCTGTCTCCCTCCCTCTATGAGCCTGCCCGGGCTTTAACATCATCAGTCCCATCATCCTTACAGGTGTGCTTGGTGGCAACACGAGAGAGGGCCTTCTCTGTTGCTGCTCAAAGACTCTGGAACTCCCTCCCACAGGAAGCTAGGCTGGTCCCATCAGGCAGGCTTATCCTTAATGACTGATGGTCTGGGAGGGTTTTTTTAATGGATTGTTGTGCTTTATGGTTTTAAATGTGTTTTAGTATTTTTTTTTAAACTGCATTTAATATGATACTTGTTTAATTCTTTTTAAATATTTGTATACTTACTGTTTTCAGCCTTTGAATATTGCCCTTTTAATGATGTAAGCTGCCTTGAGTCCTTTTTAAGGAAGGAAGGAAGGAAGGAAGGAAGGAAGGAAGGAAGGAAGGAAGGAAGGAAGGAAGGAAGGAAGGATTTATAGGCCAGTATTCTCCTGATAAGGGGACTGAAGGTGGCTCACAATATTAAAAGGAACAGAATTAAAAACATTGTAAGTTAAACATTAAAAAACATTAAAGACATTGTCAGCAAATCTCTACAAAAGAAAACAGACTAGGATAGGCTTGTTTACTGAACACTTGATATTTAGACTGAACTGACAGACTGGATTCAATATAATCACAGAATACTTATCACAGGTGCTTACAGAAACAGGAGAGGGAGAGATGCTACCAACAGGTTAATGTCATATGAATCTCTTAGAAAACTCTAAATGATTCTAGACAAGTGGAGACATTAATATTGACCTCTTGGCACCATATTACTAATGAAATTATTGGTTTAGGGACTAATTGAATTTTCAGCTTAATATCAGTTCAAAATCGTTATGACCTTTAAAAAATACATGCATGTCATATTTTCTGTTGAAACTCTGAATCCTGCAAGTGGACATTCAGTTGCAAATAATTCAGTTCTGAAAAGTAATGCTCCAGGTTCTGTTCTACAGACACTTGTATTCATCAGAATGCAGAGCTGAACTCCTCCAACATGAAAATTACAGTCTGCCATCATATAATCCATTATGGAGTTATATTAATGGAAACTGCAACAAGTAAGTATTCCTCCTCCCATCAACCAATATAGGTTTGATAAGTGGTATGTGTTACATACAGCACTGATGTTACCTGTCTGTCATGGGTTTGGAGGGAAAGTTCCATCCTATGGGGAGTGGAAGGCGGGACATCAGGAGGAGGGGCTGTACTGTATATATAGGTGATGCGTGTGTGGAGAAGTTTAGACGCTGGGATGTGACGAAGCAGCAGCTGGGAAGAAGAAGCTGGTGTGGGAGTCTGTGTGTCAGACAGGGTACTACTGTGTGTCAGAGTACCAACCTGATAGGTTCAGGTGTCTGTTGGTTAGCCAGAACTGATAGGTTCAGGGTCTGTGCTTCAAGTTAAGGGTTCTGTGTGAACCAACCTGTGTGTATGTATGAGTGAAACTAAGCCACGTTACTATATCTTATTCACCTGATCATTTTATTTTTCCCTGTGTGTGATTTAAATAAACCTTGTTCTTTATTTGTTTAAAAATCCATCCCTGGTCTGTGTGACTTCTTATAGGGAATGGTTGGTGGCAGCCTAGTTAACGTGTGGCAGATCCCAGTAGGTCTGGGTTTGTCACATTGATTGGTGTCCAGCGTGTGGGATACGACTGGTCCAGTTGTCCAGCGGTCCAGCAAAGCCTTGGCAAGTGTGCCCAGAGCAAGGGGGGGTCTAGTCAGGGACAATCTGAGAGCACGTAGGTAATCTTCTAGGTGTACCTCACGGGGGGGTGCACTAGTAGAAGAACGTGTAACCTCAGATTGGGGACTAGAGTAGGGAGCTCTGAGGCAGCCTGTTTTGGCGGGAAAAAAGCTGAGGCAAAACTGTGAAATAGCAGTGAGCTAGCTTGTCTGCTGAGAGGCCCAGCAGAGGGGGGTAGACTCTAGCTCGCAACTGTTGCAAGTTAGTGCTGAAAGGACAGCAGCAATCTATAGGGAAAGCTGGTTCTGAGGCAAAAGAGAAAAAAAAAAGTGGTCGTTTTATTTTGAGGCTTGACTTTTTAAAGCAGCCTGTTCTGGGGGGGGGGATTATGCCCTTGACTCGAAGCCAAATGGCAGAAATGGTTGAAGTGAAAGACCCCCAGGTTGACCAAGGTTCTGAGGATGAATTTGGCTCAGTGCAGGGTGACAGCACCGGAGAGCAGAACCCAGAACTCAGGAAAATGCTCATAGCCCAACAGCATGAAGTTCAAATGAGGCAGTTAGAAATAGAAATGGAGAACTCAAAGGGGGAGGACTCTATTGAGTTTAGCAAATGGGATCAACAAGTAGATCCAACCTTGCAGCAGTGCTTTAAGATGGTTAGCAATTGTCCAGTAACCCCTGAGAACCGTGAGAGATATTATTGTGAAGAAGGCCTTTTATGTAGGGAGATCTTAATAAACTCCAAGAAGGAAAAATTGCTTGTAGTTCCTTCTAAATATAGAAAGAAAGTAATGGAAAAATGTCACACAGACACCCTATCGGGACATTTAGGGATGGCAAAGACTAAGCAGAAAATATCCCAGAAGTACTACTGGCCAAAAATGGGAAAAGAAATAAAAGAATTTTGTCAAAGCTGCACCACTTGCCAAATGAAAATAAATAGTGAGGAAAAATCCAAGAGGGATGATGACTGGGATAGGTATATGGAAGAGATGAAAAATATTGACAATATATTTAAGCAAATGGAAAATAGATATATTGAACAACTGAAAGAGAAACAGAGGTCTGGGTTTACTCTATTAAGGCAAGTTTTTAAGGATGCATACGGCATAGATGAGTTTTCTGAGGGAAAAGATTTACAATCCAAAGTGGCAGTGGATATGGTTTATGAGTGTGAAAGAAAGATAAAGCCACAAACTATTCTGAAACCAAAAGAAGGCACACAGGTTAAGGCACAACTTCAAAACCTGAATTATTCTGAAGAAAACATGAGGGAAACATGGGACCCTAAGTACTCCAAAGGGTTAGTTCAGAGCCCGCCAAAAATGGGCGGCCATTTTGGTGAGAAGCCCTCAGACATGAAACCAAGACCTCAGATTTTGGAGGGAAAACCAAAACAAGATGAGAAAGACTCAAAATACACCAGAAAATGTTACTTCTGTCAGGGAAAGGGCCATCTAATCTCAGAGTGTGAGAAATTAAAGCAGCTAAAAGGAATTGTGCCTCAGGAGTCGAGTGGAACCAAGCCAAAAGCTGTGTTCTGTGTCCAGAAAGAGCAAGGCTCATTGTCACTGAGGGAGCCTGTTGCCATGGCGACTCAATCTGGAACAGCTACATCTGCTGATCAGGCTGAGGAAAATGGTCCTCTTGTAGAAGTCAGGCGCTGCCTGTTGGTGAGGACAGATTCCCAGTTGTTTGAAACAGCAGGGGTGGACGTAGGAATACTTGACCGTCAGTATAGGGGGCTGCGGGACACTTGTTCCCAGGTGACCCTGTGCCATCCAGATATTATTCCTAGGGAGTATGTAATCCCAAATGAGAGCATGAAGGTGGCAGGGATTGAGGGGCAGGTGATCTCTCTGCCAGTCGCGGAGGTACCTGTCAACTTTCAAGGCTGGAGGGGAGTTTGGCGGCTAGCGATTTCATCGACTCTGCCAGCAGCCGTGCTCGTGGGAAATGACCTGGCTGAACATGTGAAACGGGTGCTAGTGATTACACGCTCACAAGCCACCACGGGGACAGTTCAGGGGGGTAATGATGAGCCAGAGACGGAAGCAGAGGGGAGTTCAGAAGCTGTGGTGGAAACCTTAACCACAGACAGCAGATTTGGACAAGAGCAAAAGGCAGACGCCACTCTCCAAAAGTGTTTTGAACAGGTGACTGACGCCCAGCTAACACCTGAAACCCCAGTGAGATTTCTGGAGAAAAAGGGGATTTTATATAGAGAGACCCTGAGGAATATCTCAAAAGGGGGAGATGGGATCAGAAGTCAGCTAGTGGTACCTGAAAAGTATCGCCCCATGATCTTACAAAGGGGGCACTCTGACATGTTTGCTGCACACTTAGGGGTGAACAAAACACAGCAGAGAATCACACAGAATTTTTACTGGCCTGACATAGGGAAGCAGATCAGGGAGTTCTGTAAACAATGTGATGTGTGTCAAAGGCAGGGGAATAACCGCGACAGGACCAAAGCAAAGTTGTGCCCTTTGCCTGTGATTGACACTCCGTTCAAATGCATAGGGGTGGATATAGTGGGACCTTTGCCCAAGGCCACAAAGAGGGGGAACAGGTTCATTCTCACCATTGTGGACCATGCCACGAGGTACCCTGAAGCCATACCCTTGACTAACATTGAAACTAACACAGTGGCCGATGCCTTGGTGGGGTATATGTCCAGGATGGGATTTGCCTCAGAAATAATCACAGATTTGGGAGCATCGTTCACATCAATGCTCATGAAACGCTTATGGCAAATCTGTGGAATTAAGCACAAGGAAACCACTGCCTATCATCCTGAAAGTAAGGGGTTAACTGAGAAGTTCAATGGGACTCTAATGCGCATGATTAGGGCTTACTTGGCAGAGAATCCAAACAATTGGGACCAGAAGCTGCAATCCCTTTTGTTTGCTTATCGATCAGTGCCACAAGCCAGTACCGGGTTCAGTCCATTTGAACTTTTATTTGGGAGAAGGGTGAAAGGGCCCCTTGATTTGATCAAACAAAATTGGGAGCAGATCACCCAGGAAGACCCACAAGACGTTGTGACATACATAGACACCTTGATGAATGACCTAAAGAGAAATCTAGAGCTGGCAGCAGAAAACCTGCAAGCTCAGAAGGTCAGAAAGAAAGCTTGGGATGACCGGGAAGGCAGGGAGAGGCACTTTAACCCAGGGGAGGGAGTGCTTTGGCCTAGGCCCTGTAAAGAGAGCAAGTGTCAGCTGGGTAGCCCAGAAATAAAATACTTGGGTCACATGGTAGGGGGAGGAGTGATAAAACCCCTGGAGGCCAAAATAGAGGCTGTTCGTGATTGGCCCAGACCCAACACCAAGAAAAAAGTCAAATCATTTCTTGGGTTGGTGGGCTACTACAGAAAGTTCATCCCGAGGTTTAGCGAGATTGCGGCTCCGCTGACCGATCTGACGAGGAAGAAGACTGATGACCGCATCCCGTGGACCAGCGACTGTGAGGAGGCGTTCCAGAGGTTGAAGCAGGCGCTCATCAACTATCCAGTGCTGCGGGCTCCAGACTTCGACCGGGAGTTCATCATCTACACCGATGCGTCTAACAGCGGGGTAGGAGCAGTTCTGTGCCAGGAGGATGAGAATGGTGACCAGCATCCAGTGTCCTACCTGAGTAGGAAACTTCAAAAAGGTGAGAGACATTTGGCAACCGTGGAGAAGGAGTGTTTGGCCATAGTCTACGCGATCCAGAAGGCCAAGCCTTACATCTGGGGAAGACATTTTGTTCTGTGCACTGACCATTCACCACTGCAATGGTTAAAGACAATGAAAACCCACAATAGCAAACTTATGAGGTGGGCTTTAAACCTACAGGACTATGACTTTGAAGTGAAGGTGGTCAGAGGGTCAGTGAACTGTGTTGCTGACGCCTTGTCAAGAAGACCTGAAGAATGAAGACGGCGAAAGAACATGGACTATGTATATATTTTGATGACAAAAAGTTAAATGTACCTGTTTTTTGAACTTGGTTTGTATGAATAAAGGTAAATTGATGTAATGTATATGGTAAATGTTTAAATGCCTAATTGCTATGGTTAACTTAGCATGTAAGTATAAGTAAGTATGATATGGTATGTATAACTGTTGTTGTGTGTTTTATCCAGGTTGTTTTTTGGGAAAAAGCACCTTAGCTTTCCCCCTACAAAACAACTTATAAAGAGGGGAGGTGTTACATACAGCACTGATGTTACCTGTCTGTCATGGGTTTGGAGGGAAAGTTCCATCCTATGGGGAGTGGAAGGCGGGACATCAGGAGGAGGGGCTGTACTGTATATATAGGTGATGCGTGTGTGGAGAAGTTTAGACGCTGGGATGTGACGAAGCAGCAGCTGGGAAGAAGAAGCTGGTGTGGGAGTCTGTGTGTCAGACAGGGTACTACTGTGTGTCAGAGTACCAACCTGATAGGTTCAGGTGTCTGTTGGTTAGCCAGAACTGATAGGTTCAGGGTCTGTGCTTCAAGTTAAGGGTTCTGTGTGAACCAACCTGTGTGTATGTATGAGTGAAACTAAGCCACGTTACTATATCTTATTCACCTGATCATTTTATTTTTCCCTGTGTGTGATTTAAATAAACCTTGTTCTTTATTTGTTTAAAAATCCATCCCTGGTCTGTGTGACTTCTTATAGGGAATGGTTGGTGGCAGCCTAGTTAACGTGTGGCAGATCCCAGTAGGTCTGGGTTTGATATGATGGATAAAGTAGTTGCTCGAAATGACTGTGGCTGGGGAATGAGCTGAAAACAGGAGATAAAATTTGCTAATACCCACCCTCTCTCCATGGTTTGTCAGCATTTCTGAGAGTTTTTGCCCAGCATTTTTATGGATGATGGTGTAGAAAAACATAATTCATGCTGAGGAGAACTGGGTTCCCTGCAAATCAGGCACTAAAGATAGTAAATGTCGTTGCAGCCCTACCTGGCTACAGCTTTAGCATCACTTTCATGTTTCGACTGAACATTATCCACACTTTTGCCATTAATACTATTTTAAGTGACATTTAAGCCATTGCAAACCTCATTTTGTGCCAAGAATATTCTTTCCAAAAATCCGGAGCAACCTTACAATCTCTGTGTTTTTCTGGGGAAAAAAACACAGATTTCCCATTTATTTGTACCTAACAAATGTATTTCTCCTGATTCCATTGAAATTACTTGATTTAGAGCACAAACTGCCATTAGCCTTTAACTGGTTTAGCCTACTGAGAACTCAACAAGAGACAAATAAGCATAATTATCATGTTGCAGATGAATAAGCTACTTCATGGATTTGGAAATGTTCTAAAATGTTAAAAATAAGCCCTATGGAAGGGAAGCTAAATATTTCTAAGCATAACTGTCCTTATTGCATGGCTTGAGAATGATAATTGGTGATCTTTTAGCAACGGAACAAGCAACATAATATTTCTATTGTGAAGGGAAAGTGAGGTTTCTCTGAAAGAGCCCTAATTTCTGGGTGAATGCACGATCAAACCAAACAACTGTACCCCCCTGTACACCTAGTGTAGCCCTTCGTTTGGAGGCTGGCCTAATCGCCATAAGAGTACATGCCAAAGTCCACATGTTTAATTACTGGCTACAGCAGTAAATCAACCCTGACGGCTCACTGGAAGGACAGATCCTGAAGCTGAGGCTCCAGTACTTTGGCCATCTCATGAGAAGAAAAGAGTCCTTGGAAAAAACCCTGATGTTAGGAAGGTGTGACGGCAAGAGAAGAAGGGGACGACCGAGGATGAGATGGCTGGACAGTGTCTGCGAAGCAACCAACATGAACCTGACACAACTCCGGGAGGCAGTAGAAGACAGGAGGGCCTGGCGTGCTCTGGTCCATGGGGTCACGAAGAGTCGGACACGACTAAACGACTAAACACACAGCATATCTTCTCTTCAGAAGGCTTGGCACAGATGTCACTTTTTGACTCCTTTCAATCAGAATGGAAACTACAACTTACAAAAGAAATAAGGCAAATTGGCTTTTCCACCAATGTTCTTTTGGCAATGGGGCAAGTCGTTGCTAAAGCAGCACTCAAAGAACCTGGGACATGAAACTTCAAGAGCATATGAGCCAGTCAGGCAAACACAGTGTTGTCACTAATAATGCCTTTACAATATCTTCATATTTGATGAGCACAATGTCAACAAAGACCAGAAGTGCCTTCACATTAACGAGACTTAACGTTTTACCCTCTAAGCCCATGGAGGGAAGATTTCAACATCTACCTATTACCTGTGTCCGTGTAACGATGGCCAAGTGGAAACTGTAGGCCATGTTTTACTGTACTGTCTTTTCTATAGTGATCTACACACCAACCTCCTGAGCCCAATCATTCTCAGATATCCAGGGAGACCTGATGAATTTTACATCAAGCTACTTCTTTCCAATCAAAACTCCCTTATTACATACCCTGCAGCAAAATGTTGTGCAGCAGCAATGGCACAATGTTCCCTTATAGTCTCTTGAGTTTACAGGTTGACTGGTTTTAGCACGAGGGTCTAGCGTAGAGAAATGTTGTGGTCCCAATCAAAGGGAGGAAATATTTACAGATTTTTACAAATATGTACAAAGGACTCCCTATAACCCAAAGACCCTGTCCAAATCAGTTTGCCCTAGATGATCCAATGGTTCAAAGGATAGCTATAAAAATGCTGTATTTGATTCTCCTCTTATTTTACAACCAGTATACAATTAAATATTTGTTGTACACTTTATAAATTACATTTTGTATATTTTAACCATATAATATGTTTTATGAACTGGCTGTACACTTCTTAAATTGCATTTTCTATATTTTAATCAGATAATATGTTTTATGAACTGATTGTACATTTTTAAACTGCATTTTGTATATTTTAGCCATAAATATGTTTTATGACCTAGTCACCTGACCATAATAAATAAATTCATTCCAATTCAATAATTATCAAGCTGCAAATGAATAAGCTACTTCATGGATTTGGAAATGTAGAAAATGCTAAAAAATAAGCCCTATGGAAGGGAAGCCAAATATTTCTAAGAATAGAGCATGGCAGATCTATGTGATCCCCAGGGAAATAATGGCAAGATTTATTTTATATCAGGAGGCTATGATGAAACATGTCAAGGATTAGTAGCCCACAACATCTCAAAGGTTCACTGCAAACTACAAATTTTCTGCCCTACTCCTACTCTTATTTTCTAAACCCACCTAAATTCCAAAGGTACAGGGCTTGCGCCTATTGTGTGTTTTCGCTGGGGCATATGTAATTACGTTGGCTTATCTCAGGAGTTCACAACCTCGCTTTTTTCACATCACCACCCTGCTTCACCTATTGCATTTTAGACAGGCTTCAGACATTTCCTCCACTTGTAACACTCCTTTATTTTTTCATAGCCTCATCTATTTCCCCCCCCCCCCCCGTATCATGGAAAACCTTGAAAAAGAAAAAGAGAAAAACATTGTTAGTGCCCTGTACCTTCGGACCCTGTACCTTTGCCCCACCTCCTCGTATTATGTTTGTTTGTGTGTGTGTGTGTGTATGTACACATACACACATATACCTATACATATATACACACACATATACACATATATACATACACACACAAACGTGTGCATGTGTATGTGCACGTGCACGCATGCATGTGCGTGTGCACGCGTATACATACTATATATATTCAAACTCCCTAAAGATTAGGATTATGAGAGTCTTTATACATTTGATGCACCTTAGGACTTTTTTGTGGAAAAAAAAGCACAGTATTTTCACAAAAAACTGTTTTATGCAAAACCTATGTGTTTTATGGGGAAAAAGTTGTCAATGTGCCATCATGTTGATTCAGCCATATGATAACCCTAGTAGGGTTTTCAAAGTATTCAGATATTTAAGGAGTGTTTTTACCCTTTTCCAGCCAGTTTCCATAGCTGAATCATTACTAGAACTCAGGTCTCCTGATTCCTCGTCCAACACTATATCCGCTACATTGCACTTGCTCTCATACTGGCTGAAAATCTGTTGCTTACCAATAGTAAGTTGCATACGAGCAGGCCCACTAAATCAGTGGGGATTTGAATTCATAGATTCCCTTGATTCAAATGGGCCTGCTCTAGTTGTGACTTCCTATTCTGAGCAACAGGATTTCAGCCAAAGCATACTCTCTTGTTGGCAAACAATGCATTTTGTACAAAAAATGTATTTTGTATGAAACTACAATGGCTTCAAAATAAAAATTCATTTTTTTGCTAATATTCTTGCTGGCCAGCACACACACATTGTGCAGGAGTGAACAATGTGGCAGAGTTTGATCTCCTTTTTTCCAGTGGGCTATCTTGATGTGTCCAGAACAAGAAAATTTCCAGTTATTTGTTACGTCCTAAACCCTGAAACTTTCTATGTGTAGAATACAAATGAAGGTCATCTCTTGTGCATGCTGGTGCCATCCAGTTAGCAAAATAATACATCTCTAGAAAGCAAACATGTGCTTTGGACAGAAGGCCTGTGGTTCCCAGGCAGTGAGAAATAAACTGCCAAACACTGATCCCAAAGGCAATACAACTGTCAATAAAATCTTTATCTGCTATTTTCCTCAGGAAATCATTGTTTTTCCCTGTGAAAATGGCAACATACGTGTATAGTAGTATTCTTAGAGCACTGGTTTGGGTGTAGCAAACCCTTTAACAAGTGCAAATTAACACAGATGCATGCCACGTACATAGGCAAACAACACTGACAGACATCAATATGTTTTCAAACCATGGGCCCTGAGCATCTGCAAAGACTAGCAGATTCAGACATATAAAGCAACTTGGAAATTAAAAATACTGCTTAAACAAGATGCAGATTAATCTTCAGTCAATCTATAGCTTGCATCCAATTGTATTAACTAACAACAGATAATGATAAAGTTTGAATTTATTCATGCAGTTCTATCCCCAAAAGAGAAAGGTGATAAGAGCAAGGGATGTAAAGAATGATACAGGAAAAGAAAGTGACAATCAACAAATCTAGGTGGTTTACAAGGAAAGGAAGACAGAAAACAGCTTACCTTCCCCAAGAAAGGAGAGGGAGGGATGAAGGGGGGGGAGGTGGAGTGCAGGGATTAACAAGTAGTGGTTTATCATAACTGCCCTTATTGCATGGTTTGAAAATGATAATTGGGGATCTTTTAGCAATGGAACAAGCACCATAATATTTCTATTGTGAAAGAAAAGTGAGGTTTCTCTGAAAGAACCTTAACTTCTGGGTGAATGCATGATCAAACCCAAACAAGGCCAAAAAATCCTGCCTCCAGGCTTACTGGAATCCCAGATGATGTTATTAAATGACTTCGAAGCATTGGTTCAGGAATAAACATTCTGCTTCCCCATGGCTTAGTCTGGAAGGTAAAAGTTAACAGGCTATTGAAAGCACCTGGTGACTCTTCAGGGACCAGCCTCTGGAACGTCATTACAATTTTGCAACTAACAGCTTCCAATTTTGGAATGAAAATTGAAAGAATAAAGAATGGAGAACAACTGAGATGCCAGAGAGGGCAATAACATGGTGTCATCTTCACAGTTCCACCAATGAACAAGTATTTTAAAAAAATTATTGCACTTTCTTCAGCCGAAAAGAAATATCATGTGTTTGGTAACTGACACTAAAGCAACACTGAATTACAGGCAGGTTTTTTGTTTATCCTCAAATATATGTTTTAAAATGCAGCTATAAACTGACCTGGAGCAGCAGGGGGAGAGTGGAGATACAAAAGTATTTTATTCCTTCCCTTCAAGTATTTCTCTCTCCTGAAAATCAAACTGGTTTCCACCTACACAAATTTTTACCTAGCACAGTGACATCTTACAGTAAATCAAGAACGTATTTCTTTTCACCCATTAAAAACTGTAAGCCTCAGATCCTGAGATTATATACCCTGAGTAGACGGGATTGCACTGTGTGGGGCAAATTACAGTCCCCTACCTAGAGCTCCTCCGTATACCACTCCTTCAACCAACTTGCTCACCTTTCTTGTTTCCTATTCTGATTCATCTAGTCTAAAATTGTCCCAGAATCTTGTTCCCCTTAGAACCAGTGTGATATTTTAATTTCAGCCAAATTTTCATTATCTCTTTCAGAGTTCTCGTATGAATGTTCCATGTTTCTTTCTCTCCTTTTTTATTATGAACATTCCATATTTCCTGTCTGCCCCAAACATACACTCCCAGCTCCTAAAATCATTCTGAATATCATTTTACATGAGCTCAACCAATAGGGGCCCAGAGGCTTTATCACTACCACTGCCACAGAATCCCTTAGCTCATTATATAATATAGATTATTATTAAAGTTATATAATCAACTTGAGAGTATTAGAAGTGCAGCAAAATGTCACTGCTCTCCTGCTTTGCTGGATTACAGCCACCCTTTCTATTATTTAATTAAACATCTCTAAAAATATAATTTTTAATGCACAAACCAGTTTAGTTTAAATAATACTTTCTCATATGTTTTTAGATTTGGAATAATTCACAGCAAACTGTACTTTCACTTTGCACTTCTTACAACAGAATGACTTGAGAATAATATTTATATCATTTGGGTGCAGCTGTATATAGTAAAATGTATTTCACTAACAATAAAAAGATCCCCCTACCCACCTGGTTTTCAGTCTTATATTTACCCATTTTTTTCTTCAGAAGCCTATATTTTTATGAAATTCCTTGGAGAGGCACATCATAATTTATTAATCAAAGAATCACAAGGTACGTGTATAAGGAGATACAATTTTCAGGCTCCAAAAAGCAATGTAATACATCAGTGATGATCTCAGAAATGCGTTCTGTAAAAACACTAGCAAGGACCTCATATTATGCCTTCATCTGCCTTGGTACCTTCTTCAGGAGATGGAGGGTAAAAGATATATTGCCAGCTTTGGCTTTTACCCATTTCCCAGTATATACAGACAATAGGACAGAATCACACTTACATTGCATCTAAAATAAATGCACGTTGCATATGCCAGAAGATAGCAAGTGAGAAGGTTTTCCACATATTATGCATCTGGGACGCATTCAAAACAATTTACGGTAGTTCTAATGAACACATCTATGTATCCAAACAGCCTTTAAAAGAGAATTATTGATACTATGGGAATGAACAAAAGCAGAACCAAAGATCTCTACTAACATATCATAAATATTAAATACTCTCTGTTCCAGCAAGACATGTCATTTCTCTTTAATATATCTCCCAAATGAACACATTATAAAATACCTGCTGAAGAGCCAACGTTGATGGGTAAGAGTGGAATATTTTAGTATACACCAATTGATCAGAGATAGAACAAGGACCTTGCTGAAGTTTTTTCTGGTTCCTAGGACTACATAGAGCAATGGTTCCCAAACGTGGGGTTCCCAGGTGTTCTTTGAATATAATTCCCAGAAGCCCTAGACAAAACAACCAACAGTAGAGGCTTCTAGGAGTTGTAGTCTAAGGACATATGGGGCATCAATCTTGGAGCTACTATCACATAGGTAGGTCTCCTCAATTTGTAATCCACTTCTTGTAGGGCCAGAGAGCAGTAAAGCAGGAATACTAACAATGCTATCATTCTCCCCACCTTTGGCACAGCTGAAAGAAGGAGTCTGCAAGCTTTTGCCTCAGTTTAGAATCAATAATAGTTTAGAGCAGTGGTCCCCAACCTTGGGCCTCCAGATGTTCTTGGACTACAACTCCCAGAAGCCTTCACCACCATCCCTGCTGGCCAGGATTTCTGGGAGTTGAAGTCCAAGAACATCTGGAGGCCCAAGGTTGGGGACCACTGGTTTAGAGGAGTGGTTCTCAACCTCAGATAACCCGGGCATTCTTGGACTGCAGTTCCCAGAAACCCTGGCCAGCACAGCTGGTGGTGAAGGTTTCCGGGAATTGCAGTCCAAGAATACCTGGGTCACCCATGGTTGGGAACCACTGGTTTAGAGGTATAGGTGAACCTGGGTAAACCACTGTTAGTCTTTTGTATGCTTTAATTAAACAAATCAGCTTCAAATCTTGAGTTATACACCACTTAAGACTGCCAGGTTTAGGATTCAAATATAAAATTAAATTGCAGTGAATTTATAACACAAACAAAAGTTTCCAATCTTCTTGGGGCATTGGTGAAAGATGAACTGAAGAAGCACGTGAATCTGAAGATGTAGTTTAATCCACATGAATCTTAGGAGTAGCAAAAAAACACGAAGTCTACATCATCTCTTTTCCCTGACTGTCTCAGTCCATGGCAATTTGACATGGTCATAAGCTATCATTATCTGAGAGTTGATGACTGATATGTCTTTTTTGTTTTCCTTTTTTCCTTTTCTAGCCATACCTTTTTATTTGGTAGTAGCTGAAATCTAGTAGGTGGATATGTAGTAGACCCACAGAAGCCCACTGAATCAATAGAACCAACAGAAGAGATGGCCCACCAAATTCCCACTGATTGTGTCTATTAGTGTGATGTGGGCTCATCTATTCTGTTGTTTACATAACAATGTATTTGAAACTTGAGAAGAAGGATAACAGTATCTGCTACACAACTGTATTGTGGGATAGCTTCCAGGAAAGAAAGTGAAGTAATGGAAGCAAAGAACACATCAAAATCTGCACTTGTCAGACTGTATGTCTCCTCTTCTATGGGGCCACCTAGTACCAACTGTCTTATGGGAAGAATCCTGATTGCTATCATCTTCATTATTATTTATTGTGGTTTTATTAATGCATTTCAGGAGAAGATGGCGTTGGCAGCAGCCACAGCATGAGAAATGTATATATTCTTTGCAAGAATCAGAACAGCACTACTTCATTCCAACTCACCAAATGATCCTCAAGTGCTGAAGCTGGACAATTCTTTGTCTGCCAGAGTTACCTGGAAACAAAGAAAGAAAAGGTTCAGAAGTCAAAATCTGCAAAAAATGGTCTGAGGTTCAACATCAAAAAAAACTAAGATCATGGCCACTGGTCCCATTTGACCAAACTCTGAGAGGCAGTGGAAGACAGGAGGGCCTGGCGTGCTCTGGTCCATGGGGTCATGAAGAGACGGACATGACTTAACGACTAAACAACAACAAACAAATAGTTCTGAAATCACAGTGATTATACACTTACAGCCATTATTTATTCATTGTCTCAGGTCTACTAGGCAACCGCCTGCGAGAACCCACCATTGGGAAAGGCTTCATTTAATGTCATTTACTACTAATTTGAAATGGGTGAATGTGATAAGATGAATGTCCAGTCTCACTCCTCCCATATACATCCGAGATTGGTGTTCTACTGGTGTTTCTATAAGATTTTCATAACTTGCCTCAGCTAATTTGCAGCTAATTGAGAAGGTGCTGGGGCATACCTCAGTTGTAGAATCCGACACATGACCAGGCATGTGATTGAGACATGGCTCTGTACCTCATTAATTAGCCACAATTAGGAATAGCAAGTTACACATGTCTAATGTATATACTGTACTAATAGGATTCCAGACAGTAAACATAAAACACTAGGTCTGTCTAGACCACAAGTGTTGACTGAAGCAAAATTTAAAGTAAGGGCAAACCCTGTGTTCTGTTACATGTCTCCTAACCAACCACCCATTAGCTAGAAGGATACGAATGTAGACAAAGCATCATGCTCATTAGCACCGTAAGAATTTACAGTTGAAATAGGTCCCTGAATGAGATGTTCTGAATGTATCCTTCACATTTCTCAGTTTCAAAATTCAGATCACTTATAAACATGTGGTATTGATGTGGGGGGATTCGTTCTCTTATCACCTTTTTAAAGTTTCTGAAATTATAGCAGCAAATTATGGTTTTCCAGGAAGCTTTCAAAATCTCATCTACTAAATTCTTATTTTCATTTTTTTTTCATTCTTAACATTAACCAGAAAAAATAATTTTAACACAGCAGCCTAAATCACCACAGCTGGAACATCTGTAGACAGACAAATCATGTTGCCAATTTTTACGTCTTTCACATAGCATTTTAAATCTGCAAACACTGTGGTGATGGCTCATCTGCAGAACCACTGCAGCAAGAGGGTAATTCTCAACATCCTTGAATTCTAGGCATTTTTGTGTTGATAAACATTATCTTTTCTTTTGTTTTACTAGTTGCAACCTAAGACTTCTATTTGTCAAGGTTAGTTTGAATAGTCAGAACAGTGTCTAGATGGCTGGCAGTTGTAACCAATGTTATTACTCCTGTAAATCTGATACAGATTGTTTCAACTCCAAATCTCTAATTAAAATGTTAAACAGCTGTGGACCCAGGGGCAAACTCCTGGGAAATATCAGTTATGACCTCATCCCTGCCTGACAATAATCTATTGTATTACTGTTTTCTATCATTTCTTTATGTTTCCCAAATACTAGTGCTACATTTTTTAAAATTTATTTGTGAAACCAGCACATTGAACTGTGTGAAACTCTCTTTTACAGAGAAAAGGAAGGAGGGAGAGTTAGCCACTGTATTTCCTTAGACTGACAATGCCAAGTGCCCTGTCAGAGAAGAATGTATGCTGATTTGTAATCATCTCATCTTTTTTTTCCTGAATGCCCCCAAATGGATTGACTTCAAAAACTGTTTGAGCAATTAACAAGATTACACTTTGTAAGATTCTTATTGTTCCTATTTTTGTGGAATACAAGTGCTGTGTTATTGTTTCATCACCCATCCTGCAATTATTTTTAAGATGTGCTACATGGTTGACTAGCTATATGGCTCAGTAGTTTAGGTATCTGACTGTGAAGCCAGAAGTTAGGAGTTTGATTCACCACTTTGCCTCCTTGCAAGTAGAGAGAGCCTGTGTAGCCCTGGGCAAGCTGCACAGTCCCAGGGCACCCCCAGAAAAAGGGAATGATAAACCACTTCTGAGTATTCTCTACCTAGAAAACTGTGAAGAAAGGGTTGCCGTAAGTCAGAATAGACTTGATTCATCATCATCATCATCATCATCATCATCATCATTATTATTATTATTATTATTATTATTATTATTATTATTATTATTATTATTATTATTATTATTATTATTATTATTATTATTATTATTATTAAATGATTCCTGTGTGTCTTATACTTTATTTTCCACTCCCAACTTCCAGAGAAGCAGTTGGTTAAATTCTGACATGAAGCTTTGTCAACAAGAATAGCAAACATAGTTTTCTCTTTAAAAGATGCAGGATGGTTTCAATTTACTGAGACATCAATCATAGTCTCTATATCATAGCTTTCCTCTTCACCACCACCACAATTGAAGCACTATTCCAGGATGCTTCCTAGCCAAGCATCATTCTCAAAGTACTGCACAGAAGGGAACCCATAACCTGTAATCCTGTAAGAGCAATTGGATTCAGAGGTTTTCAAGGAGGTAACCTTCACTGTTGCAACAAGATCAAATAATCGTCCTGTGGCACTTTAAAGACTAGCAGCTTTATTTGACACAATTTTTCATAGATCGCAGCCTACTTCTTTAGATGCATGGCGTAGACATTAAGCTATTGCCTTTATTAAAACCAGCGTAATGGTAGATTATAACCAGCAATTTGTTTAGGCTTGAAATAAGAAGGGGCAGAAGTAGTAAGTTCCCTACAACTTGGGAAAATTGTCTAGAAAATTTTCATAGAACATATAATAGGTTGGTACTGATCAGTCAAACTGAATGGATGAACTGACTGACATATCTAATGAGATGAAAAGACCCCAATTTTTGTTCAAGCAAATGAGATAAAATGGGACCTCTTGTTCAAGTGTTTCTTCTGAAGATGCTGAATGTAAAGTCAGTGGAAAGGAAACAGCAGCCATTCAGGACATGATCCTGCAAAAGGACACTGACCTGGCCTGTATTACAAAGATCTGGTTGGATGAAGTTGGGGGAGTCAATTTATCTCAGCTCTGTCCACCAGGATTTTCACATCTTAGGGGCGGGGAGTCGAAACTTCAGTGGTTTATTGTAATTCCATCACTATTACCAGGTGTCCTTTCCCATAATTCTCTTGATTTGAGTGTGCATAGCTGAAGGTGTGAAAAGAATAGCCCACTGCACAAATCTCCCTTCCTGAGCTATCTGAACTGGTCTCAGAGGTGGCTCTGGAATTCGCTTGTTGTGCTGGAGCAGTTTGAGGTTTCATGTCCTCCATGACAACCATGAGTATGTCCTAAGAAGCCATTTTCAGACTTCTAGGGAATTAAAGCCAGTTGTTTCTGGATGACAATATCTTCCCCCTGTCCTTTGCTGACCATGGGGAAAGTTTTGAAAAAACACAACCTACAAACAGTATTCAAGCCCACCACAAAAATACAACAAATGTTACGGTCAGCAAAGGACAGAAGGGACCCCCTCACCACTGCAGGAGTATATCGGATACCTTGCAGTTGTGGCCAGGTATATATTGGAACCACAAAACGCAGCATTTAAAGAACATGAGAGACACTGCAGACTAAAACAACCAGAAAAATCTGGTAGCTGAATATGCCCTAAAACAAACTGGACATGAAATTCTATTTCAAAATATTGAAATACTGACAACACCAGCAATCATTACGTCAGACTGCACAGGGAAGCCATTGAAATCCACAAGCACCAGCAGAACTTCAACAAAGAAGAGGAAAGTGTGAAACTCAACAAAACTTGGCTCCCAGCTCTCAAAAATACAATGTGCAAAAGGTCAATGAACTCTACCTAGCCACAAGGACAGGGGAGCACTACACACAAAACACCAGCTAATGACACCCATCAACTACAGTGAGAGATAATCTCTTCTCCTTAGCACAACAATACACTCACAACAAGACACACTAATCACTAATCTACAGAAAAAGACAAAAGCCTATCTCAGAGCCATAAATACTGCACTCCCAAGCCAACCACACCAGAGCACAGAGTGCTGTCCTCTGAAGATGCTGGCCACAGAGACTGGCAAAACGTTAGGAAGAACAACCTTCAGAACACGGCCAAAGAGCCCAAAAAACCCACAACAACCAATTTTCTTTTTCTTTAAAAAATTATTATTATTTTGAATGTGGCGGCCTGAGAACCTTCCCCACAGTTCCTGATGAATTAATTGCTATTCCTAGATACCTTCAGAAGCAGAAACTGACCATTGTTATTTTACAAACATATGCACATACAAATAAACTTTTTTCAGAGGAAGCTATTGGGGCCACAGAAAAGTACTTTCCACTGGTTTAAATAGAAATAATATGTTATACATTTTATAGACAATAGTAACTTGAAACTATCCTAACATAGATATCCCATACATAAAGAGTCCTTCTGTTTTAAAGGAAAATAAAATAAAATTTGTAATCCTTTGCTTTAAAAAAGAGGGGGGCTCTATAAAAATTTTAAAAGATATGTAATGCATATAATGCATATAATTATAAGTGCCATTTGACAGAAGCAATTTCTTCTCATGTCATGACTATAAATTAAATCTTCATTAAGTTATTATTGATGCTACTACTAAATACTTACCCAAGTACTGTGACATTAACTTACCAAAATATTTTCTACTAACAATCCAAATAAAATGAAATATTACCTCCCTGGAAATCAACAAATTCCTACTGGGAATTTGCTTGAATAGTGTTCCAGTGCCTATTCCAAATATCATTCATTCATATATAGGTTATGCACTACACAGCTTGAGTCCAGGCTATCTGACTGACCATATATCCTCATATAATTCTCCTTAGTTCTTCAGATCATCTGGGGAGGCTCTCCTCTTGGTCTATTTTCCTTTACAGATAAACCTTTGATAGGGATCAGAGATAGGGCCTTCTTAGTAATTGCCCCCAGGTTACATGCCTCATGCCTCCCTCATGAGACTAGGCCAGCCCTCTCTCTCTTTTCAGCAGCAATTGAAATTTTTTTTTCTTCCAGTAGGCTTTTACTGTTTAGAATCCAATTTTAACATAGCTAGTTATCTATACTTACTGCCAGTATATCCTTTTAAATATGATTTAAATGGTTTTACATTTCTTAACTGGTTTCTATATTATTTTAATACATTTCAATGTATAACAATTCTTTTAAAATGTTGTATGTTGTCAAAATTCTTTCTCTTTTACTGATATGTGAGATGCTTTGAGTCCCACTGCAGGGAGAAAGGCAACATAGAAGTACAGAAAATCAATCAATCAATCAACCAACCAATCAATCAATATTACACAGCAAAGCTCTCACTGTAAAATGTATGATCTCTGCAACTGAATGGCTGGCTTGTAATGTACTAGGATGAATACAATTGTAATGTATAATTATTAAGTTCTATTACTGCCCTTCTAGTCCACTATTGTGGGAAAGAGGAAACTACCAAGAATGTACATAATCATTAGCCTACAATAACTGGCGTATCTTTACTGCCCATTTTGTTAAGTTAAAGTTAGTGGCCATTGCATATTCAGGCAAGTAAGCAGGTGTGTGTGCATACACATAGAGTATATATTCTTTCTAGCAGTTTTAGCATTCTAAAATTAACAAAACTGATAAACATAATCAATACTATTGGCTTAATCTACATTAAAATACAACATGTTTAGATACAGAAACGATTTATGTGGTGTTCTGTTGTTTAACAGCATATATTTCTTTGGAAAATTGTATTGTAACCTTTTTAAAGTTACGTTTTCATACAGCTAATGTCCCAATGAATACATAGAGAAGCAAAGCATGCTGCTTATATACCGCCCCATAGCACTTCAAGCACTCTCTGGGCGGTTTACAAGTTACTTATGCAGGCTACACATTGCCTCCCCCCTCCCCATGAGCTGGGTACTCATTTTACCGACCTCCGAAGGATAGAAGGCTGAGTCAACCTTGAGCCAGCTAAGATGCATCCAACCCAGATCTGGTGTTAGGTACGTAAGGTTGCATGAAAGCATTATCAAAGCATTATCAGTCATGTGAAAAAGAAAGTACACCGTCTTTGAATTCTATGGTTTTAATGTGTCAGGACATAATTAAAATCATCTGGTCCTTAGCAGGTCTGAAAATTAGGTAAATACAACCTCATATGAACAACGACATAGGACATATTACACCGTATCAAAATTTGTTTTACAAGATGTGCCAGTTCTCCAAACCCAAATATCAAATTTGCCATGACAAGCAGCTGTGTGTCCGCTTGATTCAGCTAAGAACTCTGGATGGTTGTTTTGAATATTAACATTGCATATGAGTGAGGAGAACGAGCTCCTCTCCACCTTACTTTCCTTTGTCCATTCCTTACTTGCCTCCAGACACTCCAGTCTAAGGGAAAGAAGTCACGAAACCCATTACACTGTATAGAGAAGTAAAGCAGAGAAATGGGAGCCTTCAGGTTTACTTACCTCTTTCTTTTTCTTATATATCATGTAAACGTATCTGGTGTTGTGTCTGACAAGCACAGTAAACAAAGAATCAAGTTTCTGTTTGCCTTCATTAAGATGTTTTGGATCAAGATATCTAATGAATGGATGGGAGGTTGCTGTTGATGTTGTTTTAATGTACAACAATTTCTTCAAATGAATAATAGGATTCTTGAGACTCTAGCTCACTTTTTAGAGAAAGGAAAAGTTCTAAACAGAGACTGAGAACTCAATAAAAATCACCTCATGAGAACAACGTTTCTTCTATTGATAGATTGTATTGCGTGCAATGACACATTTGTAACAAAGTAGCAGTTCCTGTGGATTCAAGAGTTACTCTTCATGCTTCCCAGCTCTAGCCCTCATCCCAGTATTTCTGCTTTCATCATAGTCCAGTAAGAAAATCCTAGAATGTTAAGCAGCAAACTGCCTTGTCTTGTGGGTAAGCTAGACATTAATAGGGATCTGTATTCAATTAGCTTTTTCTCATTGTGATGGGCCTAGGCTTTAAAGCCTCTTCCAGTGTGGCAATGCATAGCACCACTTGATAGTATCTCACCTCCTCCCTGGGTGGAGCAAAACTCTATGTCATTCTGGAGATGACAATGCTCAGATATCTGGGCATCAACAATCATTCCTGTACAAATCAAACAAAGAACGCTAAATACAAGATACACCAGTGAGAAAAATCACATGTAAGCAGAAAAATGCAGCTTCCATCACTTGGAACAGCAGCTCTGCAGAAACATCTTAAATGTATTTTCTTGTTTGACCCTGATTTAGACCACTATCTCAATATTGTCTAATGTATCTCAATATTATATAAATTACCTGGCAACAACTCTTGCATATGAGACACTGTCTCATCACTAGGACGTTTTCTCTGAAAAGCATGTGCTCTAGTGCTAAGATATGTAGAAAAGCTTTTGAAGCACTCTAAAGACATACAAAAAATCTGAAAAGAGTAGCTTTGATCTTTTAAGTGATGTTGTATCCTGCAACAGACTAACAGATGTCACTATAACATAACACTTCACAAGCAAGGGACTACATGGGATAGGCAATCTCATTAGGACTATTGAACTACCCTACGATGCTTATAATCAAGGTGGTTAAATCATTACTAAGAAGATTACATTTTACCACCTTTTCAATGCATGTTTGTATGGAAAGAAGAAGACCGTTACTTCTGCTAGTGATAGAGAAAAGAACCACATGAAGTATAGTGGTGCCTCGACTTTTGAACTTAATCCATTCCGGAATGATGGCCGTAACTCGAAATGGTCGTAAGTCGAAGCACCATTTCCCATAGGAATACATTAATCACCCCCATTAATCACCAAAACCCCCCAAAAATGCAAGCCCCATTGGAATGTGTTGGAGGCAGGAAAAAAAATCACAAAAAACCCCAGCAAGCCCCAATGGAACATTCTGGGGGCTGAAAAAAAAATCACACACACACACACACACACACACACACACACACACACACACACACCAAAACATCGGAAGGCGCTGGGATTGAAAACAAACAAACAAACAAACAAAACAGCAAGCCTCATCGCAATGTGCTGGGCCTGAAAAAAAAATCTCCAAAAAAGAGAGAAAGCCACAGCAAGCCCCATCGGAAGGTGCTGGGGCTGAAAAAATAAACACACTAAAACACACATAAAATCACAGCACATAAACATAACCCCCCCAGCCTAAACCCACCCTGAAAAACCCTGTATGCAAACTATGATTATACATACACGCATGCAGTGTGTTGAAATGCACTCTGAATGTATCATGAGAAAATGTATATGAAAGCAAATAAACTTACCATGGGAAGCAAAACACAAAGCCTCTTGGATTTTTATATTCCTAACACTACCACACTTGGTTATTAGCAGATTAATACTGTTAGGCATTACTTTCTTGTTATTGATTATTAGTAATCCCTGCAAAGAAATTACCATATAAAATAAACACTTTACTGTTCAATAAAACAGCAGGTCAAATGGATGGTTTGATTTTAAAAGTATTTTTGATACATATCTTATTTATCTGAAACAAACAAAACCTTATCAGATTTATGAAGCATGTCTTTCAGTACATTTCATGGCTGCATTATTTTGATCAGCTGGAGTCCAATTTTGAATTATTTTTCCACAGTCCTTGTTTATATGCTAACTTATCAAAAGGAAGACACAATCAAATTGTCTCAGATAAAAGTGAAGCATACTGCACAAAAAATAAAATATATTTGTAGACACATCCATCATTCAGGCCACAAGCTACAATGACCACATGATGGAAATTTCTGGTTCTCTTGGTTTTGCATAAACAGGGGGGGGGGGAACTAAAATAATGCCTCATCTGAAATTTTCCTGTTGAATAGTAAATGTTTAAAAGGCAGGTTGCCTTCAGATAGTCTGCATGAAAAAGAACAGAAATTGCATTTAAGCAAAGCTTCTTAGAAAACTTTGATTTAATTAAACCTCTTAGAAAAACTCTTATTTTCTGTAAGGATGATCCAGCTTATGTTTCTCTACTGAAGCAGTATAAAGAAAGGCCAGAAGACAGAAAGGAAAAAAACATACCTTGACAGGAAATGGCTATCAAAGAATTAAAACAGGATAATCAATCCCTTGGCAGCCAGGGGGGAAAGCTGGAGCATCTTAATCTTTTTCCACTTTCATAGCACACAGAAGCTCAGTAAGATATGTGTCCAAATACTAGTCAGTCAATCAAATCTAGCCAGTCAAGACTAGGTCGGAATTTTGTTCTTTCCAGCCATTTATGCTCATTCGTATATGCTTATAGCATGAGGTCATTCATAAGAGCAGACATGTAGTCTGTTCTTCCCATCTGCTTTCTTGGACAAATGTAAAGAAATTTCACCACTAGAAAGGTTTTATGTGAGATCATCAGTCCTAATGTGACAAGACAACATATAGGAGATTGTCCAACAGTACAAAAAATCTGGTGACTAGCATGAGACTTATGACACACAAATTTCTAGTTTCTGCCAACTGGGACCTTTGTGAAACTAACCCCATCTTCAGCATGCACAAAAGGGTAGGGTGAGTGATCACACTCACTCACTCACTCACTCACTCACTCACTCACTCACTCTCTCTCTCTCTCTCTCTCTCTCACACACACACACACACACACACAAGCAACCAACAGTATCCAATGTTTGAGTATGGGATTGCTTTGCCCATGTCTTAGTGGCTGAAATATGTCCTTTATGTTTAAAGGTCTCCAAAGTTATATTTAAAAAAAAAAAGAATTGAGAAAGCAGTTATTCACCATTAAAAACAAATGTTGCTAGTTTGAGACAGATTGTGCTAATACGTAGTTAAAAGCCAACTATACTATCATATGGTATCTACAACTCTCAGGTGTTTTCAAAGACTGGGGAGAAGGACCATATTGATTTTCTTATTTGAACCACAAGTATAAAACATTAGAAACAAACAAAATCGGGGCATGTTAACTAGGTGAGAAATGAAGCAATGCAGAGATGATGATTATTTCTTTTCCCACTTCTAGTTTATCCAGTGCAGATTGCTTCTATCCAAGTAATTTTATCTGATGGATCATTAAAATTTGTAAATTATCTAGAAATTCAGCACAATAAGCTTCCATAGGTGGCTTGTGAATGAACAGGGGGCACCCACACACCCTATACCTGAAGCTTTAGAAATAGGTTGGTCCCTGAGCCACTTTGAAAACTTCTATAAGCCAGGACTCGCTAACATAATTTATCTCTTCTTTAAAATAAAAATACTCATTTTCATAGACTAATATGGAAAAAATATCCCGTTTGGGGATATATGTTATAAATCTACCATCCATCCAACCAGCTTAAGGAATTGTGAAATGTGGAACAATAAAAATTGGATACTTGGGCAGTTGTACAGAGGAGAAGTCAACTGGGTCAAAGAGATGGTCAAACTGACCAACTATTTTTTCTTTAGAGGCCACTCATATTGATCATCATTTAAAATCAGGTTATTGGGTTCTCGCTTATAGTTCAGATCCACCATGCTGCAGCCTCCTTTAAGAAAATTATCTTTGAGAAGGCAATATCATTGGCACCAAGGACTCAGTAGAAGAGGAAATTGCAAACAGCACTTCCAAGCATATAGGAGACAGAGGAGATTGCTAATCTTATAGTCTGTGACAGGAAATGATGTTCCTGAACATGCCCAAGAGCTCCATTTACAATTTTTAAGAACAACTGGAAAGCCTTTTATGTCTCTTGTGTGCCTTTTTCATTTTTAAGAGTATAATTTATTTCTTTGTCTGGAGGGGAAACTAGCAGGGTTACTAGTTGCTGTTGCTAATGCTTTTCAGCCTCACCTTGCAGTAAATGTACTAGGTAAAGTAAAGGTAAAGGTTCCCCTTGACAATTTTTGTCCAGTCGTGTCCGACTCTAGGGGGCAGCGCTCATCCCGCTCTTCAAGCCATAGAGCCAGCGTTTGTCCGAAGACAATCTTTCCGTGGTCACATGGCCAGTGTGATTTAGACACGGAACGCTGTTTACCTTCCCACCGAGATGGTACCTATTTATCTACTCGCATTTGCATGCTTTCAAACCGCTAGGTTGGCGGGAGCTGGGACAGGCGACGGGAGCTCACTCAGTCACGTGGATTCGATCTTACGACTGCTTGGTCTTCTGACCCTGCAGCACAGGCTTCTGTGGTTTAGCCCACAGCGCCACCAGTAAATGTACTACATGCATGTAAAAAAAAAAGAAGGTTGCACATCTGGGGTAGGAAGGGATGTAATTTGGGACAATAGGTATATTGGGTAAGTATATTGGGTAGAACATGAGAGAAGAAACAATAATTATTGGACACATACAATTAATAAATGTATGCCATGTGATCTTATAGATTTGATTTTCTGAATTTTATAAAAAGGACTCGAAAAGCCATGTCAGATGACACTGGGCAGATATTTATTTGGAAAAGCTAAATGAAGATTCTGAGGTCAGCCACAGGAAATTAAATAATTATGACAGACATGTCATACATACTGTTCAACAGTTCACTTTTCTGATATGGTACCTCATTGCTCAATTCATGGTGGGAAATAAGGGTTCCAACTAGTAAAACCAGAACTTGGAAAAGTTTCCTTTTTGGCCATGCTGGCATCAAGTGGTGTCCAAGTGACTTATCAGAACTTTGCAAACTACCATAATTCACCCATGTGGCAAGGGAGCAGGCCAGGTAGGTGGGACTCATCAGCCTGGGAAGGCAGCCCATTTAGGAGAAGGAAAACTCTGATTTCAAACCTCCACTGTCTTGTGGCTATATCCACTGATGGAAAAGGCTTCAGGAGTTAACCTCGAGGAAAAATCCGGAGCTGGAGTCCCAGAGGCAGTTCGTGTTATTCTGCCAACTCCTGCAACATCGCTGGAACCAGTTGTATTGGCTCTTGCCTTTCCATTGGTCTATTTCAGTGATGTGGAGAGGGGGGATTTGCTGCTTGGGTAACAGCCTATCCTCCATATTATTTTACCCAGGCTTCGTGCTCTGGAGAGGACTCTCCAGCTTCGCATACAGCATCAAAGTCCTCCATACAGAGCATGTTACCATAGGCTCTTGAGACTGAAGGATGCCTATCATGAATAATCTCAAAACTGAAGTGCTGAAAGGGATACTATGGAACTTCGAGTCCAGCACCTGTAAAAGAGCCACAGTGGGGAATTAAACTCCCAACCAGAGGCCTAAACCATTGAGCTGTTGGAAAGGACTAGAGAAAAGATTTTATCCTTGTCTGTTTCCTGTTTTCAAGCACAAAAGTATTTATACAATGAGATATAATAAATTTCATTTTACACAGTTCAAAGTGCCACAATATAGGTAGAGAAATGGGCATCTGTCTAGTTATAAAGTAATTGCCAATTTTCCCTCCTAAATCCCTCAAAACATAGGGTGTTCCATACTGGAGGTAGCTGAGAGTGAAAATCTAAGTTGGAGCGGGGTTGGGGGGGAGGGGGAAAAAATGCATGTCTTCCAGAAAGTAGGTGGTTCCTTCTATCTGGAACCTTGTGGTGTGTAAACTTTCTGCCACATTTTACTATTGGAAAAGCAAAAAGCAGATTTCTGTTGTCATAATCAGATATAGCTATAAGACTGTGAAGTGTTCAGGTTTTACAAAATTTGCTCTTCCCTTTTCAAAATGACAATACAATTTATGTCTTGACAAGTAGGCCTTTTATGATAGTTAAGTATTCTGTCAAAGGCAACCCCATGAGTGCATAAAATGTTATGGTTTATTTTTTACTTTAAATTATATACACATTTTTTTAAAAAAATATACAGTACATAAATGTTCTTGGTTAATGTGGTTAACATATTTTTGTACACTCACTCATTCAGTTCCATTTGCTTTCCTTCATTTCTAATTTTGTAATATAAAATCATTGGATTTTGTGATCCGATGAAAAAATACAGTGGCAAATGAATTACCAACCTGTATGCAATGGAGTACAGCTGGAAAGAATGCTAATTCTCTGCTTCAATGCTGCCTTCAAAGAGATTATTCAAGCCTTCCTCTGACATGGAACAGGGTGATCAGCCAGCAAGTGAGTACACATGAAAATAACCTTTATCCGCTTTTAACAAAAAGGTGAACTAAAAAAGCAGTCAGTCATGCCCTAATTATTTATTTTTAATCAGAAAAAAAGAGAGGGAGAAATCTATTTCATTTGTGGCTCTGTACATGGCATTATTAAGTATAGTCTATATTTTGCAAATGTTTGATATGAAAAGCCAATACAAACTAGTAAAAAACTGTAGAAAAAAGGTAGATGGCAAGAGCTTAAAGAAGTGGTGAAGACAGATGTAAGCTAGAAACTTGAATTTCAAGATTAAAATCTAAAATTCACGGTATTCATAGCTTTTTTAAAGTATTTCAGAACCTGCTCCAAATTTATTTAAGTATAATCTCTCTTTCTTGTGTTTGATCACAAAATTCTGTATTTCCTGAAAATAAGGGGGGGGGTTGAGGGGAGGGTGACAAACAACAATCCCATCCCACAAAAGCTGATGTATCTTTTGCTTTATTATCTTTCTGTTCCATGATGGAATCCTTTCTAGGCTGAAATCCTATTCACACATAACCCAGAGTAAATCATAGTGAATTTAATGAGATTTACACAATAGTTCAGTGAATTGGTCTCCACTGTGCATCCCAAGAGAAAGGCCAGGTCGTGCAGACCTGAGCAACCTGCATAGTCCTAGAATGCTCCGAGAAGAAGGGAATAGTGAACTACTTCTGCATACTCTACACCTAGAAACTCCTGGAAAGGGTTGCCATAAGTCAGAATCAACCTGACAGCACATAATTATAGACTGTATATCCCCATATGAACCTTCTCAGCTCTCAAGATCATCTGAAGAGATTCTCAGTCCTATTGCCGGTGCAGGCACATTTGACAGAGGTACAAGAGACAGCCTTCTCTATAGCTACTCCTAGGTTATGCAATGTTCTCCGCTGGGAGTTAGGTTGGCCCCTTTGCTTTTATCCTTCCACAGGGTTGAAGACCCACCTCTTAAGGCAGGATTTTAACAGTCATAACTGAATCCCTGACTTTTAAGTTTGTTTTTAAAGTTTTTAATGTTTTTAATCGTTCAATGTATGTTAATTACTATTATAGCTTAATTCAATTTATTGTGTTTTTAATTCTATTTTTTAAACTCTGTGAGCTACCTTGAGTCCCTTTATCAGGAGAAAGGTGGCCTATAAAGAAAACAAACAAATAAATAAAATAATTATTGTTTACTGATAGACAAAGATGCATAATCTTACACTGTCCATATGTTCAAATGGCAACTACAATATCCTATAAGATACGTCATATACTCAGTACAGAAAGCTATTCATATTTGAACCTGAAGAAGGAACTCTTCGATATGAAGGAACAAAAGTTAGTTAAAAGAAATACAGTGGCGCCTCGACTTATGAACATCCTGCGACCAATTTGAGTTACAACCAGCTCTGGCAACAAAATTTTGCTCTGACTTGCAACATTTTTTGAGTTACAACTGGAAAAAAGGTGGGGAAATTTGAACTACTAACTGTTGGTCAACAAAGAGACTGCTTCTTTGTAGCTCTTTTGCCCCAGTGATTAGAGAGTGTGCGTTCAGAGGAGGCTTCGTACTGCCTGGTAAAGTACTGCTTTTTGCTTTTTTAAAAACTGCTTGTTCTGGGTGGGTTTTGCAGCGTGGGTTTGGGCTGGGTGGTGGGGTTATGTTTCTATGCTGTGATGGGTCTTGCAGTGTGTTTTTTTTAGTCCCTGTTGGAATGGGTTTGTTTGATTCTTGGGGGGGTTATATTTCTGTGCTTTATGTATGTATGTATGTATGTATGTATGTATGTATGTATGTATGTATGTATGTATGTATGTATGTATGTATGTATTTATTTATTTATTTATTTATTTATTTATTTATTTATTTATTTATTTCCTGCCCATTTAGACCGAAGTCTACTCTGGGTGGCTAAAAAACAATATTAAAATAAAATAAAACAACAATATTAATATACAATCGGAGTTCGATTGAGAGCATATTATCCTACTGTCTCTGTGTATGGTTCACGAGCTGCACAGTGGCAGAGAAAAAGGCAATTCAAGGGGTGATCAAGACGGCCCAAAACATCATTGGCTGTTCACTCCCCTCTTTGGAAGAATTGTATAAGAACAGATGTAAGAGGAAGATATCTAACATACTGAAAGACTCCTCTCATCCGGGATATCAGCTCTTTAAACTATTACCATCAGGAAGGAGATTCAGGGTATTGAAAGCAAGGACGAGCAGATTCAAGAACAGTTTTTACCCAAGTGCAGTATTGAGTTTAAATGCGGGGCCATAAGTTTTTGGTGGACTTTTTAATTGCTGAGAGAAAACGGGGTATCTATATTTGGATGGTGAAAGTTGTGTATATTTTAACTTTTTTTTTTGTAGTGTTGTCCAGTTTTACCTTGGGGAAGAGCACCTCATTTCGTTGCACCCACTTGTGAGCGCAATGACAAATAAATTTCTTATGTCTTATGTCTTATGTCTTATACTAGAGGATGGTGAAATAAGTTAGGTATTGACAGGAGGGAAGCCCTGTCTGAAGAGTCAGGTTGAGTTGGCTCTTAAAAATGCCCGGCAATGGCTCTTGCAGTATGTAGTTGTAGCATATTTAGTCCCTGCTAGAATGTTGTTGTTGCTGTTTTATTCTGTGGCTCCTAGGGTTTGTGTACTGTGATCTCCCTTTTATTTTAAAATGTGTTTGGTTTAAAAGGTGTTGGTTTAAAATGTGTTTTAGACTCCAAACTCTCCCCCCTCCCCGCTCTTCTCTCTCTCTCTCTCTCTCTCTCTCTCCTCTCTCTTCTTGTCCCTAAAAGCACAAACCCTTGTCTGAGGGGTCTGTGTACCTCAGGGATGACCTTCTTTCTTTCCTCTTTTCCCCATTGGTCCCTCCCTCCTTTCCCGACCTTTTTTTAACCTAAGTCATCTTGGATTTTAAAAAAGTCTCCACCTAGTGGATGGATTAACCGCTTTTGCATTAGTTCCTATGGGCACTAGTGCTCTGACTAGCAACCGGTGCCTTGAGATACAACCAAAAAACATCCGGAACAGATTAATCATGTTTCAAAGCATTCCTATGGAAAATGGTGCTTTGAGTTGTGATCAGCTTGAGTTACGACCATTTTCTGGAACAGATTAAGTTCGTAACTCAAGGCACCACTGTATAGCTTTCACTTTCACAAATCCTTGAAGGCACATATTTTAAAATGTATTGCAGCACTGAGAAAAGTCACTGGACCAAATTAGCATTCTCTTTTAGAAAAGCACATGTCCCCACAACCACTGAAATTTGGCATAATGCACATTTGACCTGATCGGTTCATGAGTTCAACAGATACAATAAAACATGAATTAGCAACTTTGAATGTGTTAATGAAATTGGATTAATCTCATTTTAGAAACGCCAGATAAATCTTTAATAAATAAGAAAAAGAATAATCTGTAATGACAGGCAAGCTTTTGTAACACTTACTTTAATAGTTTCAAAAAGTGCCATTTGTAAGACCTATTGAAGTAGATTACACTGAGAAAGACTGACTGGTAAAGGGCCATCCAATTGAATTCCATGGTTTACAAGGGACTTGAATCCACATCTCCCAAGTCCCAGTCCTATACTCAAACACACATATAAAGTCATTTGGCTAGCACTCTTTCACTATATACTGCATTATCCAATTTAAAGAATTTCTCTGGCTTTCCAGTGTGGATCTATCACTTATGGATTGACACAATTACTCCTAAGCACTGTTTCTTGCTGATAGAAGCCTATTTGGTTCCCCAACATGATGATGAGAATTGTTAGTGAAGTGTAGAGAACATAGCCATACAAACACAAGACTTTGAAGGGAACTGGAAAGAATCATTGACACTCTGCTTTTATTTGTTTGCTAAATATCTGGCTGATAACAGCACTTGCATCTGGCCCAACATGGCTGCTACTTTCAGTACAGAAGATGTTGCTGGAGAAACAGATCCTTGAATTGATTTGGGTGATTTCACTTGTCATAGCCTGAAAGGAAAGATTGGTGGAATTTAGTTTACTATATGTCTCCTTGATCTTTGGATGAGAATATTCAACTGAGAGATGACTGGCTGGATTTCAGAGGTAATTAACACATCAGCACATGAGGAAATAGTAGGCTTGTCCTACTATTAGGTAGAATGAAACAACTGCCTGACAACAAGCGTAGGAAGAAGGAGCTCACAGACAGAGTTCTAACTCCTGTCCTCTGAAGATGCTGGCCACAGAGACTGGTGGAACATTTGGAAGAAAAACCTCCAGAACATGGCTAAACAGCCCCAAAAAAATTCAACAACCATCGGGTCCAGGTCGTGAAAGCCTGTGAGAATACAATATTATTTTCCTTAATCTGGACGCTATATGAAGATTGATGCAGCCTAGAATTGAACAATCCACTGTTGACTTATGTTTAGCTTATTGTCTAGTAAGATGTCTAGATCCTTTCCATATAGAATGCAACCAGATGTCACCCAGATGATCTGTGCAATCAGTTTTTCCTGCCTAAAAACAGAAATCCACATTTTTCCCTGCTGAAACTAATGTTGTTAATTGCCAATGTCCTCTTGATTCTGTATTCTGAAATATTAGCCCCTTAAGTTTGGTATCATCTGCACCTACACCATGATCCAAGTCATTTATATAGATGTTGAATGACACCAGACTCAGGATGGAACGTGTAGCACTGTACTTATCAACTCCCTTCATTGTGACTGTCAACAAAATTCACCCATCCCATCCAACTAGAGGGGTCTGATGCAACCAACCACAGAAGACCTGCAGGAACAGTATTCCAGTAGCCACTTCAGGCAGAAAAATCAATATTGTGATTTTTCACTTCCTCTCGGGGGGATGACCATTTAGGAGCTGAATCTCCATACCGTCCAGACAGCAAAAAGCTTTAAAAATTTACTCTTCTAGAATATTGTGAGGGAGGGGACCCTAGAACAGCAACTCTGGAGCAGGACAGATGAATTAAATTCACCCATCCCACCTGATGAGAGGGAACTTGTGCAGCAAACCACAAAATAGCCCCAGAGAGCATGTTCCAGTGCCTGTTCCAGTCCAAAAATCTGGACTGCACAAAATAGCCCAAAGCAGTGATATTCATGTGTCACATCAATTGAGAGGGGAATTATGTAACTATAATCATTACAGGCAGGAAACCACAATTATGCAAGACAGCCCAGACGAACAATTTCCAAGTAGTACAGCATGCCTGTCCCACTGGAGTAGATGGGACAGATGCAACCAGCCACAATATACCTCCAGGAACTACATTCCAGGGCCTGTTCTGGTCTAAGTTTCATATTTTTAATAGGCCCACAAACGGCATTTTCTGAGTAACCAATTCAGCAGTTGCATATGACTGGATCAGACTAATACATCAAGCCACTGACTTTTCACAGAAACCACAGTCCACACACAGAAAAACAAATTGTGGTCATATACTTTTTGCCAGCCTTCCCAAGCCCATCACTTTGGGCTAGCCTGGAAAAGAGAAGACTAAGAGGGTATGCACCATTATTCTGTGTCTTCAAGCTGTTTATCTTTTGTTTCATTTTCTGCAGATTAATTTTACTGCTGCTCCTTCGGTCCACAGCAAATAATAATGAAGCACATATGGCCTGAATTCCTAGTGTGAACCTGTGTATCAGCACTCCTCAAGCCAGAATGGCAGTAGCAGAAGCTGCAGTTCATCCATACTTAGAACATGAGTATTTCAAAACTTTCTTTCATTAGTGTGAGAAACTTTTCCCCCTAACATCTAACATTCATGAGATTTTGTAAATGGAGCTATAATTTAGAAAACATTCACCCAGATCTATCTGCAGGCTAATCCAGCCATTCTCAACCTTTTTTTTTTTTTTTTTTTTTTTTTGCCATGGTCATAAACACAATATGAAAGAAACACTCTATAGGTTGAATCAAGATTGTATAACTCACATAACGAACCTTATATGGTAGTGTGCAAAGAATTGTTTCCAATCATATGACCCCTATTGAGAATGAATGGTCCAATCAATCATCATGGATACCAGAGAAAGTTGTGAAGGATTCTAAGGGCATGGTTCACATCTGTGTTAGCCAAATTATCTCTTCCAAAGTAAATGTATTATGAGGGTTGGGAGAAATTAAGAACAGCAACAAAAACCCATTCCGAAAAAACATGTCAGTCAACTAATTGAAAGTACAGCCAAACCCAACAACTGACTTTAATAAGAAACACAAAACAAAACAAAAACGAGAGAGAGAGAGAGAGAGAGAGAGAGAGAGAGAAACTCCTTACTTTAGAAGTTCTAAGAAATTCCAAGGCAATAACTCATACTACACGATCAACTTTTAAAAAATGTACACTAAAGGAAAGCTAAGTGTGCAATTTATATACCACCCCATGGCACTTAATGCACTCTCTGAGTGGCTTACAAATTAATTATATAGGTTATGCATTCCCCCACCACTTCCTCCAGCAAGTAGGGTACTCTGTCTACAGACCTTGGAAGATGGAAGGCTGAGTCAACCTTGAGCCAGTTACCTGAACCCATCGGGATCGAACTCGTGTTATGAGCAGAGTCTTTACTGCAGTACTGCAGTTTAACCACTGTGCCAGGAGGCTCAGCAAGACTGAGAACACAACCAACCTTCTGAAAAGTGCACATTTCCCAAATCCTTATGAGCTAACATGCAATTAAAAAAAAATAAAACCCAATATGTTTCTCTGCCATCTCCATCACCATATCCTATGTACACACCCACTACTATCCACCACCAATTTCATATACCATTACAATTCTACCTATTAATTTTAAGGGGGAAGGGAATAACAATCTTTCTTTCATTAACATAGAGGTGTTTCCCTATAATAAAAACTGGGAAACTTTAGTGGGTAAGGAAGCAAAATATTCACCTGTTGAATGATGACTGAAAATTCAACTATAGCATGGATTTAATAGGTGACTATTCTCAGGCCTCACTAGGGATGCCAGTATTGTTGGAAATTTACTTGCAACCTGGCATGCTGTCTGTAGTTTGCATGACTTGGAGGCACTTTTCTGGGCTGAGGTGATTATCTGTCTATCAAGCACTTACTAAAAATTCCTTCCAGCCTTTGATTTCAAAAGAGGTTTGCCTCTCTGCTTTTCTCCTCTCTTTAGTCTGTTGGTGACAGTTGTTTCTTGTTAATGATCTGTTCAACTGATTGCTAAGTATATGTGCAGTAAAGAAAGCAGCGTGCACATCTTTAATTTCAAACAACTATAAGTAAAGAAATATTTTATTCTTTCTTCTACAAATGTCTCTGAGTTATTGACACCTTAAGTGTCAATTAATGAGAAGGGGTGGACTATGGGAAACTTGTAGCTATTCTCCTCTGTGAGCCTCTGTACTTCTATTGTGTAGCAAAATGAATTTTAAATCTCTGCAACAGTAATCCCGAACACTTGGTGTAGTCGCATACAAACATTTGCTGTAAGGATCTGAAATATCTTTATCACCTCCATAATGTACATAAGGACAATTTTTTCATGGAGACTTCAAAAATAGTCACTTCTGAAACACTGTATATTTAAACGCACAAATCATTTTCTCTTACTCTTATTGAAAATGATCAAAACACAGTCCTAAAAATTGTTTTGATGTTAGGAATGTCCTTCTTTCCTTCAAATGTTGTAGCTAGCTGTGATTGTTATTTCAAGTAGTCTTTTGACAAGGTATTGAGGAGGAAAAAATTTAAAATGAGTCCTAAAGTGTTCCAGAAGTGATTTGAAAAAGAGAAGACTGCTGCTTCTGTGACAACCTTGCCAGAGGATTTCCAAAAGCACTTAAAATGTTGAAACACCTGACAAGAAAATAATAGGTTGCCAATAATGCATGAGAGATATTTCAAGGACAAAAGGCAGAACTAAAACCATATTTTATTGTGCAAACACAGCTTTCAGTTTTGACTTTGTCACATTCTCTCTTTGTCATTCAAATATTAGTTGAACAGTTTTAAATATTAAGGGAACATGCGTGAGGTACAGCAATGAATCACCAACTGCTCCATGTTTCTCTTGGAAAACCTTGACACACGGTAGTGTTTAGCCCATGGGAAAGTCACTCCTAAGTAGGCCAAAGGAAAAAACAGGCAGATACAAGAGAATCTTCTTAAATTGCCTATTCCTTGACCACATTTTAAAGAAATTGATTCTGTCATCATTAAAGCGACAGCAATCTTTCTGAAGAATTGTACTAGTAAACTGACCGTCTGTACACAAGGTTTAATACAGATGTCCTTTTTTTATCCAGGTTTAAGTTATCCACATAAATCTTGATGGCGAGCCACAAGTTAAGAAATCATGGACTATTCTGATGAACTACAGCAAAATCTGTATTGCCAGAAAAATCTGCAGTTACCAAGTCAAGAAAATCTGGAATTGTACTTGTTTTTACAAATGTATATGCAACTTAATATAATTCAATGTTTTATATATAAAGGTAGGGCTGTAACCAGGGAATGGCAACTGAGGCAAAGTTCCATGGCACCAAATTTTAGAGGGCACTGCCATGGTGAATGCCCTGTCTTTTGCCAATCATCCTTTAAACCAATCAGCTAAAGACAGGCAGCCATGCACTCGAAGCCTTCCCATCTTCAGCAGGAAGTAAAGTGCCATTTGGTGCCTCTCATCAAGTCAGTCAGACACCCTCTTGAAAACCCATGGGTACCAAAATAAAAAAGCAGCATCAGCCACTGAGGTGAAAAGACAAGATAGCTGCCACTTGTCTTGAGAAGCAAGTGTGATGGACACAGGCAATCTCAGAAACTACCCATCCCATCATGCCTTGCTTCTCAGGACCTCACCATGAAACCAGCAGCAAACGAAAAGGGAGGTGCTCAAAAAGTGGAGTGGCTGCCTCTTCCTTTTTTTCACCAGTGGCAGTCTTTGCTGGAATTTTTTCCCTTTCTTTTTCTTTTTTGTTCCTTTCTTTTTCCAGCACCCAAAGGCTTGCAACGGGGATGAGTGAATATGGTTCAATGAAGCAGCAACGCATAACACTTGACTTCCTTTTACAGATACATGAGCTTGAGGCTGCATGGCTGTCTGCTTTTAGCTTGTCACTGCTGAGGAGAATCAAATAGGGCAAATGTTTGTTGCTGTGGGCTCTAAATTTGGTGCAGGCTGGAGTGTGGGGTGGGGACTGCCCCGATGCCAACATTACTAGTTACAGCTCTGTAGAAAATGTTCCTTGAAATAACTTGATTCCAAGTTAATGAGGGCTTGCTTGCTAGTAACGAGGGAGAGGATTACTATGGTATTTCACATTTTCTCTGCAACTTACATTTGAAACCATAAACAAGTTTACACATATTTATGAGTAATCTGGATTTTCTCACTAGATTACTCATAAACATGTTCAAGTCCACCCATAAACTCAAACATAGGTTGCAGGAAAAATATGACATGTCATAGAAATGTGCCCCCCCCCCCCAAGTAATAACAAAACTTTTAATTTGGCCTGGAAGCTAAGACCACAGTGACTAGATAAAGAAAGGAAAGTGAATGCATGAGTAGTACAACAGAGCAGGTAAAGCCACGGAAAGAAAGGAATGATACATGACATCACATGGACAGAATTACCACCAGCATGGATTCAGTTGAACAATCACAATACCATGAGATTTTTCCAGTTAGGCTGAATTTACATGCACTTACTTGAAGAGAACAGTTACCAAATTTACTTAAGTTCTACAAGAGCCTTTCCAATTAAATCCATTGATGAACAATCTGAAGCTAGTTTGCCACATCACCAGTGGGGCTGAGATTTGCCATCCTAAGACCACACCACTATAAGTACGTTCAGTGTATTTTAAAAGCTGAGCTGGGTACAGCCTCAGTAGCATTTCGATGAGTTAGAACCAGGGATCATCAGGGAAAAAAATCTTATCTTAAGTCTTTAAGACATATGGCCAGGCACAACAGTAACCCAATGTAATGGGACATTTACAGATTTGGCACAGGTGAAATCAAATTAAGAACCAACAACTACATGACACAAAGCTAGGTGCATGGAAGCCTGGTGTTTTTCAGTGAGGAATCATCATTTTTTTTGTTCAACTGGCAAGGAGGTACATTTGAACAGCACCGATTTGGGTATATACAGTATATACAATGTATCAATCAATAAATATTCAATAACTACAAACATTTCTAAAATATCCTTAAAACATCAGACTATGCAGTACTAATTAGCTGATCAGATAAAAGATAGCTAATGCTTCAATAGATAACCCCAAATTAAAGAAATATAATGGAGACAATCTTTAGTTTATCTGAAATAAGTACCTCAGTTGTCCTGTTTACCTCAGCAGGACTGCTTGCTTACAGAGAAAAATTAATTCCATTGTCACTGAAGTATGCGGTGCAGAAAAAATGTAGGCAATCTTGGATCTGTCTACCATACCTGCTTCAGGTAAGCATTTTCTTTGTCCATGGCCTGCAGCAGGTATCCTATATATCAGCCTATGCATCAACTGATGTAGTCTACTTGTTTCAGGCTACAAGTTTCAGGCCAGATAGGGTAGATGGGGACCAAAGCTGAGAACATCTGGAGGGACTCAGTTTCAGGAATGCTGTGGCAAAAACAAGAGTCCTTTAGAAGGAATTTGACCAAGTTCCTTACCAAAATCTCCCCAGCAAACCTCACAGTCGTATGGCACCTAATGAAGTAGTAACTGGTTAAGCTGGTTTATGGAACCAGAAATGCAGGCAGTATGATCCCTTCTTGAAGAAGGATCATCAAGATAATATTCCCCTTCTCTCTTAAGAAGGTCTGGAAGAACTTCACTCATCTATTAACATTGCATCTGATGTTATTTCTTCCAAAGCCTCCCAACTCTTTCTTGGGGAGGGAGGGTATTTTTTGCTGTATTATTATCATGGATCGTTATTACTAAATTCTTTATTTATAACATACTGTACCAGTGGCTATTTCTAATGAGTTTCCAAGGACTGAGTGATGTAACACTTTCTGGAAGCACTTATCAGAATTTAGAACTCAACACACACTGTACCAGCTAGAAGGAAATCCCCACACATACACACTCTGCTGCCAACATTATATTTTTAAAAAGCAGTAATAGGAAATATTAATAGTTTAGTTCATTTGTATCATTCATCTGGAGGGAGTGCACTGAAAAGTTCCAAGGTCAAATGTAACTTCAGTTTCTTTATACTTAGGACCAAAATAAGGTATGATGATAACAGGTCTCTCTCATGAAGTACAAATGCTTTCCATTACCTACAAGAGCTCCAATTTAAAGGGAACAAGGGTGTGCAGGTGAGAGATACAATGAGGCAGGAAAGGAGAGCAGAAAGAAAGTTTCAGCCTCCAAATGGCAATATGAAAAATGTGCCCAGAAGTTATTCAAATATCCTTAGTAGTCAAAGCAGTATGCTTAAATGTTAAAACGTTGCCAAAGTTGTTGTCTTTTAAAATTCTACAGGAACAGAAACAAGTTTAAGGCAGTCTGCCCCAAAAAAGACAGCTTAGTGATATAAAATTCCTGAAATAAATTACAGATTTATCACAGTAATTCAACAGATGCAGAAAGGCAGCCTAGCTTTTTGCAAAGCTGAAGAACACCCAAAGAGATGAATGAAAAAGGAACACAATGCCCAAAACCTGTCAAGGTCAGTGAAGGGCAAAAAATGAAAAAGGATGAACGATCATGCTCGCACCAGTGCCCACAATGTATTCACATTCATTGGGGAATGGGTGCTGGTAGAACACAGGTGTTGTATGGAAAAGGTCCCAGGTTCAAGCCCTTGCAAATCTAGATCAGGCTGAAACCATGAAGAACCATTGCCAGAGAGAGTAAGAAATACTGGGCTGTATGAATGAGGCAGATACAAGGTACTAGTACTTAATAAGTACTAGAAACCTTTTGTTAAGAAGGTGCTTCTGCAGAATTGTGGCATAAGTGATGCCCAGAAACAAACCCACCAGAATATATATATGTTTAGGATTAATCCTTTGCTTAGCTTTCATGCAGTGAAGCCATGTGTCAAATAGCAATTCTACCTATGTTTACAGACAAGTAAGTTCTATTGTGTTTAACAGAGCTTGCTTCCTACGAAAAGAATTTAGGACTGTAGCACTAGTTTGCTCCAACACACTATAAATACTTCTTAATGTTCAAAAATAAATTACTTTTCTGTTTCAACACGTTTCAGCATTTATTAAATCTAAAATGTTAGTAGCAATGACAACAGAATTATCCCTTTTCTCCTTTCTCCCTTCAGCCTCCCACCACCTAAATACACTTCCTGGCTTCTCAGTCCCCCACTGGGAACTGGAATCCTGGGGATGCATGACAGCTGCACTGGGGAGTAGGGAATCACCCTCTCCCAGTTCCATTGGATCCCACAATCCCATTGTTGGATACTGCCCAAGAACACCAAAGGCTGTATCCAGTGCTGGATGTCCTTTTGTACAAGAACAGAACTCCACTGCAGCTTCTTCATCAACCCAAAAACATTCTATTGAAGGTTGCACAACATTCCATAGCTGGTTTTCAAGCTTCTCCAAACGCTGCAAGGGCAGAAGATGAAAATTCAAACACTACTGCAAGCATTACAGTGGACTTAGGCTCAGCTCTCACCAACAACTTTCTTTTATGCCACTATATCTTATTACCTTCAGGTAGATTGTGAAAATTTCTTTCAAATTATCTCAGTGGGTTCAAAGCCAGGCTGTGCTTCTAAAGAGTTATTTGTACAAAAAAGGACCTTTATGTGGTGGCTTGTACATGCAACTCCATATGTATATCCATTCACATTGTTTCATAACAGTACCATTACTGCCAACAAAATATCTGTAAGCGCAACATACATAACTCCCACAGAAAGTCATTCAATCATTCAAACAATGCTTCCTCATGAATGAACACAGGCAAAGCTTTCCAAGCAGTGTAGGCTCACATACTCCACAGGAACTCACACAGAGATGGCCCATACGTGTAAACTAGCCTGTAAATACCTAAAAAGGCTTCTGCTGCTATTTGAGAAGAAAACACAGTCCATACCTTCAAGTACCTAGGAGTGCATTTTGATGAGAAAAACTGCTGGAAATCCCAGATACAGAGCATAAAAGTATCGGTTCAGAAATCTAGCCATGCTCTGGTCAAATTTTTCCATTCTAAAGGTGGTAAACTAGTAACCCTAGCTTTAAAAGTCTTTTCATGGAGAGTCATCTCTCAAATGCTTTATGGAATTGAGATCTGAGGTATGACTCAGAACAACCTACAGTCCTACACCATCTTGAAGTAGAACAGAATAAATTTCTGAGACATCCTCGCGGCATCCCAGGGGGCTCCAGCAGCTTTTTTTAGAACAGAGACAGGCATGATATCCGTTAAAGCCAGGGCAACTCTAGCTATATTCTCTTACTACAAGAGGGTGATGGATATGTCTGACCACCATCTACCTAAACGTTGTATGGTAGAGCAATGGAAGAGCGGTGGCTGGGCAACTTCAGTTCAAACCCTACTAAAATCTAAATCCCTCTCCACAGATTTTTTTTTGTTTTTTCTGGGGTTAAAAGAATGTTGACGGACTGGTTCTACAAATTGGATAAGGATCAGGACTTAGCCTTAATTCACTCTTCAAATTTCTCTCACTGGTACCATCTGTTGAAAGCAAACCACTCAGTGGCACAATACTTACATACACTTACTTTTGCCTCCTTGAGAGCCACATCCACAGAACTCAGATTCAAAACCATGCCAACCGCTCTCTTAGACGGCAGGTATATGAACGTCCCTAAACATCTAAGGCTGTGTATTCGCGGAGCAGGTGAGATAGAGGATGTTGTCCACTATTTACTATACTATCAGCTCTATCAAAACCCCAGAGAAAAGTTCCTGGGTAACATTTTGGCTGCTCTACAAGAGAAAAGCCCTCAGATAAAGGTGGTCAGGTTACTTTTGGACTGTGACCCTTATGTTACATACAGAACAGTGCTGTTTGCAAAAGTGGCCAGAAATATTCAAGCTAATTTCCTGAAAGTCATCACGATCAATTGTGCAGGAGACTCGCAGATATGAAGGGTCTCTCATTATTTTATGTCTGTGATTTTATCATGATATTATTTGATCATATTTGTATTTTAAACAATTGTGACAGCTTTTAGCTAATACAATAAACTTGAACTTGATTTGCACTTAGGAATGGTGGTGCCAGCAGTGATAAAGCACTGCTTGCATATTTCACGTATACATTGCCAATTCTTTATATCAAGAGAGATACAACACATAAAGTGATAATTAGGGTCACAATGGCATAATTGGCACATATGAACCATGCAATTTTTAAAGTGCAAGTAAATTCTGATCTATATAAACTGATTTTGTAACAGCTTTTTAATGTATAAAACTAGCACATACATTACATATGTTAAATATATATATTTTAAAAACCACTGCGAATAATATAAATTAAATCATACCTACAGAACTTACCAACATTTGAAGGGATCTATATGAGTCACAAACATTACAAATGATGAACTACAATTTCTCTGCTCAATTTCAGTACTGCCTAATCCTTGTGCTGAACACATCTTCCTACATAATACTGAAGGGTGTTGTTGAAAATGAAAGCAATTATTATCTGTAGCAAATGACTGCATTTTTTCTGACATACATGAGTCTCAGTAGTATCATAATTACGCATTGTCTGTTCCTTTATAAATACTAGAACTTTGTAAGACAATAAAAATTTACTCATGGCAAGCCTCAACCAACTATATTTGTGTAAGTATAAAAATATAAGTAAAAGCAGGCTCAGTACTTTAACTGGATCCTGATGTTCTCATATCATCAGATGATGTCTTATTGTCAGTAAGATCTTTATCTCTGCCTAATACCTAAAGTGCTTTTAAAACTCTATTAGCAAGATAAAAAAAGATCTCCAAAATGAGTTGTGTCCTCAGGACCCTAGATTTGAAAGTCTATAGCAATCTTCTTTTAGAGCAGAAAGATGCAGAGTCATCTACATAGTGAAACAATACCAGAAACAACATTAGTATACACAATGAGTAAAAATTTTGAAGGTAAAATAAATGAGGGTAATGAGCACATTAGGAACAATCTAAATGCGTAAAACAAATTTCTGACAAAGAACAGTACCTGTCCCCCCCCATTAAAATGTTTCTCCCTTCCAAAAATATTGTATTTCTTCTATGACCAGAGTTTGAAACTACAAGTAATATAACCATCTGTAACACATTACTTTCTTCTAACAAGAGTGTAACAACGTTGTACAGGTATTTCAAAAATAATGTAATGAATAGGAATAATTAGTAACTTTTTCCCATTATTTTACAAGGACATCTCAATTATATGCATATTTCTTAAACTCCTACCAACCTGGCAACTTTCTGGTACAGTAGACCAGCCATTCTCAACCTTTTTTTGGCCACAGCTAGAAAGACAATATGGAAGAAATATACCATATTTTTCTGTGTATATGACCCCCTAATTTCCGTGTAAGAAGACCACCTAATTTTGACTCTTGCTGGAGGCGGAGGAGCAGTCAATGGGCAGCTGTGAGGCGTCCCTTGACTGCTCCTCCACCTCCGTCTCCTGCTGCTGCTGCCTCCGCTGCCCCATCACCTCCTCCAGTGCGACTGCCGGGGCTCATCTCCAGCTCACGTTGCCGCGTTGTCCCCTGCCAGAAGGGAGCCCATGAATGGCACTGGAGGAGGCGATCTGGTGGCAGCGGCAGTCAATGGGCAGCAGTAAGAGATGGCTGACCGTGGCTGCTCCTTTACCTCTGCCTCCGCCTCCTGCTTCCTCTGCCGCCGGATCGCCTCCTCTAGCGCCACTCGTGGGCTCTATTGGAGCAGGGAACAAGGCAACGTGAGCTGGAGGTGAGCCCCAGCAGTGGCATTGGAGGAGGCGATCAGATAGCGGAGGCAGCAGTCAATGGGCAGCTGTGAGAGATGGCCAAGCACAGCTGCTCCTCTGCCTCTGTCTCCTGCTGCTGCTGCCTCTGCCACCTGATTGCCTCCTTCAGCACGACTGCCGGGGCTCACCTCCAGCTCACATTGCCACCTTGTCCCCTGCCCCAAGGGAGCCTGTGAGTGGCACCAGGGGAGGCGATCTGGTGGTGGAGACAGCAGTCAATGGGCAGCCATGAAAGGTTGCTCCTTTGCTTCCACCATCACCTCCTTCCGTGTATAAAACGATCCTCAATTTTTCCTCTAATTATTTCAGGAAAAAGTGTCATTTTATACACGGAAAAATACGGTAAGCCAAATCAGGATTGTATAAGTTGTATAAGGAATCTTATAAGGTGGTGTGTGAAGAATTCTTTCCAGTCAGTGGCCCCTTTCCAATGTGCCAGCACCCTCCAGGGGCCATATGGCCCCTGTTGAGAATAGATACTCTAGAAAACCCTACATCCAGCAAGCAGTCAGACTGCTTAAACCCTCAGATGCCTCTCCTAGAAAAAAAAGGGAAATATTTGTTTTGCATTACCTTTTGTATTTTTACAAGTATTTAGTTGAACAGGGGCACACAAAAGTAGACAAACAACAGCCAGCAAAACTACTTTCTGGAAACACTTGAGTGATACCCAAGAACGTGGGGAAGCAAGGAAAGAGTCAAGGTCTTCTTCTGTAAACAAAGTGGGAAAGTAAGGGCCAAGAGAAGGAAACATGAGGCAAAGCCCATTGGAAAACTGCAATGAGTGCTCATTTGCTTACTTAGCAAAAGCCTATCCTGATGATCACATTTCCATATATGCATTCCTCATTTTTAGAAATGTGAGCAATTCAGCTTGAATGCAAGGACCAATCATTACACTGGGTATTGTGATCTAACAGTCCTATTCATAACCTAAGAAAATTTCCATAAAACAAAAACAGAAATTGAAAGGAAATGGAAAATGTTTTGAATTCATTCAGAAACAGAAATACTGTACAAAATTTTCTCATGGAATTCACCAATGTTAAGCAACTGAGAATGTCCTTCTACTGAGGTAGGAAGAAACATCTCTCTCTCTTTCCAAGTACCTTTCAATTCAGTACATTAAATTCAGGACAAGATAAAGTGCACTAGAGCATGGAGAAACAAGCACAAAAACAAGGCAGTCATTGGCACCAGAAGCTCATCATTTACAAGCATGTGACTAAACTGGATATAGTGGTGTCTTTGTTTTCAACCAAAAGCATAGTTATCAATGAAAGTTGGAACTATGGCAAACTATGTCGTAAATAAATGCATCAAATTTTTGTAATACTATTTAGCAATATCATGAAGTAAGCAGGACCAGATCCTTTTCAGCAAGTTATATTATGAAACTACGTTAACAAGAGAAAGCAATTTGCTGGTGAAAGCTCAAGACAGAATCCCCTGGAACACTATTCCAGTACACTTTCCAGTACAACCCCACACATTTTTTTATACAAAGCCCCATGTGGTCTAGTTTGTGTTAGTGTGTTTTGGATTGTGAAGACGGACAGCCCACCCCTCTTCCAGAGCTTAGAAATTTTATTTTTTTTGGACTACAACTCCCCAAAATTTGTAGTCCAAACTATACGTAATAGGTGTAGGCGACTGAGAACTGGAGAAAACAAAATGACTGTTGAGAAGGAGGAAGTAGTAAAGAAGACAGGCTTTCACCAGCCCTGTGCTGACCCCAATATATAGTTGTATGCACCTGAAAGGCAAATCAAGAGCAACTCTGAAGAGTCTTCCAGTGTGGTACACACACCCTCTCCAGCCCAATGCAGTTATAGAAATAATGGGACAGTGGCATAACCCAATCCTTTGAAGTAGAAGGTCTTAATTAATTAAAATTAAAAGAGTCATCACCTCTTGTAAATTATTATTTTTATTAATTATTATTCTAAATATTTCTATCCTGACTTTCTCCTCAAAAGGACCCAAGGTGGGTTACATCATTAAAGCAGTATTTAAAACCTAAACACAGAAAATATACAATTTTTAAAAAAATAATTGAACAAGTATTATATTAAAATAGTAAAAAAAAGATAAATATTGAAACACATTTAAACCAAGCAGAGCACTACAATCCATTTAAAACTCCTCTCAGACCATCAGTCATTAAGGACAAGACTGCCTGAAGAGAATGGTCTTTGCTTGCCTGCGGAACAACTGCAAAGATGGGGCCGGCCTAGTTTCCCAATCGGAGGGAGTTCCAGAGCCTGGGAGCAACGAAAGAAAAGGCCATGTCCCCACCAAGGATACCTGAGGGTGGTGAGACCAAGAGAAAGGTTTCACCTGGTAATCTTAATGCCCGGGCAGGCTCATAGAGGGAGATGCAGTCTTTGAAATAGCTCGGACCCAAGCCATTTAGGGCTCTGTAGGTTAAAACCAGCAGTTCGAATTGTGCTTGGAAATGGATTAGCAGCCAGTGGACCTGCTGTAATAGGTCAGTTATATGTTCCATGTAACCAGCCTCAGTAAACAATCTGGCTGCAACATTTTGGATCCTTTGGAGTTTCTGAACACTTTCCATAGGCAGACCCACGTAGACTGTGTTATAGGAATCCAACCGAGATGCAACTATGGTAGGACATGTGTCACTGTGGCCAGATCAGACCTCTCAAGAAACAGGTGAGGAAAAATTAGGAAAATTATTTCCATTAATACTTATCCAAGGGATGAAACTATGGCTGAGGAGATACGATGGAATATTCTTTATTTGCATTTTCTTTTTGTTGTTTAGTTGTTAAGTCGTGTCCATGACTCTTCATGACCCCATGGACCAGAGCATGCCAGGCCCTCCTGTCTTTCACTGCCTCCCAGAGTTGGGTCAAATTCATGTTAGTAGCTTTGATGACACTGTCCAACCATCTTGTCCTCTGTCGTCACATTCTCCTGTTGCTCTCACACTTTCCAAGCATCAGGGTCTTTTTGAGGGAGTCTTCTCTTCTCATGAGATGGTAAAAGTATTGGAGCTTCAGCTTCAGGATCTGTCCTTCCACTGAGCACTCAGGTTTGATTTTCTTCAGAGTGGGTAGGTTTGTTCACTTCCATACATCGCTACTGGAAAAACTATAGCTTTGACTATACGGACCTTTGTCAGCAAGGTGATGTCTCTGCTTTTTAAGATGTTGTCTAGGTTTGTCATCGCTTTCCTCCCAAGAAGCAGGTGTCATTTAATTTCATGGCTGCTGGCACCATCTGCAGTGATCAGGGAGCCCAAGAAGGTAAAATCTGTCACTGTTTCCATATCTTCCCCTTGTATTTGCCAGGAGGTGATGGGACCAGTGGCCATGATCTTATGTTTTTTTTATGTTCAGCCTCAGACCATTTTTGGTGCTCTCCTCTTTCACCCTCATTAAGAGGTTCTTTAATTCCTCCTCACTTTTTGCCACCAGAGTGGTATCATCTGCATATCGGAGGTTGTTGATATTTCTTCTGGCAATCTTAATTCCGGCTTGGGATTCATCCAGTCCTGCCTTTCGCATGATGTATTCTGCATATAAGTTAAATAAGCAGGGAGACAATATACAGCCTTGTCTCACTCCTTTCCCAATTTTTAAACAATCAGTTGTTCCATATCCAGTTCTAACTGTTGCTTCCTGTCCCACATATTGTTAATCAGGTGCAAATAAAAAAAGGAGCTGCTCTGAGTGTCTCCTCAATAATTCACCTGAAAAAAGAAAGTAGCAAGGCTTGGAATGTGCATGGTTAGACCAGGGATACAAGGAACAGCCTCGAATGGACACCACCACTTCTCAGATCAGAAACAAACAATTGCCTGTTTTCACACCCTGCCTGACCCCACCCAAGAATCCTAAACCTGTTTATGGTTTTAATATACATTGGCAGATCTACTGTGTTGCAGTGGTGTGCGCTTTGTACATGGTCTATGCTTAAATTTCACTAATCCATTGCTGTTAATATAATCCATATGCAGAGTCCACACCACCCTCTAAAAAATTCCTGTGGCCACTTTTGAGTCACACTGTTCTAAATCAGGCCATTGTCAAATGAAACTCTTGCCTCTGACCTTCACCGTCTTGCACATTTGTTAACATTCCTTCAAGCCTCATATTATTATTTTATTTTATTTATTTTATTTATTTTATTTATTTAATTTATACCCGGCCTATCTGGCCCACCGGACCACTCTAGGCGGCTTCCAAATATAAAATCAAATAATAAAACATAGACAAATACATAATAATCAAACAAGAACAGCAGTAAAAATAAAAAGGAAAAGTAAGAAAAAATCAGGAGTTGGCTGGAGGGAAGGCCTGAATAAACAGCCATGTTTTTAATTGGGTTTTAAAGGTGCCCAGCATAGGGGCCGCGCGAATCTCCGGAGGGAGATTGTTCCAGAGGCGAGGAGCCACCGCCGAGAAGGCCCGGTTTCGTGTCTTCTCCTTCCGGGCCTCTCTCGGTGTCAGGCTCCTCAGCCTCACCTCCTGACTCGCGCGGGTGATCCGGGTAGACCTTGTTGGGAGGAGGCGTTCCGCCAAATATCGAGGTCCTAAACCGTTTAGGGCCTTATAAGTAAGCATTAAAACTTTGAAGTTGACACGGAAACAGATGGGCAGCCAATGCAATGTGGCCAGCGTTGGAGAGATGTGTTGATATTTTCTCACTCCTGTAAGGAGCCTGGCCGCCGCATTCTGCACCACCTGAAGTTTCCGTGTCAGCCTCAAAGGCAGCCCCACGTAGAGCGCATTACAGTGATCTAATCTTGAGATTACGAGCGCATGCACCAAGGTAGTGAGCGCCCCCATGTCGAGATAGGGTTGCAGCCGGGCAATCCGCCAAAGATGGAAAAATGCGGTGCGGACTACCGACGCCACCTGAGTTTCCATGGTGAGCGTCGGGTCCAAATATATGCCGAGGCTGCGGACCCCACTCTTTGCGGCCAAGGTGGTCCCCCCAAATGTGAGAGAGCCACCCAAGCCACCTACCACGGGGGCACCCACCCTCAGAACTTCCGTCTTATCCGGATTCAGCCTCAGTCCATTCTCCTGCATCCATTGCAGTACGGCCCCCAGGCAACGCTGAAGGGAAAGGACAGCATCACCTGCAGTGGGTGAAAAGGAGATGTAGAGCTGGGTGTCATCGGCATATTGATGACACGAAGCCCCACATCCCCTAATGACCCCACCCAGCGGCCTCATATAGATGTTAAACAGCATTGGGGAGATAATTGACCCCTGTGGAACCCCACAGTTGAGACTCCATGGGGCCGAGACGCTCTCCCCAAGCTGAACTCTCTGGGGACGGTCCCCCAAGAAGGAACGGAGCCAGGCAAGTGCCGAGCCACCAATTCCCAACTCAGAGAGCCTCCCCAGGAGGATACCATGGTCGACGGTATCAAAGGCCGCCGAGATGTCGAGGAGGACCAGCAGGGAGATTTTGCCACTGTCGGCCTCCCTCAACAGGTCATCATACAGGGCGACCAATGCCGTCTCAGTACCGTGGCGTGGCCTGAAGCCCGACTGAAATGGATCCAGGGCATCTGTTTCATCCAGGTGAGCCTGGAGCTGATCGGCCACCACCCTCTCGACCACTTTGCTCATGAAAGAAACATTGGCGACGGGCCTATAATTGCCAATTTCGTCCGCCGCCAGACTAGGTTTCTTTCTTATGGGCCTAATGAGTGTCTCCTTGAGGGCGGATGGAAATCTACCCTCAAGGAAAGACTCATTTATTATTACTGTGGCCCATTCTGTTGTTATCGGCCTGGCTGCTTTATGTATTGACAGTTTGGTTAAAGACAGGAAAAAAGAAAATTAGAGGGGTTTTACTACAGATTTTTGGGACATGTACCAAAATAGCCACGGCCTGTCCTTTCCTATCTCCCGGACTAGAAAATATCTTACAAATCAATGGACTGAAAAAAGGTGAAAACACCAATCAATAACTGTTTAGACAAGTATGAAAGACTGGATAGTAACAGATTCACTGTGCTGTGACAGAACCGTTGTCACTCTGTACATTAATTATACTGAGAGATCACTATGAAAAAAAAACTATTAGTCTTAAGGGTATATAATAATTTTGTTTTCCTTTTTCCCTTGCTTTTATTTTGTGTTTGTCTTTGGTGAAACAGAGTAACATGGCTACTTCTCTGGAAACTATTTAGAATAAATATGGAGCATAAACTTATACACAGGCAGGCAGACCTTGCATCAACACAAGGTTACAGCAGTATCACTGGACAAGAGTGTTGGGAAGCCTTTTATTGCACTGTTATAGGAAGATGCACAAGTGAAAGTATTTCAAATAGATATAGAACTAGAGGCGGGATTGGATTTAAATATTCAAAGTCTATATATTCAAGGCCTGGCAAGAGAGATATTTTTGTAATTTAAATTTCCATTAGGATTCTAATCTTAAAGGTTTCTCTAGTACATGAACTGTAATTTTTCCCCAGGTCAATCTGCCACTCTAAGATCCTTCAAGGATAAATGGTTATAATAAAGATTTAAAGGTTTATATATATATTAAAGTCAGTGAGTTTAAAGGGTCAAACTATTTCAGTATTTTATTTAGTGGAATTAATTCAAAAACCATTTGTGGTAGTTTTACTATACATTATGCATTATTTCATACGCATTCAATCAACAACTCCATAATGATTTTCCAAGCTTCGCAAATGGCATTAAATATGGTATAGTAATGAATAATTCTATCATATCTGGACAATTCAAGCATCTGATACAGTGGGCAGGAAACACAAGGCCAAATAAAACTGCTTTGCTTTTAATACGCAGCATGACTCTTGTTTTTACCATAACAAGCTTAACAACTGCCAACTTCCAAAGTCCTCATTTTCAAAATAAATAAACAGATGCACACCTTCAGTAGCCAGATGGCTGCTAAACACATTTAGAAATACTGGTATTGTGTCTTTGCATTGCTTACATCAAGACCCCAAAAAGGTTCTGTAAATCAGCATGTGTGAAACACACTCTTCCTTTTATTACTACATAATTAAAAATATTTCTCTTGTTTAATATTTTCCCCTTCCTAAAGATATATGTGCAATGGCTGAATTCAGCTGTTTACTAAGCACCACTGATCCTCAAAGTAAAATACAGATAATATAGTACTTACATAGTTAGTCCTGCATACATATTTGTCAAGACACCATACATCTCTATACAGCTTGCAGGGCATATCAGAAATAAAGTACACACAAAACCAAGCACACATTTTACAGTGTGGATGGCTAAAATGCATAAAATTGCAAACATCCATGCAAGCAAGTTTTCATCAGTGAGGAAAATGGGTAAATTTGGTAAATTATGTAAATAAACACCCACATTAGAGGAAAATGCAAAGGAAAGGGAAGCCGTGTCTTCCAAACTGATATGAAACAAAGATGAGGAGAAAATGTAAGTAATATGTGGAGAAACACAACAAAATTGAGACAGAGATTTCCCCATCCCGAAATAACCACTCTATTTGCATAGAAATGATTGTACTTCTTTGAAGTTACTGAAACGTCACATGCTGCCTCTAGGTGTGGCTAGGAGGGACTTACCTGGACTGGGCTGACTGCCAATTTCTCCAGCACCAGCCAATCGTTCCTTACCTGCCTCTGAATTCATAGAAGGTCCTGCTTCTCTGATCTGAGCTTCCCCCCCTCCTTTGGTCTTTTGGAAGCAAGTGAAATTGTTGAGGCTTGTTCTTGCAAGCAGTCATGTTTTGTTACTTTGCTGTTTGATCTATTCGTAAATGTAAGTAAAGAAATTGTTTTTTATTCTTTCTACCACTAATGTATCACAGTGAGTTACTGAGACTGTAAGAGACAGTTAATGAATAAAAAGGGGTGGACTAACTGAAGAATATGAAGCTATTCTTCTCTGTGAATCCCTGTACTTCTGCTACAGAGCCACAGGAACTTAACCAGAAATTAAAAACTCTGCAGCATCTACCTTGCTTGGGACATTACAATGACTCTCATCCTTAAATAGTGCCTGAAATCCTGCTGCCTAGTTTAGTGTGCCACACTAGAGTAGGCTCACTGGCATCAATGGAATGTATGGAGTTGCCTCACCAAATACCAACTGATTCAGTTACCCTACTCTAGTGAAATTAACTACGCTAAACCACGGGATTTCAGCCAGAGTACAATATCTCCTCAAGAAAACAACCTTTTATTTTTGAAAATACAGCTGTCCTCCTGAGACAGATAGCTTTAGAAATAATTCCTATACGAATTATTTAGAATTCACTCTAATATGTGTTATCCAGTTCCTTCTGTTGCTTACAGAACTCTTGTTTTTAAGAGACTCCACTCTGAATTACTGGTTTGATTATGAAATCTAACCATCAAGATTATTATGACATTTGTCCTCGTAAAAATAATTGAATTTGCAACATAAAAAGAATTACAACAAACCATGGTGGTATTCCCCTTCCTGCATCTAGCTATTGTGCAAAGTATGAAAAAAGAAAAAAATGGATTCCTAGCATTGCTCAATTATTGCCTGTCACATGGACTACAGATCTGTGTCAATTAAGCGCACCATAACAAATGTAGCAGCAATGTGAAGAACAATAGGACCAGACGTGGATGCAACTACTGTATTTCTATGCAAATGTAGTGATAAGAATACGAAAAGTGGGACAAGGAAATTCAAATTAAGTCCAAAACAATATCCTTATAAATAAACAATCCAACATTATTAGTTTCAAATCACATTGGCTTAAGTGGTCCCATTTAACACCATTCCCTACATAATCTGTATCTTCTTCAATATCCACGAGCAGAATGTGATTATTTTAAAAGAAGCCTCTACTTGTGTGTGACCACATATGTGTAGGAATAGCTCCTTAAAGTCATAGTTCCTGAATAAAGGTCTTTCTGGATCACGTCGACCTACTACATATGAGCAGCCAGACTGTTATCATGGAAGAGTCTTTTGATCCGAGGCATGGAGAGTTGGAATCACAGCCCTACTTTCTCCTTATGTGAACAACATAGGGATAATGACATTACCTGTTCTTCTGCAGACTGCCTAAAACTCTGTGAAGGCCAATTAAAGGTGTTGTCCGCTAACTGAGTAGCTGGTTGCTAGATGACATAAGCAAACAGGAGGTTTGCAACATTCCAAAATTCAATTTCCTGAATTAAAAGGTATAAAATTTATATTTTTCATTTAAAACTTAATTTTGCAAAACAAGATTTTCTGCACCTATGAAGTGGTGAGATGCTCAAAATAGGTAGTGGGGAGAAATTTAAACTTTAAAAAGTGTTCACTGGGGAGGTAACTTGTAAAAAAATTTATTCATGTGAGTGCAAAATATGCAAAGAATATGCCAAGACTGCCTCTTGGAGCAAAAAATCTTGCTCCAATCTTCACTACAGTCCATTTTGAAAGGTCAGACCATTCCTTTACACATATAAAATGTATCAATACATTTTACAATTCTTAACACATTTTACCTATTACATGACAAGAACAATCAATGGCTGAAATCCAGTAGCAGTTGCAACTAAAGTAGGTTTGTTGAATCAATGAAACTCACCTTAGTATTGACTCATCAAATCCCCACTGGTTAAATGGGACCAATCTAATTACAACTTACTCCTAGATTTCAACCCATGCCACTTACGGTGCTTGTTAATCAGATATATATTAAATTCAAGATGCTTCCTTTGCCCTATAAAGCCGTGGTCCCCAACCTTGGGCCTCCAGATGTTCTTGGACTTCAACTCCCAGAAATCCTGGCCAGCAAAGGTGGTGGTGAAGACTTCTGGGAGTTGTAGTCCAAGGACATCTGGAGGCCCATGGTTGGGGACCACTGCAAAGCACTATCCAATCCCAATCAATATTATTTTTATTGCTGGTTCTAAATGTATAAGACAATCTCAGTATGATAACATGAAAGTTTCTGTGGGCTATTTCAAAAGGGCCAAGCTATGTATTATAATTTAAAAAATGCACAGTGCAATGTATTTCTGTTGTATAACTAGTTTTTGAAGCATGCATTGACCCAGTGACATTCCTATCTTTCCAAATTCCATTATAGGAGTGCTATCAACCAAACACCCACCACGTTCTTCATATCCCCCATTTAATTTGGACATTCCCATGAAACTAATCTTGGATGAAGTCCACTGTTAATCCCACTGAGATTAATGTGACTCACAAAGAATTTAAGCCCCATTTATTTCAAGGAGTCTACTCTTGGCACAAGTAGCAGAACTAACCCCTCCCTCCCTTACCAAAACTTCACAAAATTAATTCTTAGTATACGGTTGTCTTCTGAGAAAATTACATATTGCTACAACCCAACACACTACAATGTGCACACACAGTTCTTCTTTGGTGTCACCAAATTTATAGTAATGCTAGTTCTGATTTCAGTCAAGAAAAGCAATTTGTTACCTTTCTTAAACATACCCTGGCACTGCTGGTTGATAAAACAACAGATATGTGACACTGTAAAGGCAGAGATTATGACCGACAATTGCACAAGCAGAAGGCAGTTTATGCAACCAATCCTTCCTTCCCCTGAAGAGCCTCTCAAGAAAATTAAGATGTGAACCATTAAGCAGCATGTGAGGAAGAATCACTAGAAACCAGGCTGAGGAATCTTGTGTCACAGAAATTCTTCATTATGTGGATGCGTCTTCTACCCAATTTTCAGCATGTGACAGAGCCTTTTTTTTTTATTTTTTTTTTTTTGCAGGCCAGCTCTCTGGAAAAGCTTATATAGAGGTATAAGAGGCTATGCTGGAAAGAGGAGAAGGAAAGCATTGTACAAACTGTGCCCCTTGTGGAAACATATGATATGCATTTCAGCTTCTTCTATAATACATATACAGTAGGACCCCCTTATCTGTGGGATCAGCATCTGCTAATTCACTGATCCGCAGTCTGAAAATATTAAAAACACAAAAAAATTAAAAGAAAAAAATCCAGAACCTGGCTATAGTGGGAGCCAGAGAGCATACACAGCATGGTCTCTGGTTGCTTAAGACTCCTCCTCTTTCAAGCTTTCTCCCAGGAGGTGGAGGCAGTGGAGACACCTCCTCCTCCTGCCTGCTGGTTCACCTAGAGGTAAAAAAGACAAATACAGTACAGTGGGGTCTTGACTTGAGAACTTAATCCGTATTGGAAGGTGGTTCTCAGGTCAAAAAGTCTGTAAGTCAAGTCTCCATTGACCTACAGTGCATTGAAAACCGATTAATCCCGTAACAGGCCGTTTTTGTTCCATTTTGGTTTTTTTCTGGTCTCTAAGTCAAATCTCAGTCTGCAAGTCAAACCTAAATTTTGTGGCCAGAGAAGTCTGTAACTCAAAAAGTCTGTAAGTCAAGCCGTCTGTAAGTCAAGGGTCCACTGTATAGGGGTTTAAAAGCACCAGCCAGGCAATCCAGGCAGGAAGAGGGACAGGGCAGCATTTAGGGCCAGCTGGCTTTGGCAAGCAGCTTAGCATGCAGGTGAGCCGCCCTCCCGAGACAGAGGTGGCAACCTCCATGCTCAGTCCTCCCTTAGGGCAACTGTTGGGTTTGCGTGGATTATATTCCAATTTAACAAGTCTTTCTTTAAGATTACACATCAGCTTATCATTAATAACTGCATTTCAAATTTATTTGAACCATTAATTTAATTGGAAGTCATATTTTTTCCTGATTCTTTGTATTGCCAATCTTGTCACTGTTAATAAATTTGTTACTAATTATTTTGTAGGCCATTTCCATTGCTCCTTATGAAGTATTGATAAAAGTGCTATTTTAGTGCTATTTATTTCCTTTAAAACTATATGGCAGAATTTTGCTATCTTTGCATATTTCCACCACATCCAATTTATATTATTTAAAAAAGTAGAGATGCTAGGAATACTTATTATTGATAATGCATCTGTCATTGCAATGCTGATAAAGCTGACCGTAGGATGCTCCATGTAGAAAAAACATATGTTTTAGAGAGTAGAAATATTTCTTGCTTGCAATCATTATCAGGATGTGTGTGGGATATGAATAGTGAGCTGAGGTTGAAGGGAAAAGTAGTTAATTAATTGGTAGGCTAGATTCCTGACAAATGGCAAAGTATATCTTTTAAGAACACTGCTTTATGAATGGTCATTGTACTTATTTTACGTTGAAGAAAACTGTCTCAGAATATTTTTTCTACATAATTGATTTCAAGCTTCTTGTTTATTTTTATATATAAATAAGAATATTTATTCTTCTTCTACACCTACTTGTAGACATATAACACTTCCATGTATGGTTCAAATCTTGTATCATATTTTAGGTCTTCAGGGTGCCACAAGACTTTTGTTCTTGCTCCAACAGACTGGAGGCACCAGTTTGTTTGTAGAAGCTGCTTCTTGAGGTTTTAATTTCAGTCCAATAAATTAATGATGAGGGAACATAGTATTTAATAAAATATTTAAAACTGCAATATTTTAAGAATGATAAATCATCCAGACTGCAGCTTTAGACACTTCCAGCATGACATTATTACTCCTAGAGAGACTGCCAAAGTCCTATTGACTTCAGGAGGACTTACCGTATTTTTCTGAATATAAGATGATACTTTTGTCTAAAATATTTAGATTAAAAATTTAGGGTCGTCTTATACACAGAAGTAAGGAGAGAGGGATCAAAGCACTTGCAAGAAAGTGGAGGGGGGAAGCACTTTCCTTGCAAAAAAAGTGCAAGAAAGTGGAGGGGGAAAGAAAGTGGAGGGGAAAAGCAGGGATCAAAGCGCTTTGATCCCTCCCCGCCTTACTTCCGTGTATAAGACGACCCTCAATTTTATATACAAGCATATACAGTATAAGGTTTTTTATTAAAATGCATACACAGCCTTCACTGATTGTGACACTGCCAATATAATCACTTCCCCATTTTCTGTTTCACATAAGTACCATCATAATGCATGAGGAATTGGAATGCATGGAAACTTAATTGACTGTACAGGAATTTCAATTTGTTATGATCTGTAATGCCCTAAAACACAATTAAAATTGCAGGAAGCACAGGGGATATTGCAAAAGTTAAAATAACTAAACTTATATGTTTATATGACATTCATTATCTAAGCAATCAATTCTAAGCAACACTGTCAGAATATGATGTTATGCCACTAAATTCCAATTTCCAGAGTCTGTTCTAAGAGGTCCAAGTGACTACTTTGTTCATTCTTCCATATATCAGTTTTTTTAAAAAACCAAATAGTTTTGTCATCTGTGTGTATGTAAAGTTCCATATCACTGAGGGGAAAAAATGAATAGAAGCCTATTGGGCCTTTCTGACAGGTTAAATGCAATTCATTTTCCCTGTAGACCTTTTTGGTGTTACTATCTAGCCATTATCAGTACTATTCATGTGTCATTAACACGGGGGTGGTAGTAAATCACTTCTGAGTACTGTATTCTTTCCCTGGGAAACCCTGGAAAGGGTTTCTGTAAGTCAGAACTGACTTGATGGCACATTACTGTATTATTATGAAAGGAAATATAGGAAGCGAAAAGAAAGCAACTGTGGTTTACAAGTCCCTCCAGCCCCCCCCCGCCCACATTCAACCTTCATACACCAGAAATAGGATGCTTTAGTCTTCTGTAGTCATCATGCCTTCCACTCACATACAGAGTGTGCAAAGATTGAGGTACCGGTATTTTTCTAATGCTGCTGCTTGATCAAAAGAAAAGTGCTGGTCTTTTTTTCTCACAGACAGGAGCGAAAAATTGCTCATGGTTTACTACTTTTCTGGTGGAGTGTTTAAGAAGGTTGAAAAAATATTCATCACATTATTATTCTACAATAATAACCTCCACATTGAAAGGGGAGGGGAAGGGAATCCTAACAAATCTGTTGCATGTCCCAGCCAAAGTAAAGGATTGGAACAAAAGTAAATTCCAATTCTGAATTGTGGAAAATCATGATGCAGCAAAGCAAAACTGACCTGTTTATAAGTTGGTCCCAGTCAAGGGAAGTCAGCTAATTTCCTTATGGGAGGGGGAATTGGAACTGTCACTGAGATTAAGCCTTTTCAAATGTTTTCCTTCTTGCATGTAGGGTGAAATGGCTTAATGGAGACATGGTCATACAGTATAAGCCTCCCAACATCCCCATGCACTTGGGAGAATTCTAAAGCTTTGTATACTCAGCACATGAATTTGCAAAGAGTTGTGTAACCATGTTCAGATGACTTTGGTTACAGAACGCTTACAATTAGGAACTCACTAAAACTGGGTTCCTTATTAAAGAAGCTCTAAAATCTTGATCAGTACAGATAGGTCAGTGCAATCAAGGGAAAAGCTTATGCACAAATCTCACCCCTGCCATGCATTTAGCTCTACACATTAGTAGGTGACCACCTAAATAAGACTTATTAGTCAGCTTCTAACTTTAATTGCAACCCTCAACCTAATGTTTAAGGAAATTGAATTCTCATTGGGGCCAAAAAATACCCTGCAACTCATACAATTCAAGTTTTTTTTTAAGAAAAGAAGAGCACGAAGGCTAGAGAGAATCATTACTTTCAGTAACAGTAGGTATTTCAAAATAGCTCTATATTTTATATGAAGGAATAAACTATGTACTTCTAGCTAACTAACAAGAATTCAGATCTGCTGTCACTGGCTCACTGCCACAGGCTTTAATTACAGCATTTATAATACATCATCATATTAAAATATGTTTGCTGCCTGCAGAGTTTTTCAGTCTTCTCAATAATATTGTATTTCCTAAGATACAAGTGTAAATTTCATTGTTTATTATCAAGATACTTGCTGTGGGACACTAACATGATTAGTTTTACATTACCTTTGGATTTCTCAGTACAGCCCCTAGCAAGTTCAAATGAAATCAAACTCTTCATTAGACAACTTAAAGTCAGTAAAGCCCCAGGTTCAGACTGTATACAACCTGAACTGTTCAAGAAACATTTCGTGTGGTGGTTCTCTCCATTCTTTTTTACCTTGTAGGTGAAATTCAGAGGTTCCCGGAAGCAGAGGCCAACAACAACAAAATAGTCTTTGCCCTTCTACCCATCTAGGAGGGGAAACACCATCATGGTTGTTTTGACTTTGAATGAGATAACTCGATGCAGTGTTACATCCCAAAAAGTTTCCAAGGCTCTTCTGCCATCAAAGCTTTTTTTTCCCTACACTTTGTTTCCTGTTTAGTTTATTATAAATGATCAGCTATAACAATAGGTTCCTTTTTTTGCTTCCTTTTCATGGACCAAAATATTCTAGCTTTTTAAATACCTGTAGTTGATGTTTCTTTTTTTTTTCCTGGTCTTTATTCAGTTGCTTTATTACTTCTTTATTGGCCACCCTTTCAATTCAATCACTTTTCAGCATCTTGAGATAAATCCACACTTCTAATGCTTCTACTTTTTTTTCATAGTAGCTTGCATCAAAGTCAATGATTCTATCCCATACAGTAAAACTGAGAATACAGCATGCATTCTTAAGCCTAGTTTCAAGTTTGTTGCTACATGTTACATTCTTCCACTTTAAGAAGCTGCTCCAAGCCATTGCTGTTGTTACTTCCGTGGCATAGATAAGATCCCGCTGCATACTGAACCATATTCAAAGATATTTAGCACCTATCAGCATCCACCATATTTTTCAGGAGGAACATTTCGCGCAAAGATGGACATGATAAAGGACAAAAATGGGAGGGACCTAACAGAAGCAGAAGACATCAAGAAGAGGTGGCAAGAATACACAGAGGAATTATATCAGAAAGATGTGGATATTCCGGACAACCCAGACAATGTAGTTGCTGACCTTGAGCCAGACATCCTGGAGAGCGAAGTCAAGTGGGCCTTAGAAAGCCTGACTAACAACAAGGCCAGTGGAGGTGATGGCATTCCAGTTGAACTATTTAAAATCTTGAAAGATGATGCTGTTAAGGTGCTACATTCAATATGCCAGCAAGTTTGGAAAACCCAACAGTGGCCAGAGGATTGGAAAAGATCAGTCTACATCCCAATCCCAAAGAAAGGCAGTGCCAAAGAATGCTCCAACTACCGCACAATTGCACTCATCTCACACGCCAGCAAGGTTATGCTCAAAATCATACAAGGTAGGCTTCAGCAGTATGTGGACCGAGAACTCCCAGAAGTACAAGCTGGATTCCGAAGAGGCAGAGGCACTCGAGACCAAATTGCTAACTTGCGCTGGATTATGGAGAAAGCCAGAGAGTTCCAGAAAAACATCTACTTCTGCTTCATTGACTATGCAAAAGCCTTTGACTGTGTGGACCACAACAAACTATGGCAAGTTCTTAAAGAAATGGGAGTGCCTGACCACCTTATCTATCTACTGAGAAACCTATATGTGGGACAGGAAGCAACAGTTAGAACTGGATATGGAACAACTGATTGGTTCAAAATTGGGAAAGGAGTACGACAGGGCTGTATATTGTCTCCCAGCTTATTCAACTTATATGCAGAATACATCATGCGGAAGGCTGGACTGGAGGAATCCCAAGCCGGAATTAAGATTGCCGGAAGAAATATCAACAACCTCCGATATGCAGATGATACCACTCTGATGGCAGAAAGTGAGGAGGAATTAAAGAACCTTGTAATGAGGGTGAAAGAAGAGAGTGCAAAATACGGTCTGAAACTCAACATCAAAAAAACTAAGATCATGGCCACTGGTCCCATCACCTCCTGGGAAATAGAAGGGGAAGATATGGAGGCAGTGACAGATTTTATTTTCCTGGGCTCCATGATCACTGCAGATGGAGACAGCAGCCACGAAATTAAAAGACGCCTGCTTCTTGGGAGGAAAGCGATGTCAAATCTTGACAGCATGTTAAAAAGCAGAGACATCACCTTGCCAACAAAAGTCCGAATAGTCAAAGCTATGGTTTTTCCTGTCGTGATGTATGGAAGTGAGAGCTGGACCATAAAGAAAGCAGACCGCCGACGAATTGATGCCTTTGAATTGTGGTGCTGGAGGAGACTCTTGAGAATCCCCTGGACTGCAAGGAGAACAAACCTGTCAATTCTAAAGGAAATCAACCCTGAGTGCTCACTGGAAGGACAGATCCTGAAGCTGAGGCTCCAGTACTTTGGCCATCTAATGAGAAGAAAAGACTCCCTGGAAAAGACCCTGATGCTGGGAAAGTGTGATGGCAAGAGGAGAAGGGGACGACCAAGGATGAGATGGCTGAACAGTGTCTGCGAAGCAACCAACATGAATTTGACACAACTCCGGGAGGCAGTAGAAGATAGGAGGGCCTGGCGTGCTCTGGTCCATGGGGTCACGAAGAGTCGGACACGACTAAACGACTAAACGAACGATATTTTTCATCTGGACCTTTAACTGCATTTCTTAGCTTCCATTACTGTTTGCAGCAACTTATTCAACTGCAAAATATGTTTTTACTCTATCTAAAAATATTGTGGGATCAATTAGAAAAATAAAATTGATAGGGAGACCCAGGAGGGTCCAGACTCAGTTGGAGAATGCCTAAGATAGTGAAGGTTCTCTTCTTCAGACTTGTTGCTGTCCATATGTAGAAGAGTCATGACAGCTGAAATGCATGGGGTGTAGCTTGAATGTTCCCCTCTATCTGTGATGACTGCAAAACACAAAGATAATGCTTGAACAGAGCTTTTATTCTATTGGAATAAAACTTACTGTGGGTTTTAACCCTGTAGCTCTTTGTCCACTAATTTCCAACCATGTCAGTTATTTCCTGCAATGGCAATATGATTTGCAAAGTCCACAACTAAAGCTTTCAAAAATAGACAGCAATATCTCAACAAAAGTTCTTCCTTTCTGCACTTTGTATGTGTGTTTAATACCAGGTGAAAATAACTTGTCATGCATCTGATCACGCAAACTCTCATCTGCAAAGGCTTTTAGCATTCATAAATCTAGTATTAATAAACATGCACATAGTGCAAGCATTTTTGTCATTTTTGATGCAGCAAACACATACTCCAATTCTACAAAGGACTACTCAGAACTAAATCTCTTGTAACCATTGTGTAAATATGTATAGGTTTCAAGCCTAACTCCAGCCTAAGGAAGGGAGTGGTATCATGCTTACCTAATTATCCTGAGATACGAAGTTCAGTGTATACGGTCCAGATTTGAAGGGAAGTACAGTTAATGGTATTGCACCTGCCAAGTTAAGATAAGAATGGTCTCCAGGATTCTCCTCTGGTTGCTCAACACAATTCTTAAATGCATTCAGTAAAGATACAGTAATGATAAGAAGTCAAGAAAAAAGGCTGACTCAGCCTTCCATCCTTCCGAGGTCGGTAAAATGAGTACCCAGCTTGCTGGGGGGGGGGCAATGTGTAGCCTGTATAATTAAATTGTAAACCGCCCAGAGAGTGCTTGTAGCACTATGGGGCGGTATATAAGTCCAAAAAAAAAAAAAGTACTGCCATCATGTTTTCTGTTTACATCTCACAGTGCAGTGGTAGCGCCTAAGTTATTAGCCAAACTGTGCCATAACTGGACAAAAATCACATTGTTATTGCAGGAAATAATCAACATTCATTTTCTGTAGTGCAAAAACAACCCAAAGTAAATTTTGAGATAAAAATATGATTAAAAGGAGTAATAACAACTCTGTGGCTTGAGGTAATTTTGGAGAAAGCAAAGTTTGTTTCCAAAAGTATTCAAATTTATGAATGGGATTTTTAAACCTTTTATCTATACAGATGCTTTTGAAATACTTCATTTGACTTTGTGTCCCCAAACTCTAGCATCATTATGGGAGCAGTGGGTCATTTCTTCATTTCAACAAAGCGTTTTTTGCTGCTGGGCAGTAACTTTTGCCTGTAAAGCAGTGACATTATACTATTCTAATGTCATTTTCTTCAACTTCTAATCAGACAACAATAAAAAAATAAAATAACTAATCAATATTTTCAGGTCAACAACAAATACAAAGGTCTAATTTGAGTTTTGGCTTTTATGAAAATTGGAATAAATAATAACCCTTCAACTGTGTTTCTGCATCTCATTCATTTCCTTTAGTTTTTGAAACATTAAAATTTATTCAAAGGCCTATTTCACAGCTATAACCAGCCCCAGGGCAAGCCTGCCTATGGCATATGTTTGAGACTATCCCCTAATTTTATTTTAAAATGAAATGGGTGATTGATAAGCTCAAAATAAACATTCAGTGCCCATATTTAAGTTGTTATTTAAACATATTTAATATATATGATGCAAATTTCTTTTACTTCTCCCTCAAAATATATCTTCCTTTGTCATCCATTTTTCTTTAAAGACTTCAAATCATACAACTGCAAAATCAGTTTATTTTATAGCTATCTAAATAAAAAACTACAGGCAGTTGTTTTACATGAATTCTATAAAAATTGAATGGCAGATCACACTGGTGCCAGCTTCATTCTCATAAAATTGAACTATGCAAATATTTAATCAGGGTTATGACAGACTAGTTTTTTTGACAATATCTGCATCAACTGATGATGCCCTGAGGTTTTAATAAATACTGACTTTTTTATTACTTCCATGGATGATATACAGTACATGAAACAGGGCTCTTTTTAAATGACCTACTTCTCAGGTTTTTTATTGGCCTGACTTACTGTCTTCAGCCATAACATAAGATTCTTCTCTAGCAACATATCATTGCCTAATATATAGAAAAAGAAAGTAAACATACTCCTCCTACCAGTACTATGTGCTCAGTTACATCCCTATCAAAAGAACATCTATGAGCACATCACACAGGATGCCATCTGCCAAGTGCTGACTATTTAGACTGCTCTTTGAGTTGCTATGAGAAAAGTCATAGCATCTAGATTTGCAGCTATTTGTCATAAAACAATTATTTTTATTTGGTGTTATTTGTAGGCCTCCTTTCTCCCAATGAGAGGAATCAATGTGGCTATGAATTGTTAAATGAATGTTATAGATTGTAGAGACAAATTAAACACACTTCTAGACTGTAAAAGTAATGTGAGTCACCTTAAACAGAAGAAATGTTTTAGTTAAGACAAACAACAATAAAAATATAACAAACAGAATACTATTTGTGCCAACCAAACTCCTTACATCTCACTGTTAATCTGGAAAACATAGCAAACATAAGGTGTTTGCTATGTTTTCACTGAAGCAGTCCATTAAAATCATCACCACCTGCTTTTTTAAAAAATCTCCTGCAGATAGAATTCCAAAGACTAGGAGATGGGGCCTGGTGATGTCATGGGGCAGATACCCACATAAGCCTCTAGTATCCAGGTAATATTGTAATCCAGACCCACAAAACAAATAATTTTTCAGTTCCTGGGAAGGCAGCAAAATGTGCCCAGCAGCTGCCATGACTATCATCATTCCCTGTTACTGTGAGATATGGCACACTATCTGGAGACACAGAGAAAGATAGCAGTTTTCTGACACTGTGAGAGCTGTGAGTCAACTCTACTCACAAAAAAAAAAATCTATCTTTGCCCCAAAGACAATATTGCTTGTACTGTACTGAACTCTGTATATGTCTAACTGTCCATGTTGAACTGTAGTGATTCATACATACCTACTATATATATATATATATATATATATATATATATATATATATATATATATATATATATATATATATATATATATATATATATATATACACATACATACATACATACAAGGAGAATGATAAACACACACAAAGAGTGACTGAAAAGCTGTTGCGTAAGTTATGCTACATAAGGTTAATGATGTCATTAGCCACTGTGATATTTTGGGAATTAAACATGTTTCTTTAAGGTCCCAAGGCTTCTATGGAATCCTTTTCATCCTTAGGAATCTGTAGGAGCCATGGAATGGGAGAGGAACTCTTTAATTAGCAAAAATTGCTGCCCCCAGGATGACTTTCCTGGAAGCAGAAATATTCTGGAATTAAAGACCTCCCACTCCTGTCTGACAGCTCTGTGGAATAGTGACAATGAAAGGGATTCTATGAGAGCCTTGGGAACTTCAGGAGACTAATCAGAAATGTTTAATTAAAAAACAATTTCCATAGCTGATGACATTATCATCCTTACATACTACAGTATAACTTACATAAAAGAGTTTCATCCCTACTGTCTATCTGCTGCTTCTATGATGTTTTTACAACTGCATTTTATTAATATGTTATAATAAAACTGTGTAAGAATACATTTGAGACAATGGTCAGGAATTCTAGAAGGCCAAACACATCTGGAGAAAAACAGGTTTCACTCCTATACTTAGGGATACATTTAAGAAAATATTAGAACATATGTGAGGTGTTATTAATCTGAAGTGAACGTATCAGCATTCACATCAGTGAATGTATGGCTTTCATGGTAATACTTTTTAAATCCACTAATACTTTTTTAATCCAATAAATAAAACAGCTATTACAAATAAAACAGCTATTTTTTTCTCAATGGCTTTGTTGAGATAGCATCAAATTATGATATAAAAGGTAAGCCTAGTTGAAGAGTTTAGCTTGTTTTCAAGGCAGGCTCAGTTTTAGGAAAACAACATAAATTTATATCTGGTCTTTTCCCCCAACGTGGCCTAGGCAGTATGAATGGCTTTCTTCCTTCCCTCTTTATTCTCACAGCCTTGTGAGTTAGGTAAGGCTGACAGGGAGTGTGTGGCCTAAAGTCATCCAGTGTATTTCTTGTCTTAGTGGAAAGTAGAACCTGGATCTCCTAAACTGCAGTCCATTACTTTAACCACTGTACCATGACGGAAGCTAAGTAACCATAGCATCTATTATAATAAAATGTGTATGTTTCCATATACATAGCTTAGCCATTTTATTTTAATTTTTATGTATGTATGTATGTATGTATGTATGTATGTATGTATGTATGTATGTATGTATGTATGTATTTATTTATTTATTTATTTATTTATTTATTTATTTATTTATTTATTTATTTATTTATTTATTTATTTATTTATTTATTTATTTATATCCCACCCATCTGGTCTTGCGACCACTTTGAGGCTCACACAGTATTTTCCTCTCTGTCCCCTTTATCCTCATAATAACTCAGTGGAAGTCAGCCTGATATTGACTACTCCAAGTTCACTGAGCTTCATAGCTCATGTCTTTACCTTTCCCCTCTTCTGCCATTCAGCTCCCTTCCTGACTTGCTTACTCATGGAAGAACAGTTGGTAAATGCATCAAGGTTAAGAAGCTATTATTTCAGTTTTATTTCTAAGACAGACATGGAAACCATGGTTTGGAGTGGGTTTCTAATTTGCTGCTAGGTATCATATATAACTCATAGTCTCTTGATTCAGTCTGCCCCAGGCTAGAAGTCATGCATGGCACTGAAGCACGGAAGAGAAAGAAATGAAATGAAAACTTTACATCTATAAGATAAAATAGCTTTAAAACGCAGTGGCACATTGACCTATTCATGAACTTTGACTCATAACATTATGGCTTAAGGGCCTAAAAAGTTAAGGTGTCATATCTCACTTAGCTTCATATTCTATGTTTGCTTTCTGTCCCAAGCCCAAATTAAGAATACATGCAGTCAGAAAATGCATAGTACAGTTGTCTTCTCTCAATGCATAAAAGGATGTGTGTTTAAGAAGCCTCTAATGTTTTCCTTGATGCCAAATATTTTATTTTTAACAGCCTTGCCAAACACTTACAGCCTAATAAAACAATATACAGAGGGGACAAAGAATGATAATGGAAATATGTGGAATGGTAGAATAATTAGTATCTTACTTAATTAGGCCCTTACCTTGAGCCACCAAAGCCAATCCACCAGCAACCTCCATTTCTGCCAAAAACCAGACTTTAAATCCTGATTTATGAAAAGTCACTTAGACCCATCTACACAACAGGTTAAACACACACACACACACACACACACACACACACACACACACACACACACACACACACACACACACACACTATCAACCCTGTTTAGCATTCCCTGTGATATTATACATGTATCCATCGCTTTGATTTACAGATTAGATCTCAGGTGGACAATTCATTGACCAGATGCTGCTGGTTGACACTCCCCATCAATCATAGCCAACATAACTAATGGTGAAGGTATCTGAAGTACCATAGGCTACCCATCCCTGGCTTATATGGAGCCACTTCTACAGTCATGTTCCTTTACGATATCATACTGGAACCAACACAAAGATTTCTACAAAATAAAGTAGCAACAATAATGACAATAATATGAAGAAATGGGTGATCTTTTTATTCACTGCAGAGGGAAGAGGAAGAGGATGAGATTTGCTAGCTGTATACAAGTGCTAAATGTACATACTACCTGAAAATGCATGAATAATTAGTATAATCCAAATAAAAATAAAATTCATCCCAAATTTCTGACCAAGTGAGTTCTGTGCCTATGCTCAGCCATGTGCTCACTCATGATTGGTAACTTCAAAGCTCCTTCCACTTCTCCCTCTTACAGCTCAACTTTAACCTGGACTTGGACAGAACATTACTTCATGCTGAGGATGCCTTTAAATAGAAGCATGTCCTCTGAACACCCTCCAAAGGACTGTTTACTGTAATTTAGGGCATATGGCTACTCTGCCAGCTATTCAAAATGGGAGGCACAACAGAGCAACTGGTAGCAAAATATATGTTGTATCAGCACTTTCCAGCTACCAAAGTCTTGGGGATCAGTAAAGTTGCCTTCATATACAACACTGTCTAATTTGGATTAATGTTCCCCACATAGACATAGAGAGAAATAAATATATTTATATGAGATGTTTTTATTTCTTTAGAAGAGGAACTGATTGATGAACCACACCTCTATTACTGCAGTGGATTTCAAATTCTGCTTATCTTATACATAAGCATATACCAAAGCATTATCAGCAAGAACACTTATCTTAAGATGAAACAAAAGCTTACTAAGAATCTGAATGCTCCAAAAAAATTTCTGCCCACAGCAGACTTCAAATTAATTCTGTAAATGTATTGATACTAAAGCCAGGAAACTGTATCATACTTCAATTCTCTTTCCCTGTAGATGGCAGATAGGCAAAGTGCCATCCTCTAAAAGTTATCAGACTATATTCTTCATCACTGGCTGTGGTGGCTAGGACTTCAAGTACTTTGTCAACCCCTGCCACAGACAGTCTTTTATTTGCTTTTTAGACACAATCTCATGTGCTCAAATATGGAATATCTTGAAAAGAAAAGTTATACTTTTAAACATGGTATAGCAGTTTAAGAAATGGCACTTCAAAACCACAAAAAGAAATACAGTATATGTACTGCATCTTAGGTTGCCTAGACAATAAATTTCTGTTTTTATGCCTTCAGGCTTTCTTTAGCACAGAGACTTTTCCCCCCAGCTACATATTACTTTTACCTCATGGCAGTGGTTAAACTATAGTACTGCAGTGAAGGTACTGCTCAAACACTGAATTCGATCCTGGGCTAAGGTTAACTCAACCTGCCATCCTTCCAAGATCTGGACATTTACCCTGCTAATGGGGGGGGGGAGTATATAAACAGCACAATTTGCTTTTTACTTCTCTAGCCCACCTGAGAACCAACATACTAGTGTAGAATTAAGGCCAAGTCATCCTCTACCATAATGACAAAGAATCCCAAACACAAATATTACTTGCAGATACTTGCACAAATTCCAAATACTATTTTTCAGATATAAATGGTAATAAATTTTCAGCCAAACAGAACATGAGATTCTGAAACTGCTGGCTCTAGCATTTTTCCCAGTGCATCAGCTTAACATTTAGTTTGGCACTACAGTGGTTTCCAGTAGAAAGTAAAATACTTTGTAATTCAGAGAATCAAGCCAAGAATGGTACATTTCATTCTGGGCAATGTATGCCTGAACTTGAAATCTTGTATTTTTATGTTTCTGGTACCATCAGTAATCATTATGTGTGAGTAATTCTTGTGTTTTAAGATAGTGCAGATGATTCATTTATCTTCCTACCTCCAAATCCTCCATTAACAATTCCCATAGGCTTGTAATCCATGGGTGAGCCTCAGGTACTAATTAGATGAGACCACAACATTTTCACACTATTTTCGAATAATAGTTCATTACTGCTCCAACATTTACAATATAATGGCTAGGATCCAAAGAGTCACTCAAGCATGCCTGAAGACTTAATTAATACTGTAACACTTTTTCTTATTTCTATAATTTGAACACATGATCCCCTGACACATCATAGCTAAAAAAGCTACCTCAGTTTCAAAAATGGTTTTCCCCTTGACAGAGGAGGGATTGCCATTCAGGAAACACAAGTCCAGTACTCCCATGGGGCTATTCTTAAGTGCTTTGGATCCTGTCCAGTGTAATGAAATATTTTCTATTTCAGCTGAGTATTATGATGCCTATTCACATCTGTAAAAGTAATCTTATTCCTGGTGCCATGGGCAGAGTATTTGACAATGAAGACCAGGCTTCCTCTCCAGGTATTACAACTCTTAGAATTGTCAGTTGTCTGGCTCGCAGCTTTTACAAAATCTGATTTGCTGGATAGCTCAGTGGTTTAAGTATCCAGCTGCAGAGCCCGAGTTTGGGAGGTCGTTTCCCCACTGTGCTTCCCTGACAGCAGCTGGACTTGATGTTCCATAGGGTCCCTTTCAGCTCTGCAGTCCTAAGATCATTATTCCATGACAGGGTAAATCAGCATAGCATCCTATGCATTGCAAGATAAGAGATGCCTTGCTTCTTGTACAACTCAGAAAACTCTTATCCCGAATTTAAACCCAGAAGGAAAAATTAAGAGAAATGCAGGCTGGTTCTCTATTTCCATGCTGTTCACATGATCACATGCTATTTACTGTTAATAAGATCAAGGAAAGTTTGAAGAGGAAGCAAACAACAAGGAAGAGGAACAAGGTCAAACGAGTAGCCTGGCAGTGGTTGTCTCATGAATTGTATGGGCTTTGGCAGGTGCCCGGTAATGAGATCTTCAACCCCGGTCTTGGTCATGAGAGAATATTTCTGAATTCCTCTTCTTTCCAAACCTACTAGAGAAGAGCAGCAGAAACAGAATGGCCCACTCCTCAGCTGCAGTGGATGAGGACACAGTGTTCCAAAACGTTATGGTGGCATATCTCTATGCCTTCACTCTTTGGGGAAAAGAGAAAGGGTAAATTGATAGTTTTACTTCGAAAGGAAACAGTACAAGAACTTGTCTCTCAAAGACTATATTGTAGCATGAAGGAAGGGAATAATTTCCTTCGCCAAATTCTCTGCCAATTCCCAAGTAGCATTACTTACAATTCTTACTTCTTTATGCATTTGGAGAGGAAGCACCTGCCAACTTTCACTGGATAAACAGAGGATCACAGAAGCAAAGAAATACAGCTTTGTGGGGGAACCTCCAGTTATGGGAAACTATAAAAATAATGTAGGAAGGCAGAATATGTAATCACTGACCATTTGCACAGAAACAGCAAAGAAAAAATAATATAAAATTACTTTTACCAATTAATAATGATTAAATCTTAGCTCATTTACACTAATATTTCAAAATTAGCTAAGAATGTAAGTTATTAGACTAGTATAATTCATATGCCAACATTCATTTCAACTCTACATTATTGAAAGATTACTGTCCTTCTCTTCAGCTACTGTGCTTAAAGCAAGAATTCGCTTTAAACTCTAAATAAAATTTTAAGGAATTATTTCTTTTTTTTTCTTTTTCACAGCTGGTTCTAGGCATAAAAAGCCAAATATTAAGAACATACTCCTGTTTCCTTCCTCTGTGCCCTTGAGACATTATAGGAGGTATGATTTAGTGGTGCTCCACAAAGACAAAAGCTGGGAAATGGTTTCTGTGTGAAAAGACAATAATGGATTTAATGGCCAAAGGAAAAATGCTGCTCCATCAGATCTGTGGAAAAAAAGTTGCAGGCTGAAGGTTATATCACAGCGGAAAGCAAGCATTTTACAAAAAAAAGAAGAAAAGGAGGAGGAGCATTGTTTTATTACACCAAAAATGGGACAAGAGTAAATTTGGATCCACTAGTAGATCTTTGGTAGTATGGCAGGATGAGCCCCCAAACCTGATCAGGATTGTAGCATCTCGTTCCCTGAGATTTCAGAGCCAAAGCCTGAGACCTGGAAAATGAAATCCAAAGGCTGAAAACCTGGCAAACATACTCTTCTTTCAAGGCAAAATGTGAAGCTTTTCATTTCACTTTGCAGTAATGAACAGTTTGCCCTTAAACCAGAACTTCAAACCACAGCTTGTGTACTTGGTTTAAGGAGCAAATGTACTGTTTGCAAATTATGGTTTGCTGGGTTCAGTCAAAGTAAAAAAACTATGGTTTGCCAGTGCTTGTGATCAAAAGGTTTGGACCCATAGACATAAATGGAGGAGGAAGTTGATGAGCCCAACATTTATATCTACTTTTGTTTGTTGTCGTCGTTTAGTCATTAAGTTGTGTCCGACTCTTCGTGACCCCATGGGGGTCATATATATAATTTTGTTTGTCATATATATAATTTTGGGGTTACATTATGTCAGAATAAACCCCATGGTAGGGAATTTGCATTAACCTTTTTAAAATGACTGTTCAGTTCATAGATATTAATGACAATGTAGACATATATTTCAGTGTCCCACCATAAAGAGGAAATGGAAAAAGATTGCAGAGATATAATTTTAAAAAAGAATTGTTTGGAAATGCACACAATCATACTTAAGTCAATGGGGAAATTTGTTAAAATGGTATGCTTCCCCAAAAAGCATAAAATTTATAGATTGCAGAAAGCGTATATCAAAATATGCATACATTTCCACACAGGAAGCAGGGAAGAAGTTGTGTGACCCAATATGAAATTTGAATAATATGAGAATAAATGGTGGGTTTCTGAAAAATGCAATTAAACTGATTGACTTTCACATCCCTATTCCATTGTGATCTCAAATAATAATAATACATTCCTTGACATTCCTATAGAATAATTTATCAATTCACAAATAATACCCATTTTGTGAAAATGTTGCCATAAAAATGTCCATCTCATAAGGATAAGCAGCAGTCAGCCATCACAAACGCTTCCCCCAAGCATACTCACTTTAAAATACAGACAGTTATTCTGGACTCACTGCGCCTATGCTTCAGGAAAATCACTGTACCATATTTCTACTGCTTTGACATGTGTCCGCAGATAGAAAACACTTTGCTTAGAATCCAAGAAGCCTATGCATCTGGCATTTGCCATGACTTTAACATGGATTGCCAAAGGGCATGCAAATGCAATCTGAGGAAGGACAGACAAAAATTTACATGAAATAAATCAGTGGTAACTACAGGAGGGTTAAAAGGGATACTTTTGGAGTGTCAAAGGAGATATGAGGAAGAGTTTTAGAAACATATTCTCTGCTGTGGGACATTTTATAGTAATTAGGAGATGATATCCTTAGAGATCATATATGTTTGAATGGTATGACGTAGGCATGTGATATAGTTCCAAATGAAGACAACAATTTGGGAAATTAACATGGATTTTTAAAAAAAAAAAAAAAGTACAATCAGAACTATAAAGAAGGCATCCAATTTGTCAGACCTGAAACAGATACTGATTATTTAATGTCTGATGATTCTATTAACATAATAGGCAACAAATAAACTCACAGATGCGTATAATTAGCTATGTTAGGATAATTTTTTTAAATGACATGTAATGTTTAAATTGTGTAAGCCAGTCACTAGGCATTGGCCCTAACATTGCCCATTCACCTCTGTTAAGTCCCTTCCCACCTGACTTACTTCCAGGTGTATTTGAAGCAATACCTGAAGGCAATAGAAAAGGAGCTTTCCAGGTTCCTTCATCTGCCCTTAAAGTTTAAAACCTTAAAGAAATATTGTGTGCAATGACGCTTCATGTACCACACACTTTTCATAAATACAGCTTATCCAGAATTCTCTTCTGTTTAGAAGGATGGGAAAGAACAAATGATTATCCAGATGTGAATTCTTAATGCTAATGTAATTCCAGATAGCAAATTCTGCATACATGGATATGAGAGGCTTCTGTAACCAGATTCCTCATAAGAAAAAACTGCCCAGGAATAGAGCTTATCATTTCCTTTGAATTCTTCAATAATATGCCAACACAATGTAGGTTTGTATAGATCAACCACACTTAAGGACACAAGTCAGCTGTTTGCAAAAATCTGAAAGAACACCTAACAACAACAGAGTATGGATGGAATTGGGACAGCTGTGCTGGATCACAAACCTAGGGCTGTCTTGGCTACAAACCTTTCTTTATACTTGTAAGCCTATATAAGAATCTAAGAAATACATAATAATACTACAATTTCAAGAGGCATACTTTGATCAGACTCAATTTGTATTTTATCCTACTGCTATAATGAAGTGCAATTTGAGCTCTCTTTTCAGTTCTGTTCTATATTTATAGCAATAGTAACTTTGAAAGAGGAAGTTCATATTCTAGAAATGTGGAAAAAAAACCCAGGTACTTTAAAACAAAGAGCCACATAGGGCTTGACAGTTATGAGGGAAAGCTTTTAAATCTATACAGATGTCCAGCTTTATTCATCCTACTCTTCAAAATTATCTGCATATGTTTATTTAGAATTGAAGTCAATTCAGTGGAAAACTTATCTGATATTAAATGAGTTTAGGATAACAACTACCTACTGCTGAAAAAAAGTCTGTAATGCAAATTGAAGTGGCCCCCATCTGATATCTATTAGAGCTGTACTTGTTTCAGCCATGTGCTTTTATATAATTAGCCCTCCGTTGTTAGGAAATATCATGAACTTTCACTAAAGAAATTAAGATATTTTCACTCACTGCCATGTATATTCAACTAGTCTCTACAGGTAGTCTTTTAATACATTTCTCAAGGCAGCACTTTTAATCTAGTGCAGAATAGAGTTTCATGATATGATACAGTAGTTAGATATCATCTGACTAATAGAGTTTTCATTGGGTTTTCATAGAATGTGAGGTATTTAAGGAGTGGTTTTACATTTGTTACCCACAGTTAATTTCCATGGCTTAGCAGAAATTCAAATTCAAGCCACTTGAGTCCTAATTCATCACTCTATGGCAGTGGTTCCTAACCTTGGATCCCCAAATGTTCTTGAACTACAACTTCCAGAAAGCACAAGCACAGCTATTGGTAAAGGCTTCTGGAAGTTTTTGTCCAAGAACATCTGGGGACCCAAGGTTGGGAACACTGCTCTATTGACTATGCCACACTGACTGTCCACATGGTATGGTAAAACCTAAATATTCATGGTAATATGAGGTGAGCTATAGTCAATAAAAGCTTGTGCCCAAGTGAATCCATAGCACTACAAGATTAGTCCTTGAGTTTCCCAGTATTTGAGAAGCTATTTAATCCCATTAGGTTTCACAGGTTACATGAACATGTTCACAGCCATATGGAAAAGAAGACAATGCTTCCGTACCTTTAATAGTTGTGTGGTAATGGGAAAATCCACAAATGTCACATACCAAAATTCTTTCTTCCACATAACTGTGTCTCCTTTCTATGTGTCCACCCTATTCACAGGTAAAGCTTTCATATATTGTTTATTGTCTCCAAATTGCTGCAGATGAAGCTATTTGTATACATACACTTGCCGCTGCTGCTTGACCAACTGGCATTGCCACTAACTTAGAGAAAAAGCTAGTCTGGCTGAGTCAATATGAAATTCAGACATTATCAAATAATCAAACAAAAACAAGCTTGTTTATTTGTTTGTTTGATTGATTGATTGATTGATTGATTGATATTTGTTCATTTATTACATTTCTATCCTACCCATATTGTGGCAGAGCATTACTCTGGGTGGCTAAAATAATAATAACCTTACCAACACCAAACACAAACCCATTAATAATAAAAGTCTAACTTCCTCCTTTGTAACAGAAATTTTATATGCAAGCTATTCATGTTCAAACCATGATCACTGTATTTTTATTGCCAGTGTTATTTATAACCATATATGGCTTAAAATGTTGCCACGTGTTCTGTAATTCAATAATATAGTCTTGATTTATTTAGCACAGAAATGTAAGAAATGCATTTCTGTACTAAGAAAGGGATACATTTAAATTAAAACCACAAAATATCCTTTGAAGTTTGTAGCTTCAGTTGCAGCCTTAGACTTATGTTCCATTTTAAAAGAATGTGTTTTAGGGAAGATTAGTCTAAAACAGTCTATCCCAGATAGGGGATATTATTGCCCACAGAATATTATTACCACAGAACACAATATGAGATGCTACTCAAATATTACCCAAAGAGTAATTACAATGCTTTGGTCAGAAAAGCCACCCTTAAATAATTTCTGTAGCAAATTATAAGTAGTGGGCAATAAGAGGGAGGCTGTGCCACTTAACCTTAAGAACACATTAATCAGACCCCACTCTTGCATTGACAGCCTTCCCTCATATGCTGCTTTCAAGACATTGTGGACTGCTCTTCTCATTATTCCACAGCTGGCCATCTTGGCTGGGAAGGATAAGAATTGGAATCCAATACATCCAGAGGGCACCATCTGGGAAAGTTGTTCTGTGTTGATAGGAAGGAGAGGGAAGGAAAATGGAGGGAAGAGGACAATTCTTTAATTCTATTGCTCCCTTTTGGTTGCACTAGTGAAGTAGTCATAGAGTTGTACATAGCCTTTTGCTATGTAGGTGAATGTGTTAGGGAAGGGGTATGCAGTACATAAATATAATTTTCCCTTCTAACAGCAAAGGCCTACCAGAAGCTACACATCCCCTACTCAACCCAGTGGAAAATGCTGTTGTGACCTTACAAATGAATAAATTACTAAATGATGCTATAAATTATAAAGCAACACTACCTAATATTATTTAGTATATTATAAATCAATACAAATGTAAAAAAATTAAAATTGTAGAAGTTGGTTATTAATTTATGGTATTAATGCCTATGCACTGTCTAGTTGAGCCCAACGTGGAAATGAACTAGAGATACTACTAAGTGCAAAGAATATTGATAGCATTATTTATACATCATTACTAATCACAGATTTTCTTCCCTTTATTATATATGACAGGCAAAAAAGGACATAAAATAGTATTTCCACCCTTATTCTCCAGTGCTTTGGAATGATGAATAGCAATCACAGTAATTTGCACCAAAGGCAGGGAAACTTACATTTACATATTGCACTTTTATTTTAATGCATGCTAAGTACAACTCAGTGGTGGGAGATTCTGGGAGTAATTTCTCTGTTCCAGCCAGCAGGTGCTACTATAATCAAGATGAACTGTAACATATATTATAAGTGACAATTTTAAAAAGAGAATTTGAATTTCAGATAAAGGCATCAGGAAAGCAAATGTACAATTCAATCCAAATATAAGTGCATTAATGATTTCAGAAATACAAAATTTTGCACAAAAATTGTGTGGAGGACAAAAACCAACTGCCTTTTGGAAGGCAAATAGTTGCTAGCCTGCAAACCAGCACAGCAAGGCTAACATGGATTTAAGGAACACTATAAGGAACACTATTAATGACATTAAGGCCAACCCTTATATGTTATCACAAAACATTAAACAAAATTACATTCCTTAGGCTTTCTCAGCTTAATTACTCTAGTGCAAATCTAGGCTAGTTTTATGTAAGAAGACTTTTAAAACAAATGTTTGTGTTGAATTACATGTCCCATTGCCTGTATATTTTAGATTCAGATTCAAACAATGATGAAGGATCCTTTTGGAAGGCGACTACAGTTTGAAAAGCCCATTTTATGTCTTTTCACCAGCTCTAACGTTAGACCCACTTCCTAAAGTCTGCTCTTCTATGCTAGCTTCTGCAATTATATTTGGTCAATGAATCAACTCATCTAGGGAAGAAGTAATTTCCACCAAAGGCAATATGCTAAGAACGTGTCAAACAGTGGTTCTTCTATGCATTTACTAACAAGCCCTTTCACACGGATATACTTGCTTTTAGAGTTAGATTGCTTCCCTGGATCATTCCCCTGCAGATGTAACACAGCTCACAGTACTCCAAAGTAAGCGTCATACTGGGTCTTCTCCACAGTGAACACACCCATGCATTCAGCCATTGTACATTAACAAGTAGTTAGCAATGCTTGTGTGAACATTATCTCTCTGCAAATGTCACCCAAGTGGCATGTGGGTTCCCCCACCCCACCCCATCAAGCTTAAGAAGGATCTTGTTTCCCTCATCCTCCTTGATGTCCCTCTTTGCAGGAAATCTACACAGTTTTCTGAGGAAGGATGCCCTTGAGTAAAAAGAGGGAAAGGCTAGTCTTTACAAACCAACAAGCAACTGTAACAGTAATAACAATCTTGCCATCTTCCTGGAACAACCGGAATCCGTTTCTTAGCAGAGCCTGAGCAAAATGGAGTTACGTGTTATGCAATTGGGTTTGCTGGAAACGGGTGGGTTGAAGGATGAGAAGTGTTGGGTCTTTAACTTCTGATAATCTGGGATTGAGAAGGGGGTCATGTACCGATGCCAGGGGGAAGCTGAAAAGGAAGGGGTGGGGGCTGGACAGCGACCTTGGATCCGAGACGGTCACAGCTCTGACCCGTTCCTCCCTCCCTCCAAGCGTTGCATCTCCTCATTGGCGTCACACTGGCTCCTTGCCACGGCAAAATCCCGCTTGCCCAGGAGACGGGCACAGCAGGAAAGTTGGCTTGCCCTTCTCTCCATCCTCGTCCGGTGACACCTTCGGCCTCGGGCAGGTTTTGGCTTCGCCTCCCCGAACACCCGGCATAAATAAACTGCCGCGCGCACACACACACAGACACACACACACACACACTTCGTGGGCACACCCTTTATGGGCATGCCCCTCGCTCCCCCACCGGAAAAAAAAAAAACCTCCCTCTTCACCCCACAGACCGGCGCCCGAACGCCCAGCTCTCCCGAGGAGTGGGCAGGGCTTTGGAGGGGTTTAAAGGAACGCGACGGGGCAAAGCTTTCCTCTGGCCGGATAACAATAAAAAGCCAAGGTCTTACCTGGGCAGCGGGAGCCGCCGTGGCGCAGCGGGACGGTCAACTGGAGGCTTCCCGCGCCTGCCGCAAGCGAGCACCTGAGCCAGCCCTGCCTGCCTGCCTGCCTGCTTGCCTGCTCGTGCGCCCACCCGCCGGCCGGCCGGCCCCCCCCCTTTCCTCCTCAGCGCGTCCACCCGAACGCCTTGGCAGTAGCCCGCCCTTGCCTGAGGGGCTGTGGGCGAACCGAGCCGAGTAGGACCAGAGGAGGGGAGAGCAGCTGGGGGGGGGGAGAGAGAGAGAGAGAGAGAGAGAGAGAGAGAGAGGGCGTCGGGCACTGATTGGACAGGGGTGATGTCACTCTTGAGCCTGGCAACCGGAGTAACGTTGCTGGGTCAGGGTTGGGGAGGGCAGGAGAAGTCGCAGCTTCGCAGCGGCGACAGCGCTGTGGGCAGAAGAGTCAGTCAGTCGGTGGGTGGCGGCGGCGGGGCTGAAGCCGGGAGCTCATTCCCTGGCGTGACCCATGAGAGACACCCCCCCCCCCGGTGAGCCAGAAGGTGGGTGAGGAGCTGCAACCGGCGCGCCCAGCTGCCGCCCGCCCACCTCTTCTCTATTCACGGTGACACATTACTGCAGGTGCAAAGGCGGTGCAGCAGCCCTCCGCTCCGCCTCACTGAGCATGTGCGCAGCAGCAGCAGCAGCCCCCCCCCCGCCGGTCGCCCGCTTTGCACATGCCTGATGCCAAATTGAAGCCCCCGTGAAGCTGCTGCCCTCATCCTGCTGTCTTCCTCCGGAGTCTCTCCCTGCGCCAGCAAGCTTCCCTCCAGGAATTAGGGCGTGGAGAAACTGGGCGGGGGGTTGGGGTTGGGGGAGAGGGAATTGGAGGAGGATGCTCGGAAAGATAGAACTACAGGGCCAGGCAGCCAGGGCGGAGACGACGGATGCACGGCGGGTTGCGGATCCAGAAGGGGTGACCTCGGAGCCAACGAAATCAGGACGGCCCCAGAAGAAAAGAAGTTACATTTCTGCGGGGCGGGAGAGCCACCCTAGATCTTGCGTATTATTGGGCAATCCCTTAAGAAAATCCCACGGGCTCTACAGCCACGTCATCTCCCACTCTGTTTATCAGTCTGGTTATCATTTAAAATCATGAGCCTAAAGGGGCGCGCGATTTCACGCTGCAGTGGCAAAATAAAGCACAACTGGGATTTCAGTGCAATCTAGACCTTTCTTCTTGTGGTTGTATAAAGCCTTACCACTCCCTACTTGCATCAAAAGATTCAAGCTGGTGACCTATCTAGACGTGAGGACCTTATATGCACCTTTGCTTTAAACCTGTTGGACTGTGGGCTGTAAAGGCAAAGATGCTTTTGTTCTACCGTATGGCTCTTAAAAATTAAGGGAGAAGGTATGAATTATTTTAAGGCTGCAGTAGGAGTACTTATCTTACTTATGAGAGGATAAATGGAAGACAACATTAACTTAATTTTTTAATGGAAGTTAATGTGTTCAAGTTAATTAGTCCAAAATCAAGCAAGTATTCTACCAATCAAACCTAATACAGTACAATATAACCGATCATACAATAGTAAGCTCTTTAAAAAGATGGAAGCAGCTGAAGACCCAGGGCTCAGGAGTTAAATTCCCCACTGTGCCTTGTAGGAGAAAAGCCAGCCTATGTGGTCTTGGCCAAGCTACATGGTCCCAGAGTGTCCCCAGAAGAAGAGACTGATCAACCATTTATGGGTACTCTAAGTCAATCTTAGGTCCCAAGATGTTTTTGGACTACACCTCCCAGAAATCCTGGCTTCTGCAAGTTTAGTCGAAGAACATTTTGGGGGCCCAAGGTTGAAACCACTGCTCTATATGAAGTATCTGGAAAGGATTGCCATACATCATAATCAACTTAATGACATGTAATTATTAATTGTTTAAAAAGTACTGGGTGATAGGATTTGGCAGTTTCTCATCAAAGCCTAGATGATTTCCACACAATGAAAGAATGCAGACTTACCCAGTTTCTACCAATAGTTTTGTTTATTACAGGAAATTTATACATGGACTTTCCATTCATCACTGACAACATTAATTCATTCATCATTTCCATAAACTTGATACCCTGACTCTTGTAATGCTAACCCATGTTGGTTACTAACTCATAACCATTCAGTGAATTCTGACTCACCAATTAGAAAGAGTTGATTTAATAGAGTAGAATTAGTAAAAATGTGACAAAGGTACAATGGCTGAAATCCTGTTGGTGTAAATTTATGCTGTGTAATCCTGAGGCCCTCAAAGTCTTTTCAAGAGCAGAAGGGATCCCCAGGGAGCCTCAGAGCCTGAAGGGGGCATGGGGAGTTTTTAATTTAATTAAATTAAAGATTTCCATCACAAAATGATGCCATCATATGGTTTCTGCAGTGCAAATTTACACCAACAGGATTTCAGTCACTATTTCAAATTCCATAATTGCCAATGATGAGAGAACTTTCTTCTTTTTCCAACATCAAAGGCAAGCAGAGACATTAGCACTATGTATCATTCTGCAACAAAAGTACACTGCACTATCTCACACCAACCTGTAATCCCTGGTGAATCCCCATCAGGTAATGTGGCCCTCACAAGGCAGGAGAGTGCCCATCCTAATCACAGATATATGACTGGTGTTAGAGAACTGAGGCAAAGATGGAGCCTAGATTCTGGCTTATAATTATGGGGTTGGTGTTGAAATTTATGATCTAATTCTGCTGAGAACTGGTAGGCTTCCACACACAACCAGTCAAAAGTTTTACCCACCAGATGTTACAGTATGCACAGTGAGCACAAGAGGGAATCCTGTAGACCATATTGACTGCTGCCATTAGTGTTGTCAACATTCAGGCTGCCCCTTACGCTATAAAATGCAGTGTCCTTCTTCCTGCTGGCAACTTGGGTGCAATACTGTGGAACAATATCAGGCCATTTCCTGGCATCCTGACAGGGTGGCTGGACCTGATTTATAATTTGTATGCCCCTTGGATGCAAACTATCTAGGCAGCAATGCATTTGATTTCAGATCCCCAAGTGGGAAATGCTGCAGTTACTGATTGTGCCAGAAACATTTGAAAATTCAATAATGAACCATGAACAACCAAGCTGAAAACTAAAACGCAATGAAGAGATTATCAAAATGCCTTCCACACAAGTGAATGAATCAGAATAATTTTCTTACTATGATTAGTTGTTGCAAATGGGAAAATATAATTGAATTTCTGCCTAACAATTTTCCCCCTGTGATTTGTAATGAGAGGTTTTAATGGCCAATTACATCTGTAGCCTGATGCACGTTTTATTTCTAATGTACAAAAATACAGTCCTGGATGACAGCTGAAACATTTTGACTATGAACATGTGGGTGTGAGTATACACGAGCATATCATATTATTAGTTTATAGAATGACGTTCACTGTCCAGCTAGATGCCTTAAAGGAAGAGAAGAGAGTGTACACTTTCTGTGGAGGACTGTAATGCAACCAGAAACAAACATGAATGCTCCCAACAATGTAGTTGTTTTTTAAATAAAAACTTTATGGTCGCCACTTCTGAAAGGATATTTTCATTCCTTCCAAATGTGGTGTGGTGCAGATTCACAGAGAAATGGTCGCTCTCTATAGATTGTGTCATGTACTCAGCAGTTTGTTTGTTATGTATACACAAATGTGGCATACTTGCATTGGTTGTAGCATGCCTCCCCGTATCTGCAGTCAGAAGATTTATTTGCCAGGAGTTAAGATGGCTGACATGAAAATTATAAGGCAGATCTTATTTTTTGCTATCACATGTGTGACACTGACTTTCTCTGCACTGCATACGAGCATGTCTTTCTCCCACGCTGTTAGTATACCCAAACAGATCTCCCCCCCCCCCCCAGAGTGAGGATGAGTCTGCAAAGCACAAAAGGCACAGAAACAGGGCGACACACAGGGCATTGTGTTCTCTGAATAATGATCTGCCATTTACAATATACATCACGACACTCTAGCTATTTCTGCAGAAAGATCGCTGTAACACTGTAGACAATTACGGACAGAGACCACATGGCAAACTCATGCATATTTTAGAATGCACTTACTTGTCTCCTATGAAGGATCCTGGGAAGGGAAGATGTAGTCCATGGAAGGGTGAGTTCGGCTCATAAAGCAGATGTGAATCCAGCCGTCCAGCACTAGTTGGAGAACAGCAACTCCAAGCAGTAATGTTTTTGCACTTCCTACAGCAAATACATTCGTATGCTCCGGCTGCACATGGGATTTGAAAGCGGGTCATCTGCTTTATTTCCCGGTACAATAAAACATAGGCTCAAGGCGTCCCTGGCTTTATTCATACAACACAATCAATGCAATCTTTCAGAGGATTAATAAGATTAAAAGCCCCTATTGTTTTGCTAATGGCTGTTTATTTGAAAGGTGGAGCTTTTCTTGTAAACAGAGAGAAACAGTCAAATGCCCCTTTTCCTCAAGATAATAAACATACAAGGAGGTACTAAAGAAACATAATTTCTGAAGCACTGATTGAATCACATTCCTGTTCAAGTAAATCAGAGAGTTTTAATTCTACTCTTGCTTTGAACATTTTTTTAATGCACTCCTTTTATAGCATAGCAAAGGAAGTTGCTAAACTACCTCTAAGTCACAGGCAGCATAGGCATTGGGTCTTAATAGGGTCTATGATTTGGTGGATTTGTCTGTAACGAGGCACTATAAGCAAAAACAAACAAACAAACAAGCATTGAGTGCATAAAGCCTTAAACTTGTTCAAACAACATCCCTGTGGACATCTGTTATCTCTAGGCACAGTGTACAGTGGTGCCTCAACTTATGAATGTCCCGGCTTACAACCATTTCAAGTTATGACCAGCTCTGGCAGCAATATTTTGCTTCAACTTGTGCCCGAAGTTTCCAGTTACAAACAGAAGAAGGCAAGGAAAAAAGGAAAATTTGAAAAAAAATCAAATTGCTAACTGTTGGTAGGCAAAGAGGCTGCTTCTTTGTAGCTCTTTCGCCCCAGTAGTTAGAGTGAGTGTGGAGGAGACTTCGGACTGCCTGGTAAGGTAAGGTGCTGCTTTCTGCTTTTAAAAACTGTTCTGTGTGGGTTTTTCAGAGTGGTTTTGGGCTGGGGAGGGGTTATGTTTCTGTGCTGTGATGGATCTTGGGGGGGTGTTTTTTGTTTTTTTCCCTATTTCTGATGGGTCTTGGGGGGTTGCTTGCTTTTTGGGGGTTCCCCCATTTCTGATGGGTCTCGGGGTTTGGGGTTTTTTGGTTCCCCCATTTCTAATGGATCTTGGGGGATTTGGTTGCTTTTTGGGTTTTTTTTCCTGGGTTTGCTTGCTTTTGGGTTTTTTCCCTCCACGGGTCTTGTGGGGTTTGGTTGCTTTTTTGTTCCCCTCCCCCATTTCCAATGAGTCTTGCATGATCTGCTTGCTTTTTGCTTTGCTTTCTTTGCATTTTCGATGGGTCTTGCACAATCTGCTTGCTTTTTGCTTTGCTTTCTTTGCATTTCTCATGGGTCTTTCATGCTGTGCTTGCTTTTCTTTCCCCCCTCCTTGGCCGGAAGGGATTAATCACATTTCCAATGGGTCTTGCAGTGATTTTTTTTTTGTGATTTTTTTCCCCTTTGGCTGGAACAGATTAATTGCATTTCAATGCATTCCTATGGGAAATGGTGCTTCGATTTATGACCATTTGAAGTTATGACCAGAGTTCCAGAACCAATTAAGTTCATAAGTCGAGGCACCACTGTATATGGAAAAAGTCTGCTAGGGTTGAAATACCTCCTTTGGTTTCTACTGGAGTGCTTGTAATTCAAAATTTGTATCACAGCATTTCCATTGTTTTTTCTTTTTTATATATTTATTTATATCATATGCCACCTTTCTCCCCACAGGGGACCCAAGGTGGCTCATAACAAATAAAAGAATACAATAAAAACAAGTTCAAATACCACACAAAACTGTATATTAAAAACAATTACACATTGGTCAATATTTTTTAAGAAATTTAAAGCATTTCAGAAAAACATTTAAAAACATCTAAATTTCAAAAATAGACACTTATCGCTTAAAGGCCTGCCCTGTTCCATGTGGCAACATAACTATGATATCCAAGTGTGCCACAGGGGGAATTACAAATAGAAACTCAAATAAAAATACCCACCACCCAGACTGATAACAGGAAGGAATGATAACATTTGTGTAGTGAATTGTGACATCACTAACCCATTACAGGCACTATAAAATTAATTGATGTGGTTCATAACACATTATCATTAGTGTCAGTTTCTAATGCTGTGATTCAGAAAGCTCATTTTTTCCCAAAGGTTCACACTCCAGTTTCAGTGTTCAGACAGATCATATATAAAGTTTTTAAAATGGCATTGTAAGCAACTGTGATAAACTGTAGTATGTAATGTTGCAGGTCAGACCACATTTAGTAAATTTCCTTGCAGTATATGGAAAATACTCATTTAGTAGTCTTTTAACTATAATATATATTCTGGTCAATAAACAGATGAGGATAACAGCAATAATATCTCTGTGGTTTTGTCTAATAGATGTGGTAAACGTACCTTGTGTTTTACTGCATGTAATTACTAATATTTCATCATAGCACAGACTCCGTTCCTTCTTAACTACAAACACCTTTGGGTATAGATATACACCTGGGTATCTAAATGAGCTAGTTACCTGGCTCTGAAGCTAGGCATTGAAGTTTTGATTCCCTACCTGTGTAGCTTTGGACAAGCTGTACAGTCCCAGAGTGCCTCCAGAAGAAGAGAATGGTAAACTACTTCTGAGTATACCTAGGTGACACTGGAAGGGGTCACTATGAGTTAGAGTCAACTTGACAGCATGTTATTTTCTGAAGGAGAACCATAGGAAAACTATTGTGTAGAATGATTTCTCTACTTAATAGTGCTTTCATAGTAGAAAAAGTGGCTGAAAGTCTGCTTAGCGTAGCATAACAACTAGCATAGACCTATTGAATAAGCTGCAATTTGATCAAGCAACTTTGCCATAAGTTCCATTGATTCAGTAGGCCTACTTTAGTTGCAACTTACTACACTAAACAACTGGATTTCAGGCAATTTTTCATGCTCTATTCCCCACCCACCGACCCTCAGCTTGTGTTTAAGTAAAAAAAAAAAAATCCGATGGGCACATGATTGTGAAAGGATGACGTAGAGGGGCAATATCTAGATAAACTTTAAATAAATTTGAATGTAAGAATTAAAAAGTTGATGCTGATCTAGTTCTAGTCATGGGCAACAAATGGCAAAGGACATTAGTGTTCATGGCACTCTCCCAGGAGAGCGCCAATCAAGGAAGAAAATAATTCATAATAATAATTATAGAGGGTGTCATTCCAAACATGACAACAGTTGATCTTCTCCAAGGTTATTCAATATAATTTGGGGGCAGGGGAACTTTGGCTTTAATTGGAATACTATTCATCCTCTCAAAAACTGATGGAGTACCCATTCAGGTATTTTGAGTGGTACTGATTTTAATGGATTTTGGCTCAAAACCTTACCTTAGATCAATCTATTCTAAATATTGATTGCATTGTTCTTCTGACGTTGAAGGGTGTCATTCCAAACATGACAACAGGAAGAAAATATACAGAAGCTGCACTGCACGCACGGACAAGGTATCAAGTTTTTTAGGTGTATGACCTACATCTGTACTGAGATGTTATCTGAGGCACAATTCAGCAGCCTCTCATGATGATCAGCATCTCCATGGCAATTATTTTAAATGTTTCAAAACTGCACAATGATATTTAGAAGCAAATAGAGAATGACATTTTAAACCATTTTTAAATGGAATTTAACAGCTGGATATGGGGAGCTGGCACTGTGCATCCAGTCCTGCTAATGCATTCTCTGAAGACCACACATTTAAAATGTCTTCCATGTGGACAGATTATATAAACAACTAATCATGCCTCGCAGCAATTATTTTAATAAGTTTGATTTTCCCATTTTTTCAAACCTACACCGGAATTAGTCCAAAGTGGCTGCCTCAGAACTCCTTTGTGAATTCCGTCAGCAATTAGGATAGGCTCCTTGAGTGCCTGAAAAGTCACATTTTCTTACCTCAAGAAAATCATTCCTTTATTTGGGAGGCCTCCGAATCGAAACAGTGTCCCAAAGGATACCCTTGGGAAGGAGCTACAGTTCATCATCCTCTTGCATCTGGGTTTGAAAGGTATCAGGGTTCTGTTTCTAACTTTTAAAGTTCTAAGCCCCCTTAGGGCCTGGTGATCTAACGGATTGGCTGCCTCATTATGAACCTGTTCAGATGCTAAGATCTTCAGAAAGCCTCTTGAGAATACTCTTGCCTGTGGAAATCCAATTGTCAGGCACATTTCAAGAGTGTTCCTCCCAGATTGGAGTTTCACACTCCCTGGAAATGTAGCAGTCGGTTCACACTCCTACATGTTTTTAAGATGAATCAAACCAGTGTTTTATACTATTTTCATATTTATTGCTTAAGGATTATGGTTGTGATTTTAATGGTTTTGTTGTTTAATTCATTTGTTGTGAATTTAGCTGCTTTGAGTGCTAATTTGAAGTAGAAAGGGGGAATGAAAAATATTTAATAAAATAAATAGGCTCTAGGTCCAGTCCTTAAGCAGCACGCTTTTGCTTTGCTTTAACATCTCTAGCTGAAAGAACTCGAAATGCCTTTGTGCCTCTAAGAGATGCTGCCAGTAACAAATACTAGCTGGTGAGATGGATGACTACTCTGACGTGGAATAAGGCAACCTTACATAATCACTTTGCAGCACAAGGCGCTTCAACCAGAGTGGGAAATTATCAGAGATGCTTTAGGCACCGAGTTGGACAGGGCATTTTGGGTCTTAGCCTGTGTGTACATCAGAATCTGTGCAGTTTTTTTAGTGTAATTATAACATACTGAGCATGAGTCAATGAATTCACAAAATGTACATGGCATCATGTAATAAGAAAGATTGTATCCACTGTCCTCATTTGTCAGTGCATTATAAGGAAAACACATTTCAGAGAACAAGATGTACAATTCTTCTTGTGTATCAGGCAAAACCGAAAGAAAAATAAAAAAATTTGAAAAGACAAAGACCAAGTACCTCTTGATTTTGCATAAAAGGGAAGCATCTTCTGTGTCTGAAGATCTAGGATCAGCACCAGTAAAAAGCTAATGGCTTGGGGCAGGAGAAACCAAAAATAAAGCCCAGCTATGGAACGTACTGGATAGCCTTGGTCAGTTATCCCACCTTGCCCTAGTTTACTTTATACAGTTCCTGTGAGGTTAAAACACTGTTCTGTGGACTCCTACAGACAAAGCCACAATAGAAATGCAGTCTACTCAATAATGAGCCCTTCACTGCTAGACTTTCCAGAAGGTATCAAAGTGCACAAAAAGCATTCCCTATGGTAAAGAAGTTTGTGTGTGATCTGAAGCATATTTGAACTCACACCCACATATGTTCCACTGTTTTTCTGTGCAGACCCCATCTGTATATTAAATAGGCTTTCAAAGAACAACTTGAAGCTTCCTTGCTCACAAGCCCAAGAAGCTGTGGTTGGTGGGCTGAATATAGTATACCAGGCCTCACAATCCAACTTCCCAGGTTTCTACTGAAAAGCAACTCTGATCTTTACATTCCCTCAGAGAAGAAAGAAGAGAACTTACTCTACTGGGGTCTACTGTCACACAGCATCTGAAGTACATTTAAGTGGCAGTTTCCAAGTCTTCCCTCATGCATCAAGTGAGAGCAAGTGAGGTAGCCAGCTCCATTATTTACCTATTGCATTTGCCAAATGAAGCCAGTTCCCAACAAAGCCACAAATTCATGGCCCATGATATGCTTCTCGCAGTTGTTGGCTTTTTGACGAAGTGGTTCTGTCAGCTTTGCTCAAGTCCTGCTGAAATGAAAGTTACTACACAGAGGTGGGAGTGAGAACTGCCCTGCTGAAGTCCAAAACCTAAATGAAGCTTTGACTGGTAGTCAGTTTTGATTGTGACAGCTCAAGAGAAGCCCCATTTCCTCTCCAAACTGAAGCATCCAAACTGTTCTTAAGAGGTCCACTTTGAACCAGACGTTAATCAAATATGATGATGTGCATTCTAATACATACTGAATGTGTGTGTGTGTGTGTGTGTGTGTGTGTGTGTGAGAGAGAGAGAGAGAGAGAGAGAGAGAGAGAGAGAGAGAGAGAGATTTTAAAAAGTTTAAAACCATTTCAGCACTGCTAAAGATGGCCTGCAGAACCTTCATTTGTGGTTGTACTCTACTGAAATGCTGGCTGATGAAAAATAGTTTATTCCAGAGTAAGTGTCCATAGCATCGCAGCCTTAGAAGGGGGGGGGGATTTCTAATTTTTGTTTAATATTGGATTACACAAGGTCACGCAAAGGGAAATATCTGCAGGCTAACCAAAAGCTGATTCCCCCCAATAAAAAAGTATCAGACATTCATTCATTCATTCATTCATTCATTCATTCATTCATTCATTCATTCATTTTCTATCCCATCTTTCTAGTGGCAAGCCAGTATTATGAGTGGCTTACAACAAAATATGAATACAAGATATAAAAGAAAAGAGAAGAGAAGAGAAGAAAAAAAGAAGATCCCCACCCCTATAGTCCACCCATATGAGAAGCAAATAAACACCGATCCCAAGATGGTAGTGACAATAGCATGTATTAAATGATAAAAGAATCAGATAATTAAAAAATGAATTGAAATGAAATGAAATGAGAGGAAGATTCTCAAAAGCCTGCCTGAAGAGCAAGGCTTTTATTTACCTTATAAACATTAGGAGGGTGGGGTCCTGATAGACCTTTACTGGTAGCATATTCCATAGCAAGGTGGACACTACCAAGAAGGCCTTGTTTTTCCCCGGTGACACTGCTTGAACTATAAAAATAACACTGATGTGTTAATTTTGTCCCCTGGATTGTTTGTGGTACTAAAGAAAGTGCCCCAAATTTTACAACATGAAATTACAAGCAGTTGCAAAGGAGTCACATATGAAGTGCATTCTGGTATATACACGAAGATGAAATAGCTCAGGTGTCCTGGCAGGCAAACTGAAATGTTGAATGACCTGGAAAGTGAACCAAACAGCCTTCAACGGAATAGCAAAAGATAAAAAGCCTCTGAACCAGACATTTTCTCATAAACATATACAAGATAGCCCTAGGGTGCCGGAGTAAAGATACTGAAAAGGGGATGTAAATAACATCAGAAATTAATTCCACAGTTTATGCTACTATTCCTAAATGTCACCACTTGTAAACAAAAAGTACTGATTTGTCAGGTTAAATTTACAATAACATAAACCAGATGTCCTCAAGCAAGAAGAAGAAAAAGAAAAACGTTTTGGAGTTCGTTTCATAAAGAAGAATAGATTTTTAAAACATGAAAGCAAAAACAAGCTATGAGCAACAGCACAAACAAAAAAGAGAATGCTGGGCACAGCATCTAAGGCATGTCTTGGTCACTAGTTCTGCCAGGCCAGCCAAAAATCATGCAAAAAACTGAGGGCTTTGAGACTGTGGGAATGGAAGTACAGTTTCCCCTTCATGACTAACGTGCATCTCCTCAATAATCATTTCCTCAAAAAGGCAGAATTGAATGGAAGCTCCTGCTCCTTCTCCTGTCACCTCTCATTGGTTGGGAGGCAGCGTGGAAGAGGCAGTGACGTGAAGCAGAAGGAGTGGCCAGCTCTAGGGGCTCTCAGTCAGCCTTGCAGGGCTGCAAGCCCTTGCACAATGTTGCTCACCTCCTCAAAGAAAAACAGTTCAGGTGACAAAAAAGATTTACAGTCATGGTGGCAAAAAGACTTATATTAAAACCCTGGAAAGATGGTCACCCTACACCTTTCACACAATGGTCAGAAGACCTGCGACAATTAGCCTCTTTTGAATGAATATCATACAAAAAGCAACTCCATGAGGATATCTATGTAGATATAGGGAGGCCCTTCATTGACTCATTGTAAACACATTAAGATAGTTTATTGTGAATGTATATAATACCATACCATTTTATAAATAGTATAAATTATATATATAAATAAAAAGTAAAAAAGAAGAACAGTTTCATAGGGAGGATGGCACCAAAGATGAAGCCAATCAATGCTATCAGAGGATAAGGCACAAAATGGAGTTACGGCACTGATGCCATGTAAGAAGGTTGCCATACGGAAATAGGTCTAATAGTGAGATGGACCAATAAACCTCAGCTTATTGGCCCATCTCACAGCAACTGTTCAGCTGGGCGTAGTCTTTCCCATGGAAAGTGCTTTACTTGCCTGAGTGGAAGGTGGGAGGGCAGCATAGGGCAGCATGAATGTGTGGACTGGCCCTGTAGAACAATAATAATTACCGAACATAAGGTGGAAGTCTCTGGACTGAAAGTAACAATGTTCGCCCTCCCATTTTTTATTTTTTTTTTTTACTTCGAGCTATATTTAGGTCCTTTTCATTTACAGGATATAAAAGATTACTCTTGTAGTTTCAGGACCTACTGTATGGTACTGCTGATGTTTTTAAAGACCTGACTCAGTATAATGTAACTTAACTGAAAATAGCATCTTCAGGGACTCGTTGTTGTGTGTCAGGTCTCTGAATAAGTAGGACATTCCAGAATACTGCTCTTTTTTTAAAACACCTTCTGGTAGTTGAAATCTAAAATATCTGGAGAGTGAAACTCTGAAACTGCTGCAACAAAGATGCAGACCAGGATCCTACTGCTGGTTTAGGGTTCTGTCGAGGAAGTCATGCAGATCTTGGAGGCAGAGCTGTAACTAGGGCTCAGGGAATGGGCCTTTGCCCCAGGATCTCAAATGTAGAGTGTGTACCCCTTCTCTCAAATGACTGAGACTGGCCCTGCAGCCTCGTCTCTTGCCATAGAAAACGGTTTTTGGCAGACCTTATGGGCACTAGACCAAGCTTCTGGAGGAGCGCTGGGGAGAGCTATACTAAGATTCACTGAGACAGTGAAGAGCCTCAGTCCTCTTTAGATGGTGCTGCACCTGTCACACATATAAACATGCATCCATAACCATTTAGCCTGAAGGGATGTGAACAGCGCACAGCATACAGAGAATAAACATCAGCCTTAGACAAGAGCACCATCTCCTGACAATGCATGCCTTCATTTTTGGGTGCATCCGAATGTCCTAGGTATCCTGGGTACAATCAACAGAATACACTGAATGCGCTGTCTGGGTAGCAGCATTAGTGCAACCCGATTTCAAGGCAGAGGAAAGCAAAGAAAAACTGCATGTATTTTGCCCATGCAGTTAGTACAGCAGTTATCCTGTACACATCTATGCTCATTTGAAGTGGCGGCACAATTTCCAAAATGATGAAATTCAATGGTAACACTCTCTTTTCTTCTCATATTTTCCTCCTGTCCTTTTCCACCTTGCTGTACTCAGTGATCTCTGTTATGTAATTCTGAATTCTCTACTGTCCCAGTAACGTGAGATAGGCAAGTTTGATGATTGGGGGGCACACTTGTTCCCAGGATCCATCAGAAACCACATGGATTGCCATGTGGACATGAAAAATGAAGAGAGTGGTTGGAGGTCAACTGCAAGATTTGAAAAACGGATATATTTCAGTGTTAACTCAGGGGAAGGGTGCTGCAGCTTAATTAAAAGTTAAACCACAGTTCCTGAGGCTTCCTGGAATGCCAATTACCTCTATTTTTCTGGAGCAACCTTTTGGGATAAGAGGGAGGGAAGTCTGATGGGCCAGGAGCTGCATAAACAGTGATGGCACCATATGAAACCTTAGGTCTGCCATTTGCCCATGCCTGCAGCGATGTAAAAGGAGGTTGTCCCAGCTGATGTGTCATGCTATTGCTCAGCTACACCTTTCCGCTGTCGCCCACTCTTATGTACAGTTTATATATAGTTTAGAACATGGGCAGTTCTGTAGACTCCATGTGGAATGGAGAGGATCATGTGGGACTTGTCTGCCCTGCAGCAAGTTAAATAAAGGGGGGCTGTCTGAAGAAAAGAGGTGTCAGTCCGAAGTCAGCATCACACAAACCTGAATGCATAAAGCTTCAAAGTCAGACATTCTGGAGCCAAGCACTGAAAGCCTTCAGCCCACGTGAAATCCTCAGTCAGGTTTATTTTCTCCCGCATTCTTTTAAAAAAATTTTTTAAAAATCATTCTTTCCACTGACATTGTGAAGAAATTTGCAAATTTTGGAAACTTCTTACAGAAAAAGGAACAAGACTGATGTTTCACCCATCCTCATCTTGAATTCCATGAAGAATGCTGTCAGAGATCTCTTCTCAAGATGGAAACAGCAACAACAGGGTGACAAAATGCAGTTCTACTGGTGATGCCATTTCAGTTGTATAACAGGTCACAGAAGCATTACACGGGGATATTAATGCTAATGTGCCACAGAGAAAACATTTTCTGTCCTAAAACAACCTGAACAAACAGGGGCAGAGAAAGATTCTTTTGCCCATTAGCGGGGTTTGGTTCATCTCATCAATGCAGAGTTCATTTTCCACCCAGCCCCACCCCTCAAAATCATTGCTCTCCCTGGCCTTGAGCAACTTTTTTCACATGTCTAATCAATCAGCCCTCATTGTACATATTCATAAAAGGCCTCCACGCCTCAGGACTTTGGAATAGAAAACTATCAATTCTCAGGCTGACCTGCCATAGGGAAGAGCCTGCAATATCCTAGTGGCAGGTTATTAACTAGTTTCATCAAACGACCATCAGAGATGCCACCGTTACTTATTTAGTATAGTTTCTTTTATTGCATATTTGCAAAATGGAACATCCCTTTCTAAACACTGTTTAATACTGTTCATTCCAATGGCAGTTAAATATGCATGACTCATAAATTACACATTAGTTCATATTATTTCCAATTTCTATTTGAAATATGATACAGCCCAACAGTAGCTCAAAAATATATATTGTATCATCCAAACTAATAATGTGTGGTGTGTTTTTTTTACTCAATGAGAAGCTTCATCAGTTTATAGAAGTAACAAAGTTATTGTGTAGGTTGTTCTTTTCCATTCCTATAATTTTATATGGGAGCTACAAAATATTCACAGAAATTACTCTCTCAGGGCGTTGTCTTCCAGGGAAATAGGGCCCTGCCTTTTAAGTGCTTTCTATACCAATGACAAAACCTTATACTTTGTCTATAACAAATAGAGATCCAGGGCAATTGCTTGAGTAGAAGCATTGTGGGAGGCTATTCAGCTGCCAAGTGTAGATGTTTGGGCTACAACTTAAGGGCAGTTCCAGCTATTGTGCATTGCCATAGCCCAGCCTCGGGGTGGTTGTCCCAAGAGGTAGCAAGGTCAGATCTGCAGTGTTAGGACTGAGGAAGTCACCAACTGCAGAAGTATTTGCAGTTGTCTGCAATGGGCAAAATGTCTGGCTTCAAAAGTGACAGCCAGCAACACTGTCAAAGCAGGCCAGCAGGCCAGCCCTGGAGGGAGCAGTGAGTGTCAAGAATCACAAAGAACAGGAGCCTTATCTGTCAAGACATGCACCAGGGTTGGGCAAAGTGTAGCCTAAAGGCTGCATGTGTGGTTGCAGGGTCTCCAGTATGGTTCCCCAGGCACCCTACTCTCTAAGCCCCAAGGGCTCAGCAAAATGCCCCCCCCCCATTTATTTGTTTGTTTGGTTTGTTAACTGTGCTACCAGGGACTGCTTACCTCTTTTAAAACACATTTTAGAAACAGGGACTAATTCTCATACTTGCTCCTGAAAGAGCCCTTCTTGACGAGGAGACCTTTGCAGGATCCAGGCACCTCTCGGTGTCTGTGACCAGGCTTTCATTTCCTCTCAATGTCCCTCTTGCAGACTGAGACAGGATCCTTCCCTCTCTAAGTCTCAAACCAAGCCTCCTCTACCTGGCAGCAACCTGTCTTGCATTCCTAAATGTCCTGGATCCACAGGAACAGCTGGCTGTTCCATATTCCCAGAGTTATGGGATTCACAGGAGGATTTGTCTGACAGGGGCATGACAGATGTGTCTGCAATATTAGAAATAGAAATGGGCAGAAAGGACATACCACATGATGAAAGAGTGGACACTGAATGGGACACTCTTGGGTGCAGAACATGTTGTACAATGGAAATATAGAATGACCATGACAGAGAAACTGACCATAAGTAGAAACACCCTTGAACTGAAATTTGCATTTCTGTCAAGAACTTGCTCGGAATAAACAGTACTGTATAGTGTAAATATAGAGAATAAAATCAGTTTTGCCTCTGGGTGGCTGTCATCTGTACCCATGCTAAAGATGTGCTGTGGTTACCTTCTGGTGTCTTCTCATTTATCTCTAGTTAATTATATCTACCTAGAGGTAAATGCAATTACAACCTCTTCAGACAATAACCAGGGGGTAAAACATAGCATGTGGACCAGCTTGACTCTGATCCCTGCAAGCAAAATCCCCTGAAAATACTTCAGTGCTTCTTTCTAGGTAATTAGATAGCAGACAGACGATAATATCTGTTCCGGCTGTCATTTTCACCCATCTTTCTGAGTGCTCTAAGAAACAGGTCATTGTTGTACATCTTCTCCTATCCAATTATGCCTCAAAACATCACAATTTCTTTTTAATTCAATTTAATGTGCAAAATAATTCAGCAGTTCAGAATAATGTTCAGATGTACTATTCTGTGGCTATAGGTTCTTCTTCAGTAATGAATATAAAATAATACACGTGTTTCATTTAGTGAAAAGCACGAAATATTGTTTTCTGACATACTTTTCAAAACCTACTAGAAATCAAGAAACATTGCATTTCTTGGAGCTGAGCATCCTATAGCTCTGTATGTAACATTGTTTCAGTGTTTAAAAGTAATTTCATTTAGTAAATTAGAAAGAAGCCTCTGATAAACTATATATTTTTGGGTATCCCAGGTGTTCTTGGACTGCAACTCCCAGGAACCGCTGCCAGCACAGCTGGTGGTGAAGGCTTCTGGGAATTGCAGACCAACCGCACCTAGGTTACCTAAGGTTGGGAACCACTGTTTTAGACTTAATCTACCCAACCACGTTATTTTATTTATTTATTTATTAGATTTCTATCCTGCCCATCTAGACCAAAGGACTACTTTACCAAAATTAACCTACCAAAGGTTAAAATTAACCTACCAAAGGTTAATTTTATGAATAATCCAAGTTATAGATAATACATTTTAAATGTTGAGCATTCTGAAGAATTTAAAAATGTGTAAAAATTAGAGATGGGGACGACTCACCATTTTGGCGAGTTGTCCCACTTCATGACACGAAGTTGCCCCCATGAAGCCATAAATAATGAAATTATTCGTTGATTTGTGGGTGGGTTATTTTAAAAGAAAACACCCCACCCCTCTTCCTATTACCAAAAAAAGAAGAAAAGAAAAAATGAAAAACACCATGCTGCCTACCAGTCGCCGATCAGCTGATTGGTGGCAGATAGGCAACCACCACTCCACACAGTCAGCCACCCCAACAGCATACCCCCACACCCCCTTCCTCTCCCTACCTTAGCCCCCAACCCACCCCCGCCAACACCCTTAATCACTGCGGCCAAGGTCTCCTGGCCTCCCAGCCACACATGTAAAAAGGGAGACTGGCTGCCCTTTTCAAAGATGGTGGCTATGGCTTCCCTACCCTAAATGAAGTCACAGCCACCATCTTTGCAAAGAGCAGCCAGTCTCCCTTTTTACATGTGTGGCTGGGATGCCAGAAGGAGACTTCGGCAGCAGCCATTAAGGTAAGGGGTGTAGGTGGGGTGGGTTGAGGGATAAGGTATGGAGAGGAAGGAGGTATGGGATAGGCTGTTAGGGTGGCTGGCTATGAGGGAGGCTGCCTATCTGCCACCGATCAATTGATTGGTGGTCAGTAAGCAGAATTTTTTCTTTAATAATTCAAAGAATGAATATAAACGGGTAAATATTCATCCCTTTGTATTCGTGGGGGTCTCTGGAACCCATGAATATGAAGGGAAGAATATTTAACAAATTGGCTATTTTCACTGAAAAAGCCAATCCATTTTATATTTGTCCCCAGCTCTAGTAAAAATACATATTTTAAATACTCATAAAATTAACTATTTCAGTGCTAAATTAACAAAGTGACTTTAGAATTGTAAAAGACGTTTTTTTAAAAAGTTGAGGGAGATCCAATTTTTATTCCTAACTTGAGAAGACTCACTGAGTCAATGGGTCACTTAATGGTTCCCTTAACAAGACCCACTGATTCAGTTTGTCAATACTAATTGGGACTAACAATTACAGTGGTGCCTCGCAAGATGAATGCCTCGCAGGACAAAAAACTCACAAGACAAAAGGGCCTTGAGGGATTTTTGATGCCTCGCAATGCCTCTTGCGATATTTTTCGTCTTGCGAGGTGCTGAGTCTAAGAGGCTTTTTCCCTGCTAGGCAAGCCTCAGGAAGTCTCTTAGACCCAGCGCTGATCAGCTGAGAGGTGGGGAGAGGGGGGCAGGAGTGGAGACAATCACAAAATGGCTGCCGCCTCCCTGCTGGTTGCTGACTCTGAGCTGTTTGGCGCTCCTTTTCCGGCTGTTCTGGGGCTACAAAGGCACTGTGAGGAGCTGGGCTCAGTCTACTGGTACCTGGTAAGTGACTTTTTGCTGACTTTTTTTTTTTTTGGCTTCTGACTTCCCTCCCCATAGGAACACATTTATTAAATTTCAATGCATTCCTATGGGAAAACGTGCTTCGCAAGATGAATTTTTCACTAGACGGCATTAATCATGCAACAGATTAATTTCATCTTGCAAGGCACCACTGTATAGAATTCTGGGACGGCTCGGTGGTTTAGGTCTCTGGCTGTGGAGCCAGAGGCTGGGAGTTCAATTCCTCACTATGTCTCATTGACAGGGCTAGACTCAATGATCCATAGGTTCCTCTAGTTCTGCAGTTCTAAGATGATGATGATGATATTGGATTGAATGCAAGAATTGCCTTCCCCCCTCTCTTTTACCCCCAATGTTAGTTTTTTGACCCTGTCTCCAGTTGGTTGGTAAGGGCTTAGTTTCCCTCCCTACCTTCAGTTTATAAATATTTTCTCTCTCATAATATACTTCTCCCTGGATATTTGATAATTCTAAGATGCTTCCTTTTTTCAGAGCTCATTTTCTACACATACATTTATAAATGAGGCCTCCCCACTTACTGCTCTGAAATCATTTGTGCATGTTTTAAAACTGGTAAGATAAGATGATCATAATCAATCTTAGAACTGCAGAGCAGGAAAGTATTCTATGGGTTATCAAGTACAGCCAAGGAAGCACATTGGGAAATCAAACTCCCAACCATACCAAAACCACTGAGCTATTAAGCAGTTCATTAGTTACACAGCTGCACACTTTCTCCATGTTCACTGGAAACATTTTCATCCGGCCTGTATAAACCACTTCCCTTGCTGGAATGAACTTTGTTTCTAAAAGAACAGAGGCTCCCATGTGTCTTTTATCAATGATATCAATTCATTTCCTAGTCTGGTGTTGTCAACTCAGGAACATCACAATGTTGTGATATTACCTTCCCTGGGGGAAAGCAGAACTGATTTTATTGCTTACTGTCTGAATTACTACTCATATCTTCTTTGGAGTACTTCCAGCAGGGGTAACATGTTTCCTTTAAGATTAAATCAAAGTGACCTTGTATCAGTCTCTGGATTTTGTTAGTATAGATGTTATGTATTCTTGATGTTCTCTTTTTTCAGAGTTACATATTATTGGTAAATAGCATGGACTTGCCATCCACACACAGTGGCTAAAATCCAGCAGTAAGTCAAAACTAAAGTAGCTCCATTAAACCAATTGGAACTTACAAAAGTGTTGACTCACTAAATCCTTGTATTCGCAAAGGCTTTCACAGCCAGGATCTAATGATTGTTGTGGGTTTTTCAGGCTCTTTGGCCGTGTTCTGAAGGATGTTTTTCTTAACATTTCACTAATCTCTGTGGCCAGCATTTTCAGAGGACAGCACTCTGTGCTCTGGAGTGGTGTCCTCTAAAGATGCCGGCCACAGAGACTGGCGAAACATTAAGAACAACAACCTTCAGAACACGGCCAAAGAGCCCGAAAAACCCACAACAATCACTAAATCTTCTCTGATTCAGTGGGCCTACTGTACTTGTGACATGTTACTGGATTTCAGCCAATGTAACCTGGGTCCTCTGTTAAACCATTGTATTCAGGGCAATGCCTATAGAACTTGTTTGGCTTCACTGTCTATAGTAAAGACAGCAACAAAACTAAGATATGATAGTGTGGCATTTGCCTTGTGGCCCCTGTTTATTCCACCAAACACAGAGCTCACAAAGGTATCTCAACACGCCCTATGACATGTTGCCCCCAGTTGATCTCTTTATCAACTTAATTTTCTTATGAAAGACTCAGGTCCATCCAGTACTGACTTTTTAACAGAAACAGGTTTATTGATTACATATGGTTTCAGGTATAATTCTTAAGCATATTCTTAAAGTTCCACACAGCTTCAATATTTTAATTTAATCTCTTCTATATTAATTAACACTGGTCGCACTCTGACTAAACACTGCCTAATCACTCCTTAAACTCTCTCTGCCTCAAAACCCCAAACTATCCTCTTGTCCAGCTTTCTCTGACTCTCTGACTGCCTCTCTCCCGTGCTCTGCCTCTTCAGCAGCCCCTTTGGCCCCACCTCACAACCACATTAGCATATAACTTACGAATAATGCATATAACTTAGGATGAACGCCACAGATGGGTTTGATTTAGATGTCAGGAAGCAGAAAGGGATGATATGCAGACTTCCTTGTACTTACTATGAAGTTTGTTTTGAGCAGGGGAGAAACCAGTTGGATCAGGAGCCACAACAGTGCAAACCATAGAAGGGCTGAAGTTCTTCAGTCCCTCATGTGAAATTCTGAGCCATCCAGGATCCTTTTGGCCTGAGATGCCTGAACTGGCTTCTTGAAAAATAGAACCATTCATAACGAAGTATGGGGCATTGCATTAAATGATAAATTAACTACTGAGCTTAAGATGAAAAGAGGGGAAATAAGTTCAAATGTTTTTTATGCTATTTGGGGTAGATTTCTTGAATTTGTACTAGTGAAAGGAAATGGGAGGCCTCTAAACAACAATCAATACGATTTTGGAAATGAAGGTCGTATTAAAAGTATTGTTCTAAGGGGTCCCGTGGGTATGGGGTGCACGGTAGTTTAGATCGTGTATTATGTTTTTTGCACTTGTGTATTTGTTTTTTCTGAAATAAATAAATGAATGCCAAAAGAAGAAGAAAGAAAAATAGGACCATTCTCCCTAGAGAATTAGGCCCCCTTTGTACCAAAGATCTTACACTCTCAACACAAGCAACAGGAACTATCTATGAAGCAAAGTAGTGGTAGGCTTCAGACCAAAGAACTGCCTTCCTAGACTCTTTGAAAGAGGACAGAACCTGGGAGGTATAGGGTGGCCCAAATAAGACAGAAAGTCTAAGCAGAGTGGAGCCTCAGATTCCATCAGAGAGAATTATACACTTGGAACTCTCCAAGGTGCTGCACCTCCAGCTATGCCCTACTTGCTCTCTTCCTAAAGGTTTGAAAATACAGTTACTATGTACAGTGGTGCCTTGCTAGACGATGATAATCCGTTCCACTAAAATCGCTGTTTAGCGAAATCATTGTCTAGCGAAAAGCATTTCCCTATTGGAATGCATTGAAACCTGTTTAATGCATTCCAATGGGGAAGAATCGTCGTTGTCTAGCGAAGATCGGCCATAGGAAAGCTGCTTTGTGAACCGCCGATCAGCTGTTTAAATAGCTGTCTTGCGAAGCTTAGGTCCTGAAAACACCTGTTTTGCGAGCGAGGAGGGAGCTGTCAAAATCCTTGTCTAGCGAAAATTGGTCTGCGAAGCAGGGACCAAACATTGTCCAGCGAAATTCCCCCATAGGAATCACTGTTTTGCGAATTGCTATAGCGATCACAACAAGTCAATGTCTAGCGAAAAAACTGTCATGCGGGGTAACTGTCTAGCGAGGCACCACTGTAATCAGTAGTAGAGAGCCTTTAAGTAAGTAAAATTGCTTATCCTGACCTAGAACAATGTCTCTCAATGATGAATTAGCTGGATTTAGTTTGGTGACTGGTCACCAGGATGTGAACACAGGCTTCATTTGACACATACTTGTTCAGTCACAGGAGTTTGGAACCACTGGATTTTTGGAAGGAAAACATTTTATCTCCTTCTAATAATGCATCTGGTGACTTTTCTAGTTCCATTCTAAGTCACCTTTACACACTCAATGTGCTGTCAGGACAGGATAATATCAATGTGGTGCAATCAGTAAGTGGGTATTTTCTTGTGCAATGAAACTGAAACTAACAAGGCTACCCTTCTACAACTGAAACTGTGTAGCACAGTGGGATTAAAAGAGGCAGAAGAGGGACCCTGAAGGAATCTGTCAGCATCCTTATTGTCTCAGAATTTTAGCCACATCTTTGCACGGGGATATCACTGTGTAAAGATCCCATGAGAGCTAAATTATACATGTGTGGCTGATTATACTTAAGCACAGCTCCATGGAACACAACACAACCTACTCTCTTTGCCAGGGATTTGCAGTATTACTTCAAGATTAGTCCAGAAACCTATTTAAGAGTTTCAGAAGTAAAACACAGATCAGAGTGCTTCACAATTCCACATTTGACATAGAAGTTACATTTGTGCTGGAAATTGCACAATTTCCATGTATAAAGTTTTAATGATGATATGTTTGTTGATGCAGTGTGCTTATAAATTGTTGCATAACTATGCTATGGTATCTGTACACACTCCATCATCATAGAAATCATATGGTAGTTATGGAACAATTTTTATGCATAAAAAGCCATTACGTATGGCAACTGCCCAATTTTGCTACCCGGAAATAAGTTTCACATACTTGGGGAATATTGTCAGGGCTAACTCCTGTGGGGTTTTGCAAACAAGAATAAGAAAGTGACATCAGGGGAGGAGGCAAAGGGGAAAGGGCAGTTAGTAGCCACATAGTAAACTCATACAATGATCACAGGGCATACGTATCCCACAGAAAAGTACTAAGGTCAGCCTGATAATCTTTGCATCATCAAAGTCTTCATATGTGTCACTTTATGTCATTATTTTATCATGTTTCTGTCAAGATCATTTGTCGAACAAAACTTTTCAGTTACATTTTCTGCCAAGGCTTTCAGTCTCACAACTGAATGCTATCAGAGGCTGTTAATTTGAAGTGGTTTATGCATTCCCCACATATCAGATGGCAGTTGCTGTGAAGGACTGCTGCACAGCTCCCTCTGGCAAAGTACAGCCTTTAAACAGATTTTTTTTTTTTTTTTGGCAGCGCAGAAGGAGAAGAAAGAACATAAGGAAAATGAGGGAATAAAAGATGGTGGAGTCATGAGCAAAGTGCAATTTCAATGAGGATTTTTTTGTTTTTTTCAAAAATATACTAATCTGAGGTACTGCATTATAAATTAGGAAGAGCAACTACAGCTGCCTTTCAGGCATTGCTGTCATATTATCATTGTGGTAAGGGGTTGCAGGGCTTCTCACCTCAGCCTGCACCCTGCTGTCACATCATTTAATAATAATGTTAGGACTGCAGAGCTGGAAGGAACCCTATGAATCATCGAGTCCAGTCTGTAAGGGAGGCATGGTCGAGGAATAAAAGTCCCAAGCTCTGGCTTTGTAGCAAGATACCTAAACCAGTGAGCTATCTTCTGCCCAGTCCCTCCGCATCCATATGCTGGGTGAGTGTGTGCAATGGAAAAGGCCACCTAATGTTCATGGGCTTCCTCTGTTATTTGGTATCCAGTGTGAGAAGGAGTTCCTGACGCGGAGGGGAAAATACTTGCTCTTCATACATAGGACAGGTATTTATCATCTGACTGAATCTTTTTTTTTATAATTTTTTAATTTTATTTTCAAAACTATTGGGTAATGGGGAAGGAATACAAAAGGCAAAGGGCAGTGGGGGGGATGGAAAAAGGGTTTTGAGAATAAGAAAACATCAAATGCATAATCATTCAATCTTACATGTCAAGTATATAAACATCTAATCTATTCATGTTCCAATAAAGGTTCATCTTTCTTCTTCTTTTTCTTCTTCTTCTTTTGACTATTTTGTCTATGTATTAACCTCTTTAGCTTTCAACTTATACGTGTAATACAGCTTAAATCTATGTTATTCCCACAGCATCAGAACACCAAGGCCATTTGTGAAATATATCCCCTCTTTCACCCTCCTTTTTTCTTGAGAATACACTCAGCAGACCCAAAATAATATAAATCCTGCTCTCCCCTCCCCTTTCCTCCCTGTGCTTGTTTTGTTTCTGCGACTCTTTTTTCTTCCATATTTTAAAAGGGGAAACAATATCATTCAAAGTTTGCTTTTCAAACTCAATCGCTACATCTCTTACTGGGTGGTCCTCCATCCCTTGTATATTATCTGATATCTTCATCAATACAGCCGGTTCTGAGATCTCTTTTTGGTGTAATTTAACCTCTGCTACCTTCCCTCCCCTAGAGCCTCCAATCACATCTTCCATCTGGTCAATATAATAATTTACCTGCATGAATTTTTGCAACAGTGACATCTGAAAAGAAGTTTTCCAGTCTAGCCACCGATCTGTATTTTTCTCAGGGGGAGGTTCCATTTTCCACTATTTTCACTTAAAATTCCCTCTCCTCTTTACCCCAGTACACATCCAATATTTCTAATATTTCACCTTACAACTATACCATATTAGCAATAAGATAGCAGGTACATTCAAGTAGGAGATGGAATCTAAAACATAAATCTCTCAAGTGTCTTTGTAGTCGCTAATATCTTCAGACCGGTTGCTTCTTTTTTTCCCCCCTTCTTTTCTCTTCTCCAAGTTTGTTTTAACCTTCACCCGGCAAGACTCTATTACTAGAATGTCATTTGTCAAGATCCCAGTTCAGCTCAAACCACATAGCCCCCAGTTCACAGCTCACAGTCCGTTTCTTCCTTTTACTTCCAAAGACTTCCTTCTCCTCCCCCGAACAGGGAGATCCAGCAGAGTCCCGGCAGTATATTATTCACGGAAAGCAGAGTCCCACACAGTCTAAAAATATATAACCACAGAGGCAAAGGGGTCCAAAGTGAACAGTTTGCAACAGAATTTATTTTTTCAAGGCCTGTCAGTTGATTCTTCAAGAGTTATTTTTCCTCCTTTAATGGAGACACAAGCTATTTCTGCCTGGCTGTTCCTTTCAAAATAACCCGACCTTCAGCTTGGGTAAAGCTGGAATGCTAGGAATGCCGCTCCTTATCTCATTTGGTCATAAATTTGCACACAATCACTTGTTCTTCATTTAATGAGGTTTTTCATAGAACAAGGGCTTCCACTTACTTTGATGTATACTTTCGCCATGCTTCTGTTTTCTTATTCTCGGCGAACGGAGCTGTCTTTGGCTAGTTGCCAAAAATGGCGCCCATCTTCGTCTGTGCTGATGTGAATTTCCAGAAGAAAGACAAATCGAGTTGCTGCCCAATCTTCTAACTTCTGTGGCTCACCAGCTGCTGCAGAAGGGTCTCTCCTGACTCTTCCTTGCCCCCCCCCCCCATTTCTGGAAGGGTCCCAGACCGAAGTGGTTCTAGCTTTCCCCGGGAGCTATTCCCGAGAGCTGCTAGCTTCACCAAGACGAAGCTCCTCCTCCTCATCTGACTGAATCTTAAGATGCTTGTGGAAATTTCAGGCCAAGAATTAAACATTTTACTTGATTACAGCAGTGATGTAGAATTCAGGAGGAAGTCTAGCATGAAGACCCTTTTTGCTCAAGAATCCCTTTGTTGGTTTGTGCAGCCTTTCTCAAATGAGAGATATTAAACAATGTGCTGAGGTAATACTATTAAAAACCAACCAAAAAAAAAAACCCCACACAGAAATAGTACATGTAGAATTCAGGTGGCTGATCTTCCAAGTAAGGGTTTCCACTGCCATTTGGGATGATGACACATGTGTAGTATCCACACTTGTTCAGTCTGGTGTTTAAGAAGTGTTTATGGTCTGATTGTGGTAGAGGAATCTTGCTATGTTGGATATAATCCCCATAACATGTAGTCTAGGGTGGCTACACGGCCATTTTTTTTAGCTCTTTCATATTCTACCCCCAAGATCTTTTAAAATCCCCAAAATTGGGGGTGGAGATTAAGGGATTTTCTGTGTCTTGAGGCATACAAGTGCAGTGATTTTTCAGCTGGAAGGAGATATAAGCACCCCAAGCCCAGATGTTCCCCAAAAATAAAACTCCCAACCAGAATGGTGTCCAGTCACTTCCATTTTGATTTCTCTGCTAAAAACTAGCCTATTTTTGTCACATACTAGATAGTACCTGTCAAACTGTTGGAGTGCAACCTCTCAGTGAAACCATTCAATATGCCCGTGATATCCAGTCCTCAAACCTGCTTCTGTTTTTAAAGCATGAACCATATAGCTTAACCCATCTCCAGATTTCTTGATATAATCAAAAAATGGAATTAATTTGATCCAGACTTAAGAAACGCTGCTGTGCTCGTGCCATGCATATACCAAATGCACATAGGACCCAATGGCAATGAAAAGCAATGAAAAGTTACTAACAGTGTCAATTCGGTGTCACTCTCCTCTTTTTCCTGCTCAAATATGTAGGCTGTCTGGGGTAAGCATTGGGGCAGTAGGACAGGACAAAGGGGGTGTAGCGGAACCCAAAAAATGATGTCATTCCTGCATGTCAATCAGAGGATAGAGCAGGAGGGGCGGAGTCAGAATGGCAGTTGGGGAGTTGGAAGAGACAGTTAAGGACAGTTGGAATGAGATAGGGATAGAGAGACGTAGGGACAAGAAGATGGGGAGAGAGTGCTAGGGTTTAGGAATAGCTAAAAAGGGGTTAAGAAAGGAAATTGAAAGAGTAAAATATATTGAACAAGCAGGAATGAACACATAAGCATAACATGAGAAATACCAGTGATTGAGTACATGATCTAATATATGCACACCTGACACCGTTATATATTTGATTCTCCTTGTGATTTTGTTCATTAATAAAAGAATATTTGATCAAACTCTTGATTCCTAAGTTATATGAGCAGCTCCTGTGTATGGGAATTGTAGTGGTATTAGGAGAAATACCTGGTGGCAGCGAAAAGAAGGAAAAATGTGTGTTTACCTTTGTGGAGCCCGAAGGAAATAAAGGGGCAACAAGGGGGATCGCCACAGGGGGTAATTACATGTTGTGCATGGATCTATGGCAAGTTAGGGAGCAAATCACAAATACAGTAGCAAAATAGTTACGTAAAGCTAAGACTATAGCATAAATACCTGCAATCATTTTTTAAAAAGTGTATTAATCCATTAGCTTTTATTTGAGTAATTGGTACAAAACATATCCATGCCCTACCAGCTCCTCTAGAACACCCCACAATGGACTTGCTAGTGTCATTGTAGTCATTGGTTAGCATTTGCTCATCTGGTCTTACCATCCTAAATATGACAGACATCTTGGTAGGATCTCGCTCTCCTCTGTGTGAGATATAAACCATACCACTCAAAAGCATACTTGCATTTCTTGCATTTTTAAAATGTGCTGCTGTATTCCTTAACATGGTTATGGATAATAAATGTAGACTTCATCAGAAGGGGAATTCCCAGACCCTCCCAACACTACTTATTTTCCTGAATTAACTGTTCCAATAGCAACAAGAATTATAACATCCAGGAGGAGGCACCATCCTCATCTTTCCTAGCTGTCCTTTATTGAGCAAATATTGGACTGCTCAACCTCCAGCATCTTCTTCAATATACAGCATGCTTGGAACAAGAAGATTGCAAACGTGTGGCAACGGATTGGGTCAGCCTATCATAGCTTTGTTTAGGTGGTTGCCACAGCAACAACAGAATCTCCCTTGGCAACGTACCCACCCTCAGCATGAGTAGCTCTGCGCTGGTGCAGCTTATACCCAGAGACTTGAAAGAATGGTTTGTAAATTGTGGATTGCTGTTATTATAAAGGTTTGAATTAATTTTACCATATATGAACAATAATATTTATATCCAATATTTTGTACTATTGCCCTAGCACTATTTTTCTGTTGGCATGACACTGTGAAATGTTCATGCTGAAGACATTTCCCCCCCACAAAAAGGACTGTCTCTCTCTCACTCTCTCTCTCCCTCCCTCTCTCTCTCTCTCTCTCTCTGTGTGTGTGTGTGTGTGTGTTTCAGTCACATGCATGCTGCCTTGCTAGTCAATAGATTTGGGTTTCTCCTGTGGTGGTTATTATTTTAGGCTGCTTACATGCTTTCAAGGGGAACGAGAGAGATTACCATATTTTTTGCTCCATAAGACACACTTGACCTTAAGACGCACCTAATTTTTAGAGGAGGAAAACAGGGAAAATATATTCTGAACCAAATAGTGTAATAAAATATTTAATAAACTATAACAGAATAACATTGAACCATGTAAAGTGAACAGCAGTCAACAGTGGCATTAAGAACCATTACCACTGTCATTAACAAATGGAGAGACTTAAAGGTTTGTGTACTCTAGTTTATGTACCATAAATTTGTGTACCATAAATTTTAGTCAAGTACATATACCTGTAAACCATTATCAGCCAGTGATAAGACCTATACCACTCTACCTATATTTTGCATTTCCTTTCATCCACCTCCTCCCCATACTTATAGAAATGTCTCAATGACAGATGAGATTGTTGTGCAACTCTGCCCAGCTACAGCTCACGCCTATATTAAGTTAGAAATTGTTTGTCTGATTTGGCACTGCACTGAGATGTCCCTTTTAGTTGTGTGGAGGATAAATAGTGGAATTAAACTATTTAACAGCTGTTAACACAGTTCGTTTCCTTGCTGCAACACCCTTTGGAAATACATTCTCTATTAGATGCCCAGAACTAGTTGAAAAGTTTGCAAGTCCAATCCAAATTTCCCATAGAAATGCATTGAAAATTAATTAATGCATTTTATGGGGGGGGGAGGTCAGAAACTTAAAAAAAATTAAAAGAAAGTCACTTACCAAGTACTGTAGACTGAGCCTGGCTCTTCACAGTGCCTTGGTAGCCCCCCCCAACAGCCGAAAAAGAGCACCAAACAGCTAAAAGCCAGCAGGCAGACAGCAGACGGCAGCCATTTTGTGCTCTTCTCCGCTCCTGCCCCCTCCCCTCTCCCCACCTAACAGCTGATTGGCGCTGGTCTAAAAGGCTTCCCAGGCAGCTTTTAAAGCAAGTATGCACATTTCTACACAAGCAGGTTTCAACTCAAACGGAGCACATTTTCACCCAAGCACGGTTTAACCCAAAACAAGCAGCTGTTAAAGCAAAACTAGCAGCTTTAAAAGTAAGTATGCACGTTTCTACACAAGGAGGTTTCAACTCAAACAGAGCACCTTTTCACCCAAGCACTAACCCCAAACAAACAGCTTTTAAACTAAATATTACATTTTAAAATGACAATATCAGGCAGTCTCAGGTCTCTCTCCCAGCTCTCTAACTGCTTGGACTAGCAAGGAAGCAGACAGGCAGCCTCTTCACTAACTGAAAGTTTGAATTTCCCGCTTTCCCTGCCTTCCCCGCATATTAGGTATGCTAATATCTGTGCACTGGAGGATTGTGGGAGGAACACCCAGCCCCTGATGGGGGTCTTGTGGGGCACCCGAAAACACTGAGGAGCTCTCTTGGCCTCTGGCAGGACTGGGGCTGTGCAGCCCTGTTCTGATCAGGAGGTGCAGCCCAGGGGGGTCACCATGCCGTTGGGGGACAGGGCACAGAAAGGTGCAGGAGCTGCTTGGGCCATTCCAACTCATACCTGGCAGGGGAGATAACATGATCATAAAAGTGGTTTTCCCAGGGTAAGGCCCATTTATTTATTTATTTATTTATTTATTTATTTATTTATTTATTTATTTATTTATTTATTTATTTATTTATTTATTCATTCATTCATTCATTCCATTTATACCCCGTCTATCTGTTCATCGCGAACACTCTAGGCGGCTTACAACATCTATTGCACTTTGAATGTGCTGATGCCTGTGATTTCCCCAAATGTGGGAAAATTAACTGCCTAGTTTGTGGTAATGGGGAGACTGTGTTTATGGTTTCCCCTGATCTTTTTAGAATCACTATTTTCCCTTTGTTCCTTGGCTATTTTCATTGCATTCTACCATTTAAATTTGTTGGCCCCACTGGTTTTTCAGCTGGGCTCCAGGAAGCAGATCCTGGAAAGCCAGCAGTGCAGATGGCAGAATGGTGAGGTTCAATGTGGCTGCCACAGCAAGCAGCCTCTGGTGCCAGTTCAGAGGCCTCCCAGCATGGCAGTGGGGGGCTTCTGGGTGGTGGTGGCTGAACCCTTTTTCACTGTATTCGCTCCATAAGACACACATACTTTCTCCCACACTATTTTGGGGAGAAAAAGTGCATCTTATGGAGCGAAAAATATGGTATATTCACGGTATGTTGCAGAATGAATTGTTCAGTGGCAATGATTCAGGAGTCCTACACCACCCCATACATACATTTAGACATAGTTAAGATATGGCTTTTCTTTCTGTTCTTCTGCTTTCTTTGGGGAAAAAAGAGGAAAAGAAAGGAAAAGAGGAAAAAAAATTTCCATTGCACTTCCAACTAGTGTAAAATCTGTGGTTCTGTTCACATCAGAAGTGTAATTTTGGAGCATAGTGTCCGGGAATGGTGGGGTGTCCTTTGCATGTGATAGAAAGAGGTACTGTAAATTTTGTCATTGTAATTCTAGAGGACAAGTGACATTTTGCATTGTAGTTTTCATCTAGGTTTTGCATTGTAGTTTTCTAAAAGGTAAACTGAGTACCTTTGTCGAAATGGTACGTTTCTGAAGCCAGAAGCATGAAAGAGGCTTTGACAGCCTGGATCTTGATAATATGGACAACAAAGGGCAAGAAAAAGGAGTTGTTTGAATTAGGTCTGGAATGTGATGGCCACAAGGAAGATTATATTTCCTGGGGATCTGAACCGCTAGCTGTAAGAACAGTAGCCAGGACAGTACTGTAGAAGTTACTTTCCTATTTCTGAGTTATTTAATGTTCTGAATACTTTGATGATGATGGTGTGCCATCAAGTCAATTCTAATTTATGGTGACCCTTTTCAGAGTTTTCTAAGTAGACAGTACTCAGAAGTGGTTCACCATTCCCTTCTTCTTGGGGACATCCTGGGATTGTGCAGCTTGCCCAAGGCCACCCAAGCTGGCTGTACTCAAAGGATACACAGCAGGGAATTGAACTCCCAACCTCTGGTTATGCAGGCAAATACTTAACTCACTGAGCTATTCAGCCAGCTCTGAGCATTTTAGGACATTTTACACCTGAAAGAGTACAACTCCTTACCCCAGTTTGCTGCCACTGTGATTGTTCTTGCATTACTGCCAGCAAAGGCAACATAGTTATGTAAATAAGCATGGATTTACGCTGCAAGGCACCTTTCTTCTTCTTCAGTGCACTATATGTGCTTCTGTGCTTTCCTAGCTTCTATTTTTCAGCTCTCTCTTTGTATACATACTAACTTGAAGTAACACTGATATCATTTCTGATATCACTTCTGCCAACTAAGTTTCTATGGTCATGCCAACTGAGTGTCTGAGAGTCATGACATGAGGCTCTGGAATCAAATTTATACGCATGATGGATACCCATAGAAATGAATATAAGCCAAGGTTTCCTAAGCCATTGCCAAATGTAACACTTCTGCTGCTATCCACTGCCATTGTTCTTTTCTTCACAACTATCAAGCTCATCTCTCATCACAAGGCTCTTAGGTAAAAACTCTCTGTATTCCCTACATTGACACATGTGATTCATCTGCTAATTTCTTTCATTCTTTCTTTCCCCTCTTGAGATTTAATTTCAACCCCATCACTTCCTTCTCTCTCTCTTCTCCCTCCCCAATGCCATCTCTGCTCAGATCTGGTGTTTGTTTTATGTCTTCTTGAATATTTTTTACAACAGGACCCTAAAACAAACATAGGCCTTATTACTGCATGTAACCAATGAACATTGGTTACATGCATTACTGCATATAAGCAATGAAACTGATATTTCCTTTACAATTCATTTCATTTGTTTCTGTTTCTTTATGTCTAACGAAGTGAGCGTGTCCATAAAAGCTTATATTAAAATATGATAATTAGTCTTTATGGTGCCACATATTTTTGTCTTTTGTTTGTTTTGTTTCTTTGGATTTCACTTGATATACTTGCACAGACTACCTGTGCTAAATCTACAACTATGAAAGGTTCTGTTGTGTTTCTTTTGTATTTCCTTTTTTTTTTGACACTGTATTTCAATGTAAAGTTTACTGGCAACAGTTTGGATTTTCCTCCACCAAGAAGGATATCTTCTTATTAATGCTCCATTTGGGTGTTTTTTAAGGGATTTTTCACTTGTTTTGTATGTTATTTTTTTGTCTTCTATGCCTCTTAAGGAAAGTGTGCCTAGAAATGAAAATGTAATTCCTGCAATAAGCAGATTATACACACTGTTTTGAAAATTCTTGGGTAGTGTTTTCCCATCCAACACTAATTATCTTCTCTGTAAAAAAAACATCCATTTGTAATATCCTTTTTGAATATGTTTGCACTTGAGGATAAATTTATTCTTCATCTCGGGTTCAGTAATCATTCTAGTGACTTATTGATGCCCATTGCCTCCAACTGCTGTCCTCAGAAATTAAATCACTGCTAGCATGCCAGATTGTTACCATGATCAATAGGAAGAACTTGGACCACCTATTTTATTATTTATTCAATGTCACCTAAAACTGATTGGTAAATTATTCACATGCATTAGTAATTATTTAACATTTGCTTGAAATGAAAATGTACAAAGAAAATTAATGAACTGTTAGCTCTTGGTAACCTACTTGTGGGATGATGCTGTTGGCGAGATGAGAAACTCCACAACAAGCAGATAGAAACAAATGTGGAACAGTGTAATTAATTTCCTAGTTTCTTTCCCTATTTTGTAGAATTAAAAAACAAAAACTTGCTGTACCTTGGCTTCAGAGTTCACTACGTGATGTGCTGCTCTCTAGTTTCTGTCAGGAGAAACGGGAGTGAGATTTTATAAACTGATTCTGTTGTTGGTGTGTATTCAACTGGCGAGTGCTGCTCAGAATCTCTCCCTCTCAATCCAAACTTAGCAGCGATGTGGCTTCCCCAGAAGTTGCTGCATTGGTATTCCCATCATGCTGGCTAAGGCTGATGGGAGCTTTCATCCAATGATGTTGGGATAACCACAATTTGCCCATCCCAGGTTTATTGTATCAAATTGGGGGGGGGGGATTTCCTGGGCCTAAGGATCACAAAATGTAACAAAACTCTTATTCTGTGGTTAGACAGAAATTTCTAGCCAGGAAACTCTACCCAGGCTTTCTGCTGGTGTGCCTGTGAGTTATACTGCTGTCTGTACTTTGTCAGTGTTGAGGTCAAAAATGGAGCAATGGAGGACCTAAAATCAGCAGAAGTTTTCTTCCCCGAGCAGAAGTAGAAATCTTAAGTGGCTCGTGACTGGACAGGGAAGCATCTCAACCCCAAATTGGCTGGTGAGATGCCACCTGCTAAGACCACATGGTTTTCCTCACCAAAAAACCTACCTCACTCAAACAGCTGGACACAGGAGGAGACCGCAAACTAGGCCACCTCATAACTTCCATCCACACCAGCATGTGCTAGCAGGGCTTAGGAAGTGGCAGTTTCTCTCCCATAGGCCACCTCCTATTTCAAAAGACTAAAATTACAGAAAGCGACTTTGCAGAAAATATGTCACAGATTCGGGTAAATATTTATTGTAGAAAAATATGTTTTATCTTTCTGGAATTTTTTGGTTGTAATTTTGCACACACTTCCACTGGTTATAAATATTTACTGAGCTCTTTGATGCTTATTCTGATTTATATCAGACTGCACTCTATTTACACTTTTAACTTTAATCCAGGATTGCTACCCCAGTTCCAATCTATATTTTGGCCTGATACTTACCAGCTGGATGTGGAAAAATAGTAACTCCAGTTCTAGTTTTCCCCAGTGTAAATCACAGGTGTAGGGCTCCCAATTTGGATTAGTACTACAGCTTGGTCAAATACTGCCCATTGGTTCACCATACTCTTAACATGGACTACACTCCAGTCAGGTATTTTTTGAAGTCTGTACATTATGTATAATTGATGGTATAGGAAGATGCTCTTGGTAACAGTTTCATCAATATTCTTTATGAGGAAATCACAAAGCCCTGGTAAGAGCTGCATAGTGGCTCCAGTAACAAAGCATCCCAACACCCACTTATAGCACTAGCAGGTTTAAAGGATGTTTTCAATTGCCAAACTATAAATTCCTTATGAGACAATGGTTTCATTTGGCAACTGGAGAATGGATGAAAGGAAAATGTAAGCAGCACTGGACTATACTGGCCAGTACCTGTTAGCAGCTCTGCCTGTGCAACAGGAATGACAAGAGCAATTTATTGTCTTGAGTATGAGTCACATGCACCGAGAATTTTTAAAAGGATATCTTTAATCCATGGCAATCAGATGTTAACAGCATTCCTATTGCATAGGCACAGCGAAGCACCAGGATACTGGCCATGGCAATATTTATTACAATTACAGACTCACTAGCACACATACGATAATGTTTATTTTTATATAAAGCTTTTTATTTGCAAAGTAGCTGACTTTAGAACATTAATGCTTGAATGTACCATAGTTGTGTTTTTCTATGATTTTTGATTTTTAGGTAAGTCAGAAAGGTTTTCAGTAATTTTATAAAATATCTGCAACAAGGCAGTTGCAAAATGATAAAGTCGCATATTCACTTCAGATGGAATAGATATTCTTTAACATCTCCACTGTATCCTAGTCTATTGCCAACATCAATTCAATCTTGGTCTTAACTTTTATATATCCTTAATGACATGAGACTAAAAAACACAAAAAGAATTGTGGCGCCAAAAGATAAGCCAAATCACATTCCTGATGAAGTTGAAGTCCATATAAAGAACAGATTTGCATTACTAAACTCAAATGACTGTGAACCAGAAGAACTATGGAGTTAAATCAGAGTTATTACCCGGGAAGAGAGCAAAAAGACAATTCCTGTAGCAAAAAGAAAAGTAAAACCTACATGAATGATGGAGAAAAATACTTAAAACTGTAAAGGACAGTGAGAAGTAAAAGTAAAAGGTGATAGAAGTAGGGTCAGAACTCTGAATGCAGTTTTGCAGCAACTGTCACACACAGAGAAAGAGAACTACTACAACGACCAGGGCAAAGAAATAGAGGACAACAACAAAAAGGGAAAAGCAAGAGATCTCTTCCAGAAAATCCAAGGAATCAAAGGGAAATTAAAGCCTAGATTAGGAATGCTGAATGACCAACATGATGGAGAACCTGCAGCCCTAGAAAGTTATGTGAAAACTGTTCTGAAAGCATCAGGAAGAAATAAATCACCAGGAGTAGATGGAATACGGATAGAACCGTTTCAAGCCACAGGCACTGAATCTGTCAAAATCCTAAGAAGAACATACAAACAATTAAACAGTGGAGATGCCGAAGGCATCAAAGAATTTCAGAAGATCAATCTATGCTTTAGGCACAACAAAGCCTTTGCTTTGTGGATCATTAGAAGCTATGGAATGTTTTTGAAAGAAATGGGTGTGCCTTAGTACTGATTTGTCCTGATGCACAATTTGTATCGTGTATAAGAATCTACTTTTTTTTTGTTTCTGACCATGGGGCATTCTTGGCAAAGATACTGGAGTGGAATTGCCGGTTCCTACCCCAGTCCGAATAGCCAAAGCTATGGTTTTTCCTGTAGTGTTGTATGGAAGTGAGAGCTGGACCATAAAGAAAGCTGACCGCCGAAGAATTGATGCCTTTGAATTGTGGTGCTGGAGGAGACTCTTGAGAGTTCCCTGGACTGCAAAGAGAACAAACCTATCAATTCTAAAGGAAATCAACCCCGAGTGCTCATTGGAAGGACAGATCCTGAAGCTGAGGCTCCAGTACTTTGGCCATCTCATGAGAAGAGAAGACTCCTTGGAAAAGACTTTGATGTTGGGAAAGTGTGAAGGCAAGAGGAGAAGGGGACGACCGAGGATGAGATGGTTGGACAGTGTCATCGAAGCAACCAACATGAATTTGACACAACTCCGGGAGGCGGTGGAAGATAGGAGGGCCTGGCGTGCTCTGGTCCATGGGGTCACGAAGAGTCGGACATGACTAAACGACTGAACAAACAAAATAAGAATCTACTGTTAAGACAGAATATGGAGAGAAAGGGGTTCCTATAGGCATAGGTATTAGACAAGATGAACTTATCTGTTTAATCGGTATGCAGAACATATCACTCAGAAAGCCAGAATAGATTCAGATAAAGAAGTGAACACTGGTGGAAGAAACATCAAGAATTTAAAATATGCAGATTACAGCATTTTACTGGCAGAATACAGCAATCACCTGAAACAATTTTGCATGAAAGTGAAAGAAGAAAGTGCCAAAGCAGGACTGCAGTTGAATGTTAGGAAGACAAAATGATGACTACAGAAGTACTACACAACTTTAGTGTTGACAATGAAGAAATAGAAATAGTTCAGTTATATATACCTTCATTCAATCATCAATCCAAATGGAGACTGCAGCCAATAAATCAGAAGAAGACTGAGATTAGGAAGGGGAGCAATGAAGGAATTAGAAAAGATAATCAAGTGTATGGAGGTGTCACTGGAGACGAAATCTAATATCATCCACACTTTTGTATTTACAAGAACCATATGTGGATGTGAAAGCTGGACAGTTAAGAAAACGGACAGGAATATATATATATTTGTTGGAGATATGGTACTGGAGGAGAGCTTTGCAGATACCCTAGACTGCCAGATACTCTAGAGGCAAAAATGTTGAAACTGTGGCTGTCCTACTTTGGACACAAAGGAAAGGTTGAATGCAGCCGAAGATGAGACCAAATGCAAGATGGAATGACTCCCTAAAAGAACCACAGGTTTGAGTTAACAGGAGTTGAGCAGAGCAATTGAGCACAGGACATTTTGAAAATCTCTCTTTCATAGGGTTGCTCTAAGTCAGAGGCAATGGTGTACAACAACAACAACAGCAGGAGCAGCAACAATAACAACCTCTAGAAAAACAACAGTGGCTTGGGGATAGGTTATATGAAATATCACTTTCTTCTTTGTATGCAGAGTCTCTTTAGATGCCATGTTCCAAACGTTTCTGCCAAGGGAATTGCCCCAAGATGTTATAAAAGAGAAAGTTTTCTTGGGGGATTGGCATCCTGATTGAGGAACAATTTTCCCAGAGGTGCTTGCCCCATACTTCATCATCTTGCACTCTCCCATTAAAAACAAAAGAAAAATAATGGTTTAGCAGTTGGTCTTATTTTTTTCCATTGCTTAAAAAGGATCATATTTAAGAATGAACTGTTAATGTGACATATTTTGCATTTTAAATATTATTTGATTTTTGATTTTATTCTTTGGTCTCTAAGCTACTGGAGAACATTTACTCGAGAATAGCCATATTATTATATCAGGCAAAAAATTGAAAATAAAATATAAAGAAGATAAAAATGTTGTGGCACCTTAAAGTCTAATTACAATATTTTAACATATTTTAACATGAACAGTTCCATTTCCTCAGACTTGTCCATGAAAGCTCACATTAAAATGTAGCAGTTAGTCCTTAAGGTGCCACAGTGTTTTTATCTTCTTTATTTTTATTTTGTTTTTACCTGATATGCTAGCACAGACTAACAGGGCTACTTCTTCTAAAGCCATATTATTGTCACTGTGTTTGTTATGTTTTTAGTGTCCCTTCTGGGTAACAGTATGTCTGACCCTTAAAGGCTGGTATGATACCAATACAGATTCTTCTTCATACAGAAAATAGTGTGGACCTACTGAGACAGATAGATGAAACAAATTTTAGCTGACAATGTAAATGTAATGTCATTGTTCTACTCAGCCAAATAAAAGGAGGATAGGAACAAGAATGTCAATAAATTAAATAAACACATCCTGAAAGCTTGTTTGTGACTTATTTACACTGTCTAACTACATTTCCACAGTTTTTAATTATACATTGCATTTTAAAATAGTGCAATAATGAAGACTATGCCAGAAATGTCTCTCGGATGTCTTATAGACAAGGTACAGTAGAGGTCACCCTCATCTGGAAAATTATGTCAGTACTGATTTGAGCTCAGTGTTCAACATAAAATGCTGTTTCATTCATTGTTCTTTATATTTTGGCCTCTCTAACTAGGAGCTCTGAATAGCTGTGACAATATTGAAGTAGATCAAGTGTGATTGCTTAGCAAGATGGACTATTGACCTATAAATTTGCAAGTGTAAGCTTGGATCCAAGGCATGTCACACGCTTAGCTGTGTTACATTCACATATTCTGCTTGGAGCACCACATCACCCAGTTACAAACATAGATTCCGAGTTCAGAGGCACTTCAGTGAACCACAAAATATGGCCTAATTGGCCACAAACCTACATTCCTGATCTACAGACTAATTTTCCTGGACATATTTTTAGCTGTTGGCTATTTCAGGCAAAGAAACATTTAATGTAAACATTTTAGTACGTATCTGTCTGGTATCTGCAATTTGATGTCCAATATATTAGGTGTATCTACAATTTGATGTCCAATGTATTAGGCTTGTACTGTGGAGATCTGGTACTACCATGTTGAAGTTCATTTTGTGGGTCCTAGACGTGGTGGCGCTGCGGGCTAAACCACAGAAGTCTGTGCTGCAGGGTCAGAAGACCAAGCAGTCGTAAGATCGAATCCACACAATGGAGTGTGCTCCTGTTGCTTTGTCCCAGCTCCTGCCAACCTAGCGGTTCGAAAGCATGCAAATGCAAGTAGATAAATAGGAACCACCTTGGTGGGAAGGTAACAGCGTTCCGTGTCTAAGTCGCACTGGCCATGTGACCACGGAAGATTGTCTTCGGACAAAACGCTGGCTCTATGGCTTGGAAACGGGGATGAGCACCGCCCCCTAGAGTCGAACACGACTGGACAAAAATTGTCAAGGGGAACCTTTACCTTTACCTTAGACGTCATCATTTCTCAGCTTAAATAGATGGTTTCTTGGACTTTCTGTTTATTATTCTGCTTCCCCAAAGCTTTGTAATTCCCAATCTGATAGAGTCCTGCATGTCTCAGAAGTCAGCCTGTTTGTAAGAGTCTAATAATAATTACATGACTTCATCAATTTTGATTTATGATGACTCTTCTCAGGGTTTTCTAGGTATGGAGTACTTGGAAGTGGTTCACTAATCCCATCTTCTGGAGGCACTCTGAGGCCATGTAGCTTGCCCAAGACACAGGCTGGCTCTTCTCCCAGAAGGTACAGACAGGAATCTGCCAACTTCTGGCTCTGCAGCCAGTATATCTGAGTTATCTAGGTAGTTTGTCAGATTTTAGAAGTCTAATAATATAATACCCACCCCAATATTTGGATTGTACAAGGACGACACAGCTTTTAAAATTAATTATTTCAGTTTTAAAAATCTAATGTCTGAAGATCTTTACAACAAAGATTGTTCAGGTTGGCTGATAGCAGAAGTATCTCATCAGGATATGGGATACAAACAAATCACCAACATAAATTAAAATGGACAACTCTCTTTAATTATCAGCAGGAAGCTAACTTCATCTGATCCTAAAATCGTATCAGTTGTATAAAAATTAGAAGTGTATGGCTTTCACTCTTTAACTGATACGACCCTCTTTGGCAGCAGCTCTACAAGCTAATTCTGATCTTCAAAACAGTATCTGAATATAAGAACTTGACTTGCATTAGTGATCTGGATTTTTGGGAATTCCTTTTGCTATTTATCTTTATTCCTTTTGTTATTTATCTTTATTTATCTTTAGCGACTGTATCAAGAACAGTCTTTTGCATAGAAAGAGGCTGCCCAGATTTCTTAAATCAATCTGTGATTGAATGCACTAGCACAAAGCAGTTACCCAATTTGGAATAACTATAAATCCTAACAGGCAGCATGGTGTAGTACATAATGGGTCAGACCAAGCTAAACTGGATTCAGATCTCCCCTTGGCCATGGCCATGTGGCTATGGGTGGAGGTGTGGCAATGGTAAACCATTATTTGAGCATTCTGTGTTCCTTGAAAATCCTATTCAGGTCATCTTCAATTGGAAGCAACTCGGTAACATATTAGAACCCTACTACCTACTGGATACTTGGAAAAGAAATTTTCTTTGATTCAGCCAGCTGTGTGCAATGAGATGTGGGAGTAATAGCCTGTCTGCAGATATACATTGCTTCTATTTTTGTGACTCTCACATATAAGGCTGTTGGAATTAATGACTAGTTAGTATTCAGTTGAGCTCCTGCTGCGTAGAAAGTCTTGCTAGCATACTAATGTAGGATCATTTCTCACTGACGAATCCCACTTTACTATGGTAAAGCTTGCACAAGTTTAATCCCACATTACTAAACTGGTGGGACTTTCCACTAAGTAGCAGCTGAACAGGATACAGACAAATGAATTCAAGAACGCTTGATATAATGGAACCAGCAGTCTCCACTGTGCTAAGGCTGTATCTTTATCTGGTGAGTTGTTACAATGAAATTGGTAGAAGCTGTTTAATTTTCTCATAGTTATGCAGACCTGGCATGCATAACTGAGACTTGGATGGGTGGGGAAGGGGGTGTTCCCCTGACCCTCACCTGCCCTCCAGGTTATGCAGTCCAGGTATGGGGAGGAGTAGCCATTGTATATAAAAACACTCTAGAGGTTGTTAGGCACTCCACAATGCTGACACCAGGTCTTGAGGCCCTGCACGTGTCAATTGGGGCTAGGGATGGTATTGGGATCCTGCTGGGTTACCATGCGACCCAGACATTTCCTTACCAGAGCTGGCGGACTTCATCTCCATGGCACTGTTGGAATCCCCAAAGCTTTTGGTCTTGGGTGATTTCAACATCCATATGGAGGTGGAAGTTTCTGGACCGGCTCTTGAGGAGATACTCATTAAGCACATTAGGAAGAAACCAAATTAGGTGGCGGACGATATTGGCAATTATAGGTCCGTCGCCAATGTTTCTTTCCTTAGTAAAGTGGTAGAGAGGGTGGTGGCTGACCAGCTTCAGCCCCTTCTGGATGAAACCAATGCCCTGGATCCGTTTCAGTCTGGCTTCAGGCGTGCCATGGTACGGAAACAGCATTGGTCGCCCTGTTTGATGACCTCCTGAGGGAGGCCGACAGGGGCAAAATGTCTCTGTTGGTCCTTCTGATATCTCAGCCGCTTTTGATACCGTTGACCACAGTATCCTCCTGGGGAGGCTCTCTGAGCTGGGAATCGGTGGTCTGGTGTTAGCCTGGCTCTAATCCTTCTTGGAGGACCGTCCCGAGGGTACAGCTGGGGAACAGTGTATAGGCTCCATGGAATCTCAATTGTGGGGTTCTGAGGGACTCGATTATTTCCCCAATGCTGTTTAATATCTACATTTGGCCGCTGGGTCAGGTCATCAGGGGGTGTGCGGCTTTGTGTCATCAGTACGCTGATGACACCCAACTCTACATCTCCTTTTTTCCTACAACAGTGGATGCCGTTCCGTCCCTTTAGCGCTGTCTGGACGCTATACTGGGATGGATGCAGACGAATTGTCTGAGGCTGAACCTGGACAAGACAGACGTCCCGAGGATGGGTGGCACAGACATTGGTGTTGGTGGTGGGAGACTCTCACCATGAAGACTGAGGTTCACAGCTTGGGGATACATCTTGATCTAGCGCTTCCCATGAAAACTCGGGTAGCATCAGTGGTCCGCACCACCTACTTCCATCTTTGGCGGATCGCCCAGCTGCGTCCCTATCTTGATGTCGGGGCCCTCACCACTCTGGTCAATGCGCTTGTAGTCTCAAGATTAGAGTAGTATCCTCCCCTAAGGTCATGCTTTTAAAAGCATTTAAGGATATCCTCCCCATGTGCTAGTTATGGATTTGGGTTATTTGTTCTGCCATCATTTGAATTTTATTGCTGCTGGTTTAATTTATTGGTGTTCATGCTGGTCTTTTTTGTGCAATGTTTGGTTGGCCAGGGTTAATTTTTGTATATTTATTGTTGACTGCCCAGAGTAGTGCTTGTCACTAAGTCCGGTATTAACAAAGTATTTTAAATAAATGAATGAATGAACAAATGAAGGAACAAACAAATGAATGAATTCCAAGATCTCCCAACTATTCTTTTTTTTTCTCTTCACTTTCTTGTATCAGAATCTAGGAACTGACAACCTGATGATATACGGTACATGTTATGTGTAAGTGGGAGAGTGATGTGCTGAGGCTCAGGCCACCTTCCACATCCTCCATGGGGGTTGTCTGTGGGGTAGGAATGACCACTGAGAGAGGAGCATGGTCCAAACTGATGAGATCTCTATCATTGGAAGGTTGATACCCCAGATGTGGCTGCAGCAGGGGCCCCATCCACATCAGAAAACAGAAAAGAAGGCATTAAAGAAAAAAAATTACAAGCAAAAATCACAAGGTAACAGGCCTTGTCTTAGCAGCATCTCTACTACCTCTCAGGCAATGAAAACATAATGAAATGACATGGGGCACAAACTTAAATTAAAAGTGATTCAAGTCCTCCACATGACCTTTCTGTCATTCTACAATCTGTGATCAGATTACCAACACAGCAGATAATCTTTAATGTGTTCCCACAGAGCAGCAATTGCAGAGGGGAGAGGCATAACAGCAGTGTCTCAACCAACCAATGAACCCACCCACCTACTTACCTGGAGAGTTTCTAGGAAAAATTCTACCATTATCTCATATAGAGCTATAGATGTTAATGATTTCATATTAAATGGTGATTCTGAAACCTGTTTAAAGTTATGGTGTAGAAACTGAACAGCAAGTTAAATTTTAAAACCACATTTATTTTAATACAAAAAAATGTGTTGCACCATTACAGAAGTCAACTCTGTATTTTCACATGCATGGAGAACTAGGCATCTACATTTAATTGTAAAATTATGATTTCCTGCAATATAATCATTAACTCTTGGTAGGAATGTTTTTCCTTTTGTGCTTTTCCAATCAGTGCTGCATAATTCTTTATTTTTGCTTTTGATTTCCTGGGAAAATGGGACCTAAGAAACTCTTAAATATTGGGCTGCTTATAACATGAAAATTGCAAATTGTGCTTCACGCATGCATTATATGCAACAAAACTGAGTATGTTGTGACCCAAATTCAAGCATGGATGCCATTGGAGTTTGGAAAACTCCTTGAATGTAACAGTCAACATGACCAGTGGCCATGCTGCCTGGGACATTCTGAGGATTATAGTAACAAAACAAGAACACAGAACCTTGGGACACACCCTTTGTTAATACTTGGTGGAATGTGTCAGTCCCAGTTGCTGTGCATCCTCTGTTCATTTAAGTGAAGTTTCTATAGAATTTGCACACACACAAAAATAGTTAAATATTGCGCACCAGCAGGTTTTAGTTGACTGCATATAATCTAAAGTCCTGCAGCAAGAGGACTGAATATTGCTTTAACAAAATTGGTAGATGCTTTTAAAAACCATGCACTTCATTGGCTAGAGTACTTCTTACACAGTACAACAAAAGCATTTTTTAAAATTTTTTAACACCTAGAAGCATATAGCATCTACACTTTAAGTGTATGTACAAATTCAACAAAATATCTACATATAAAAAGCTTACTTAAAATTAAACTTGATGCAAGTTATGAAAAACCAATTTATTGGCAAATGAAACTGAGCATTCCTTCAACCATAGGTTGTCATATAAAATTTCGTATCTGGAGGTAAATCATTTCTGTGATATAGATAGATGTGTGCGTGTGTGTGTGTGTGTGTGTGTGTGTTTGTGTGTGTGTGTGTGTGTTGGGAAGAAGTAACTTTCTAATAGATGTTAGTGAACATGTGTGACTAACCTTTGCCTTTGTCACATGAATTAAATGGTGTAGCTCTTCAGTAGCAATCTATATACCGCTTCACAACAAGCATAACAGTAAAAGATGCACCACAGGAGTTGTGAGGACATGGAATTTTGGGAAAGTAAATGAGATTTGTGAGCAAGATGCCTTTGTATATTATGATGAGAACTTCTGAATCTCCCTGTGTTAGCAAAATATGCTAAGTCAGCCATTTTCCCATAAAATACGTAAGGCCATGAAAATGAGTTGTATTAGCTTCTCTATAGTTTATCTCCATAAAGGAAAAAAGAAAGAAACCTCAATGAACTTTGTATAATTGAAATAGGAACTTGTCTGTATCAAACCAATCTGGGCATTCAAAAATAATCACATTACTTTGGCAATGATGACAGTTCATTACTCATGCACTATTGTACAAAAGGAGTAAGGACACAAGCCACTGGGAACATTTCCTTCACAAGCTGCATGAAAATGTATAAAGTAATATATAAGTAGTTGTTCTGGGTTTTTCGGGCTCTTTGGTCATGTTCTGAAGGTTGTTCTTCCTAATGTTTCGCCAGTCTCTGTGGCCAGCACAGATGCCAGCCACAGAGACTGGCGAAACGTTAGGAAGAACAACCTTCAGAACACGGTCAAAGAGCCCGAAAAACCCAGAACAACCATTAGATCCCGGCCGTGAAAGCCTTCGCGAATATATTACAGTAATATATAAGTACTTTTGCAACTTTTCATTTTAGTTAAATTGTGAATGTTCCCAGTGGGTTATGGCCAACTACTCTACATTATGGAATGCACACTGTTTAAAGGCACTATATATATATATTTTGCCCTGCATGTTCGTGGAATCTTTTTTAAATCTCCTCTGAAGATTTTACTTCCATAACTGTACAAATTCCGAAATGCATTACAATGCATATTGTTGTATGCCCTAACAAGAAGAAAAATAAGAAAAACATACATTGGGTGTCAAAAATAGAACACTGTACCGCAGTAATACTTGGTAGATTAGGCTATAAAACAAGAGAAGCAGAGTAGGTATCAGAATCTCAGTAAGCATCAGCAAATGCAAGTGTCATACTTAAAAGTAATTTATCAATCATATACTGTACATACTGTTCCTAACTGTCTTGCAAAAAGACATAATGATAACTAGACATTAAGTCACCAATTTCACAACAATGTCCACAAAGACATTGAAGTTCTATGTAATACTACTATAACACTCTGACAATGAAAATGGACTTGATATCCAGGGATTCAATTGAGGACTGCATAACCAAGTATCAGAATAATTTATAGTGGCATAACTGGCTTTATCTGGAAAGTATGCAGCGTTTTTGCATGCATTGTATTCTCCATATACACAGATGATATTGCTCTCTTTTAGTTTTGTTAAAAAAAGGCAAGGTCTGTGCAAAAAGGTTTCCAGTTTTGTGTTCCGATTCATACTTACTGTTGTTAAAATTATGTAACTGTTTCATCTATGTGTACTTAGAGTATAAACACTTTGCTGCGTAGAATGTATGTTTTCTTCATATCTGTAACATGGGGAAGATGTACAAGTGCTTGGGGAAAAACCAAGGGCAATGTTGTTGGAATGGGGCAGAGTTTCTTTTAACTAGACAAACGAATTCATTGCGTTAACAGGGGAAGGAGCCTCAGAGCTTTCATTTCCTTCTGCGGGTTCTTTCTCTTTTTTACCACTGTATTGTCCAATAAAGGAGCCATCCTCATTGAACTGACCATTGACTCCTTCTCCATAGTCAACTAAACTATCATCGCTGTCTTCTTTTTTCACAGTTCTGTCTGAAGGTGTCCTGCTTCCTTTTTTAAGAGGCTTGTGGTCATCAGCATCACTGAAAAAACAAAGGTGTTAATTTTTTTAAGTATTCAAGATGGAGTGAAATGAAAGTGCAAAAGAAGTCATGCATGCAATTTTTTGAAAATTATGTGTGGCCCCACAGTCCTTTAGTAAACTCAATCATGTGGTGGAGACAAAATTAATACAATGGAACAGATATGGATATGATGCAGTAATGGTTTAAACACAGGGTAACTTCAGCAGTGGAAGTACATTTTCCCCATCGTGCATGGCGTCGTACTGACAAAAGTTTCAACTCCCAATTTTGAAGCAGTATTTATAAAAATGCAAGCATTTGGGAGGGCCTTTTTTCCTCAAATGGGAAGCTTATGATGTGCTGTGAAATTAGTCTGTTAAACATCTTAATTCTTGATTCCTGAATATGAGTGAGGAATGAATTTGATTAAACAAAAAACACGTATCCTCCCCATTATTAGGAAGTATCATAAACAAAGCATTGTTTTTGAAATAATTTGTTACATTACACATTCAGCAGGTTTGAAATATTTAACCTTACCTTTCAAGAGACCTATATATTCCATTAAAAGGATGCAGAAGAAACAAATGAAAATAGCCTAAGAAGAAAAGCAGAGTCCATATCCTGATAGTGATCAATATTTAGTCAAATAAGAGCCAGTGCTTAATTTGCCATAAATGTAAAGGAACTAAAGTTCTGGTTTAATAGAATTCATGACTCATTAGCAGTTTTGGAGAAAAATGGTGCCTAGTCCTTAACTTTTCTGGAAATAAGTACTGGCAACTATAGAAAGCATGGTCTTGGTGCTTGATGACTACATCCAATAAGGAGAACATTTACAAATGTTATGATTCCCTGTGCACTGATAGCAATTCCTACACTTTATCAGTCCATACCAACATCCTGTTACTCCAGTCACAAGAATGAAAGTGGGCAACATTTTGCTGGAACTACATCTACAATAATGTAGTTTAGCATTAAAAGGATAGGTGTATACTTAACTGGCAATTTTTAGGAATCATTTCCACATGGTTACATGTGATGCCATTGTAGCATGTGTAGGAAATCATCATGTGATTTATGCATTCATTTCTCACATGATTATGCTACATCATAAGCTTGGGAAGCTAGTATTTTCTCTATATGCTACAGAAACGCGGGAGAAAGCCATGAAGAAATCACATGCTTTAAAATATCTGGCCCGTACATTGCTACTATTCTAGCTATGTGTGAGTCACATCTAAGCTTACCAGTTTGGGAAAATAGTTTTTTTTTAAAAATCTTGCAGAATTATGCTGGTGCTATCAGGCTGTATGAACAATGATAAAAGTGAACAGAAAATAACATGAAACAGGGTACAAATGTTTTATGTTATTTTCTTTTCACTTTTATCATTGTTCACACAGCCTGATAGCACCAGCATAATTCTGCAAGACAGGCTTTTCATCCTCCCTGCAAGGTTATATAACTTATCATATACCCAGTTGCATGCTAGTTCTCAGCTAGAAAACTGGCATATGGGCATACCTTTGGAATATCTCAGAACAGGGGGAAGTGTTTGGTTGAATCCTTCAGAATTAATTCAATTCATGGTTTTAGGGCTAATTACAGTTTGTCGAAAGCCATTCAGAGCCACAGTTACACAGTGCATGGGGACCTCCCTTTGCTTCACATACAGATGCCTTATCTGATGGTATCGCTTTGTTGTCACAGCCCACCACATCTCTTGCAAAAAAAGACACCCCGAAGGGATCATTTTGGGGTGCCAATTATATATCCAGTAATACTTGTTTTGTCCTGCCTCTAAACCTTGGGCCTCTCTTTCTCTCCCCCCTCCCAACTCACTTACTCAGTCAGTCTCATTATTCTGCTTCTTTTCTAATCTCCAGTATTATCTACTCCTAACTGCCAAGCAAAGTTTAACTCTCAGTGGAAAGGAGATGCTAATAGGACAAGATGCAAAAGTGTGCCGTAGAATGAGGTAATAGTACAGCGATGGAAACTTGTGGATTCTTCACATGTTGTTGGATTGCCGTTCCCACCATGCCATATTATTGGCTAGACCGGTTAAGTGTTTGATTACAGACTAACAACATCTGGAGGCCACACGTTGTCCACAATTGTGTCTTTAGCTCACTTAAAAGCCACACCCCTTTGCAAAGTTGGTGACATCCTTGATTGATTGACTGATTGATTGTATTTTTATCCCACTCCCATTAGTGCTGAGGCACTACTTTTGGGTAGATACAACAAATATAAAACAGATGACAAAAAGACTAAAATCAAATTGCAAATAATCATAAAAGCAGATGGCGCAAAGCAATCATTTAAGAATCATATTATTTATTGTGATATATCATCTCATCATCTATATCATCTCACTTCAGAACATTTGCTGTCTGTAAAGAGATCCTGAGAACTCCCTTCACATTTCTCAATGCATCTAAGCATTTAAAATTGAACACTTAATCTTGAGGTGATAAAACAGGATTAAGGTAGTTCTTTGATTGCACTATAGACTTTTCATCCCACCAAGAGTTCTGACATAATTTTTTGCATGTTGTTCAAATTCATTGCATTGTGTCTGTCACAGCATGCTAGTAAAATACAGAGAAGAAAATGGTGTGCTGCTATTGTGCCTGACACTAGACAAGCACCTACGTTAAGGTGTGTAACCTACAGCGTTTCAGCTCAATGTGGCCTCCCCAGGGACATATGCTTGGTTCCCAGGACACCACTCTTCCCCAATTAATTTTTAAAATTTTAAAAATGGCTCAAAATGCCTTTCCATACTCTGGAATGCATGGGAGCAATTCAGACATGTTTTCAGGGAAATCACAACACCCTGGGAACCCATACACTTCTAAAATATTTCAATGTTTTTAACAAACCTCCCCCCCCCACTATAGGGCAAAAGGAGACTTTTTTGGTACCTGTCCCAATTATTATAAGAAAAATTAGGGGAGTGAGTTTGTATAAACAGATATTGTCCTGCAATGTCAGGGTTCAGTGCATGCAGCTCACAGACATCTGGAGACCGCTCACTTCATCTTAGGCAAATATGTCCTATTGCTATTCATATCATTAAAACTACTGGTACCAAAACATTGTATCTATTCTAATACATTATGAATACTTTCACTTGAAAAAGAATTAAGGCAAAAACAGTCAAGCAATGTATCACATTTAGCTTGTAGAATGATAAATTGTTTTTAAAAGTCACAAAAAATGAAAATAACAAAGGTACAGGAAGAAGCTGCTAAGCAGTTCAAAGATTGTTCACTTATACACTGAGTTCAATTTAATTCCTTAGAAAATATGCTTATTTTGCAGTATCATTTTGTCCAAACAGCAGAGTTTTTATCAATACTACCTGTTGCAAACTCAGTATGCATCCTTTATTTCCATTCATTATGACTAAAAATGCTAGCAGCTTGTCATATTAGAATATATCATCTTATCATTGCATTTAAGAAAGCCCAATAGGGTTATCTTATCCGTAATGAAGAAATAGTCTGAAACTACAACAGGTCGTTAGAAGACCAAACTGAAATAAAGTACAGTTCCTTCACCTGTTTAAAATTAATCAGGTATTTCCTTTTACATTAGATTTCATCTATGTAATAGAAACATAATGGAAACATTCAGTATAATATTGTTGAAAAACCAGGTCATAATTGCATAAATATACAAGGCAGCAATATACCATACTGGGCCTGTATGACAATGTAGACATTTAGGTGATATGAAGGTAAATCAAGACACTTTACAGGAAACATGCAGGGTGAGCATATTCATCCATGAACTTAAGTTATACATACGTCACAAGTGAAATTAATGCAACTTCTTAATCAGGTTCTTAACTTAGCCTGCATGGAAAGTTTAATGTTTTTTTTAATAGATATATAATCCAATACAAACAATGTTATTTGCTTAAAAAAATAATCATATTTGTCTCATTTGTTGATTGTAATTTAGCACAATGTTATGTGTAAGCTGGTTAGCTGTATTGTCTTTCTTTCTAGTAACTAGAAGAACATTACCATTCCTTGTTCTCCTGTGCTTCTGATCAGGAGCAAAGTCAGGCGAGACAATACAAGTGCATAGCAGTCAAGTGCCTGCCTGTACACCGCGGCAAGTTATCATATTTTAGAATGGTCTCATGTACTTGTAGTATCTGCCAATGAGGAGATCAAATAATAGGTGGAATTTGGTGTTTTTGTTCCATTCATAGGTGAACTCAACACATTTACAAGTTCTCAAAGACTGACAAATACATTCCTAATATATGAGAGAATTCAGAAGGAAATTAACCCACAATGAAAATTAAATTTGAAGACTTTAGATTAAATAACATGATAGCTTTCCAGAAACAATTCAAAAATATTTTTGGACAAAGAGATGTCACTGTTTCTTTGCCTCCAAACACAAGTGCCTTGTACTGGCTAATCAACGGAAAGAAATTTACAGTTGTAACAAAGAAGCCTGCAAATTGATGAACCACTTAGCCAAAAATGCAAATACAGATTGACTGATCTAAAGTCATCATCATCACCAACAATAATAAAGAACTATTAGCAAAAGAATCAGTATTAGCAGTAAACAGTGCTATTTGTGCATAAGTCAAATGGTTAATTACTATGAGGATAGAATTATATTTCCCTACACTTTAAGCTAGTAACATATTCAGCAAAATGTGGCTATTAAAAAGTGAAATCAAAACAAAGTAGTGTATCCTATCCCACTTTGAAGACTTCAGAAAGAAAACAATCTTAAAATCGTGTAATTGCTTTAAAACAGAACGCTCAACCCCACATGATTTAGTTTTAACAGTTTTTCTAATCTTCCATTTATATTGCCAATAGAAACATTTTATCCGCAGAAAGGAAGCACTGAAAGCTTTCATATTTTAAGCTCTAGGCAATTTAATTTGCAGTACTTATGAATATAAACAACAGAAAAAAGTCCACAGGTTGTTTCAAAACCCTAAATTTTGTTAAAAGTGGAATTAAACTAATTATAACAAACTAGAACTCTTGTTTTATACTATGCACTAAGTATCATAATATAAATGAACATGCCTTTGCAAATACAAATCAACCATGAAAGAAACATGCCATTTGGGGGAAAATGCATCAACAGTTCCAAATATTTTCTGAGCTTTTCTTTATTATTTTTATTGTGAATATCTTTATTGATCTCCTTTTCCACTGAATTTGCAATCACCCACCATAACCAAATCTAGTGGGGTAGTAAGTATTGCATAATGCACTAGAGAAGATATTTATTGCACTGGCTTACATGATTATTGTTTTATAGCACAAAATACTTTAAAAAGCTATTTAGGAAAAATATGATCAATAGTCCAAATTGTTTTAATCAGGTATGCATGTTACATAAGTATAGAGGCACTAACTTCAGAAAGTATTTGTTTTATTTATTATTGTAGAATACAGGAACTTTTTACTTCAAATAAATAAGTTCCTTTTATGAGTTTTTCTTTCATTATTTCTTCTACGTTTTTGTACAAAGTTAACCATATTCATAATCTAAATAATGAAAAAATACTTACACATTTGGTTGCATTGTTTCTCTGATTTTTCTATATGCTAGTAATGATGCAGATTCTAATGTCTGTATAATTAAGAAAAAACAAAAAACAAAACTGCAGATTTACACACACGTGTACCTGCACAGAGGTGGACACTGGTGTGAGTGCATAGTTATTGCATCTGCAAAAAAAAAAATCAGACTTGAAAACAGGGTTCTCTCTTTTTTGCATGTTAAGAAAAGAAGCAAACATAATGTTACCGTTGCAACTGCAGGAACTGTTTAGGTAGAATATCTAGAGAAGTGGTTCCCAACCTTTGGTAACCAGGTGTTCTTGGACTGCAATTTCCTTCACCACCAACAAGGTTGGGAAGCACTGATCTAGGGAATCATTCCTGAAGTAGGAATAGGTACATTTAACTTGGCATGACTTTTATATCAATTTCTGTTTTTGATTTTTGAGCTTACATGCATAGATTCAGTATTCATGGACACTGACAAATAGGAGCTCCGGCTGTGAAAAGAATGTTATGTGTTGTCAGTCAAACTGAATGGAGAGAGAACAAGGCTATCTTGAGGTAAAGAAGGGAGAGAAATCACTGCATTTCTAACAAGTATAACCGCTCATATTTCCAAAGAATGTGTCAGTCAAGGCAGTTTCTATAATCTTGCACCTTGTGTGCGCTGCAGTCTCTCCACAGAGCCAAGAGTCCTGCCTAAATAGGATATGGGGGTGTGGTGAGGGGGACCTGAGGGGGGAAAAAGACCTGGGTGTATATTCTGTCTTCCCCTCAATAATCCTAAATCACAAGAAGAGCCAATGGATTGAGTGTCTATCAATTAAAATGGCCTGATGTGAAATAATATTTGAATCTTGTTTTTGTAATAGTTGGGTAGAGGAGGAAATGCTGGCAAGAGAAGCATTTTCACATCTCTCTAGAAACTGGGAAACTGAAGTTGCAAATCTAAATCAAGAGAATTTCTAAATGGAATGTCTACGTCTATTGGAATTCTCTTTTTTGCATTCCTTCTTCTGGCTTACTAGAGGGAGCCTGGATGGGCCAAGGAGTAGACTGACCACATTTGCATCTGACTGTTTAAAGAAAAAGAGCTTGGGTACAGAAATGATAAGCATCCCTTTGCCTATTAGCAACAGTATCCCGTTACTCTTACTGTTTCATTAGTAACATTATCCATTTATTAATGTTAAGCTTCAGTTCCAAAACTAAGAGCTTCTGTACAATACTTCTGTCCATTGGCAGCTGTAGCAGCACCAATCATGTCTCCAGTATTTTGTTATCTCTAAAGTTTGAGACCTGGTAGCAAGACTGGTGCTGCTGCAGCTTCCATGCCAAGTTAATGTGGTGAACACAATGCGAGAAACCACTGAGTCTATTTACTAATGTGGAAGCAATTGGAGTACTATGGTTTGTGTTCAGATGTACTTTGAACAGAACCATTGAAGTACATGGGTTTTAAATTAACTATGAATAGATGTACATATTCTACATTGTTGTTCATTTTTTACACTACAAAATGAACTAGAGATTTCTGTGAGTTGTTGTGCAAAAAGTAACTTTTCCAAACTCTTAGCTGCAGCTGAGACTCTACAAAATACTCTGAAGTATGCTATTCAAGCTATATAACGGCTGAAATACAGTAGTAGATCACGACTACAGTAGGCTCAATGAATCAGTAGAATTATTGAAGGAGTAGATTCACCAATGGTCAGACTCTAGTTGCAGTTTAGTACTGGATTTCAGCCACCATTTACATTTCCTATTCTGATATATTATTCAAAGTTGATAATTGATTGATTAGAGAATTGTGAATCACTTTTTACCAACACACAGACAGAAAAAGGAAAATGACATAAAGCATGCAGGCATTCCAAGTAAATCTACTTTACCTATGTGATTAAGTGATGTTTGCCTACTAAGTATCTCAATAAAAGACTTAAATGATTAAATTTAAAGTTTCATCTTGGTTACACAGAGATCTCTTTCAGGGAGGATACAATGCACTTAGTCATGTACTCTTAGTTACTCCACTATGTGCTTAGTAAGATGCATTGCAAAAAATGTTTTTTCCTCTCTAATTCAAGTTTGTGTATATGTTCCCCTTCACACTGCTGTTATATTTAAAACTAAGTGCAGCTATCCAGCGAGCATATATATTGTCTCTGTTTTGCTTACACCTTTTTATTTTTGTCTTTTCTGTATTAATCATTTTATATTTAGAGATTTCTTTTTTCTTTGTTTGATGTTTTATTAGATTATTACTGAAGTTTTATTGCATGTTTATGCTATGAAATTGTAAGCCATCCAGAGTAGTGACCTGGCCCTTAGATGGGCAAGATAAATATTCATATATAGCAGAAACATTTATATATAGTATTGTTTCTCTCTCTCTCTCTCTCTCTCTCTCTGTGTGTGTGTGTGTATAAAACAGAAGTAAAGAAGGGAGAATGTCAGCAGATACATCCTTTTGAAGTGCACAACTAAAACAAGAATCTCACTGAAAAACATTTAGTCATACATATAGTGAGAAGGCAGTATGAAAGCATGCAAAGACGATAAACAATGAAGAGAGCAAGCCAGCCCCATCACATTCTGTCATCATTTTATTCATTCAAAACCAAGTCTAAAAAGGGGGAGGGTGTATGATTATATTCTGTCAAATCTAAGGGCTTTATAGGTCCCTTCCAATTCAATTATTGTATGATCCTAGTATGTAGGTAGGCTTTCTGTGAAAAAAATGTTCAGGCTCACATGGAGGGTCTATACAAAGTTAGAGTGGCCTCCCTCTCTTTGGATGTCCACTATCACGTTGTTGATGGGAAAACTGGCGGCAACAGACCGGTGCATTCTGCTTATTGCATGTCATTTCAACACACTTGCAACTGTCTTATTGGAAATGGTAAACATATTTCTACCATTTTAAAAATAAATCATTATGCCTAATGTCAAAACGTTTATGAAATTTCCTTTTACTATTTATGCAGTTTTTTTAAAAAAATACAACAGCAATTTTTTTAAAAAAGTGTTGAAAAGATTTTCTAAAGGGGATACTTCATTCTCAGGCTTTTGAAAATAAGACCAACTAGCTGACTGAAAGAAGTTCCTTCAAAACTTAAGAATATAATGTTTTAAATGCTGATTTTAAGTGTGTCAGGAGTTAATATGAATATGGAACAACTACAGAGGAAATATAGAGTTCAGAAAACATATATTTCATTGTGAGACAAAAGGATTACACTGGCAAATTCAATCAATTACTTGCAATCTGCAGGTATTAAAGCCAGTTTTAACAGTCTAGAAAATTAAGGAAGATTTAAATGATGAGTTATTCTCATTAAAAGCTGAACTAATGTTGCAATGTAAGATTATTTAATTAACAAATCCAACTACATTAAATTCTTTCATAAGCTCATTATTTTCTTTACTTTTATAAGTTTTATGAAAGAAATAGCAAACTTGATGGTAACAGATGAAATATACGACAAAGTGAGAAGATGACTATGAAGGTCATAAGGAAACTGAAACTAAAGAATATTTGAAACAAAAGCAATATAATTAAATTATGTGCCATGAAAAGTTGTATGTATTCATAAAATAATTTGTTGCATCTTCCTAAATGCATTTGATTATTTGCTACCAGGTAGATACAATGAAAACTTAAAATGTATAAATAAATTTGAGTGTGCTTATGAGAGAGCCACAAAGTATGGTATGCAGTACAGTGGCCAACACAATCCAGTAAAATTGTTTCACAGATGACATGCAAAATAATCTGAAGTATAATTAGTGATACATTCAGATGGTAAATGCTTCATTTTCCCACTGCAACCAGCAAGAAAACCATCAATATAAAGAAAGGACACCTGATCAAGAGGTACAAATCAGCAAGAAGACCATGATGGAATGCTGTTGTGTCATTTTGTGGAAATTTCACAGGGTGTACATAATCTCTAGTTTGTTTAATTATGGAAAACATTTCCTTAATCACTGAATGGAAGGTTCTGCACAAACTTCTTGTACTTTTCCTCCTTTTTGGCTAGGACACATTTATAATAATAATAATAATTACATGTCAAGTCAATTCTGACATGGCATTCCTTTTTAGAGTTTTCCAGGTAGCAAATACTCAGAAGTGGTTTATCATTCCCTTCTTTTGGGACTGTGCAGCTTGCCCAAGGTCACATAGACTGGCTCTACTTTGCAGGAAGCACAGTGGGGAATCGAACTTCCACTCTCTGGCTCTGAAGCCAAATACCTAAACTACTAATCTGTCCAGCCATAATTCTCATGAAAAGAAAAGAGCCCTGATTTAGACCAAACACCTACCTAGTATTGTATCCTGCTTACCCAATGGTCCACTAGCTGTGTACAGGAAGCCTACAAGTAGACATTCATGCAGTAACACACTCTCAAGCGTTGGAAATAATACATTGCTCCCATGACTAGTAGCCACTCACACTGATAAATTCTATGAATTTTTCTAATCCTCCCCTTTAAAATCATATTAGTGGGGATCGTAAGTACTTTCAATGGTAACATATTTAAAGGTTTGAATATGCACTATGTGAAGAAGTACTTTTTTATTTTTCCGAGACCTCTTACTATTCTTCTTCCTTGGATAAATCTACAGTCTAGTACATTATTCTGTATATCTCAGTCTACATCATTAAAACTCTACACTAAATTATCTTCCTCTCTCCCCCTCCTCCGCTGCTGATTGGGAATTAAAAATCTGTCCAATACAGATAGCAAACTGCTCAGTTACTTGTTTTTCTAATAAACCTAAGCAGTGACCAGAAGAGGAAGATGAGATTGGGTTAAGGGAAAAAGATTCTTCAAAATTAATCTCATTTTTAAAATTTATCATGACAAGAATCATGAAAAGAACCCTAATGAGATCAACTGTTGTTGACTGGAACTATAAAAGAATGTGATGCGTATTTTGCTTCCTGAGAAAGACATGTATCAGAAGTCTCCTCTTGGCATACTGGATTTCCTCTGAATGCTGTCCCCTTTCCTAATGCAGACATGGAAGGTAGTGCAGAAATGTATCTTGTTTTAAGAGGGAACTGATAGGACACGGGATATGTATTAAAACAGTAAAGAAACCAGCCTGAGCAATGGAGAGATTTCTTCTGTTGTATAAAATCCTTGAAACAGTCTCCAAATAAAGTTACACCACTACATATAAGGATACACTGCCTTCATTTCATATCTAGGTTTAAAAGATAACTACTTACATAGCTAGGCAACTTTTCTACTGTGAGATCTGATATGTTTTTAATTGTGCATATGAGACCCATGGGCTGCATCATGGATACAATTAGCAGCAGTTTTAACAAAATGTGCATCCTTTGTTTGCTTGAAGATGAACTCTGTATTTCTCCTCTTATTGCATACTCCTTTTCCAACCAAAGTAATAAAGCATTAGAAGCATAGGCAAAATAAAGGGAGACTCATAGATGGACTGCAGCTAACCTGAATGATCTTCCAGTTGAAGCCTCAACTTTTCTATCAGATGGGTCTTTAGGATCAGAGCTCCAAATAACAGAGATGGGTGATTTACAGTTCCCCATGATGTCTGTAGTATCTACTTGGGGTAAAATCTCTACAATATGCCTTTGTCTGTTAGAAGAGGATACTGTTTGTGCCTAATTGCTGGAGCTACACACTTTACACTGGGGGTTGTTCCAGATTCTGCATATCAGCTCCTGAACAGCTGAATGGACAGAAGGGATTTACGTACCATATAGGCGTCTTCTGAAGGTTATATTTGTTTTGTTTTAACCATAGGGTAGGGTCCCCCCCGAATATGCTTCAAGAAATAGTTTTAATTTGCCATTTAAAATGTACAGATGTGCTCATGCCACCTTTTCTGTAGCAACTACAAGTTCTTGCAAAAATTTACCACCTTTTACATCTGGAACTGGTATGTACTTTGTTCAGAGGAAACCACTCTTTGTAATGTCTTAGGATTTATCATAAGAGAACGCCCACCCTATGTAGAAGCCTCTGTAGTTTTGATCACAACATGACCATCTTTCAAAATGATGTCATTCATGAACATTTGTCAGATTCTGAGAAACCAGAACTACCACCACCGCCACCTCCACCAGAAGGAGGCTGCATTTTCTTAACGTGGTATCTGTGATTGTCTTCTGAAGCTTCAGAGCTGAGGTCTGCCATGTGGCTGAACCAATGCTGTCAGGAGATGCACTTTTGGTTAGCCTTTGCACATATGGGGAATACTGTCCTACCAGAGAATCTGACACATCACCGAATTATCTGAATTTTCAGAATGTAATTATTTAGAAACTCCTCAGCTTGCTGTTCAGTCCATATACTGTATTTCTTCTGGCAGAATGAAGGAGTGGGATTTATCCTCTAAGTATTCTGAAGACTGCCTGAGGTCTCTGATCTGGTTCTGACAGAAAAATCTCTACCCTCTGGATAGGTTGCTGCTTTGTTAAAGAAAGGACCTGCTTCTTCAGGTGAAACTGCTACATTTTCCCTTTTCTTCCTTGGCCCATTTTTGTTATTGTCCATGGAGACATGGACCTGAAGTGATGGAAGGATGTTTGAAATACTTGTGGATATGGGAGAATGTATTTGCTCACAGATACACACTGCATCGTAGTTTAGAACTGCCTAAGGTAACTGAGTCATAGAAGTCATTGAGTATAGCGATGGTGAGCTGCACAGACGATATAAACTCATATTTTGTAATTTGAACATACACTTGCATCTGCCCTGTCTCTAAAGAGAAAAGAAGCAAATCCCAAAATATCCAAATGGAAAATTTGGCCAAAAAAAATCCATGTGTGACTTATTTTCATTGTATCCACTGTTCAGGACCGTGCATTTACTCAACCAAACAGACTGATTGACAGTGGAATAGCTAATTTCACAGATTTACAAGCTAATTGTTTCAACATATAGACTAAAATCCTGGCTTAAGTCCCACATGGTAATACATTTAGAATGGAATTGTGCACCTTGTGAAAACCTCACCAGAGCATTGGTATTAATTTGCACAACTTATCCAGGGACAAAAAGGCACAACAGATAAAAGATGTATTTGAGGGGGAAAAATCCATCTGTGAATAGCTTGTCATTGCTTGATTGCTCTTGGCCAATGTTATTAGCCCATAGGTTGTGTAATTTGTAATGTATCCCAACAATTGAAATAAATAACAGAAACAAATTAAGATTAAAATGAAAGAACTATACAAACAACAAAGGAAATGAACAAAAAAATATAGGAGCTATTGTGGCATTCAGAATTATACTATGTATAACATTCTGCACCCAAATAAAATCCTATTATTCTATACAGATTATAAATGAGAAAGAAAATTGTACCACAGAAATAATAATTAAAATGTGATACAAAATAAAAGTAAAACAAAATACAAAGTACCAATTAGGAAACAGTCTTTTCTTAATTAACCAAACACTCTGAATTAAAATTAAATTAAATTTTTAAATTATATTACATGTTGCTGCTAATGTTAATTCACTAGTTGAAGTAGCATCTTTTGTGAGGCAATAGATGCAGCTAATATGTTTCTTTCTTTTAATTATGAACTGGCTTTGAGGCCAGATAAGAACAAATTGAACTAGTTTGAGATCATTTTCTGTTTGATAACCAATGAACTGTGATGAAACCAATCTTTTGCATTTCAGTTAGCTCTATAATTTTTGCTGTAATCAGAATGAGATGCCTACATTTCTCTGTATCCGATTATTACCCTATCAAGGCAAAAAGCAAAATTTGAGCATTAATGTGGTCTGTTATGTTTTTATACGAAGCCTGGATTTATCTCTGGACATTCACATAGTCTGCTTTATTCCTGCCTTTAAAGGAATAAGGCAGAAAACTCAAATTATAAGAACACACACACACATGCACAGGCCTACCCCCCCCCCATCACACCAAACACTGAAGCACATATACCAAGATATGTGAATGGAATAAAACCCTGGATCCAAATTTGCTTAAGTATTGGGATGTCAATACTGCAATTTGGATCCAGTTACTTTACATTTTCTTTTAATCATAATATATCATCCTAACATTCCTTACTTAGATTACAGTCCTTGCTCTCTTAAAGGTAAGTGGCAGTAATAGGAAAATTACTTTCTTCTGATAAAATATGCAGAGGAGGGCATCAGCAAGTAATACAGGGGCAGCGTGGTAACAAAGGTACCAAGGGAAACAAGATTTCTAAAGCTCCACCAGTTCTGTTCACTTCTTTTGACATTCCTGTATCAATGGAGATCCTTCACTGACTGTCTCCATGTGTACCACTATGCTATGTTTCCCTAGAATTATGGCACTCCTGACAGTTCAAATTCTCCTTAGAATTGATGCTTGTTGTAGGTTTTTCTGACTGTTTGGCCAAACAGCCCGAAAAACTGACAACAACCATCAGATCACAGCCACGAAAACCTTAATATGTCTTCTTAGAATTACTAAGGGTAACAGGTTAATATTACAGAGTAACTAGACATGTTGATAATAAAGCCCTATGCAGACATTATGAAATTCACCTTCTGGAAGGAAGCACACACCATCCCCAACCCATCCACCTATGATTTTGCTATGTGCTGCTAAAGAGTGTCACATACAGTGTCATATGTACTGTAATCTTATTCAGGGTTCCCAATCACATGGAATTCTGTAAATTTATTCAGCTGAATGTGGTTACTGTTCCATTACATATCTCTATATCAACATGGATAGGCTGGAGGTGGAGAGATGGTATCAGAGGATGCATCCACACTCCGTTCCAGGAGTAGAATTTTATAATAGCTGAGTTATATCAGTGATTATGTCTGTGAAGTGAATTTCTACAACGTTGGATTCATTTTGTATGCACAACAATATAGTGATGCATGTCAGCAATATATCATTAATGCTGGCATCACAACATGCTTGATGATGCTGAACAGATGAAGTGATGAATATACCTAATATTAAATATTTATGAACAGGGTGTAATGCAGGGGTTCCCAAAGTGCATGCCATGGTACTAGGGGGCACCACAGGAGAAGGAACAGAACCCCCAAGTCATCATATTTCCTACCCTACCCATCCTGAAATTCCCAAAGGGCCTACCTCCTTTCAGATCTCAATGCAGGACGAGGCCACCAGCCTCCACCAGGGACCAGAGACAGGGAAAGGAGAAGTAGGCACATGACCTCGACTTCTGTTTCCTGTTCACACAGAAAAAGCTCCTCTAAGCTCCTCTATGTCAAACAGGAGCCAGTCATGGAGGCTGTGTGCCTGCTTCTCCTCTTCTTATCTCTATGGTCCCCAGTGGAGGCCCTTGCTGGATGGCCTGTTTCAGGACAGGAAAGAAGGTAGGGCCTTGGGGACATCGGGGTGGGGAGGAGATGGGATGGCAGGGGTATGTCAAGATCCTGCCCCTGATGGCAGTGAGACCCCAATGATCCTTCTGAGCATGTGGCACTGTGGCCATTAGTCTTTTAATAAAGGGAGCTGTGACTCCAAAATGTTTGGATCCACTGGTGTAATAAATCTTCAAAACACACTGTTAACTTCACGTTGATATGACTAATAAGAATCAACACAATTACTCACCTGTATTCACCAAGTGTCCCATCATCATCTTTCATAGGCTGTATTTCTGGATCACCATGAGCATCTTCTTTTTCTTTCACTAGAAAACACCATTAAAAAAAACTTGAGTCTAGACTTCAGCATGCTTACAGAGCCCCACTGAAAGGCCAGTTTAGTAATAACTAGCTTCAGTCCTATTTATTTCAGAGCATGCCTGGACAGGTATTTAACTTGCTATTTGGATTGCTTTTGATGCTGTATATATTCCTACTGATACAGCAGTATCCTAGATAAATGAAATATATTGGTGGTATTATATTAGGCACATGTAGTGCTGTTTTGCTAATTCACTTTATTTAATAAACAACAAGAAAAAAGGAAAGTTGCTGTGGCCCGGTGAATGATGGCTACAGGAAAAGGCAGGGTAAGGGAGAGTAATTAATCCAAAGGGAGACAAAATGGAGCGATTCAAACGCCTGTCTGGATCCTTCTCACAAGAGAAGAAAGGTTGATCAGCATGAATGGAAGGCTCACTCAAGTGAGAGATAAAATAGATTGCACTGATAAGATCATTTTAAGCATGAACTAGACCCGTGTGGACATGCTATCTGTTTGTTGTAAGCGTAACTAAATTGGTACCCAACCCAGTTTGTTGGGGTTCTGTAAATTCATTCACCTGAATGTATTTACTGTTCCAGTACAGGTCTTCCCCATTAATTGTGAGTTGGCAAAGAATCCTAAAAGAAATCAATCCAAGTTTCTGACTACCTTATTGAGCCAACCTGAAAACATTCATAGATTTTAAGATGAATGTGCAGTTTTAAGCTTTTGCACTTCTTCATGCATTTACCAAACATGGGCCATTATTACTGCTGAAATTTCTGTATGCAAATAAAGAAATAATAATTGCTATTTCTCCTAAAAGACTTGATGATCTGTATATACTTGCAAGATTACTGCTCTTATCAATGACATACTAGTGCAATTTTACTTCTAAGAGATGATGAGAATTGCATAAATGAAGTCAAAATTACAATCAATTTATACCAAACCAGAATGCAAGGAGTAGCATAATCAGTCCTGCATGCCCAAGTGTTTTCAGACTTTTTTTTAACAGTAGTCCCCATTCTATATAAAAACTGCTTTAAAATACAAAGGTCTTTCATTTTAAAAACTATTTATGATATGGCACAGAGGCTTTATATAGAAATCGAGTTCGTAAAAATTCCCAGTAGTAAGTCCAAGCAATTTGACACTTTGCTGTAAATAGTTGCAAATGGCCATAAACAGCAAATAATATATTATAATATTTACATAGAATTAAGGGTTACACTAATATGAATCTCACCTGGATATTTTCCTCCTTTATTCCTCCGTATGAAACAAACAATCAGCAAAATCAAGATGAGTAGAGCAACTGCACACATAAGACCAATGAACCATCCTTGAGTAGCAATGTCAACCTGCCGGCTTGCCTTTGCTGCCAGACAGAAAACATAAATTATTATACTCAAAGATATAGCCATTATATTTCATTTACCCCACTTCTGTAAAGTTCCTCAGAATTGGCAATGCTTGTTGTTATAAACAATATATATAAATGATTTCAGATATTTTTCTGAGAGTATTTTATATTGAAAAGAATTTGAATAAATTCTTCATGTTGTTAAATTTACACCTCTGTCTTGTTCATTACCTTCAAAATGTAAAGATTTGTAATTATATTTTCTTCCACAGGATTTTAAACCTGTTTTGCTAATGGGTATCTATATGCAAAATTGGTAGTTGCCAATATCTTCATAAAATAAAAATAGTGGGCAGATATCTTGATCCAAAACTATGGCCTTTACCTTAAAAATATTATACTACAATCCTAAAACTATTCTCCTTATAAAAGAAATTACAAAGTCAGTTCAGTCAAACATGGTTTATGCATAGCAAATCAATTGATCTGTGGACTCTGGCAGCATGATCCCCTTTGAATGCATCGACTATTTCCCTCAATGAAAAGAAGAGCTGAACATGATTTCTCATGTAGATACAGTACTTATTGACTTCTGAGACTTTTTAAAACTGGAAAGTATGTATAATAAAAACCCTTTTTATTCCTTTTAAATAAAATCCAAAGGCTTAAATAAAATCCAAAGGCTAATGCAGCTGTCTGTCTATCATCATTTGGATTTTAGATGAATGTCACATAATACTAACATTTAAATAACATTCATTTTCTTAACAGGTTAAGGGAAACTGGGGTTCTCCATACATGCAGAGATGCATAATTAAAATTTTAGTATCAAACGATTTAGGAAGACAAAACGTACATTTAACATTCAAATGCAGTATGAAACGTCATGCCGTATAAACAAAAGAAGCCATGCACAACATGCATCACATAACTAGCAAGCAAAAGTAGTCACTTACTTATGCAGCTTCTGATATTTGTATCACTGTATGTATATCCTGCTAGTATAGGATTCTAAAAGCCAATATTGTGTTTCTAAACTACAGAAAATTGTGTAATTCTGCTATACTAATAATTCACCTCAAGGAAATTGTATTTTTTCTTTGGCAAATTACAGAAGCTGCCAACACATTTGAATCATATATTTTACACTACACTTAAAATGAAAGTATCTTGTTTGATGAAAATGTCTGATAAGAATCTTCTACAGATTGCCAAGCATGTTTGAGAAACTTAGTCTAAGGATATAGAGATCCAACAGAGAGAAACTCAGCTTACTGGATGCCACCACTAGAGAAGAGGGTGTGGGTGGGCAATTTTTGACTATGTCTTTTCCCCAGGCAGCTCCCTTTGCACTCTGAAATGCTGCTACAGTATAGAGAGCTGAAGGAATGGCTGTAACAGTGTAGGAGGGAATGTCAGGGGAAAGGGAAACAACTGAAAAATGTCTCCTCCCTCTTCAACTTGAGCCTCAGCAGGATCTCAAGTCTCCCTCAGGCATGAAAAGAATGCCATGGATGCAACCTACTGTGGTGAAGCAAAAATTTAGATGCTGAATTATTCCATTCAGTTTGAGATGCTGCCAATGTTTTGTAAAGTTTACTTCTGTGCAGAGGCAAGGTAGCAGGTGCTAATGCTCTTTCTTCATATTGTTTTTTTTGTTTTTTGTTTTTGGCCTTCCCAGTAAAAATACCAATAACCCCCAGGAAAAAAAGAATACTAAGCCAAAGTTCTCCTTAGGAATGTAGAAGGCTTTCCACATCTGTTCACCTAACCCAGTAGTGAAACTGGCAGTGACTCACTAGGCTTTCAGGCAGTTTTTTCCAGCTCTGACTGGCAATGAAGATAACTGAACTTGCAGGCAAAGCATGTGCTGTTCTGCCGAGCTACAATTATTCTATACTGGTCCGTTGCTTGCTCATCTCTATGCTTCCCCTAAAATGCTCCTCCTTAGCCTTTCTTCATCACAGGGACAGCAGCAGTAAGGAAATCAGATGAGATGAGTGGAGGTTGATTTTTTCCTCTCTTATCTTCTCATCACTAGTAGTGATGGGGCACAAGGGTCCGTGGGTATCGTAGTTCTCCAAAGAAAGCACATATTCACGTATATTCAATAGTGGTATCCATGCCGCTATTGAGGCTGCACATTACAATAGTGTAGAGTGGATGCATTGTATCAGTTGCAGCCTGAGCAACCATGTGCCTGAATGATCTCATATGTAGTGTAAAGGTTGCTTAGGAACAAACCTATTTGGTTTGGATGTTTGGTTCTGCTGGTGGCTTCTCCCCAGCTTTAGGTCTTCAGGTATGACATTGCAGCCCCATTTATTTCACAAAACAAGTCAAGATATCAATTAGTTTTTTCAGCAAGACTCCAAGTAACGTCTTGCACTGTCATCTCGAGGATTTCACTTAACCGCTACACAGAAAACTCTGGGTTTTATTGCTAAAATTTCTTCAGTTTTGCAGCAAGCCTAGAATTTAGTTGGAAAAGTATCATACAGAACATGTAGCCTTTGGACAATTAATACCAATTATTGAATTAATTTTATGTACTTTGTCTAGGAACCATTTAAAAATATCAGATATAATTCAAGAGCTATTTTGCACTTTTAAAAAAAAAAACATAATGGTTTAACAAAAATATATACTGCCTCTAATCTAGAAATGTTAGCATTGCCTCCCCCTCCGCCACTGATAAACAATCAGCGTTATCAACTCTGACATCACTGGAGGAAAGAAAGAAGAGGAAAAAATGCTCCCCTACAGCAGAGTTCACTAGTTCTTACAAAACTCACAGTGCAGACTATGGGTTAGATCCACAGCACAACCACTCCCTTAAGTTAGATCCAGAACTGACCCTTGTCTCTCTGGCACAGCGAACAGCAATCTAGCAGAACCCCATCAGAAGAAGTGAGTGGAGATGTGTACCAATTCCTCTCCCCCACTGGAACACAGACTGCTGCAGGGGAAAGGGAGTTGGTGAAAATAGCCTCTGTCTCTTCTACCTGTGAGACTGTTCAGTTTCCAGTGTTGCATAGAAAACAAGTCTGGACCCACATACATGAATTTTCTACCGTATTTGAGTATATGGTGAATGCAAGTTTTCTCCCACACAGCATAACAGATTTTGTTCGTTTGATTTATTTGTTCTTCACCCTCCCCTTTCATGTTTTTACATTGGTCCTTTTTAACAGGGTAAGCTCCCTTTAGTCTTTCTGAGTGAAAAAGGTGGGGTACAAATATTTTCAATTAAGAAATAAATAAATGGACTTTTCTGCATACTCAGAGTACTTCATGAAGAACAATTCATGGAGCTTCTGCTCACATATCACTCTTAAATGAGCAGAGCACATCATTTTTATATTTTTTTCTGAACAGACACTTTTATCTCTTTCTGATAATTACTACACTTTACAAGATGAACATGCATTTGGCTTTCTAAAAATTGTACTGAACATGCAATTTTTTTTAAAAAAATGAACAAAAGTATAGACAGTAAATGCTAACATTTGTTTGTGTCAACATTGCACAATATAGCATCCAGATGTTTCTAACACAAAGACCCCTTCATTTTTCTTCATCCAGAATATTTCATATGAAATATTTTGAATCCCATATGGATAGCCTGTTAGGTGGCATCATTGGCCCAATGGAAATTCAAATTTAATAGATTTTTGTTGATTGTAAAATTAGAAGAAACTTCTGTAACAGATTTGGTTTAATCTCCTGAAACCTAACTGTTCTTAAAATGTTTTGTGATCCATAATAAACAATGTACCATCAATTTTTAAAAGGGCCCAATAAAAAACAATGAGAACTTTATCCTTTCCTAAAACAAACAAAAAAGAGACAGAATTAACTAGAAGGAGATATTGGAGCATATCAATGATATGCTGACGTGGGTATGGGATGAACATTTCAGTTCTATTTTAAGAGAAAAGAAGACATGAAAAGACTGTGATACAATGTAACACTAGCTCCAAAGTTCAGCCCTTAACACAATTCTGAATGTAAGGCAGAACTGGTATGGTGTGCCTCACCTGGGCCTGTCTGAAACACAGCATCTAAACTCTCAAAACCAGGACCCTCAGCACCAACCCGGACTTTATATGATGTTCCTGGTGTTAATCCCTTTAACACATGGAAGCTCCGCGAACCATTAACATGTTCTTTTTTCAATTCTTCTTCGCCTACAAAATTTTTAGGAATACAATATATTGGAATATTTGAATTCACTCAAAATTAAAGTTTTATTTCTTACTGATATTTGGTAAAAGTTAGGCTACCCTCTTAAACTATGTTGTTATTTCTTAACATGCAATACTGAGTTAATCACAAATTAAATATAATCCTATTTTTCATCTACCTATTTTTTCATCTGTTGTGGATATTATTTACTTTTATTTCTCATCAACTGCTATTTACTTTTTAGCAGTCTGTCAAAAATACATTTCTTAGATTTTCTTACTCTGTTAATTTTCCTAATAGCAATAAAATGAAAGGAAGGCATCCACATGCAGAAGAAATTTGACTTTTAGGCATCAATACTGACTAGCCTATACCTTCCTTGATTAACAAAAAAAAAATCCAATAAGTATGTCTGTTACATCTTCAACACTGTTAAAAAGTGAAAGGAAATGAAACCAGAAAGGATTCCTCTGCAACTGGACCTGACAGGCTAAGGAAAGTGTCATTGCCCACCACTCGGAAATTCAACAGGCACAACTAATGAAGTGCAACTCCTTAGCTACATGAATAAAATTTAGTAACATAATTTTACAGTACAGTCAATATAAATATAATTAGTAAGACTGGTCACCAGCTGCACATATAAAGCCAGTGGTGGTCAATCTCCCAGGGTCCCAAGGCTTACCTATGCATCTTGAAGGGCTGCTCCCACTCCCACAATCTGATACCCACCATTTTTCTTTAAATTCCCACTGAAATAGCCCTCTTATTCCACTTAATTGCCCCCAAAAGGTTTTAATTAAAGTGTTTTATTTTTTAGGGTGAGGAGTTTGGGGGTGCTAGAAGGCATAAAACATAGCAAAATTGCCTTCCATGCCCCCTTGAAGGTAAAAAATTGTTTTTACTTATGGGGTATGTAGAGGACTTGGAGGGGTACCATAGTCATATTTAGTCCCCTAGGGACTGCCCTTTACCCACTCCTTTTGTAAATCACAAGAAGAAAGTATTAGAGGCAATATTTCCCTGCCCTTTTATCAAATTAGATGAGGATCGATTATGTTAATTAAGCTTATGCACATATCTTCAGAAAGGGATATTTATTATTTTGATGTTACTTTAGCCTAATTTAATACAGGAAAACAACACTGTATGTGCTTTAAAGAGGCAAGCAACATTTATCCAGAGAAGAATTACATACATATTACTTCTGCATGACCCAGAAATCTTGCTCTCTTTATTAAAATACAAAATTAATTCTTGAAAAGGAAATATTGCATCCTTTTCTATTTTTAAATATTTTAAAATCTATTACAGCATATAGAAGAATGCAATGAAGTGTCTTCTTACTGCCTGCCACACCATATTCAATATAAATGTTCTCATGAATTGGACCCTCATACTCCCAAGTGACATTGGCATAGGTCTCAGCAGCAGCTGCCGTAAGATTTTTGATGCTTGGGTACACTGGTTGCACTAATGCACAAGAAAAAAAGAGCAAAATAAGAAATGCTGTAAGCATCCAATACAATCCAATTTTAACTAATTCACTAATCTGAAGCTTATGAAATAGAATACTTTTCTTGTTTCTACCCTGAAAGAAAGGAAGAATTCAGACTTACCACGAATTCCCATTTGCAGTAATTCTGAAGTGGAACTGTTTCCAAAGAAAGCACCTCCTCTTGGTTGTAAATGGCACCAAGCAGTGGAGCTTCCCATTAACTCCCAGGCTGAGCCCAGACCATGAACAGGCCCCTACCATGAACCAGAAATGGACAGAGTATCTACTAGTAGCATGAAGCAATTACAGCAAACACTGTAATTAATGAGAGTAGTAAAAGGAGAACATAGTGGACAGGAAACACCCAGAATTCTACTGCAAATACAGTATGTGTGGACTTCACAGTAAGAGATGATTTCCCCAATCATAGCTTTGGTGAGAGTTTGCAGGCAGAAAGGGAGAAGATGTGGTGCCTGAGCTTATGACATCAACATGCATATTGCGGGGGCAAGGGAGCTGGGGACTTGATCCATATCTTGGGACCAAGCCCTACCTACTGCCTTATCCTGGAACCAATGAAAAATTGAAAGTAGAAATATACAGAAAACATGCTTTTACCCCTTTCTAGTGAATGTAGAGTGGTGAAGTCTTTGGAGATGTACAAAAGAATATATGCCAAGGGCAAGGAGATTTGGTTGCATTCTGGAGAACTTTCCTACCAATACTGTCATTAAAGTCAATGTGATCATGTGTAATGTCAATTACAAATGTCCAAGTCACAGTCTTGCATCTGGAATCCATGGATGGGCATCTTCTTTGGGCTATCAAAATAGCAATATCATTAAAGGACTGAACTTTGATGATAATGCTTTTCACTCCAGCAAAAGATATCTACTCTTCCTAGGATTTCATATGCTAAAAAGAGTAGCAAGTTGGCATTTTTATTACTCAAGACTTTCAATGTAGCCATAAAATCATGAGTGTATGTTTTGTATGTTTGTATGTTTTGATCCTCATTGATTTTCCCTCGATTTAGATCCTCACTGATTCCCCCCCCCCCTAGATTTATACCATGTGTTATATATTGTATAGTCAATAGCTTGCATGAAGAAACTTAGCACTATAAGAATAAAACATTTCTAATCAACTGTTCCTCCAGGCTATTAGGTTTCCTTTTCCTTTTAAGAGTTGCTCCATTGGACTTGAAAGATAAACTACAAAAACATGGAAGACACTACAGGTCCTATTATGATAACTAAATGAGATCTAGAAAGCATGTCATCATGATCCGGAATGACGGGAACCAGAAATGATCAGTGCTTAATGAATTCTATATTTTTAGAAATAAGCTTGATAAGAGAAACATGCATTAGTCCCATTAGCTAAGTGATGGTTAAAGTGCCCACTATGCAGGACGGAAGACACACTTTTTCTGTAAAGTTATGAAGAAGGTGCCTTCAGCAATTTGAAACCACTGACAGACACTGTGAAAGTCTCTAATTTCCCCAGTCTTTATGTTTGTCAGAGATCCCCACTTGTCATTTATCCTAAGGTAACAGTCTGATGCAATTTCTGTCCGGAAAATCTGATGTATTTGTAAGTTTGGACATACATTCCAACCTTTCAACACAATACACTGTTTTGCCTAACATTCTGAATAGTTCATCATTACATATTCCCTTCTATCTAATCAAACTTCCCTGCTATATAAGTCCATGCTTCCTTCCCTCTGAGCCAATTTCTGTTCAGAAATGGCACCGGTAGTATGAAAGAAACTAATTTCCCAGCCCTTGTTTTTTGGAGGAGATTCTTCTTTTTAGTTTATCGTAAGCAACCACAGATGGCTGCAGCGAAGGAGCAACAACCAAACAGGAGACTCTGAGCTATGGAACTGATCCTTGGCATTGGTTGAGTGGCTGTAGCATTGTCTTCCTGCCCTTCTTTTATATGTGTTTTAGTTATTATGGGTAAAGAGGAAGCCTTCAGCACCTTTTAAGGTTGCCCTCTCTGATAAGTCACATGAATAAGAAGAGTGCTTTGCACACTTTGAACATAAGGCATTTGATTCAAATTAAAAAGTCTCAGAGAACATTTGATTCTTTAGTGTGGAGAATGGAAGAGCAAGCTACTTCAAATGGTTCCAAAATGGAAATCTTAATCTCAAAACATGGGATGCCCTGAGGTTCAATAAGACAGGCCACATTATTTGTATCTTGTCTCTCCAAGCCTAAAATTGATGAAAGGATCAACTTAAATAGCACTTGATGAAACCAACTGGACAATCAATGGATTTTTGAGGCTCCATCTTTTCACATAGTGGGTCTAGATTGCAGGAAATGAGCAAAGCATAGGAAAATGGGAGTGAATGATCCATTGGATCATTCTTTCTCCCAGGTTTAGTATTAAGGTTTCTCTCTTTATTTACAGCACATTCCAAAACAGAAGAGATTATGGGGAGAGACAGAAAAAACTATTTTAAAAATGAATAATTCTTGCATAGCTCATTGATAGGTCTCATCATAATCTTCATGCTGCCTGCTAACAAGGCAAGACAAGTTTGGATATTGAAGCTTAGGTTCAACCCCACCCCATTTTATTTTGGGAAAAGGATTCCATCTGAGGCCTTATGTTGTCTGTTGCACTTGAGAATCATTGGTGACTCTTGTATAAGCCCCCTCTCCTCACCAAGTACCTGATATGGTAATACACATACTTCAATATCATCAATTTACAATTCAGTGGCAACTATATCCTGGTCAATTCACTAGGACATTTTCATATAAACAGGCATAAAGTATGAATTGCATGTCTTTGGCCTCTACTGTTCAATGATAAATTGAGAGACTAGAAATTAAGACAATCTGTAAAGCAGACTTCCTAAAATTAGATTTAATTATATAGTTTAACTGGAAAAAACATAGGAACATGCATACACATGACTTCCTTTAATGTTGTAAATGTTTGTTTGTAAACTTCAGAATATTCTATCTATAGTTCTTTTCTAGTGAAAGTTACATTTGAGTTGTTCTCACTGCAATTTATACTGATAAAGTAAATAGTAATACCCTTATAAAATGTTGGAGGCATAGTATGCATGACAGGGGAAATTTCAGGATGATTGTCTGAATATCCTTCAAGAGACAAGGCAGGAGAGAAGAAAACAAAGAATAAAAGGACTTCAAACACCACAGTACCATTTTATCTACTAAGAAGCAATGCATGTCTACAAAAACATCTATCCAGGTTCTTTAAGAGATTCTGCACTTGATACAATAGGAGAGCAAGTTACAAAAGCAAGCAGAAACATAAAATTCATTGTTATAATATGTTTTATAAGGTAACTTGCAATGTTGAACAACTGGTCAGAAGAGACCTTGTTCTGTTTCTTCTCACTTTCCTTGAAGATAAAAAGCTATAAATATTCAAAACAACTTTTCTATATGGGAGACATGCAGATTTCCACTGCTGAAATACTAAAAACTGTGCACAAAATCAGATTTCATGTGAATACTGTGGCAGAAAAATAGGTTACTATTCAGGTTTACAATCCAAAAAATACAGATAACGCCATGTAAAAGACCCTCTAAAGAATTACAGACATGCCTGTACCACAAGGTCCTCCCAGGCATCAGATTTTGGTGCCATCAATTGTGGAATAATGGAAGAAAGCAGGAACTGGATATGATACAAACTGCCTTCCAAGGTGGATTGTTCTATTGCTGAACAGCTCATACCACCAGGACAATCTTCCCTATGCTTAATTAAAATTCCTTTTCCTGTACTTTGAATGTATCCCACACTTGGACATTTTGCCTTTTCCTAGCTAAATACAGAATTTTACATTCAACTTCTGCTACATTTAATTTGTTTTGCACTCTGTTCTATCAACATTGTCTTGAGTCTTCTTTCTACCCCCTTCTGGTATCAGCAACTCCTCCCAGTATGGCAAGCATCTTGCTCAGTTCTTTAGTACTAACCACTTATAAAGTTTCCCAGCAACAGTGCCTATAACAGAATCCCGTGATAGCACACTTCTCTCCAGAAGGACAAGAAGATACTGATGACAATTTTTAGGATATGGTGAATCAACTACAAAGCCACAGAACATTAGTAGTATCTAGCTAATATTTATAGTATTATCTAGCTAATATTTATAAACTTGTCCACAAGAACACTGTGACAAACCTGGTTGAAAGCTTTTCTGAAATCAAGATAAACTACATTCTCTGCATTTCTAATTTACGAAATAACTAGATCTATCCATTTAGAAGCAGATAGGGATGAAGATGAAGGAGGAGGAAGAGGAGAAGAAGAGGCAAAGACTAACGTTGGACTGATTTTTAAAAAACTATGATGGCTCTTTATAATCAGAGCATGATGAAGCAGTTATAGAACTAGGAAGAAAACACTACTTGATTCTTCTCTGATGGTTGTTGTGGGTCTTCCGGGCTGTTTGGCCGTGTTCTTAAGGTTTTTCTTCCTAACGTTTTGCCAGTCTCTGTGGACGGCATCTTCAGAGGACAGGAGTCAGAACTCTGTGCTCTGTTGCAGCTTGTTGGATAGTTAATTATTTATAGCTATGGGATCAGTTTTTGTCCTTTTCAGGAGGTTGGGTGATTATAGTGATCAGCATGTTTTTGTGGGTGCACTGTTGTGATAAGGGGGGGAGATGATCTGTCACTGTGATTGATGGGTTTCAATAGCTAGTCTTTTGTGTGCAATGCTCACTGGTCCTTGTGGCTGGGTAGAGTTTGTTGACCTTTTTCAGGCTATATTTTTCAGTGCTGGGAGCCAGGCTTTGTTGAGTTTTAGCCTTTCTCTTTTTTGATGTCTTCTGGAAAGACTTACTGGATGAGTGTCAGAGTGTCCATTATCGGTACCTTGGTGAATAGGGATACTACGTCAAAGCTGATCAGTCTGTCCCTTGGGTTGAGTTTTAGGGTGCTGATCTTGCTTATGAAATGTCCTGAGTCTTTGATGTAGGATGAGGTTTGTCCAATGTGGGTCTGTAGGAGGGTGACTAGGTATTTTGCTAATTCAAATGTTGGGGAGCCGATGGCACTTACAATGAACCTGAGTGGGATTGAGTCTTTGTGGATCTTGGGGAGTCCGTATAGTCTTGGTAGAAGGGCTTCTGTCTTGCAGATTCATTGAAGGACATTGGGGTGCAGGGAGGAACTCCTGAGCAGCATGTTTGTTTATTTTGTGATTTTTTTGGTTGGGTCCCATTTCAGCTTTCTGTAGGTGGGTTCCTTGATTTTGTCCTTGTATTCTTCTGTTTGCATGATTACTGTGGCGTTGCCTTTGTCTGCTGGCAGAATAATAATGTCCAGATCTAAGTTTACAGACTTGATAGCATTTCTCTCCTTTCTTATTATGTTGCTTTTTGAGGGTTTTGCTTTTTATCCTTGTCACTTCACCTTTTATTTCTTGTGCTTTTTCTTCTGGAAGATGATATAATGCTGATTCCACGTTGGCAATGATGTTTTCCACAGGAATTTTACTGGGTGTGACTGCAAAGTTTCCTCCTTTGGCAAAGATCAAGGTTTCTTCCGGGGAGATTTGGCATTCAGATAGGTTGATGATAATGCGCGAGGTGTCTAGTGAAGGTTTTGGTTGACTTGTTTGTCATTTGTTGAATTTCTGTTTTTGTCTGGTTGTGTGGTTCACCATTTCTTTTTCCATCATTCTGTAGGAGAGGGTATCAATCTTGTCCCAATCTTGACTTCTCATTTTTTGGCTGATATTGATGTATAGGAATAGTAGTTCCTTAACATTTCTACTAGGCTGCAGAGACACAAAAACCATACCAGCCTTCCTCAAGACAAAAAGGACCTTCATTTCCTCACAGGCTAGCCGTATCTATGACTGCCTGGAACATGCCATCCTAGGGGAAAGAATCCACAGAAACCACAAAAAACTGGACTCCACAGACAAAGAACTACTATTCACTCTGTCCAATACCTCAAACTGGGTATCCTGATAATTCAATTCAATTTACTCCAAATAAACAACATTAAAAAGTACTGCACCATTATAAAAGTTAAAATGAAACTGTATGTTCTATGTAGCCTACAGCTGAAAGCAACAAACCGAGGAACTAGGACCACAAATGAGCTGTAACTTAGGCTACAGTCCTATGTACATTTTGTAGCACAGTACGATCCAATAATACAGTAAACTTTACTTCTAAGTAAACATGCACAGGACTACTCTGAGTTCTACTTAAAAATGTTAAATCACAGCTCACTCAGTGTTAGCTGCTTTCAGTAAAACACAGTCAAGATTAGCTTTCTTATTAGGTTGAAACATTTCGCTACTCATTCAAGTAGCTTCTTCAGTCTGAGGAGAGTTGGCAGGAGACCCGGACATACTCTCCATGTTGGTTTCACTCCCCCCTGGTCTGAATAGGCTCCTTAGAAGGATAAAGGATGGGAGGGGGTGAGCAAAAATCCCACTTCTGCAGTCCTTTTCCACCCATTGTCATGGGTCATTAACAGTCGTTAACCATGGTCTTTCTGGTGGGTGTGGTCCTGATCTTTCTAGGGACAGATGAAAGGGCAGCATGATAGATAGGATGATAATCTTAATCCTCCCCAGAAAGATCAAGACCATGCCCACCAGAAAGATTATCATTAACAGTCCCATTGTTAAACAGAAAGAAGTCAAGTTGCCAAGACTCAGCTTCCAGATAACCTCACCTGGATGACTGAGAATCTTCACAGATATAAGTCAAGACTAGCTTAGTTGAAATCCATTTACAAGCTTAACCAAATTCCTGGGTCAATCCATATCTTATGCTAGTTATTCTACTAAACAAGAACCTTTTAATGCTAATCTTTAGATAATTTTGAACCTCTGATAGATATACAGATGAGATGTCTGTTGGTAATACAGCAAATACATGAAAGATATAAGTTCCAAGAAAACCTAGAGTCGTATATTGTATTTCTTGTCACAGGTATGATTATCATTTTAGGAGGAGAGGGAATAACTATGGGTTGACAACAGAGGAAAGAAATGGGAAATTCTGAAAGTATTTTATGGGTTGATGAAAATGCTAACATTTCTCCTCTAAATTTCAGCTGGTAAATTTTGTGAAAACTGACCATAATGCAGAAGAAGCAAAATATAAATAATGCTGAGGTGTAATGACAGTCATCTATTTTAGCAAATGTCATTATTTTCTAGATTTATCAGAAACACGCAGTAACTATATGCTCCACAGAATCTCAGCATCAAATTTCAGAGTTGTGACAAGTGGGAAACGTATATCTGAGCAACAATCTAAGAAGAATGATCCTGGGGAATGATTGTGGGCAATGAACTGAGCATGTGATACACAAAATGTGGAACTTGATCATCTAAAGCCTTGTATCTAAATTCAGACACTGAACTTACATGCTTTGAGAAAGTAAAATTTGGTTTGGATGACAGAGTATGTATGTTAGAACTGGAATGTATGAGGAAAGGTAGTATGTAAGAACAAGAGTTTCAGGTGAAAATATATAAAGGTTTGGAGGAAAGGACAGATAATGAGATTCTGCAACGTAACGTTGTTTAACTGTCATTGTATTTTATTGAAGTGTCTGAATAAAGCTAAATATTCACCTAAGTCCTGGGAGAAAATTGAAATTTGGGTGTTGAGTAACTCATCCTGTTTTGAAATTCTGATTTGAAATATTGCAGACAATATCCCAATAACACATCACTTCAGTGGTGCAGTACGCAAACACATCCCATGCTGGTGTACCATTAAATATACTATTAAATTTAAATCACCTTTGCTCCTATTCTTTTTCGTTACATGTTATGCTAGTAATTTTAGCTGTCTAAATTTAATCTAAAAAGGTCTATAATCTCTGGGGGGAAAAGTATATTCCACTGTCAGCCTACCCTTCTTGCTTGACGCAATCACGATTCTATGGGCATAATTTATGCAATTGGAGTTTCGCTAAAATCCTGCCATGCCCAGACTGCCCCCCAAGATCTCTCCTGCATCAGTGAGAATTCCTGTCTTTTTGCAAAAATGATCCCTGGTCTTCTTTTGCCTTCCTCCCCCCCCCCCGTTTTTTGTTTTACACATAAAATCAACAATTTTGCGCAGCTTGATGCCCCTTCTCATAAATCTTGTGCAGGATAGATGTCCTTCTGCATGAAAATAGTAAAAATCCTGTGCAGTTTGATTCCCCCACCCCTTTTCCATTCCAGGTGAATCCTATCTAGGAAAGAAGTGACTCTGTATGGGGATTGTAACAAGCTTGTGTACCTTACCATTTTTCCCCCAGAAAAAAATGACCATAAAACTTCTAGAAATCCTCAAAGATTTCCCAGATGATTTCTCAGAGAAAAACAAAAATTGCACAAGAAATCAAACTGCAAGAAGAACATGGCATGCCTTGTCAGTTTCTCCCAAGAGTGAGAAGCTGCAAGATTCTTTTCCCTACTTTAAATACAGATGCTGGTTAACTGAACCCCTTCCTTTGCTTATACTTAATTTCCAGGATACTCCATTCTCTTTGCCTTTAGAGGGCACTCAGGTACCAGAAGGCTTTGTGTAGCCAACAGACAGGTGATTTTGCATCTCTCCCATCACAGGAATGAAACTGAGGCAGTGGAGGGCTTCTCCTCCTCCTTCTCTCTTAGCAATGGCAGCCATGACTTGCTTACGGGAGCTCTGATGGAGGATGCTGCAAACTACTGTAAGCTTTCTTATGGTCACCACTGTTATCAAAAGACAAGATGAGCCACAGGGAAAGGAGCCACTCTCACAGCACAACCTCGTCTGTTCAATGTAATAAATGGTGGTTTGACAACATAATGTAAAGAAAAGAAAGTACATTTTTAATTTCTGAACCAATGTGGCAGGTCTCATCTTAAAGATATGAACAGTTGCCTAATAAACATTTTCCTTCATCTCTTCAGGGATTCATTTAAGTAATTCTACAATTCTTCCTTCTTACCATATATATTTTTAAAATCTGTTTAGAACCTAAAACAAATCCGCACAATGTTTTAACTTCATTTTACCTTTACTTCCACATACATCAAGTAGGAGAATATCAGGATTAATAGTGGAAAATAAAAGGAGGTCATTATAATTAGATACAACAAAAGGACTGTAAGTATCAATATATAGTATAAATCTACACATTGAAATTAAAACACAAAAGCATGCAGTTAAACAGAAAAGTATCAGAAATAGGAAGGAAGAAATTAAACATCAACTTACATTTTGAAAGCAAAAGCTTATGTTAATATTTATTGTTTTTTATTCTACACTGTCAGTCAATTTTTACAATACCGGCAAGAATTCTGTTGGTAATTTTTGTGTGCATAAGTTAAACTGTATAACCTCCCCACAGTAGAGCATCACTAACTAACGAGGAGTAGGTCACATTATTAGGCTTGCACCTGTTCAGTAACTGGGTGTGTCCCTCATAATGTGACTGGTGTCTCAATAATTAGCAGCAATTCACTGCTGTGAAGTACACAATTTAACTTGCTCATGCATAAATCAACAGGGACATCAACAGAATTCTGGGCACTGCTTCTTAAATATTTGTCATCTATAAATTATTAATTCATAGTAAACATTTTTCTTTTGTTTTCTCTCTATAATCCTCTAGGTTAGGTTCCATTGAACTCAGCAAGGATTATATTTGAGTCATACATGTATACAACTACACTACATACCACCCTTAAAAAAAGGTTAGTATTAAAATCCAGTAGAAATGCCAAACCTAGGCAGTCAATCTCCAGAACAGAAGGTAACCCAGATGTGTCCAAATTAGTTATTTTCACTGGGTAGTGGGAAGTGGAGAGACAGCCTTCAAGTAACAAAGTTGCCAGATGGGCCTAGAACTATTTTGAAGGGTTATTCATGTCACCATAGCCAATCTCAGTTTGGAAAGTATGAATTACAAAGTGCACTTCAGAGGGTTAAAGAATATATAAACAATTAAAACAAATATACGATTTCTCTCCTGATTAAACAAATTTATACACTTCTGCAGGCATAAAAATATTATGACATCCTGACATTTTTAAGCATACCAAACTTATAAAAGAGACAGTTCCTGCAGAGAGACACATCACACAATCATTATAATTTAAATTTTAAATGGACCATCTTTATACATACCCATCTTACCTCCATCCGTAATTGTGATTGCCTCCTCTGTTATTTGACTTCCGTGTCCCACTGATGTTTGTGCTTGGAGGTAGAACTTGTATCGAGTGCTGTAATTTAAGTTACGTAATATCAAGCTGGTCTCATTGGCTGGAATGCTGATCTCTTCCAAGCGGCCTAAATCATGTGTGCTATTAACTGTTATTGCAAAACAGTAAAAAAGGAATGAAAAGAATATGGTTAATTTCTCTTCGAGAATACAAGATATTGAGAGAGTGTTCAAACAAAAAGAGCTACACAAGATCTTGAGTTCTACCATATACATTTTCCAGATATCTCCTCAATGTGTCACAATGAACTTTTCTAACATGGGGCATCACAAGCTAAGATTAAAAGCCATGTTCCAATGCAATACCAGTGAAGCAAAAACTTTACCAGCATAAATGGAATTCTGTCTTGCCTACTGCTAGAAAGGGGGCCTGGTACGCAATTACAGCATCTGCCTAGGGATGCTTGCTGACCATATAGGACAATGAGTGGCTGTCTTGGCTGGGTGCTGGCAATGTGCCTAACTTGCATACGAGCTGATCTCTTGTGCTTCCTAGGTGAACAGAAGGAACTGTTTGCATAAGGAGGTATTGAAACCTCTTTATGCAAGCTTGGCAAAAAGACAGCAGTTGTCCTTACTGCTACTGTTGGACAGAGGCTGAAATGTTTACTGTTCTGAAATTTGTGTCCTGTTGGGCTAAATGGTTCGGGAAGCTCCTGGATGGTTGTATGTCTCTGTAGTTTGTATCTACACAGAAAAAGGATATTTCTGCACTTCTAAGAGTCAAAGAATTCAGTTTAGTCAAGTCTTCTGCTTAGGGCATATTCCTGCTAAGAAATTTGGAGCAGTTGGCTGATGGGATGTGGTGGCGCTGTCGTAGGGACGTGGTGGCGCTGTGGGCTAAACCGCAGAAGCCTGTGCTGCAGGGTCAGAAGACCAAGCAGTCGTAACATCGAATCCACATGACGGAGTGAGCGCCCGTCACTTGTCCCAGCTCCCACCAACCTAGCAGTTCGAAAGAATGCAAATGCAAGTAGATAAATGGGGACCACCTTGGTGGGAAGGTAACAGCGTTCTGTATCTAAGTCGCACTGGCCATGTGACCACGGAAGATTGTCTTCGGACAAAACACTGGCTCTATGGCTTGGAAACGGGGATGAGCACCACCCCCTAGAGTCGAACACAACTGGACAAAAATTGTCAAAGGGAACCTTTACCTTTACCTGGCTGATGACTATCTCGTAAATTGTACTGAAGATCCCTTTCTGAAGATAATTTGTTTAGGATTGATAGATTACACCAGCATGGAAGTGTCTATTTTAGCACAGCAACATATTAATATAGTGGGAATCCAGCTTCATGTTTAAAGAGGCTGCTGTGTAACCCACCTTTCATAAATGCAGGACAGAAGATGGTGTACTTGTTTAAAGGCAGTGACCTGTTCATTTAGCATTACGTCTTTCAATCAACTTAGAAAGACACTATTACTTCTATTTTGAGAATTGTTTTAAAAAGGGTTTACTTACTTGGTTGAAACTTCAGCATATATCCTACCAGAACACCATTTGGGTGAGAAGGTGGGCCCCATTCCAGAGTGAGAGAGTCCAGATTTTGATTAGTAATCTTCAAAAAGGAGGGTGCACTGGGAACTTTAGATATATAAAATGTTGCATTTTAAAGATAGCAAATAAAAAACAGAAATTTTAAAAGGCTCGAATATAATTAAAAATATACTGTAAATTGAGCTGTGTGGGTCTTTTTAATGCACCATGAAGTTATGGTGACCCTTTTCAGTTTTTGTAGGTAGATATTACTCAGAAGTGTTTTACCATTTCCTTCTTCCTGGGCTGCTGTGGGATTGTGCAGCTTGCCCAAAGCTACACTGGCAATTTAGCATTATTATTGCCTTTGAATCAATTACAGCCTTGTTTATGCAAATATCTCAGTAGTTTACCCAGATGTCTCAATGAGTTCAATGGGTAAGGCAGTATTGTTTCTGTAATGATCTCTGGAGATGCCTTCTGTTAGAAGAGAAATCACCCTGCTAGTGTGGTCCTCGCCCTACATGGACCGCAGACTGCTCATAACTGAATTACATACTATTGTTTCAAGAGCAATGAAAAAATACATCCACAATGATAAATTTCAATAGTTAAGTTGTATTTTGATCTAGTCACATACCTCCTTCTGGTGTTTTAAATGTTGCATCAGAGGATGGTGGTCCTTCTCCTTTCCCATTAACTACTCTGACATTCAGTCTGTAAGAGCTATAAGGCTCCAGTCCAGGTACCATTCCATGTGTCTTGTTTCCGCTGAAATTCAGCATCTTTTTTTCTACATGTCTTTTAATTCGTCCTGATAAACTTTTCACTTTCCAGTAGTAAATCTAAACATTAAATATAATTTACAAATATTTAATCTAATGCTTTTCATAAGTTGCACTTCTCACTACACATGGGTATATTTCTGCAAGACATCTTAGCTACTGGATATTGTTATGTGCTGTCAAGGTACTTCTGACATATGGTAACCGTAATACTGTTTTCAAGATACATGAGATATTCAAGGAACAGTTTACCATTGCCACGACCCAGTAAATTCCCAGTCTGAGCAGGCAATTTCACCTAAGGTCTCCTAATACTCTGTTCACTACAAGGCTACAACTCTACAGCTAATATTCTATCCACTACAACACTGGTTTAGTGGTGTAGATGCAGACTTAAATATACCTACAGTAGACATACTGAAAGCAACAGGGTTCAAGAAGACTTCAACAGGTTTATTAATGTATGTATGAGTGAGTCTGAAATAACTGGATTATCTTAAACTATTTGCACTGAAGTGTATCAAATCCTTAACATTTTTATTTGAATAAAATGTCTTCTAATTTTAAAGGCAGATTTATGTTGATCTTATGCATGTTTATTTAGAAATTAATCCCATGATTCCAACCTAAACAGCGCATTCCAATTAATCTGTTCAAGCAAGTGTTCATGCCCTAGTCACACCTTAGATTTAATTGTACAGTAGTGCCTTGCTTTACGATTGCCCCGCATTACGATGATCTTTTTGCGATCGCAATTGCGATCGCAAAACGATGATCTGAATGGGTTTTTTTCGCTTTGCGATGATCGATTCCCTACTTCGGGAACTGATTCTTCGCAAAACGACGATTTTCCTCCAGCTGATTAGCAGTTTCAAAATGGCCACTGGGTAAACAAAATGGCTCCCCGCTGTTTTCTGGGATGTATTCCTTGCTGCACAGGCACCGAAAATGGCCGCCCTATGGAGGATCTTCACTGGACGGTGAGTTTCCAGCCCACTGGAACGCATTGAAGGGGTTTAAATGCGTTTCAATGGGCTTTTTATTTTTGCATTACGACGTTTTCGTTCTACAGCAATTTCGCTGGAACGAATTAATGTCATAATGCGAGGCACCACTGTACCATTTAAACATTTAGCCTAAGATCCTAATAATTCTCAATGAAGCTAAGTGCTTTGGTGGCATACTTGCATGACTGCTCATTGTAACTGAAAATATGACTTCTGGTTGTGCAGTGTGGTTCTGGATGCCTTGTGCTGTAATACTGTCAAACCACTCACACTATGGACAACTTCATAAGCAGCTTGACAGTTTGATACTGTCCTTCTGACATTAGGTTGCATATGTTTGGGGTTTAATGAGATTTTTATTACTTTAAAAGTGGCCATAAAATTAGCTTACAATAATGTAGAAGAATACTGGTTTTGGTAATATTTAATAACCAGACAGATTTACCTGCACAGTTATTTAGAAGTGGGATGTGTTACATTTTATCTACTATAATGTTAAGATTTAAGATAAAGAAATCCTAGCATGTACATGCTATTTAACACTACTGGGAAACTTTTATTTATATAAAGACTAGATTTAAATATATAAAAATGAAAGAATAACCTTAGCTTAAGTCATGGTATATTAATTTTCAGAACCATTTAAGTCACACACTTTTCAGGAAGCACTTTAGGGTAAAAAGTATCAGCAGTCAAACTAAAAATTGTTTTTGACAGGAATTAACTAATGGCTGTACTTCTAGATAGTGAAACAGAATAGCTCAAGCAATTTCTTTAATCATCTGGAAGCTGACAGAATGGTGACTTCAGCCTAGAACTGGCTTTTAGTACAGAATGAGGAAAAACATTAAAAGTCCCAAACCTATAACCAGATATTCCCACCCAACCACAGAAAAGAAGGTAATTTTGTTACAGTAAATGCTGCTTAATCAGTTACTACAGTTAACCTACTTTATATCCCTGAAGATGACCTCGGACGTACATTAAAGGAACTGGATCCCACTGAGCCTTTGCTAACGTGCTGTTTATAACTTGTACCTGCAAATTTCCTGGTGCAACCATTGGCACTGTTAGGGAGAAATGCAACAAATCTCAGGTTAGGTTTACGTATGTATACTCATTATATTATTGCTGCACATGTATGGGGACCTCATACAAAAAATTGTATCTTTGAAACTGGACCTTGAATCAGCACCAAATTTGACACAGATGTAGCAGACAGTCTTGCTCTGTGCCAGATTTGGTGATATTTGGGCAAACAGTTTTCAAGTTGTGATTTTTTTTTTTTAAAGCAAAACTGTCCCCCTCACATACAGACACTGGCAACCAACCTTCTGTGTAGATAGATCAAATACACTGAAAAGACCAACCTGCTTATCTTGATGGAAAATGGCCAGGGTTCTTTTTCAAAAATTATGAATGGTAGTGAGCAGAAGAGGGTATCCTGTAGACCATCTTGACTGTTGTCATTGGTGTTGACAACATTCAGGCTGTCCTTTGCTATGCAAAGCTTAGTATCCATTTTCCTGCTAGCATGATGTTGTGAAACAATATTGGGCCATTTTCTGGCTTTTTGAATCATGGGTACAGAATCACTATATCCCACATTTTTAAATCAGATTTTTTAAAAAGTATTGAATATATTGCATTACAAAGTGAGATCTGAGATGTCACAAAATTAAAGTGAATGTTAGTCTTATGATGCTTTGTTATTGTATTTTTACTGCCTTGAAGGAGGTCTTTATAGGATTTTGTGGCTTATCCACCAAAATAACTTGGCTGGTTTTGCATACAGTGGCCTGGCTCTAACTGGTAGGCCCAAATAGAGAAGGCTCCTTGAAGAAATGGGATCTGTTGATTCATCATTCAACAACAGAGTACATAGGTCTACTCTATTTGGGACTACTAGTTAAACTCAGGACTACACTCCATGACTCAGCATGTATACTATATGCTATCTTTGGGACAAGCTTGTTACTCCAGATTTCATGAATTTAGAGATCTGATTGATCATTTCACCAAAATTTTACTGTGGCTGAGACTTCAGAAGAGTAAGATAAATGTATATTCTTTGTGGCTAAGACTACCGAAAAAAAATCAAATAATCTTACAAGTTTAAGAAACTTACAATCTTCTCCGGAGTGTCCAATTGTTGTTGAAGGCTCTGGTGCCATCCCTAAGTCATTTAGTGCTTGCACCTTTATCTCATATGGAGTGAATGTTGGTGTACCAGACACAATATACTTAGATACATTGGCTACAACAACTGATGTCCATTCATCATCACCATCCTTCTGCCGCCAACTGACTTTGTACCGAAGCCCTGGACCATTGGACTGAAAATGCTTTAAAGGCTATTGTGAAAAATAAAGGCCCTCATTTAGAATTAGCTACTACATTTTCAAAGAATACATTTAAAAAAGAGAGACAAAGATGGTATAAAATTGCCTGACTATGAAAAATGTCCAAAATGCCACTTTAATATAATACTGCCAGTGAAACAGTATTGCAGATGTTTCCATATATACCAGTTTTCTTCAGGAACCTTATCTATCTATCTATCTGTTTGTCTGTCTGTCTATCTGTCCATCTACTATTTGGGTGCCTTTGAAGAGTCACGTTAGAACCAAGTATATTGCATTGAATTTACTGGAGGAAAGGCAGGATATAAATTTAACTAGCAATTGAATGAAATATTTCCAACCTAACAGTGGTTAAATTACAATACTGCACAGAAGACTCTGCTCATGATCTGAGTTCAATCCTGGGATCATGCAGCCAATTTAATGTTGACTCAACCTTCCAGCCTTTTGAGGTCAGTAGATTGAGTATCCACCTCACTGGGGGTGTGTGGCAATATATAACTTGCATAATTAAATTGTAAATTGCCCAGAGAAAGCTGTTAAGTACCAAGGGCCGATATGTAAGCAGCACACTTTGCTTTGCTTTTTACCCTGCTCCTCAACCAAAAAGGCTCCCACAGCAGCTTATAAAGGTATATAATTACAGAGCTTCTGCACTCAACTTTCTGATCTACAACAATATGCAACACAAAAGGAAAAGGGATTGGAAAGGCAGAGACAAAATACAAGTTTCTAAGTTATGAACTCCAGTCATGAATATCTTTACTCTTACACAATATTTACATATTATCTACACACAAGAGTAATTTTGTAACAGAATGTATTTAGAATGTAAAGTTACAAGGAGTCATGAAAATATGAAGATTTCCAAACAGTTTATGCTGGCAATAATCACAAAGTAAATTACACACCCAGCAAGCTTCCTTCCTTTGCATGTTTACTTAAGGAGTCAGACACAACAAAAGAGATCATGTGGCTGGGGAGAAAATACTATAAGGGCAAGACAAGATAAAATCACCCACTCATCGAGTGAAGTCTTTAGTCCTGTGTGTAAACATGCTCTGACACCAAGTTGCCACAATAAAGTAATCAGAATTTGATCTTCACCACTGACTGAGTAATGTTATTGGAATTCCAGTAGGATAACTTATGTAAGATTCTTATGTCTTCCTAAGAACACGTTCCATTTCTCATTAGAATTTTTTTCCAATGGTGAAGGAAAAGAAAAGAAATACCTTCGTTTCTATTCAGTTCCCTAGACTAGACATTCTCAATGATGGCCCTGGCACATTCGAAGGGGGTCACAGACTGGAAACAATTCTTTTCACCCCACCTTTATAAGGTTTGTTATGCCATTTATACAATCTGGTTGTATTTCTTTCATATTGTGTTTAAGGTCATGGCCTGAAAAAGGTTGAGAATGGCTGCGTAGATTTCTGGACTTCAAAATAAATAATGCATCCTTACCTCCCACATGATCACTAGATTGTCAGGTTCTGATCCAATCCCTCGAATGACACCAGGATTGTCATCTGGCTCTATAAATTAAATATTTATATTTGAGTACATTTCTTCCCATTTGAAATTCAATATTTTATTTTATAGACTCAGCTCTTGATAATAAGTGATAGTGTTTATTTACTTGCAGGTTTTGTAAAATATTGCTCAGAAGCTTCACTTGGCTGGCTTCTTCCAATATCATTGACAGCTATTACACGGAAGGAATAATTAACATATGGTGATAGCTTTAATTGTACAGTTGTGAGGATTCCAGAGACCTCTGTCTGGTAGTTCCATGTCCCTAGTTCACGCATGGCATCTTCATATTCAATGATGAACTCTATAAATAAAATGAAAAACAATTCCTTCAGAAAACATTAATTTCCTTCATTCAACAAGCCAACTAGAATTATGTCATTGCAGAGAAAGCAAGGAAATGTGGCTTTAATTCAAAACATTGTGCCACAAGAGATAAAACTGTACCACTAATAATCTAACTAGAACTTTTTACAGAATCTGAGAAATGAAGCAATATGTTACTCCATCTTTCAATTATGTTTAGTAAAAATTAAGTTTCAATATGTATAGCAAGACATACTTGTAATAGGGCTATTATTGTCATTGCCAGGAATCCAGGTGAGCTGAACACTTCTTTCTAGGTGATCTGTCAATTCCAAATCAAAAGGTGGATCAGGACGATCTGTAAGTGAAGTGAATATAAAGATACAAAGAGTGATTCTTTACGGAAAACTCTAAATTGGTTTGCTTTCAGCATGAGAAAATGATTTCATGGTCACTAGCATGCAACTGCAATGAAAATGAACAACTGATTGTGCTGGGAAATAATGTAAAAAGAAGAAAATATTTTATTTACAAGAACTCCAATGTCATATTTTCTTTTGTTTTAAGAAAAAACTGTAAATTGAAAGTTGAGATGTACCATGGTTCACCAGCAGTTTCAGTGTATGATTAATGACTATGAACAGAGAACTACAATATATGCAAGTTCATTCTTATACAAAAATTTGAAAAGCATCCATATTTACAAAGAAACTGTTTCAGAATTACAGTGTTCAGAAGCTCTTTGTCAAGAAAAGTCATCTTAAGGTAAAGATTTTTAATGTGAATGTTTCTCCTCCAGGCATAAAATCTATAGTTCCTCATATAAATGTGTCTACTCTGATGGTTGTGGGGAAATAAGTGAGGCAACTAATATGGATTTTTTTTAAAGTCCAATATTGAGAGAATGAGAACAAATGGCAATAATTGAAACATATGTTTCCAGGAAACAATGTTACTAAGTTCAAAATGTTTATACAACATATCTTTGTATTATTATTCTTTATGCACAAATGTTGGATATGGAACAACTGATTGGTTCAAAATTGGGAAAAGAGTACGACAAGGCTGTATATTGCTTCCCTGCTTATTTAACTTATATTCAGAATACATCGTGCGAAAGGCTGGACTGGATGAATCCCAAGCGGGAATTAAGATTGCTGGGAGAAATGTCAAGAACTTCAGATATGCAGATGATACCACTCTGATGGCAGAAAGTGAGGAGGAATTAACCTCTTAATGAGGGTGAAAGAGGAGAGTGCAAAAAACGGTCTGAAGCTCAACATTAAAAAAACTAAGATCATGGCGACTGGTCCCATCACCTTCTGGCAAATTGAAGGGGAAGATATGGAGGCAGTGGCAGATTTTACTTTCTTGGGCTCCATGATCACTGCAGATGGTGACAGCAGCCACGAAATTAAAAGACGCCTGCTTCTTGGGAGGAAAGTGATGACAAAACTAGACAGTATCTTAAAAAGAAGAGACATCACCTTGCCAACAAAGATCCACATATTCAAAGCTGTGGTTTTTTCCAAGAGTGATGTATGGAAGTGAGAGTTGGATCTTAAGAAGGCTGATCGCCGAAGAATTGATGTTTTTCAATTGTGGTGATGGAGAAGACTCTTGAGAGTCCCCTGGACTGCAAAGAGAACAATCCTATGCATTTTGAAGGAAATCAACCCTCAGTGCTCATTGGAAGGACAGATCCTGAAGCTGAGAATCCAATACTTTGGCCATCTCATGAGAAGATTCCCTTCCACTGACTCCGGGAGACAGTGGAAGACAGGAGGGCCTGGTGTGCTCTGGTCCATGGGGTCACAAAGAGTCAGATACAACTTATTTATTTACTTTAATTTATTTATTTAAATCTGATAATTTATTTAATACTGTTTTAGTATTGTGGTTTTCAGCTGTATCTGTTTTTTAAATGTTTATCTGCCTTTGTTCGAACAAGGCAGGATGTAAACATGTAAGTATAAATAATCTCTTTTAGTGTTATTTCTGAAGTACTGTTATTACAATTACATATTTCCTGAATCACAATATCTGGAATACATGGCATCTCTACATTTCCCTGTACTTACATAGACTTAGTGACTGCTGAATTATTGGCTTGCTGTACAACCAATGTATCAGAAGTCCCGTTCTGACATATCATAGGCAAAAAGTACAGAAGGCAAAAGTGATCTTTGAACAAGGTAGCTCTTGACCAGCTGGAAACAGCTGGGCTTTTATGGGCTTCATAAGGGATCATTTTGAAAACAGTATCTGTATCAGCTCTGAGTAGGTGCCATACTGAAATTAAACAGTGACTTCTGAAAAATATGTTTCCGTGCATCCCTATTGCTAGTATTTCTGCATTTGTTTTTGACTCTGCACTCAATTGTCTAGTGATTTTTTTTTAAGAACAGCAATGTATAAATAATGCTGTACATTAACAACTGTCTCTGACATTAAGGGTACTTTTTCTTTTTAAAGCAGTAATTGGTATATGCATGGGGAATACATACAGTCATGAGGAATTTTGAGGACAAAGATAAAAAAAAATGGTGCCTAGCAGAGCTTAGCATGCTTAATTCCTATGGAGGTCAAACTGCTTAACTGCTTAGCTATAAATGTAATGTTTCTTTTGATTGTACAATTTTTTATGTTCTCTACTTAGCAGCAAAAAATAAGCCAAAGACATCCCAAACTCAGAGACAGTGTCCTGTTGCTTATGTTGTTGTTATTTAGTCATTAAGTCATGTCCGACTCTTCGTGACCCCATGGACCAGAGCATGTCAAGCCCTCCTGTCTTTCACTGCCTCCTGGAGTTCGGGCAAATTCATGTTGGTAGCTTCAGTGACACTGTCCAACCATCTCGTCCTCTGTCGTCCCCTTCTCCTCTTGCCCTCAGTCTTTTCCAACACCAGGATCTTTTCCAGGGAGATTTCTCTTCTCATCAGATGGCCAAAGTACTGAAGCCTTAGATTCAGGATCTGTCCTTCCAGTGAGCACAGGGTTGATTTCCTTCAGAATGGACAGGTTTGATGTCTTTGCAGTCTAGGGGACTCTCAAGAGTCTCCTCCAGCACCACAATTCAAAAGCATCAATTCTTCGGCAGTCAGCCTTCTTTACACTCCAGTTTTCATTTCCATACATCGCTACTGGAAAAAACACAGCTTTGACTATGTGGACCTTTGTCGGCAAGGTGAAGTCTCTTCTTTTTAAGATACTGTCTAATTTTATCATCACTTTCTTCCCAAGAAGCAGGCGTTTTTTAATTTCATGGCTGCTGTCACCATCTGGAGTGATCATGGAACCCAGGAAAGTAAAATCTGCCACTGCCTCCATATCTTCCCCTTCAATTTGCCAGGAGATGATGGGACCAGTGGTA